>NC_092162.1:29732557-30469224 GCF_045791955.1 Oncorhynchus clarkii lewisi
AGTTCGCGTTTTGAGGGCTGAATTTTCGTTTTTTTTTTTTTGTTGTTTTTTTGATTTTTGGTAGCCAAATGTGATGTACAAAACGGAGCTATTTCTAATACACAAATAATCTTTTTGGAAAAACTGAGCATCTGCTATCTAACTGAGAGTCTCCTCATTGAAAACATCAGAAGTTCTTCAAAGGTAAGTTATTTTATTTGAAGGCTTTACTTGTTTTTGTGATAGTTGCCTGCTAAATGCTAACGCTAATGCTAACGCTAAATGCTACGCTAGCTAGCTAATGTTACACAAATTATTGTTTTCCTATGGTTGAAAAGCATATTTTGAAAATCTGAGATGACAGTGTTGTTAACAAAAGGCTAAGCTTGAGAGAGAGCATATTTATTTCATTTCATTTGCGATTTTCATGAATAGTTAACGTTGCGTTATGGTAATGAGCTTAGGTCTATAAATAGAATCCCGGATCCGGGTTTGGTCGTCGCAACAGGTTAAGCAAGTAATTTTTTATTTTCATTTCATCAATTTGGACTATTTTGTCTATGTCCGTTACATGAAATCCAAATAAAAATTCATTTAAATTAAAGGTTGTAATGCAACAAAATAGGAAATACACCAAGGGGGATGAATACTTTTGCAAGGCACTGTAAGTTCCGCGTGGAGCATTCTCGAAGTCTGGAACCTCCCATGGGAATGGAAATGCAGGATTGAAGGACTGGAGGATTGGATTCGGTGTGGACGGACCTGCTCAGGGAGGGCCAACCCATCACCCCCTTGGCCCAGATGGTGGCTCCGCTGGTGCCAGCGGAGGGGGTCTGAGCACCTTGCCTCTGGCCTAGAACCACAACCTTTGATGGAGTTGAGCTGGCCAGAGTATAGCCCTGCACAAAGTACCTTTTCAGGGGCCCGTTCACCCTCTCTCCCCTCAGCCAGGGTCCAGTCACCTCATAAAGCCTGGGAGGGAATGCAGAATCAGTGCAGAAAAATGGGCTGAGGTTCAGGATTTCACATTCATATTTTCCCCCCTAACTCTCTGGCTGAAGGGCCACAGACACAAATGAAAATATGGATATGCTGTAAGATGTATGTTTGAATACTGTACAACAATGTTTAGAAAAGAGAACCTCTGTTCCTAATGGTTTGTGCAAATAAACATACTGTTTCATTACAACAGCAGCTTTGCTTTACTTTGCATACACACACCTTTGAGACATATGTAGTAGTCATGTTTAACCTTTATTTAAGTAGGCAAGTCAGTTAAGAACAAATTCTTACTTACAATGACGGTCTACCCTGGCCAAACCCTAACGCGGACGACGCTGGGCCAATTGTGCGCCGCCCAATCACGGCTGGTTGTGGTACAGCCTGGAATCGAACCAGGGTCTGTAGTGAGACCTCTAACACTGAGATGCAGTGCCTTAGACCGCTGCAGCACTCAGGAGCCCTTAACATGGATCTTATTAATAACCTTAAAATAAATGTTAAGGTTATCTCTAAGCATAGCTTCTGTCTTGCACTGTTTGCTTTTTTACATGTCAGAACTACTGTATTGATCTCTCCCAACCCTTTATTGTCTATGATCTTAAAAAGTAACATTCCACAAAGTTACACATCTTGACTCTTGGCAAGAAAGGGAGAGATGGAGAGAGAAAGAGAATGAAGTGAAGAGCTTGAAGGTGAGCATTTAAGTCAAACTGTAATTACCTCTTGCCTGGGCAAGACAGAGCGGGTTTCAGTTGGAGCAGGGCGGGCGAGTAGGTACTGAGGGAACGCTTTTCTTTAATTACCTCCTCCCTACTGTATATAGTTGGTGTGTGTCCCAAATTGCACCCTATTCCCTTTATAGTGCACTATTTTTGACCAAGGCCCATAGGCCAAGCCATATGGCTCTGATCAAAAGCTGTGCACCATATAGGGAAATGGGTGGCATTTGGAACGCAGGCCAAGACATTCAGAGGCATTCTCTTTACCTGCCCTCAAAATAATCAGCAACACACAACTACCCTGGGAAAGAAGAAACAGTACCTAGGCTTCCAGGGGACAGAGCAAGAGAGAGAGAGATAACTTTGAAACATATTTGAAATTGACTGGGAGAAAGAGACGCCTATGTTAAATGAGCAGCTATAGTATTGAGAGAAACACTGGGCTGCTTGTTAGCTTGGAAAAAGAGATGTATGTAGGAGGGTTATACACCGTGATTTATATCCCACGTCTATCACCATGGCATTGTTATGGCAATCAATCATTTGGATTATAGAAACAGTCAGCCTGACAAAGCTGGGGGCAAACCCACACACACAATGAAGCATTTGAGCATGTGCAAACACCTCACTAACTGCTGATCCACTCCTCCTTGTTTCTATAGTCCCCTTTTCATTTTCTTCCATTTTAAACTTGCCTTACGTTATTCCTTTGTCTTTCTAGTCATGTGTATACATCATTTCACTGTTCATTTATTCATTATTCATTTCACTGTTCATTTATTATTTATTTGTCATAGGCTACTTCTACACTTAGTTGAACAACGTATGTACAAAAGTTACCAGTCAAAAGTTTGGACACACCTACTCATTCAAGGGTTTTTCCTTTATTTTTATTTTCTTTCACCTTTATTTAACCAGGAAAGCCAGTTGAGTTCTCATTTACAACTGCAACCTGGCCAAGATAGAGCAAAGCAGTGTGTAACGGCATTCTTCCTCCTCCTCCTCCGAGGAGTAGCGAGAAGGATCGGAGGACCAATGCGCAGCGTGGTAAGTGTCCATAACGTTTATTTTAAGACATAAACTGAACACTATGAAATACAAAACAATAAACGTGAACGAAAATCGAAACAGTACCGTGTGGCAACAAACACTCATACAGAAACAAACACCCACAACTCAAAAGTGAAACCCGGGCTATGTTTATCAATCAGGGACAACGATTGACAGCTGCCTCTGATTGAGAACCATACTAGGTCGAACTCAAAACCCCAACATAGAAAAACACACAGACTGCCCACCCAACTCAAACAAAGGAACTAAGGTCAGAACGTGACAGAGTGCGACCCAAACAACGCAGAGTTACACATGGAATAAACAAACGTACAGTCAATAACACAATAGGAAAATAAATCTATATACAGCGTCTGCAAATGAAGTAAGATTAGGGAGGTAAGGCAATAAATAGGCCGTAGTGGCAAAGTATTTTAGCAATTAAATACTGGAGTGATAGATGTGCAGAAGATGAATGTGCAAGTAGAGATACTGGGATGCAAAGGAGCAAAACAAGAAATAAAAATAATTAACAATATGGAGATGATGTAGATGGATGGCCTATTTACAGATGGGCTATGTACAAGTGCAGTGATCGGTAAGCTGCTCTGACAGCTGATGCTTAACGCTAGTGAGGGAGATATGAGTCTCCAGTTCAGTGATTTATGATTTGTTCCAGGCATTGGCAGCAGAGAACTGGAAGGAAAGGCGTCCAAAGGAAGAATAGGCTTTGGGGGTGACCAGTGAAATATACCTGCTGGAGCACGTGCTACGGGTGGGTGCTGCTATGGTGACCAGTGAGCTGAGATAAGGCGGGGCTTTACCTAGCAAAGACTTATAGGTGACCTGGAGCCAGTGGGTTTGGCGATGAATTTGCAGCAAGGGCCAGCCAACGAGAGCATACAGATCGCAGTGGTGAGTAGTATATGGGGCGGCAGGGTAGCCTAGTGGTTAGAGTGTTGGACTAGTAACCGAAAGATTGCAAGATCAAATCTCCGAGCTGACAAGGTACAAATCTATCGTTCTACCCCTGAACAGGCAGTTAACCCACTGTTCCGAGGCTATCATTGAAAATAAGAATTTGTTCTTAACTGACTTGCCTAGTTAAATAAAGGTTAAAAAAATGGGGCTTTGGTGACAAAATGGATGGCACTGTGATAGACTGCATCCAATTCGCTGAGTAGAGTGTTGGAGGCTGTTTTGTAAATGACATCGCCAAAGTCAAGGATCGGTAGGATAGTCAGTTTTACAAGGGTATGTTTGGCAGCATGAGTGAAGGATGCTTTGTTGCGAAATAGGAAGCCGATTCTAGATTTCATTTTGGATCGGAGATGCTTTAAACTGGTTGAGGATAGGGGGCAGTATTTTCACTTTGGATGAATTGCGTGCCCATAGTGAACTGCATCCTACTCTGTCCTAGATGGCTAATATATGCATATTATTATTACTATTGGATAGAAACCACTCTGAAGTTTCTAAAACTGTTTGAATTATGTCTGTGAGTATAACAGAACTCATAAGGCAGGCAATCTTCCAAACAAGAAGTGAAATTCTGAATGTGGGTCAACTTTGACGTCATCGCCCCCTCCTTTCCCAACAATATATGGATATGGGAGCACTTCTATTGCCTTCCACTAGATGTCCTCATTGAGTAGAAAGTGGAATGGAGCTTTTGGTGTAAACTTTGACCGAATGAGGGGAAATAGTCACTGTCCGACAGAATGACATTTTCCTTTTGGCGCATTTCTCTGTGGGTGCCACCGTCGTTCCATTTGGCTGCAGCTGAAAACGTATGATCCGGTTGGAACATTATTGGATATATATGAAAATAACATCCTGAAGATTGATTCTCTACTTAGTTTGACCAGTTTATTCGATCTGGAATATATATTTTTGAAGTTTTCGTGCGAGTTGTCTTGGACCAGCGTCAGTTTTTGGGCACGTGAGCTGAAAGTGGTAGCAAATGCAGCTAATTGGACACTAGTATTGGACATTATGGAACAAAACAACGATTTGTGGAACTAGGACTCCTTGCACTGCATTCTGATGAAAGATCATCAAAGGTAAGGGAATATTTATGATGTAATTTCGTATTTCTGTTGACTCCAACATGGCGGAGAAATACTTTTACGTCTGAGCGCTGTCTCAGATTATTGCATGGTAGGCTTTTTCCGTAACGTTTAAAAAAAATCTGCCACAGCGGTTGCATTAAGAACCAGTGTATCTTTAATTATATGTAGAACATGTATCTTTAGTCAAAGTTTATGATGAGTATTTCTGTTATCTGGCGTAGCTTTCTATAATTCCTCCAGATATTTTGGAGGCATTTCTGAACATGGCGTCAATGTAAACCGAGATTTGTGGATATAAATATGCATATTATCGAACAAAACATAAATGTATTGTGTAACATGTCATATGAGTGTCATCTGATGAAGATTTTCCAAAGGTTAGTGATTCATTTTATCTCTAATCCTGCTTTTGTGACTATCTTTGGTTGGAAAAAATGGCTGCGTTTTTCCTTTGATTTTGTCGGTGGTCTAACATAAATATATGTTGTGTTTTCGCTGTAAAGCATTTTAAAATCGGACATGATGGGTAGATGAACAAGATGTTTATCTTTCATTTGCTGTATTGGACTTGTTAATGTGTGCAAATTAAATATTTCTAAAGAATATTTTTGAATTCCCTGCGCCACCTTTTCAGCTGAATGGGGGGGTGGAGTTCCCCTCGGGGATCGCCTTGTCATAACAGGTTTGTGAGTCTGGAAGGAGAGTTTACAGTCAAACCAGACACCTAGGTATTTGTAATTTTCCAGAGTGGTGATGCTGGACGGGCGGGCAGGTGGGGGCAGCGATCGGTTGAAGAGCATGCGTTTAGTTTTACTTGCATTTAAGAGCAGTTGGAGGCCACGGAAGGAGAGTTGTATGGCTTTGAAGCTCGTCTGGAGGTTAGTTAACAGTGTCCAAAGAAGGTCCAGAAGTATACAGAATGGTGTCTTTTGCATAGAGGTGGATCAGAGAATCACCAGCAGCAAGAGCGACATCATTGATGTATACAGAGAAGAGTTGGCCCGAGAATTGAACCCCCATAGAGACTGCCAGATGTCCGCACAACAGGCCCGCCGATTTGACACACTGAACTCTGTCTGAGAAGTAGTTGGTGAACCAGGCGATGCAGTAATTTGAGAAACCAAGGCTGTTGAGTTTACCGATAAGTATACTATTTTCTACATTATAAATAATAGTGAAGACATAACAACTATGAAATAACACATATGGAATCATGTAGTAACCAAAGAAAGTGTTCAAATCAAAATATATTTTATAATTTATTTGAGATTCTTCAAAGTAGCCACCCTTTGCCTTGATGAAACCTTTGCACAATAAAGCAAAGGTAACTGAACTAAATGACTATCGCCCTGTAGCACTGACGACTGTCATCATGAAGTGCTTTGAGAGACGAGTCAAGGATCATATCACCTCCACGTGTCACCCTAGACCCACTTCAATTTGCTAACCGCCCCAATAGGTACATAGACAATGCAATCGCCATCGCATTGCACACTGCCTTATCCCATCTGGACAAGAGGAATACCTATGTAAGAATGCTGTTCATTGATTATAGCTTGGCATTCAACACCGTAGTTGTCTCGTCCTGACCTTAGTTCCTTATTTATGTCTCTATTTTAGTTTTGTCAGGGCGTGAGTTGGGGTGGGCATTCTATGTTTTGCTTCTGTGTGTTATATTTCTAGGTGTTTGGCCTGGTATGGTTCCCAATCAAAGGCAGCTGTCAATCGTTGTCTCTGATTGAGAACCATACTTAAGCAGCCTGTTTTCCCACTATGGGTTGTGAGTAGTTTTCCGTTTCAGTGTTTGCACCATACGGGACTGTTTCGGGTTTTCATTTATTCTCTTGTTCTTTTGTATTTGGTGTTCAGTTAATTAAAGGAAATATGAACACGTACCACGCTGCGCTTTGGTCTACTCCTTCTTCCTCAGACGAACATCGTTACAATAGTTCCCTCAAAGCTAATAATTTAAACTCGAGGCCCTGGGTCTGAACCCTGCCCTGTGCAACTGGGTGTTGTGTCCGGATTCATGAAACATTACTTGCGAAAAAAGTTAAGGATCTGCTTAACAAAAAAATAAGTTCATTAGATAGTTCGTAAATGCAATTCCTCAAAATGTTCTTAGGAATTCATAAATCTTTCTTAAGAACTAAATATCTTCTTATGTGGCATTAGTGACGTGCTTGAAACCAATAAATAAGTCTATGTGACAGGGATGATAGGATTTGGCCCACAATAAAAGTGTTGATATTTACATTTTATTACATGTATTTTTTTGCTTTGTCTCGAATATTATATATATATATATATATATATAATATTTTTTTATTTGGCTCGCAAACCCTTTACACACAAATGAAAAAATATACACTGCTCAAAAAAATAAAGGGAACACTTAAACAACACAAAGTAACTCCAAGTCAATCACACTTCTGTGAAATCAAACTGTCCACTTAGGAAGCAACACTGATTGACAATAAATTTCACATGCTGTTGTGCAAATGGAATAGACAACAGGTGGAAAATATAGGCAATTAGCAAGACACCCCCAATAAAGGAGTGGTTCTGCAAGTGGTGACCACAGACCACTTCTCAGTTTCTATGCTTCCTGGCTGATGTTTTGGTCGCTTTTGAATACTGGCGGTGCTTTCACTCTAGTGGTAGCATGAGACGGAGTCTACAACCCACACAAGTGGCTCAGGTAGTGCAGCTCATCCAGGATGGCACATCAATGCGAGCTGTGGCAAGAAGGTTTGCTGTGTCTGTCAGCGTAGTGTGCAGAGCATGGAAGCGCTACCAGGAGACAGGCCAGTACATCAGAAGACGTGGAGGAGGTGGTAGGAGGGCAACAACCCAGCAGCAGGACCGCTACCTCTGCCTTTGTGCAGGGAGGAGCAGGAGGAGCTCTGCCAGAGCCCTGCAAAATGACCTCCAGCAGTCCACAAATGTGCATGTGTCTGCTCAAACGGTCAGAAACAGACTCCATGAGGGTGGTATGAGGGCCCGACGTCCACAGGTGGGGGTTGTGCTTACAGCCCAACACCGTGCAGGACGTTTGGCATTTGCCAGAGAACACCAAGATTGGCAAATTCTCCACTGGCGCCCTGTGCTCTTCACAGATGAAAGCAGGTTCACACTGAGCACATGTGACAGACGTGACAGTCTGGAGACGCCGTGGAGAACGTTCTGCTGCCTGCAACATCCTCCAGCATGACCGGTTTGGCGGTGGGTCAGTCATGGTGTGGGGTGGCATTTCTTTGGGGGGCCGCCCATGTGCTCGCCAGAGGTAGCCTGACTGCCATTAGGTACCGAGATGAGATCCTCAGACCCCTTGTGAGACCATATGCTGGTGCGGTTTGCCCCTGGGTTCCTCCTAATGCAAGACAATGCTAGACCTCATGTGGCTGGAGTGTGTCAGCAGTTCCTGCAAGAGGAAGGCATTGATGCTATGGACTGGCCCGCACGTTCCCCAGACCTGAATCCAATTGAGCACATCTGGGACATCATGTCTTGCTCCATCCACCAGTTGCACCACAGACTGTCCAGGAGTTGGCGGATGCTTTAGTCCAGGTCTGGGAGGAGATCCCTCAGGAGACCATCCGCCACCTCATCAGGAGCATACCCAGGCATTGTAGGGAGGTCATACAGGTACGTGGAGGCCACACACACTACTGAGCCTCATTTTGACTTGTTTTAAGGACATTACATCAAAGTTGAATCAGCCTGTAGTGTGGTTTTCCACTTTAATTTTGAGTGTGACTCCAAATCCAGACCTCCAAGGTTTGATAAATTTGATTTCCATTGATAATTTTTGTGTGATTTTGTTGTCAGCACATTCAACTATGTAAAGAAAAAAGTATTTAATAAGAACCATTCATTCATTCAGATCTAGGATGTGTTATTTTAGTGTTCCCTTTATTTTTTTGAGCAGTGTATATTATAACCATCACTCATGTTAGCTACTGTACATGAAACAAAAAATAGATAACCAAGGAAAGCGCAATAAAAACTTCAGTAAACAAGAGCTTGAAGTGATGGTGGAAGAAATAGCAGCCAGGAAAAAGTTGCTGTGGGGACCGTTGATAACTGCAGGTTCACTTCAGAGACCAAAAAGAGAGGATGGGCGAGAGTGGCCGAGGGACAGTGACGCCGTAAAAAATAAGTGTTCATTCATGTGGACCAGCTTGAGGAGAAGGTGTCATCCATCATAGAGATGGTGGTAGAGGGGCTGCACGACTGGTAAGTTAGTTAGCTACATTAGCTAGCTAACATAGCTAACGTTAACATCATTAGCTAAGTTTGCCAAATTCTTCTTTGCAAATTGACGCGCTAGCTATTTAACACTTCTAGAATATTAATATATTGTTAATTACTAGCTAGCTAGATAATGCGTGTTACATTTGTATTCTTGCTGTATTTAAATATCTGGTAGCCAACTGTTTCTGTGGCGCAAGAAAACATTATTGGTTACAAAAGTAGCCATTCGTCTCAAGGCGAGGGTTTAGCTGTCCTAAAGTTAAGTAAAATTCCAAGAAGAAATCCTAAAGCATTATTTTCAAGAATCCCATTTCTTCTTACGTTTCTTCCTTAGAAAAAAAGTTAAGAAAAACCTTAACATTTCCAATAACTTTGTTGAGGAATAGCAACTTTTCTTAACTTTCTTCTTAAGTCTATAGTCTATAGAAAAAATGCCAGTTAAGAAGAAATTTCTTAAGGTTGTGAATCCTCAACACTGGGGCCACAGAAGGATGCATGCTCTGCCCCCTTCTGGTAGAGGGGGGTGTTACCTCTCCTTTGTTTTGTTGGATGGGAAGTTACTTTCCTGGCACCACACTCACAGGGCCCTCACCACCTCGCTGTAGGCTGTCTCGTCATTGTTAGAAATCAAGTCTACTAAAGTGTCTTCTGCAAACTTGATGATTGAGTTAGAGGCGTGCGTGTCCATGCAGTCATGGGTGAACAGGGAGTACAGGAGGGGGCTGAGCACGCATCCTTGTGGGGCCCCAGTGTTGAGGATCAGCGAAGTAGAGTTTTTGTTTCCTACCTTCTCCATCTGGGGCGGGCCATCAGGATGTCCAGGACCCAGTTGGACAGGGCAGGGTTCAGACCCGGGGCCTCAAGCTTAAATTATGAGCTTTGAGGGATAGAGCACTGTGAAAAAAAATATGGCAAAGAAATTAACTTTATGTCCTGGATACAAACATTATGTTTGGGGCAAATCAAAACACATCACTGAGTACCACTCTTTATATTTTTAAGCATGGTGGAGACTGCATCATGTTGTGGGTATGCTTGTCATTGGCAAGGACTGGGGAGTTATGGATAAAAAGAAACGAAATAGAGCTAAACACAGGCAAAATCCTGAAGGAAAACCTGGCTTAGTCTGCTTTTTAACAGACAATGGGAGACAAATTCACTTTTCAGCAGGAAAATAACCTAAAACACAAGGCCAAATAAACACTGTTCCTGAGTGGCCTAGTTACAGTTTTGACTTAAACCTGCTTGAAAATGGCTGTGATCAACAACCAACTTGACAGAACTAGAATTTGTCAAATAATATTGTACAAATTAAGGTGTGCAAAGCTGAGACATGCTCACAGCTGTAATCGCTGTCAAAGGTGATTCTAACACATATGGACGTAGGTGTGTGAATAATTATGTAAATGGATATATCTGTATTTCATATTCAATAAATGTGCACGCATTTATAAAAACTTGTTTATCATTATGGGGTATTGTGAGTAGAAGGTGAGAAAAATATTGAATCCATTTTGAATTCATGCTGTAACAACAAAATGGGGAATAAGTCAAGGGGTATGAATACTTTCTGAAGGCACTCTATTTAGGTGCTGACAGACTGAACAAAAATATGAAACGCAACATGCAACAATTTCAAAAGATTTTACTGAGTTAGTTCATAAGGACATAAATCAATTGAAATAAATCCATTACCTCTAAGCTATGTATTTCGCATGACTGGGAATACAGACGTACATCTGTTGGTCACAGATACCTTAAAAAAAAGATATGGGCGTGGATCAGAAAACCAGTCAGTATATGGTGTGACCACCAATTGCCTCATGCAGCGCAACATCTCCTTTGCATAGAGTTGATCAAGGTTGTTGATTGTGGCCTGTGGAATGTTGTCCCACTCTTCAATGGCTGTGCGAAGTTGCTGGATACCGGAATACGCTTTCGTACACGTCTATCCAGAGCATCCCAGACATGCTCAATGGGTGACATGTCTGGTGAGTATGCAGGCCATGGAAGAGCTGGGACATTTATAGCTTCCAGGAATTGTGTACAGATCCTGGGGGTTGTGTATTATCATGCTGAAACATGAGATGATAGTTGCTGAATGTCACGCCTTAGAATCTCGTCAAGGCATCTCTGTGCATTCAAATTGCCAAAGATAAAATGCAATTGTGTTCGTTGTCCATAGCTTCTGCCTGCCCATAACATAACGCCACCACCACGGGGCACTCTGTTCACAACTTTGTCATAAGGAAACCGCTCGCCCACACAACGCCATACATGCTGTCTGCCATCTGCCCGATACAGTTGAATCCGGGATTCATCCTTAAAGAGCACACATCTGCAGCAAGCCAGCGCCCAACGAAGAAGAGCATTTTCCCACTGAAGTCGGTTACGATGCCGACTTGCAATCAGGTCAAGACCCTGGGGAGGACAACGAACACGCAGATGAGCTTCCCTAAGATGGTTTCTGACAGATTGTGTAGAAATTATTAGGTTCTGCAAACCCACAGTTTCATCAGGTGTCCGGTTGGCTGGAGTCAGACAATGCCGCAGGTGAAGAAGCTAGATGTAGCGATCCTGGGCTGGCGTGGTCTGCGATTGTGAGGCCGGGAAGACTTACTGCCAAATTCTCTAAAACGAAGTTGGAGGCGCGTTATGGTAGAGAAATTAACACAAAATTTGTGCAAAAAAAATGCGAGAAATAAGCTTTTTATGCATATGGAATATTTCAGGGATTTGGGATTTTAGCTCATGGGACCAACACTTTACATGTTGCATTTATATTTTTGTTCAGTATATTTTCATGGAGATTATTATTTTACTTCAAACTGTATAGTTCTCAAGTGATACCAAAGACCGCAGCTGATTAAACTGTAAGGCCTTTTAGTCTTCTGAATTACAACTGCTCCGTCACAATTGTGCCATTAGCAAATGTAATGGAGGACCCCAATTGGCAACAAACCACACACATGCACTCTCCCACAATCACAGTCGATTTGTTTACCCTTCCATGAAGAACCAGACACGGTGCCTTGCAAACCCTAAAACAACTAGAGCCCTCCCTTCCTTCTGTAGCCATTGACCCAGCGTTGAACCAGTCATTATCTTCTCTTCAATACAAATGGTACATTTGGATAGACCATACGGCAGTCCCATTGGTCAACTGTTATATATAGTGCATTCGGAAGGTATTCAGACCCCTTGACTTTTTCCACATTGTGTTATGTTACAGCCTGATTCAAAAATGTATTAAATAATGACAAAGCAAAAACGGGTCTAGAAATTTTTGCAAATGTATAAAAAGTCTTACGTAAGTATACAGACTCTTTACTCAGTACTTTGTTGAAGCACCTTTGGCAGTGATTACAGCCTCGAGTCTTCTTGGGTATGATGCTACAAGCTTGAAACACCTGTATTTGGGGAGTTTGTCCCATTCTTCTCTGCAGATCCTCTCAAGCTCTGTCAGGTTGGATGGGGAGTGTTGCTGCACAGCTACAGTATTTTCACGTCTCTCCAGAGATGTATGATTGAGTTCAAATCCGGGCTCTGGCTGGGCCACTCAAGGACATGCAGAGAGTTGCCCCGAAGCCACACCTGCATTGTCTTGGCTGTGTGCTTAGGGTTGTTGTCCTTTTGGACGGTGAACCTTCACCCCAGTCTGAGGTCCTAAGCAGGTTTTCATCAAGGATGGCTCTGTACTTTGCTCCATTTATCTTTCCCTGGATCCTGACTAGTCACCCAGTCCCCACAGCATGATGCTGCCACCACGCTTCACCGTAGGGATGGTTCCAGGTTTCCTCCAGACGTGACGCTTGGCATTCAGTCCAAAATAGTTCAATCTTGGTTTCATCAGACCAGAGAATCTTGTTTCATATGGTCAGAGTCCTTTAGGTGCCTTTTGGCAAATTCCAAGCGGGCTGTCATATGCCTTTTACTGAGGAGTGGCTTCCGCCTGGCCACTACCATAAAGGCCAAATTGGTGGAGTGCTGCAAAGATGGTTGTCCTTCTGGAAGGTTCTCCCATCTCCACAGAGGAAGAACTCTGTCAGAGTGCCCATCGGGTTCTTGGTCACCTCCCTGACCAAGGCCCTTCTCCCCGATTGCTCAGTTTGGCTGGGCGGCCAGCTAGGTGGATCTAAACTTCTTCCATTTAATTTGGGCTAAAATCCCGTTAACGGGATGATATGACAACAGCCAGTGAAAGTGCAGGGCTCCAAATTCAAAACAACAGAAATCTCATAATTCCTCAAACATAGATGTATCTTATACCGTTTTAAAGGTAGTCTTGTTGTTAATCCCACCACAGTGTCCGATTTCAAATAGGCTTTACAGCGAAAGCACCACAAACGATTATGTTAGGTCACCACCAAACCACAATAAAAACAGCCATTTTCCCAGCCAAAGAGAGGAGTCACAAAAAGCACAAATAGAGATAAAATGAATCACTGACATGAATCACTAACCTTTGATGATCTTCATCACTCATAGGACTTCATGTTACACAATACATGTATGTTTTGTTTGAAAAAGTTCATATTTATATAAAAAAATCTGAGTTTACATTGGCGCATTACATTCACTAATTCCAAAAACATCCAGTGATTTTGCATAGCCACGTCGATTCAACAGAAATACTCAACATAAATGTAGATGATAATACAAGATATACCTGTCCTTAATGCAACAGCTGTGTCAGATTTTTTACGAAAAAAGCAAACCATGCAATAATCTGAGACGGCGCTCAAGTCAAATTAGCCGCCATGTTGTAGTCACCATAAATTACATGCTAAATATTCCCTTACCTTTGATGATCTTCATCAGAATGCACTCTCAGGAATCCTAGGTCCACAATAAATGCTTGATTTGTTCGATTATATCCAAGTAGCTACTTTTGTTAGCGCGTTTGGTACACCTATCCAAACGCTGGTGCTGGTCGACCATTTTTTCGGACATAATCTTCAAAAAGGTATATTACAGGTAGAAGAAACATTTCAAACTAACTACAGAATCAATCATTAGGATGTTTTTATCATAAATCTTCAATAAAGTTCCAACCGGAGAAGTCCTTTGTGTCTTGAGGAGGAACGGAATGCAGGAAGATGTCATGCGGTATGCGCGTGACCTGGGACTGGCTCTCTGCCAGTAGTCTGACTCATTCTCATTCAGTCCCACAACACAGTAGAAGCCTCATTCAAATTTCTATAGACGGTTGACATATAGTGGAAGCCCTAGGAAGTGCATCTTCATTCATATCCCAAGGGGATTTCAATAGGGAATGGGTTGAATATATACCAACCTCAGATTTCTCACTTCCTGTTTGGATTTGTTCTCAGGTTTTTTCCTGCCATATGAGTTCTGTTATACTCTTCAGAGTGTTTTCTATCCAATATTAATAATAATATGCATATATTAGCAACTGAAACTGAGGAACAGGCCGTTTACTCTGGGCACCTTTCATCCAAGCTACTCAATAGTGCCCCTGCAGCCATAAGAAGTTAAGAATGGAGGCCATTGTGTTCTTGGGGAGCTTCAATGCTGCAGAAATGTTTTGATATCCTTCCCCAGATCTGTGCCTCGACACAATCCTGTCTCAGAGCTCTATGGAATATTCCATCGACCTCATGGCTTGGTTTTTGCTCTGACGTACGCTGTCAACTGTGGGACCTTATATAGACAGGTGTGTGCACACCTTTCCAAATCATGTCAAGTTGCAGAAACATCAAGGATGATTAATGGAAACAGGATCCACCTATGCTCAATTTTGAGTCTCAAAGCAAAGGGTCTGAATTCTTATGTAAATAAAATGTTTATACATTGTAAAAATTCTAAAAACCTGTTTTTGCTTTGTATTTATGGGGTATTGTGTAGATTGATCTGGAAAATGTTTTATACATTTTAGAAAACGGCTGTAACGTAACAAAAATGTGGAAAAAGGGAAGTGGTCTGAATACTTTCCGAATCCACTATACATAGAAAAGCTAAGTAGCAGCGGTTTAGGTTGGAGAGCCAATGAAACAATCAAAATGCAGGGGGACTGATTTATAACACAATTATGCTACATAATGGGACCCTCATTTCATTCTCTGTAGGGAGGGATTGGTGGTCACTGGCGGTAAAAAAGTAACGAGTTAAACTTCAAGTCAACTTCAAGTCTAGGGTAAACATTTTACAATGTTCAATGAGTGTTTCTTATTGGACAAGTCCAGGTTGTCCCTGTCACGACTTCCGCCGAAGTCTGTTCTTCCCCTTGTTCCGGCGGAGCTCGACCGGTTTTGTACCCATTTGTTTGTTTTTCTGGTTTCTGGTGGTTTTATGAATAAAACTGCTCCGTTGATTGCCCAGTTTTGATCTCCTGCGCCTGACTTCCCTGTCACCAGTTACACATTCCCTTACAGTCCCTTCCTATTTCAGTCTGCTTTGTTCCATTTGGTGCCTAATGAACACAGCCAAGTTCCTGAACAAAGTCTCTCTAAGGGGTGAAATTCAGACCCAAATGATGTTTGTGTAAATAGAACTTACTTCACTTTTCATGCACTAATCTCTCTACGTGTATACTGACCTTGAAGTTAAGCATGGGCCAGTGTCAGAAAGGTACACGTATGGGATGGAGATCAAATAAATGGAGGTGTGTCTACAGTAGTGGCCAAAAGTTTTGAGAATGACACAAATATTAATTTCCACAAAGTTTGCTGCTTCAGAGACTCGATATTTGTCAGATGTTACTATGGAATACTGACATATAATTACAAGCATTTCACAAGTGTCAAAGGCTTTAATTGACAATTACATGAAGTTGATGCAAAGAGTCAATATTTGCAGTGTTGACCCTTCTTTTTCATAACCTCTGCAATCTGCCCTGGCATGCTGTCAATTAACTTTTGGGCTGATGGCAGCCCATTCTTGCATAATCAATGCTTGGAGTTTGTCAGAATTTGTGAGTTTTTGTTTGTCCACCCGCCTCTTGAGGATTGACCACAAGTTCTCAATGGAATTAAGGTCTGGGGTGTTTCCTGGCCTTGGACCCAAAATATCGATGTTTTGATCCCGAGCCACTTAGTTATCACTTTTGCCTTATGGCAAGGTGCTCCATCATGCTGGAAAACACATTGTTCGTCACCAAACTGTTCCTGGAGGGTTGGGAGAAGTTGCTCTCGGAGGATGTGTTGGTACCATTCTTTATTCATGGCTGTGTTAGGCAAAATTGTGAGTGAGCCCACTCCCTTAGCTGAGAAGCAACCCCACACATGAATGGTCTCAAGATGCTTTACTGTTGGCATGACACAGGACTGATGGTAGCGCTCACCTTGTGTTCTCCGGACAAGCTTTTTTTTCCGGCTGCACCAAACAATTGGAAAGGGGATTCCTCAGAGGAAATAACTTTACCCCAGTCCTCAGCAGTCCAATACCTGTACCTTTTGCAGAAAGTGGCTTCTTTGCTGCCCTTCTTGACACCAGGCCATCCTCCAAAAGTCTTCGCCTCACTGTGCGTGCAGATGCACTCACACCTGCGTGCTGACATTCCTGAGAAAGCTCTGTACAGGGGTGCTCCGATCCCACAGCTGAATCAACTTTCGGAGACGGTCCTGGCTAGAGGTCGACATATTATGATTTTTCAATGCCGATACCGATACCGACTATTGGAGACCAAAAAAAGCCGATACCGATTAATCGGACGTTTTTTAAAATGTATTTTTAATAATGACAATTACAACAATTCTGAATGAACACTTATTTTAACATAATATAATACATCAATAACATCTATTTAGCCTCAAATAAATAATGAAACATGTTTAATTTGGTTTAAATAATGCAAAAACAAAGTGTTGGAGAAGAAAGTAAAAGTGCAGTATGTGCCATGTAAGAAAGCTAACGTTTAAGTTCCTTGCTCAGAACATATGAAAGCTGGTGGTTCCTTTTAACATGAGTCTTCAATATTCCCAGGTAAGAAGTTTTAGGTTGTCGTTATTATAGGAATTATATGACTATTTCTCTCTATACCATTTCTATTTCATTAACCTCTGACTATTGGATGTTCTTATAGGCACTTTAGTATTGCCAGTGTAATAGTATAGCTTCTGTCCCTCTCCTCGCTCCTCCCTGGGCTCGAACCAGGAACACAACGACAACAGCCACCCTCGAAGCAACGTTACCCATGCAGAGCAAGGGGAACAACCACTCCAAGTTTCAGAGTGAGTGACGTTTGAAACGCCATTAGTGTGCACCACGCTATCTAGCTAGCCATTTCATATCTGTTACACCAGCCTAATTTTGGGAGTTGATAGGCTTGAAGTCCTAAACGCACAATGAAGGGCTGCTGGCAAAACGCACGAAAGTGCTGTTTGAATGAATGCTTACGAGCCTGCTGCTGCCTACCACCGCTCAGTCAGACTGCTCTATCAAGTCATAGACTTAGTTATAACATAACACACAGAAATATGAGCCTTGGTCGAATGGTCGAATCCGGAAACTATCATCTCGAAAACAAAACCTTTATTCTTTCAGTGAAATACGGAACCGTTCCTCTTACATTGCACAACCTTCAATGTTATGTCATAATTACGTAAAATTCTGGCAAATTAGGAGGCCCAAACTGTTGCATATACACTGACTCAGCATGCAATGAATGCAAGAGAAGTGACACAATTTCACCTGGTTATTATTGCCTGCTAACCTGGATTTGATGTTCATGTTTAGGTACACATTGGAGCAACGATACGCACCGCACCGATTATATTCAACGCAGGACACGTTAGATAAACTAATAATATCATCAACCATGTGTAGTTAACTAGTGATTATGATTGATTGATTGTTTTTTATACGATAAGTTTAATGCTAGCTAGAAACTTACCTTGGCTTACTGCATTCGCATAATAACAGGCAGTCTCCTCGTGGAGTGCAATGAGAGGCAGGTGGTTAGGGCATTGGACTAGTTAACTGTAAGGTTGCAAGATTGAATCCCCCGAGCTGACAAGGTGAAAATATGTCGTACTGCCCCTGAACGAGGTGGTTAACCCACCGTTAAGATTAAAGATTAAATAAAAGGTGTAAAAAATATATATATATATTTAAATCGGCCAAATCAGTGTCCAAAAATACCGATTTCCGATTGTTATGAAAACTTGAAATCGGCCCCAATTAATCGGCCATTCCGATTAATCGGTCGACCTCTAGTCCTGGCGCTTGCTGGACTTTCTTGGGCGCCCTGAAGCCTTCGTCACAACAATTGAACCGCTCTCCTTGAAGTTCTTGATGATCCGATAAATGGTTGATTTAGGTGCCATCTTACTGGCAGCAATATCCTTGTCTGTGAAGCCCTTTTTTGTGCAAAGCAACAGCACGTGTTTCCTTGCAGGTAACCATGTTTGACAGAGGAAGAACAATGATTCCAAACAATGACTCCTTTTGAAGCTTCCAGTCTGTTATTCGAACTCAATCAGCATGACAGAGTGATCTCCAGCCTTGTCCTTGTCAACACTCACACCTGTGTTAACGAGAGAATCCCTGACATGTCTGCTGGTCCTCTTGTGGCAGGGCTGAAATGCAGTGGAAATGTTCTTTGGGGATTCAGTTCATTTGCATGGCAAAGAGGGACTTTGCAATTATTTCCAATTCATCTGATCACTCTTCATAACATTCTGGAGTATATGCAAATTGCCATTATACAAACTGAGGCAGCAGACTTTGTGAAAATTAATATTTGTGTCATTCTCAAAACTTTTGGCCATGACTGTACCGATACCACAGGAAGTTGATGGCACCTTAATTAAGGAGAATTTGATGGTGGTAATGACTGGAATGGTATCAATACATGGTTTCCTGGTATTTGATCCCATTCCATTTGCGCGGTTCTGGATATTATTATGTGCCATTCTCCCCTCAGCAGCCTCCTGTGACAGATATGCCATATTCTGACCTTAACTTAATTCCCTAATAATTCCACATTCACGTGCAAGGGAAACATGAATAACGTAGAGCGAACATTATGATTCCAAGCTGAAAAAGCATCTACTTTATTTTTTTCCGAATTCTCCATGCACTGTAATTTATACATTGATAAGAGCTAGTTAAATGAGTAATCCGTTTGGAGAAGAGATTGTAAATACACATAGCAATTGTTTTTAGATGATTTTCCCTTATGATCTCTGGAGACAAATGGGAAACCAGTCATATGAAAGCAAACTGATAATCATATCAATATGTATTGTGACCGCTTTTCCACATTGAAGTAGGCTATAAATAGCTGTACCGTTTTTAACTGTATGCCCTCATAATTTGCAGGGGTAAAATTCTGAGACTCAAGCTATATGCTTGTGTAGCCCAGAACCTGACGAGTTGATTTATGCGCTTTCGAAGATTAAGTATATTCCGGGGCTTTATTTTACAATTTGTAAAATATTAGCCAATATCAAAAGCCACCGCCAATAATACATACATTTATAACTGTCACTTTAGTGTTAGTTATCCTTCCATTTGTAGCCTACATTTTAAATCATTCAATTTTCTTTACCTTTCTTCTGTCACATAGTTGTACCCGAAGATTGCTAGCAATAGTTGATCACATTAGGCTAACGCGTAATAATTTGGGACTTGAAGCCTATTTGAATCATTATGGAACACAGACCACACATTGCAGTTTAAACCTGGAGCATGGTTCAGGATGACTGGACCGTTGTCATACAGTTCCATGATTAGTGAAGATTAGGGTAGAATTAGAGTACCATTGTTCAACCCCTATTGTACTTTTTATTCCACCTTCCAATATTTAATGGATTGTACTCGTTACGCTCCCCAGCAAGAAAATCAAAAATTGTCGCTTCAAACAGAAAGGGGACTAAGAGTCACTGACTAAGAGTCACTGACCAACAGCCAAAACGAAACAGACAGGGTTTTAGGAGGAGTTCTGAAAAGACACTCATAGGGGTATCCACTGAAAGTGACTAGCAACAACTGGAACCTAAGACACACCCACCATGAGGGCCCACTAAATGTTACTATTGCAGATAGATTGTGGCTTCCATCAATGTAATTGTCTGCATCATTTCCAATCCCCCATACATATTTTCATGTATTATTTCCACTAAGCCTACCAAGCCTCCCCTTATTGGAGTAAACTAATGGACAACACTTAGGTTTCTACTTCTAATTAGGTTTATACTTATTTTACAATAGTTGTCTTTTGATTGTTTTTAGTCCCATTCTTCAGCACCACTCAACCCCTCCAGTCTATCTCGAAACACCATGCAGTTTTGATTTCTATTTGCCACATATTTTTCAACCGTGCTGTGATGTTTCTGAACCTTTCTATTCTCATAGATTCTACATTTTGTAAATTAAAGAACATTTTTAGTAAGAGTATTATTATTATTGATCGACGGCCTCCACTTTTTCCAGGACTGGTCGGACTTCTGCAACATTTGAAACGTTACTCCGGCATTTCGTAACCCAAACGGGAGTGGAAGGTTGGAAAACAAACCATCAGGAGTGACAAAAGTAGACAACTATTTGCCTTCAGCAGATGAAACTTGCTAACGTACTTAGCAGATCCAACACGTTCCACACAATCATCAATCTTGTGCAAAGGGTATGAGTCTACCTTAGAAACAGCATTGAGCGAGAGCACCAGGCTGACCTGCATCACGCACTCCTGCCATCACCATTACTCACACCTGCCTTCCCTCATCACGCGCATCAGCGATATTGAGTCACCTGGACTCACTCATCACCTGTTTATTACCTCCCCTATATTTGTCAGTTCCCCTGCCCTGTTCCCTGCTGATGCGTACTTTTTTTTGTCTGTGTTACCCGTTTGCCGATGCTGTTACTGTCTTGTTCGTTGTCCGTTCTATATTAAATGTTTTCTCCCCGTACCTGCTTCGTCTCTCCAGCGTCATCCATGTGACAGAATACAGCAGCCATCACACGAAGCATCAGGGAGTACTGGCATTCCGGTTGGTATGGTGGCATTGGCTCTGGGTCGCCACCGATAGAACCGGGGATGCCTAAGCAAGCCCGTCGGGCTCTCACGCCCTGGCTGGCTCGAGAGATTTCCTTGCCTCGGTTGGCTAGGATGGCGCCCATCCCACGTCGGGCCTCAGCCAAATCATCAGTTCTTGTTTGCCCAGCCAGTCCAGGAGTTTTTTTGTTTGTTTTTTGTTGGTGACGTGGGGGTGGATTCCGCCACCAATGGAACCGGGGGTGCCTAAGCCAGCCCGTCGGGCTTTCACGCCCTGGCTGGCTCGAGAGGTTTCCTTGCCTCGGTTGGCTCGGCGGCTTCCCATCGTACGTCACTCTAAACCGGATCGTCGGGCTGCCTCGCTGCAGCAGGATCGACAGGCGTCTTGCATCAGCCATATTGTCTGGCTTCCATGCCTCAGCGGGTCATGGAAAACAATTAATGCATCAGCAGGGAACAGAAAAGGGGAACTGACAAACAGGTGATGAGTAAGTCTAGGTGAATCCAATATCGCTGAAGCACATGACGATCGAAGGCAGGTGTGCGTGATGCAGGGCAGCCTGGCACCCTCGAGCGCCAGGGGGGGAAGAGCGGGCGCAGATGTGACAGTACTCCCCCCTCCTCCCTTGGGGCACCACCTGGCGTCCCACCTGGGCGAACCGACCGAGACATGGGCGCTGGGCAAGCCGGTTGGCGCGTGGGAGCCCAAGGGCAGGAGCATGAGAGCCTGGGTACTGTCACGTCTGCTCCCGGATTAAAAAGAAACTCTAGCTGATGCTGTTACTGTCTCGTTCCATGTCCGTTTTATTTCCAATGTTTTTCCCTGTACCTGCTTTGTAAATTCAGTGTCATTCCTTTGTGACAGCTCTAGTACATTTCTGGGTTGGCATATCTGAGAATAAACCCTGATATTCTAAAAGCAGTGCAACAATGTCACCTTTTTCCTCTGGAGACAAGTGTGCAAAAAAGTCATCAAGGTTTTCTAGAATCTCCGAGGTACTCAACCGTTCAACCAGCACAGGGTGTATTGGGTTTTCCTCGTACCCTTGAGGAAGACTATAGCCATTGGTGACAGCAGTGGCCAGACGGAGAACATCACTACCGGTTTCCACCGACTTTGCCTCCAAATCGTAGCGGGTGAAGTATGGTTTCAACATGTTGACGTGACACAGCCTAGTTTTTCTCCTGCGCTCTGATGTGGCAATGTAATCTAGATTATAAGCCTGCAATGGTGGTTTAAGGTGTTGCCCTGCAACAACCTCTCTCTCAGCAAGCTCAAAGGACCCACATTGGGTCAACCCCACCCACTTGCCAAAGCACAGCCCCCCACACCACTGGAGGGATATCTTCAAAGCACCAACTTACTACCCTGAGGTAGGGCTGAGTATAGCCCACAAAGGTGACTCAACCCACTCAAGTGACACACCCCTCCTAGGGACGGCATGTAAGAGTACCAATAAGCCAGTGACTCAGCCCCCGTAGTAGGGTTAGATGTAGAGAATCCCAGTGGAGTGATGGGAACCGGCCAGGCAGAGACAGCAAGGGCGGTTTGTCTCTCCAGTGTCTTTCCGTACACCGTCACACCACTGGGCCAGACTACACTCAATCGTAGGACCTACTGAAGCGATGAG
Source organism: Oncorhynchus clarkii lewisi (assembly GCF_045791955.1). Lineage (NCBI taxonomy): Eukaryota > Metazoa > Chordata > Actinopteri > Salmoniformes > Salmonidae > Oncorhynchus > Oncorhynchus clarkii. Next base: position 29,755,227 of record NC_092162.1, read on the forward strand.
TCTTCAATGAAGTAATTCATTTTTTAGACCAGTTAATTACATCCAATATGCAAATAGGAGATTAATACAATAAAGTCTTAATTTATTACAATTCAAATACTGTGTATGAATATTCACATGGAAAAGTCCACAGACCCACTCCAAAAGGCTTTCGGAGCCATCATCGACTCAGTGGGTTTTGTCCAACATGTCTCTGGACCCACTCACTGTCACAGTCATACGCTGGACCTAGTTTTGTCCCATGGAATAAATGTTGTGGATCTTAATGTTTTTCCTCATAATCCTGGACTATCGGACCACCATTTTATTACGTTTGCAATAGCAACAAATAATCTGCTCAGACCCCAACCAAGGAACATCAAAAGTCGTGCTATAAATTCACAGACAACAAAGATTCCAGATTCCCTCTGTCTACCCAAGGACAAAAATCAGTTAACCACCTAACTGAGGAACTCAATTTAACCCTGTGCAATACCCTAGATGCAGTTGCACCCCTAAAAACTAAAAACATTTCTCATAAGAAACTAGCTCCTTGGTACACAGAAAATACCCGAGCTCTGAAGCAAGCTTCCAGAAACGGAACGGAACGGAAATGGCGCCACACCAAACTGGAAGTCTTCCGACTAGCTTGGAAAGACAGTACTGTGCAGTACCGAAGAGCCCTTACTGCTGCTCGATCATCCTATTTTTCTAACTTAATTGAGGAAAATAAGAACAATCCGAAATTCCTTTTTGATACTGTCGCAAAGCTAACTAAAAAGCAGCATTCCCCAAGAGAGGATGACTTTCACTTTAGCAGTGATAAATTCATGAACTTCTTTGAGGAAAAGATTCTGATTATTAGAAAGCAAATTACAGACTCCTCTTTAAATCTGCATATTCCTTCAAAGCTCAGTTGTCCTGAGTCTGCACAACTCTGCCAGGACCTAGGATCAAGAGAGACGCTCAAGTGTTTTAGTACCATATCTCTTGACACAATGATGAAAATAATCATGGCCTCTAAACCTTCAAGCTGCATACTGGACCCTATTCCAACTAAACTACTGAAAGAGCTGCTTCCTGTGCTTGGCCCTCCTATGTTGAACATAATAAACGGCTCTCTATCCACCGGATGTGTACCAAACTCACTAAAAGTGGCAGTAATAAAGCCTCTCTTGAAAAAGCCAAACCTTGACACAGAAAATATAAAAAACTATTGGCCTATATCGGATCTTCCATTCCTCTCAAAAATGTTTGAAAAGGCTGTTGCGCAGCAACTCACTGCCTTCCTGAAGACAAACAATGTATACGAAATGCTTCAGTCTGGTTTTAGACCCCATCATAGCACTGAGATGACACTTGTGGAGGTTGTAAATGACATTTTAATGGCATCGGACCGAGGCTCTGCATCTGTCCTCGTGCTCCTAGACCTTAGTGCTGCTTTTGATACCATCGATCACCACATTCTTTTGGAGAGATTGGAAACCCAAATTGGTCTACACGGACAAGTTCTGGCCTGGTTTAGATCTTATCTGTCGGAAAGATATCAGTTTGTCTCTGTGAATGGTTTGTCCTCTGACAAATCAACTGTAAATTTTGGTGTTCCTCAAGGTTCCGTTTTAGGACCACTATTGTTTTCACTATATATTTTACCTCTTGAGGATGTTATTCGAAAACATAATGTTAACTTTCACTGCTATGCGGATGACACACAGCTGTACATTTCAATGAAACATGGCGAAGCCCCAAAATTGCCCTTGCTAGAAGCATGTGTTTCAGACATAAGGAAGTGAATGGCTGCAAATGTTCTACTTTTAAACTTTTAAACAAAACAGAGATGCTTGTTATAGAAACAAAGAGATCTTCTGTTGAATCTGACAATTAATCTTAATGGTTGTACAGTCGTCTCAAATAAAACTGTGAAGGACCTCGGCGTTACTCTGGACCCTGATCTCTCTTTTGAAGAACATATCAAGACCATTTCAAGGACAGCATTTTTCCATCTACGTAATATTGCAAAAATCAGAAACTTTCTGTCCAAAAATGATGCAGAAAAATTAATCCATGCTTTTGTCACTTCTAGGTTAGACTACTGCAATGCTCTACTTTCCGGCTACCCGGATAAAGCACTAAATAAACTTCAGTTAGTGCTAAATACGGCTGCTAGAATCCTGACTAGAACCCAAAAATTTGATCATATTACTCCAGTGCTAGCCTCCCGACACTGGCTTCCTGTCAAGGCAAGGGCTGATTTCAAGGTTTTACTGCTAACCTACAAAGCATTACATGGGCTTGCTCCTACCTATCTCTCTGATTTGGTCCTGCCGTACATACCTACACGTACGCTACGGTCACAAGACGCAGGCCTCCTAATTGTCCCTAGAATTTCTAAGCAAACAGCTGGAGGCAGGGCTTTCTCCTATAGAGCTCCATTTTTATGGAACGGTCTGCCTACCCATGTCAGAGACGCAAACTCAACCTCAAGGTCTCAACCTTTAAGTCTTTACTGAAGACTCATCTCTTCAGTGGGTCATATGATTTAGTGTAGTCTGGCCCAGGAGTGGGAAGGTGAACGGAAAGGCTCTGGAGCAACGAACCGCCCTTGCTGTCTCTGCCTGGCTGGTTCCCCTCTTTCCACTGGGTTGTGCCGTGGCGGAGGTCTTTGTGGGCTATACTCAGCCTTTTCTCAGGATGGTAAGTTGGTGGTTGAAGATATCCCTCTAGTGGTGTGGGGGCTGTGCTTTGGCAAAGTGGGTGGGGTTATATCCTTCCTGTTTGGCCCTGTCCGGGGGTGTCCTCGGATGGGGCCACAGTGTCTCCTGACCCCTCCTGTCTCAGCCTCCAGTATTTATGCTGCAGTAGTTTATGTGTCGGGGGGCTAGGGTCAGTTTGTTATATCTGGAGTACTTCTCCTGTCCTATTCGGTGTCCTGTGTGAATCTAAGTATGCGTTCTCTAATTCTCTCCTTCTCTCTTTCTTTCTCTCTCTCGGAGGACCTGAGCCCTAGGACCATGCCCCAGGACTACCTGACATGATGACTCTTTGCTGTCCCCAGTCCACCTGACCGTGCTGCTGCTCCAGTTTCAACTGTTCTGCCTTATTATTGTTCAACCATGCTGGTCATTTATGAACATTTGAACATCTTGGCCATGTTCTGTTATAATCTCCACCCGGCACAGCCAGAAGAGGACTGGCCACCCCACATAGCCTGGTTCCTCTCTAGATTTCTTCCTAGGTTTTGGCCTTTCTAGGGAGTTTTTCCTAGCCACCGTGCTTCTACACCTGCATTGCTTGCTGTTTGGGGTTTTAGGCTGGGTTTCTGTACAGCACTTTGAGATATCAGCTGATGTACGAAGGGCTATATAAATACAATCGAGACCGAGTCTGGTCTCTCACATGGACAGGCAGACCATTGAATAAAAATGGAGCTATATAGGAGAAAGCCCTGCCTCCAGCTGTTTGCTTAGACATTATAGGGACAATAAGGAGGCCTGCATCTTGTGACCGTAGCGCACATGTAGGTATGTACGGCAGGACCAAATCGGAGTGATATGTAGGAGCAAGCCCATGTAATGCTTTGTAGGTTAGCAGTAAAACCTTAAAATCAGCCTCTGCCTTAACAGGAAGCCAGTGTAGAGAGGCTAGCACTGGAGCAATATGATCACATTTTCTGGTTCAAGATTCTAGCAGCCGTGTTTAGCACTAACTGAAGTTTATTTAGTGCTTTATCCAGGTAGCCGGAAAGTAGAGCATTGCAGTTTTCTGATCTATAAGTGACACAAGCCAGCAGCATCCCACCCTGCATACCACTGCTGGCTTGCTTCTGAAGAAAACAGGGTTGGTCCTGGTCAGTCCCTGGATGGGAGACCAGATGCTGCTGGAAGTGGTGTTGGAGGGCCAGTAGGAGACACTCTTTCCTCTGGTCTAAAAAATATCCCAATGCCCCAGGGCAGTGATTGGGAACACTGCCCTGTGTAGGGTGCCGTCTTCCGGATGGGACGTTAAACGAGTGTCCTGACTCTCTGAGGTCATTAAAGATCCCATGGCACTTATCGTAGGGGTGTTAACCCCGGTGTCCTGGCTAAATTCCCAATCTGGCTCTCAAACCATCACGGTCACCTAATAATCCCCAGTTTACATTTGTCTCATTCATCCCCCTCCTTTCCCTTGTAATTATTCCCCAGGTCATTGCTGTAAATGAGAATGTGTTCTCAGTCAATTTACCTCGTAAAATAACCGATACATTTTAAAAAAAAAACAGCATGGATTAACTTTTCGTTATCATTTTTAGACAGAGTTTCTGATTTTTGCAATGTTACGTAGATGGAAAAAAAGATAGTGAAATAGTCTTGATATGTTCGTCAAAAGAGATCAGGGTCCAGAGTAACTCCGAGGTCCTTCAGTTTTATTTGAGACTGTACAACTATCAAGATTAATTATCAGATCCAACATTAGATCTTTGTTTCTTGGGACCTAGAACTAGCATCTCTGTTTTGTCCGAGTTTTAAAAGTAAAAAATATGCTGCCATCTACTTCCTTATGTCTGAAACACAGCCTTCCAGGGAGGGCACTTTTGGGGCTACACCACCATGTTTCATCAAAATGTACAACTGTGTATCGTCTTCATAGCAGTGAAAGGTAACATTATGTTTCCGAATGACATCACCAAGAGGTAAAATATATAGTGAAAACAATAGTGGTCCTAAAACAGAACCTTGAGGAACACAAACTTACAATTGATGTGTCAGAGGACAAACCATCCACAGAGACACTGATATCTTTGACAGATAAGATTTAAACCAGGCCAGAACTTGTACGTGTAGACCAGATTGGGTTTCCAAAAGAATGGTGATTGACGGTGTCAAAAGCAGCACTAAGGTCTAGTAGCACGAGGACAGATGCAGAGCCTTGGTCTGACACAATTAAAAAAGGTCATTTACCACCTTCACGAGTGCAGTCTCAGTGCTATGATGGGGTCTAAAACCAGACTGAAGCTTTTGTATACACTGGAAGGGTATCTAGGACTCTTTGGGTTGTCCAATAATTTATAGCACAGCTTTTGATGATCCTTAGTTGGGGTCTAAGCAGATTATTTGTTGCGATTGCAAACGTAATAAAATGGTGGTCAGATTTTCCTCATATTCTGGACTAACATTAAGATCCACAATATTTATTCCATGAGACAGAACTAGGTCCAGAGTTTGACTGTGGCAGTGAGTTGGTCCGGAGACATGTTTGACAAAACCCACTGAGTCTGATGGCTCCGAAAGTATTTTGGAGTGGGTCTGTGGACTTTTCCATGTGAATATTAAAGTCAAAGTAAAATTTGAATATTAGGAATTCAGGGAACTCAGTGAGGAACGCTATATATGGCCCAGGAGGTCTGTAAACAGTAGCTATAAAAACGTGATTGAGTAGGTGCATAGATTATGACTAGAAGCTCAAAAGGCAAACACAGTATTTTATTTTGTAAATGGAAATGTGCTAACAGCCTGTTGCCTGGCTTGCACCGAATCTCATTGTAGAGCTAGAGGTGTTTGAGCCCTGCCTATGTTCATAGATAAGATGAGAGCACCCCTCAGCAGGCCAGGCATGGTGCTGTTTGCGGGTGAGTCCCAGAAAGAGGGCCAATTATTTACAAATTCTGTCTTTTGGGAGGGGCAGAAAACAATTTTCAACCAGCAATTGAGTTGCGAGAGACTGCTGTGGAGTTCATCACTCCCCCTAATTGGGAGGGGGCCAGAGACAATTACTCAATGATATTTCTAGCTGTTTCACATGCTGAAGCTATGTTGCGCTTGGTGACCTCTGATTGTTTCATCCTAAAATCGTTGGTGCCGACATGGATAACAATATCCCTATAGTCTACACTTGCCAGTTTTAGCTTTAGCCAGCATCATCGGATTTGCCTTTACGTCGATAGCCCTGCCCCCGGGTAAAAAGTGTATGATGGCTGGATGATTCATTTTAAGTCTAATACTGTGGACAATGGTGTCGCCAATGACTAGGGTTTTATCAATTTATCAGAGCTACAGGTGGGAGGCTTCTGCGGCTCAGACCCCGTAACGGGTGGAGGAGAGACCAGAGAAGGCTCGGCTTCTGACTCCATCTCGTTGCTTAATGGGGAGAACTGGTTGAAAGTTTGTCGGCTGAATGAGCATTTCCAGGGGATGGGATTTATACAACTATCGGTACTCATTGATGGCACAGACTCTTTCATCCTTTCCTACACTTAAATTACCCTTATCTAACGATTGCATCTGAAGCTGGGCCTGCAGCACGGCATCCTCACCATAAGGTGATAGTTCTCCTGTATATTATGACTGCAATTAGATGGCTTAATGTTACTACTTAGCTTCAGCTGGTGGAGGTCCTATAGAACCATGTCCAGATAAAGCGTCCGGGATAAAAGAGTTGAATGAAAAAAGTAGAGCAAGGGAAGATAAAACGATTATTTAAAATGTAAAAGTAAATAACTAAGTTGGCAGAAAGCAACGTAACGTTAGCAACAACCCACACAGCAGCACAGAAACTGCTGCTGTGCGCACAACAGCACAGATTCCGTCTTTCGTAATTTACGGAACTGTTGTCTGTATGCCTCTGGGACCAACCTGTAAACCCGATTTGAGAGCAGCTTCAACAGTGTCATAATCTGGACTCGGGTCAAGAGATGAAGCGGCATATACTTTGAGCCTATCCCACAAGAACACTTTGGAGGAGCAGTGACCAAATGTCTCACGGCCATTTTAGGAATGTGTCAATCCACTCAGTAAAATATATACGTCCACCTCCTTTTCATTGAAAGACGGTACAAGTCGGCTGTTCCGACCAAGATCAAACTCTGTTGAGGGTGCAGGATGGATTCGTAGTGGGGTTCTGACAGCGTTGGGATTGCTTGCAATGACAACAAGCTCAGTTCGATGATACTGTGACACACCGCCCCAGACCATGACGGACCCTCCACCTCCAAAACGATCCCACTCCAGAGACAGGCCTCCGTATAATGCTCATTCCTTCGGTGATAAACATGAATCCGACCATCACTCCTGGTGAGACAAAACCGCAACTCATCAGTGAAGAGCACTTTTTGACAGTCCTGTCTGGTCCAGCAACGGTGGGTTTGTGCCCATAGGCAACGTTGTTGCTGGTGGTGTCTGGTGAGGACCTGCCTTACAACAGGCCTACAAGCCCTCAGTCCAGCCTCTCTCAGCCTATTGTGGACAGTCAGCACTGATGGAGGGATTGTGGGTTCTTGGTGTAACTTGGGCAGCTGTTGTTGCCATCCTGTACCTGTCCCGCAGTTGTGATGTTCGGATGTACTGATCCTGTGCAGGTGTTGTTACACGTGGTTTGCCACTGCAAGGATGGTCAGCTATCCATCCTGTCTCCCTGTAGCGCTATCTTAGACGTCCCTCAGTACGGACATTGCAATTTATTGCCCTGGCCACATCTGCAGTCCTCATGGCTCCTTGCAGCATGCCTAAGGCATGAGCAGGGACCCTGGGCATCTTTCTTTGGGGTTTTTCAGAGTCAGTAGAAAGACCTCTTTTAGTGTCCTAAGTTTTCATAACTGTGACCTTAATTGCCTACCGTCTGTATGCTGTTAGTGTCTTAACGTCCGTTCCACAGGTGCATGTTCATTAATTGTTTATGGTTCATTGAACAAGCATGGGAAACAGTGTTCAAACCCTTTACAATGAAGATCTGTGAAGTTATTTGGATTTTTACAAATTATCTTTGAAAGACAGGGTCCTGAAAAAGGGACGTTTCTTTTTTTGCTGAGTTTATTTAGATGGCTTTCTTTCATCTACCCCAATATTCTGAAGCCATTCTCTCAATGTATTCTACTGAGTCTGACAAAATTCAAATGAAACTGTATTTAAAGGGATGGCCAACGATAAATGCCCTGATTACCCATGATAAAAATTCCATGATAAAGTCTGTTTGCTAGCAAGTGGGAGGGATTTCAGCAGTATAATTAAATGTATCCAATGCGCGCAAGGTAGTGACATCTGAAGACCGCATTATGCGCCTGCATTAAGTCTGAATACCAACTACTGGGAAGTGAGTAGGAAAGGCATACATTTCCTGAGTCTGAATTGGACCGTTATTGCCCATAGGTTGCCAATGGCTGCCGCCTTGTCTCCGTAGAAGTTGGCCAAGGCTAATATTGTAGCCTCCTCTATGGGATAGCCAACACTTTGCCTGGGTGTGGTGGTCAGCATTTAAGATAATCTCTAAACCAGAAAGTCCTATTTTGCAATCATCCCTGGGATGCAGTTTAATAAAACAATATATGAATACCTCACCAAAATAATACATGTGATATCAATAAATTCACAGAATGTTCCGAATAATATTATAAAATAATGTACAGTTCTAGAATTGTGTTTTTCGAAAGGTACATTAGTCTCGTTTGCCACTCATGGAGCTCCATGCAGAGGCTGTGGGAAGAAACTAAAGGTACAGTAACTGCGTAGTATATACATTGCAAGGAAATGTCTGTATACTTTATCCGTGTGTGTGGTCTTAAAATAACAACTTCTTTCAATCTCAGTCACTAACTTCGGGAAAAAATGTTTCATTATGGGTAGCATTGAACTGTATAGGGAGCACTCTAAACTTTCTCCAGTCTCAATATGCAACCTCCTCATTGGAGTGTGTTCACCCCACCCTGGCCTCTCCAGGACTGTGTATAGCCAGCCCACATGACAATGGAGAGCGGCTGAGCCTTGGTGCTGATAAGTGAGCTAAAGCCAGTGTGGATAGCCGGCCAACACCACCGCCTTTCTCTCTTTCTCTACACCCCATAATGAAGGGTGTTCGGCTCTGTGGTTAAACTCTGCCACTTTTTCTCTCCTCCAATCCTACAGAGCTCTTCTTGGCCTTTCAGTGTTTCCCTCTATTCGGTGGAAAAAGCTAAATGTTTTTCCCCACTTTTCCCTCCAAGCCCTCTCAGGTTACAGGGGCATGAGAGAACACGTTGAGTGGAAGAAGGAGCCATCGAGTCACAGGGGTGAGGGTGCAGTGCACTCTGAGATTCTCAGAGCAAGACAAGTCAACACGTGGTTACTAAGGGTGAGGGAATTAAGTTTTACTCTAAAGAATGTAATTGTAAATGTCTACTCTTAATCGCTGGCCTTCCAACTTGACTTGACTTAGGGCTTGTTTCAATCCATATCGCGGAAGATCCGCGGTATTGTTAGGGGAAGATTTGGCCGGGGTAGGTTGTCATTGTAATATAAGAGTTTGTTCTTCACTGACTTGCCTAGTTAAATAAAATGAATAAAATAGTGAGATTGAAATTTAAAGGTCATTTCCAATTGAGGCGATATATGCAGCATGTACCGTGAATGTAGTCTCTGTGAACGCAGGAACATTGCATTTATACATTTAAATCGTGCCAAACCACAGATCTTCCGCGATACAGATTGAATCGAGCCCTTATTCCTTTTAGCTCTAGAGGAGCAAAGGGCCTCAATAGTGCACCTCCAGCGAACCCTGTTCTGGGCAATTTTCCTAACTTCATTCCAGGCCCTACAACTAGACACATCATTCCCCCACCCCTCCTATAGACTGGCAGGCAAAATTATCATATATTTTAATGAAAGCTGAATTAATTTGGTGATACTTTACCTCAGTTTTTTTATGCCATTGTCTTGCTGTATGTTGCTATTAATGTTATTTCTTTGCTTATAAGAATACAGTGCCATTAACTATATGAGCACAGCCATTATCAATTAAATTGATAATAAATATAGCCATTCTCAGACCTCTTTTCTCTCTCAAGGACATGACAAGATAGCAGAAACTAGTAACGTTTGACTGAATAGTGTGATTACACAAAATAGAAATCAACACACTTGTTTTTCCATCTTTAATTTTGCAAATGTGTCAAGAACACTAGCAAAGAACATCTTAAACTTGGTCCAGTAGAAAAAAAAATACTTGAATGATTTAATACTTTGTTTTTCAACTTTGAACCCTCTGGTGTGAATTTGGAATCTTACAGATTGCTAGTGGGTGGTTCCAAAATAATTTTTCTTTTCAATCATATATAAATATCCAGAAATCATATAATTTCGAATGCAAACCTAAGAGTAAAATGACTGGATAGAAACTGCATTATCTACATAAGGGATTAGCAGACAAAATGTACAGTACACTACTAAAAATAGCTTTTGTTTCTGTTACCTCTGAAAGAGAATTTTAAATTACGATAATAAACATAATGGATTATTTATTATTTAATATCAGCATCATTAATAGCATATCTTTAATACTATTTCTATTTTATTTTGTATTTTATTTTTTCGTAAAAAAAAATTCAATAAATTAACAAGCTACCTCTTTCCCTGAAAGCCAATACTCCACTGTGTCATTGAATGAGAGTGTGTGTGTTTTGTGTGTGTGCGTATGTGTGTGCATGCCTATATTTGTGTGTGTTGTGTTTAAAAGAACACAAGTGAACAGAAACATAACCTGGGTGATGACACACCAGTCTCAAACCCAATGAGGGAGGAGGGGAGAGGGGGGATAATTCTGGAGTCCATACAAAAATTAATTCACTGTAAATATATAATATATATTTATACATATTTGAATATATTTACAAATATACCCAGCCCTATATACTGTATATTATTTTTCTCCATAATAATAATAAGTGTGTGGACTTATCAAGAGAAAGTATAAAGAAACAAGACAATATTACAAAATATAAAGAAGAGGCAGTGTCTGTCTGTATGCGCTCTTCTCCTATTCATCTGTTTTTGTTAGTTGATTCTTTCTTTCAGTCCTTTCAGTTTCCTATTTTGTCGTCCTCTTTTTGAGTCCCTTGTTTTTTCCGTTCATTACGGTCCATATTTTCCCTCTGGGAACAAGCAAAAGTCTTGGAATGCCAGCCAACGGAATGGAATCATGAAACGCAAAAATAGTAAATTCCAAACTCTAGTAGAAAACAACCGGAACAAATAAAACGGCAAGAGAGGAGAGGAGGTGGACCCTTGGGAACAGATATTCATTCAGTCAGACAAGATGAACACTGATGAAGGGTCCCGGTCCTCTTCTTAAGACCTTGAACATGTGTATGAATGTGTGTGCAAATGTGTGTGTGTGTGTTCAGTTCTAAAAGCAGCACTACCACCAGCCCAGTCCCATCTGGGTCCGTTAGTCCATTTGGAGCCAGAGGGGGGTTGGGGGCCAGGAGGTTTGTGGGGTTGGTGGTGGGGGTATATCTAATTTTCTCTCTATGGAAGTGTCGCTTTGTGGGGGGGGGGGGGGGCAGGTCAGGCTGGAGCTGGATGGGGGGATTGAGGAGGGGAGGGCTCATGTTTTGATGCCTCCATTGATGTGCTGGTACTTGGGGAGGCAGGGCTGGTCTGGCAGGGGGTCATGGGAGAACACGGAGTCGTCACCGGAGGAACAGGAGCTGTGTGTGTCCTGGAAGCTGGGAGAATACTGCTCGGCTGGGGCACACAGGTCCAGATACTCCTATACACAGACAGGGTGAGAAGGTAGAACTGTTACACTCACAGGTTTAGAGGAGTGAGAGAGCGGAGAGAGAGAGACAAATGGAAAATACTGAAATAGAGACAGGCATGAAGACAGTTTCAGGAGGACAGTGATGGACATGTGGAGAGTATCATTTTCATTATTTTATTTATGCAAAATATAAACTATTCCCAAATCACGCTGGACGGATTTATGAAAAATGTTGGCGCCAGGAGAGCAAACGATTTGATACCGGATCCGTATGAAAATATGTGGATGAATAATACTTCATAAATGGGGCGTGGGCTAGAGAGAGGGGAACTGTCCAGCACAGTTCACATATAGCAATGCTGACCTGGTTGCTGTTAGTCTCAGTATAAAATGGTTCAATGTGTCTGGGCGGGCGAGGAAGAACACCCAGACAGAGAGAGCGAGCGAAAGTGAACGAGAGAACAAGAAAGAAAGAGAGGGGGAAGACCAGAGAGATAAAAGAGACCAGTGAGAAAGGGGGAGAGAGAGGTAGAGAGAGGGTGTGGAGTCCAGAGAGAAAGAGAAACCGGAGAGGGAAAAGACCAGAGACAGCGAGAGAGAGAGAAAAAGATAAGAGACCAGAGTGTTTCAAACTGAGAAGGGGGGGGGGGGGGGCAGAGAGAGAGGGAGAGAGACCAGAGAGAGAGAGAGACTGTGCGAGGGATACCCAACCCTGGGCTTCATCCATACCGCTCTGCTTCACGACACTACCCAGCACAATTAGAACAAACCTGACATCTGAAATTGGAACGTGGGTTTGAGTGCAGTAGGAGAATGACTGAAAAAAAATATCCCAAAAGCCAAGGAAAAGATAAACGTAAATTTTGTTATTAAAGACATGCTCCGTAACTTTGGCAACTACTAAGTATTTTTTAAACCTCTTGCTTTGAGCTGGATGTGCCAATCTGTAGTTCATACATCCATAATCTATGATCAGAATTACTGTTTTACCTCAATTAGCCACAACATTTGAAAGCAAGGGTTTTTCTGGAAGCTGTGCTGTGCCATTTTCCCTACATTTTCCCCCCATGTGTGCCAGCCCACTTGCAATTCGAGTTCTAGCCAATGAGCTTCAGCTCCTGGCCATTTGAGTGGCAGCTAGCAAGATGCACACACAGCAGAGTGAGAAGAGAGAGCAATGACATGGTGCATATATCTGCACATATGTGACATAGTAACCATTTTCGGGGATCATTTTTGGCCCTTAAGTTTATTTTCCAAAAAATTGGCACAAAAGTACTGGAGAATCTCTAATGTTAGTTGTAAAAAAAACTTGAACAAGCATTTTGCAGTTGTTTTAGCTCTTTTCATCTTCATCCCTGCACCCTCCTCTCTCCTTTTTCTCTTGTCTTTTGTGTCAGTTATTGGAATAGTTGTGAGGTTAAGAAATAGTTGAGAGTGAGTGGGGAGGAAGAAGAGAAGCGTTGTTGGTGTTTGAGCATTCTTATAAAAACGAGTGCTGGCTTCCATTTCTCAGCTCAACACAAGGCGTCTCACATTACTAAAGAGCGGTTTTAAAAAAAGGAAGGCGCTTTATTACATTTCAAAAGCTCAAACACTGAAACACTGAAGTTGGAGCTTTTGGCATAATCTATGGCGGCCCAGTCTGAAGCCAGACAAGCCCTGACATATTTCCATCCACAGCCCCTCTTCAGGCCCGCGCATGGATATCACACACAACAGGAGGGGAACGGAAAGAAACACAAGCCATTATTCTGAGGCAAGGAATAGCTCAGAGTATCTTTTGATGATTTGGCAACATCAGTGGGCCATGGCCACAGCTCTGGGGCCTGGTTTGAATCAAGCAGCCATTTTCTGGTCATTGTTAAGGTCATGTGTCAGCCAACGCAGGATCCTTCTAATGCTTTTCAACATTCTTGGTTAAAAAAAGTGTTGATCAACTTTGCTTGCCCTGGCAATTGGAGTGTCCGTGAGCCTGTATAGTGTGCACCTTTTTCTAAGCTTTTAGGAGAGAAGCCTGACATGCTTTTACATCATACTTCTCAGCAGGGTTGGGGTCAACTCCTTTTAAATTCAGTCAATTCAGGAAGTAAACGGAAATTCCAATTCCATGTTTACTCAATGCTTTTCAACAGAAAAAAAGTTTACTTCCTGAATTGAAAGGGAATTGACCCCAACTCTGGAGGAAAGTGAATTGCTCTGGCTCCAGATTCTAGATATGAAAAGGTGAAGCGGAATGACTCTGGTTTGTGTCCTTACCTCATTCGTGGCCAGGGTGAGGATGCGATCTAGATCCTCCACCAGCTGCTTGAAGGTGGGCCGGTGGGAGGAGATGGCATGCCAACAGTCTTTCATCATCATGTACCTGAGAGAGAGAGAAGAGAGAGAAACAAGGAGTATGAACGGTTAGTAAAAGTACTTCATTGTTTTTCTTTCCAAAACACATGCCATGCCACCCATTCAACAGACTGATGCACATTTCTAAAATCATTGTCCAATTGCCTGTCAAAAGTGGGTGAGATGATAAAGACTAATTTATCTGAGCCTAGGTGTCAAGGTATGAACCAGCCAATCCAAACACAGAGCTATGCTGGTTCTATTTATCTGCACACTCCTCTTTGCACTCTCCGTTTAAGACAAATGCACGCCAATACCAATCCTATCCTAGGTCTGTCTGTCTCCACTGTAGATTTCACTGTTTCCAGTACAGCGTGAGACCATTAGGCCCGACAATACCGGTGCAGTCAGTGACATTATGTGCTGTGTAACTGGAATGGGCCCATTGTGAATGACAACATTGATACAGGCCCAGGCCAGCTGTGTAGGATCATGGATCTGATGGAGATGGGGTGAGGGTGGGGACCCCAGTAGGGTTTGTGTGTGTGTGCACAATTGTGTGTGTGTGTGAGTGTGCACATTTGTGCGTGTGTGTGTCTGCCTGCATATATATGTGTGTGTGTATATATGAGATAAAGTGAATCAAATAGTATTATACAGCTCATTGGTGCAGTTGCCAGGCTTGTCCATACGATGGCCCTCTTTCAACAGCTTGAAGAGCTCCTCTACGGGGATACCAGGGTATGGAGAACCCCCCAGGGTGAAGATCTCCCACATCAGCACCCCAAATGACCAGCTGGGAAGAAAAACACAAACGCACATATTCAACATTAATGCTTTCATTACTATTATCATGTTATGCATCCATTGATACATACATACATACATACATACAAGTGATAACAATTGATGGCAATGAAGTATTACTTTTTTTTTTTTTACACGATTTCAACTGCTACTGCTCAGAGAAACAAAGGGTTGAAGGGTAACTATATCATCCCATTGATTCCGCTAACCATTCTCTATAAATGTTCACCCTAACATTAATTTAGGGCTCAGAGTGGCGCAGCGGTCTAAGGCACTGCATCTCAGTGCTAGAGGCGTCACTACAGATCCTGGTTCGATTCCAGGCTGTATCACAACCGGCCATGTTTGGGAGTCCCATAGGGCGGCGCACAATTGGCCCAGCGTCGTCCGGGTTTGGCCGTGGTAGGCCGTCATTGTAAATAAGATTATTTTTTTTAAGTGACTTTTTATAAAAGTGACTCGCCTAGATAAATAAAGGTTAAATAAAAAATAAATAATCAATGACTCTTCATGGCAGTGTGTGTGTTGGGAGCAACAAAGAGTATATTATAGCACCCGCAGGGAATGGAGGCATACACACACACACACCAACACGCCTACCTTAGTGACCCAAAGAGGCCACAACACAATACAAAGACACCGTGATCTTTTATTTGCTCCTGTGGTTATCTCTCCATCGATCTGTTGACATAACTGGCCCTGCGTTTGTTCCCTCTTTCTATCTCTACATCTCTCTGTTTGTTAACACATCCCTTTGCTCCATTCAATGGCACTTTGTATCCATCGCTCACCTATTGTCATTCCACTGCCCATGTAGATACAGTTGAAGTCAGAAGTTTACATACACCTTAGCCAACTACATTTAAACTCAGTTTTTCACAATTCCTGACATTTAGTCTTTGTAAAAAATTCCCTGTCTTAGGTCAGTTAGGATCACCAATTTATTTTAAGAATGTGAAATGTCAGATTAATAGCAGAGAGTATTATTTATTTATTTAATCACATTCCCAGTGGGTCAGACGTTTACATACACTCAATTGGTATTTGGAAGCATTGCCTTTAAATTGTTTAACTTGTGTCAAATGTTTTGGGTAGCCTTCCACAAGCTTCCCACAATAAGTTGGGTGAATTTTGGCCCATTCCTCCTGACAGAGCTGGTGTAACTGAGTCAGGTTTGTAGGCCTCCTTGCTCGCACACACTTTTTCAGTTCTACCCACAAATGTTCTATAGGATTGAGGTCGGGGCTTTGTGATGGCCACTCCAATACCTTGATGTCCTTAACTTCTTTGGTAGGGGGCGGTATTTTCACGTCCGGATGAAAAGCATTTTATTTTACCTTTATTTAACTAGGCAAGTCAGTTAAGAACAAATTCTTATTTTCAATGACGGCCTAGGAACAGTGGGTTAACTGCCTGTTCAGGGGCAGAACGACAGATTTGTACCTTGTCAGCTCGGGATTTGAACTTGCAACCTTTCGGTAAACTAGTCCAACACTCTAACCACTAGGCTACCCTGCATGCCCAGAGTAAACGGCCTGCTACAAAGCCATAAAAGCTAGAATATGCATATTATTAGTATATTTGGATATAAACCACTGAAGTTTCTAAAACTGTTTGAATGATGCCTGTGAGTATAACAGAACTCATATGGCAGGCAAAAACCTGAGAAAAAATCCAACCAGGAAGTGGGAAATCTGAGGTTGTTCGATTTTCAACTCAGCTCCTATTGAAGATAGTGGGAAATTGGTAGTGTTGCACTTCCTAAGGCTTCCACTAGATGTCAACAGTCTTTAGAACCTTGTCTGATGCTTCTACTGTGAAGTGGGGCCGAAGGAGAAGGGAATGAGTAAGGTCTGCCATGAGTTGACCATGCTCTGACCATGCGCGTTCACATGAGGGAGCTCTGTTCCATCGCACTTCTGAAGACAATGGAATTCTCCGGTTGGAACATTATTGAATATTTATTTTAAATACATCCTAAAAATTGATTCAATACATCGTTTGACATGTTACTACTGACTGTTACGGAACTTTTTGACATCGTCTGCTTTTAGTGAATGAGCTTTGTGACTTTGGATTTGTTTACCAAACGCGCTAACAAAAGTAACTATTTAGACATAAATTATGGACATTACCGAACAAAACAAACATTTCTTGTGGAAGTGGGAGTCCTGGGAGTGCATTCCGATGAAGATCAGCAAAGGTAAGTGAAGATTTATAATGCTATTTATGACTTTTGTTGACTGCATAATATGGCGGATATATTTGTGTCTTGATTGGGCTCTGAGCGCCAACTCAGATTATTGCATGGTTTGCTTTTTCCGTAAAGCTTTTTTGAAATCTGACACAGCAGTTACATTAAGGAGAAGTGCATCTAAAATTCCATGCATAACAGTTGTATCTTTTAGCAATGTTTATTATGAGTATTCCTGTAAATTGATGTGGCTCTTTGCAAAATCAAAGGATGTTTTGGAACTTCTGAACGTAAGGCACCAATGTAAACTCAGATTTTTGGATATAAATATGAACTTTACCAAACAAAACATACATGTATTTTGTAACATGAAGTCCTATGAGTGTCATCTGATGAAGATTATCAAAGGTTAGTGGTTAATTTTATCTACATTTCTGCTTTTTGTAAATCCTCTCTTTGTCTGGAAAAATGGCTGTGCTTTCTGTGAATAGGCACTCACCTAACATAATCGTTTGGTTTGCTTTCGTCGTAAAGCCTTTTTGATATCGGACACTGTGATATCGGACATTTACAACAAGTGTATCTTTAAAATGGTGTAAAATACATGTATGTTTGAGGAATTTTAATTATGGGATTTCTGTGTTTTGAATTTGGCGCCCTGCTGTTTCACTGTCTGTTGAAGAGGTGGGACGCTACCGTCTCACCTACCCTAGAGAGGTTAAGCCATTTTGCCACAATTTTGGAAGTATGCTTGGGGTCATTGTCCATTTGGAAGACCCATTTGTGACCAAGCTTTACCTTCCTGACTGATGTCTTGAGATGTTGCTTCAATATATCCACATAATTTTGCTTCCTCATCATGTCATCTATTTTGAAGTGCACCAGTCCCTCCTGCAGCAAAGCACCCCCACAACATGATGCTGCCACCATCGTGCGTCACGGTTGGGATGGTGTTCTTTAGCTCCCCCTTTTCCTCCAAACATAACAATGGTCATTATGGACAAACAGTTCTATGTTTGTTTCATCAGACCAGAGGACATTTCTCCAAAAAGTACGATCTTTGTCCCCATGTGCAGTTGCAAACCGTTGTCTAGCTTTTTTATGGCGCTTTTGGAGTTGTGGCTTCTAACTTGCTTGCGGCCTTTCAGGTTATATCTATAGGATTAGTTTTACTGTTGATATAGATACTTTTGTACCTGTTTCCTCCAGCATCTTCACAAGGTCCTTTGCTGTTGTTCTAGGATTGATTTGCACTTTTCACACCAAAGTACATTCATCTCTAGGAGACAGAACGCGTCGGCTGCGTGGTCACATGGTGGCTGCGTGGTCACATGGTGTTTATACTTATGTACTATTGTTTGTACAGATGAATGCGGTACCTTCAGGTGTTTGGAAATTTCTCTCAAGGATGAACTTGACAGATTTCTTTAGATTTTCCCATGATGTCAAGCAAAGAGGCACGGAGTTTGAAAGTAGGCCTTGAAATACATCCACAGGTACACCTCCAATTGACTCAAATGATGTCAATTAGCCTATCAGGAGCTTCTAATTTTCTGAAATTTTCAAAGCTGTTTAAAGGCACAGTCAACTTAGGGTATGTCAACTTCTGACCCACTGGGATTGTGATAGTGAATTATAAGTGAAATAATCTGTCTGTAAACAATTGTTGTGAAAATTACTTGTGTCATGCACAACGTAGATATCCTAACCGACTTGGCAAAACTATAATCAAGTCAAATCCAATTTTATTGGTCACATACACATGGTTAGCAGATGTTAATGGTAGCGTAGCGAAATGCTTGTGCTTCTAGTTCCAACCATGCAGTAATATCTAACAAGTAATCTAACAATTCTGACAACTACCCTTTACACACAAGTGTAAAGGAATAAGTAAGAATATGTACATATAAATATATGGATGAGCGATGGCCGAAAGACATAGGAAAGATGCAGTATAGAGTACAGTAGAGATTTGAGTCAGTATGTTGGCTGCAACCACTCAATGTTAGTGATGGCTGTTCAACAATCCGATGGCCTTGAAAGAAGCTGTTTTTCAGTCTCTCGGTCCCAGCTTTGATGACCCTGTGCCGACCTCGCCTTTTGGATGATAGTGGGGTGAACAGGCAGTGGCTCGGGTGGTTGTTGTCCTTGATTATCTTTTTGGCCTTCCTGTGACATCGGGTAGTGTAGATGTCCTGGAGGGCAGGTAGTTTACCCCCGGTGATGCGTTGTGCAGACCTCACTACCCTCTGGAGAGCCTTATGGTTGTGGGCAGAGCAGTTGCCGTACCAGGAGGTGATACAGCCCGACAGGATGCTCTCTATTGTGCATCTGTAAAAGTTTGAGAGTGTTTTTTGTTGCGCCTTCTTCACCACGCTGTCTGTGTGGGTGGACAATTTCAGTTTGTCCGCGATGTCTACGCCAAGGAACTTGAAACCTTCCACCTTCTCCACTACTACCGTCGATGTGGATAGGGGGGTGCTCCCTCGGCTGTTTCCTGAAGTCCACGATCATCTCCTTTGTTTTGTTGACGTTGAGTGTGAGGTTATTTTCCTGACACCACACTCCGAGGGCCCTCACCTCCTCCCTGTAGGCCGTCTCGTCGTTGTTGGTAATCAAGCCTACCACTGTAGTGTCATCTGCAAACTTGATGATTGAGTTGGAGGCGTGCATGGCCACGCAGTCATGGGTGAACAGGGAGTACAGGAAAGGGCTGAGAACGCAACCTTGTGGGGCCTCAGTGTTGAGGATCAGCGGGGTGGAGATGTTGTTTCCTACCCTCACCACCCTGAGGACCAGTTGCACAGGGAGGGGTCGAGACCCAGGAGCTCGAGCTTAATGACGAGTTTGGAGGGTACTATGGTGTCAAATACTGAGCTGTAGTCAATGAACAGCATTCTTACATAGGTATTCCTCTTGTCCAGATGGGTTAGGGCAGTGTGCAGTGTGATTGCGTCGTCTATGGACCTATTGGGGCGGTAAGCAAATTGGAGTGGGTCTAGGGTGCCAGGTAGGGTGGAGGTGATATGATCCTTGACTAATCTCTCAAAGCACTTCATGATGATGGAAGTGAATGCTACGGGGCGATAGTAATTTAGCTCAGGTACCTTAGCTTTCTTGGGAACAGGAACAATGGTGGCCCTCATGAAGCTTGTTGGAACAGCAGACTGGGATAGGGATTGATTGAATATGTCCGTAAGCACACCAGCCTGCTGCTCTGCGCATGCTCTGAGGACCCGGCTAGGGATGCCGTCTGGGCCGGAAGCCTTAACACGTTTAAATGTTGTTCTCACGTTGGCTGCAGTGAAGGAGAGCCCGCAGGTTTTGGTAGCAGGCTGTGTCAGTGGCACTGTATTGTCCTCAAAGCGAGCAAAGAAGTTGTTTAGTTTGTCTGGGAACAAGACATCGGGGACCGCGACGAGGCTGGGTTTTGTAGTCCGTGATTGACTGTAGATTGTAGACCCTGCCACATACCTCTCGTGTCTGAGCCATTGAATTGCGACTCTACTTTGTCTCTATACTGACGCTTAGCTTGTTTGATTGCCTTGGAGGGAATAGCTACACTGTTTGTATTTGGTCATGTTTCCGGTCGCCTTGCCCTGATTAAAAGCAGGGTTTGCGCTTTCAGTTTTGCGCAAATGCTGCCATCAATCCACGGTTTCTGGTTGGACGGTAGTGTTCCACCTAGCCAACATCCGGTGAAATTGCAGTGCGCGAAATTCAAAAATAGTAAATTCATATATTTAACATTCTTGAAAATATGTGTTATACATCAAAATAAAGTGTAACTTCTTGTTAATCCAGCCGCTGTGTCAGATTTGAAAAAGGCTTTACTGCAAAAGCACACCATGCGATTATCTGAGGACAGTGCCCCGGATACAAACAGATTAAAATAATTTTTAATAATTGTATAATTTAGGCTATATAATTTAATAAAGAAACCGATGAATTCCTGAAGCTGTTAGTTCGTATGTCGATTATTTATCACACGGACCCCGCACACATAGCCTAGCTTGAGAGTGTTGTGTGAAGCAGCTCACTGAAGACCGACAGCGGTAGGGGTAGGAAAGCGTTAAGAAAGATGTTCCAATATCATTTTTTTTTTTGTAATGTCAACGCATAATGCCATTGGGAAGGCTTAATAAAACATGCATTATTCTCTATGTGGTAATGCATACTTTTTTGCAAACATTTTGGGGGGCGATTTTTTTTTAAAGGCTATTACAACAATTCAATATAAAATGTAGGTCCATGAAAATTACAATTAAGTACTGGAAAAAGTCCCTGAAGGTCCTTGAATTTGACTTGTCAATGTCTGTATGAATGCTGTAGGCTACTTTCTCAGCCCATATTAAAGATAAAATCACCTGCTATTGAAATTACGTGTGCATCATCCGCTTTTCTGCCAGATCTTGACCCAGGACAGAATTATTTTCATACGGGACAGTAACTTTCAGTTGGCAATGGCTCGGTGTGCCATTGGCAAATGTACCTGAATGTCAAGCATTAATTGTATGTATTGTTTTTAATTGTTAGGTATTACTGCTCTGTTGCAGCTAGAAACATAAGCATTTTGCTGCACCTGTGATAACATCTGCAAAATAAATGTACGCGACCAATAACATTTATTTGATTTGAATTGGAAATGTGATTTTTGCATATCCCCTGATATCCTCATTACTTGCCCTTTGGGGTTTTATGCTGGGTTTCATTATGAGCACTTTGTGACATCTGCTGATGTAATAAGGGCTTTATAAATACAATTGAATTGGAGTGCAGGGCAGGGGGAGGTGGGCCTGGCCCCTTCCAGAGGCTTTGAAGACGGGCAGATTAGTAACAGCATCAGGCCATGTGTGAAACTTTCCCTTTCGCCACAGACCGGCCAGTACACACCCCACCCCCCAAACAAATCCCCCTGCACCCCCTAACTCCGCCACCACCAAATCACATCACTAAACTCCTGTACCCCTTCCTCCACCACCATCCCAACCTCTTACCCCCTCAGTCTCACTGCAAAATTTGCATCAGAAAGCTACAGCCAGTGTATAGGCCAGGGTCGTGTTCATTAGGGCACACAATGGAAAACTTTTTAAAACGGCTGAGTTTTAACAGTTTTCTTACGTTGGGTGCCTAATGAACACAGTCTAGGCTGAGTTGCTCTTTCTAAAACAGTAAGCGAATTGTGTGTGTAAGAGAGTAAAATCAAGGTACAGTACTTACACATCACTCTGGTGAGTGTACACACGGTCAAACAGCGCCTCTGGAGCCATCCACTTCACCGGGAGACGACCCTGAGGAGGACACATACACACAGGTCAATAGGTCAAGGTCAAAAAGGTAACATTGAAATATCTATACACAGTCAGACATAGGGTATTTCATGACCAATATTTCTTGGCTAATCAGCATCTTTTAATTCATGCACTCTTCCAGGTTCCTGGTATTCCCAAGAATATCATTAGATCTGGGAATACCAATAGGGAATTCCCAGAGGTACTGTCATACGTTTATAGCAGTTAGCAAATAAACTGGGTTGCAGATAAAGACAGTTTATTTCTGCATGTCATTAAACACTGCAGCATGGATAGCAAGTGACAAGCAGGGTCAAATACATTCATGCATACTGAAGTTGCAGTGTAGGAGAAATTATTTTAGAATGGGTAATAGAAAGGTAGGGGCAGATGATAATCATGATTATGATTAACATTAGTTCTGCCCCTACCTTTTTATTAGGCCTTCTGAAATAAGTCTAATTTATCCAAGACTAGAACAAAGTATTGTTAAGACTGGTGGATTGGTGATTATCGTCATCATCACCATTTCCCATTGTCTATGGCTCATGCTGTGTTGTGGTTGGTTGTTTTTGTGGTTCTTGTTGTTTTCAACTAGGCTAGGCTCTCAGTGTGTAATGAAAAGAGGATGTGCTCTACAGTGGGAATCAGATGAATGCTACTGGGGGTCTGCTATGGAGATGTCAAGCACTCTGTTGCTCTCCCTCTATTTCAGTGTCTCTCCATCTCTTGGTCTGTTTGGACAAGTGGCTATGGAAGTGAAGGAACAAGAGAGGAGGCACAAACTAGTGCAGAGCCTCTATAGAAGCACTGCATTCACTGATGGTCTGGGAACCTCCAGTTAGAGAGCTGCTGGCGGTGTGGTCAGCATTTTTAATGCTGTGGGTGGGAGAGAGTGGTCAGACAGATAACTTTGGGATTAAAATATTTTTGGGTCCCACAGATTTTTTAGAACAGTTGTCTTTCTTATCTATTGTATTAAAAACAGCTCTTTGTCGCAATATTTACAAACTCTCAAAGGATAATTTTGCTTCAAGTTCTATAACCTAGCTCTTCTCTATTGTGTTGGGCGTGGGAGATCAAATGTGCCTGTGTTTGGTCTCAATGAAACCTGTATGCTGTATGAATGGATGAGAAGCACGCGCAATGGTCTTTCCGTGGAGATTAACTTCCTAAATATGATAGGCTGTAGTTTAGGTTCCAACTTTGACTGTATATAAATATTGATAACACATTTATTTGTGCCTGCCTTCAAATTGTCCCGCTCCTATATTGAAGTTTTGCAAGATTATTTCAAAACCATTTTGTCTTTCTGTTTTGTAGGCCATTCATTATCTACAGTGCCATCACAAAGTATAAACACATTCCACTTTTTGTTGTGTTACAGCCTGAATATAAAATTGATTAAATTGAGGTGTTGTGTAACTGATCTACACACAATACCCCATAATGTCAAAGTGGAATTATGTTTTTAGAAATGTAAAAAATTCTAATAAATGAGAAGCTGTTTTGTTGTGGCAAGCCTAAATCAGTTCAAGAGTAAAAATGTGCTTAATCTCTCTTGGGTAGGGGGCAGTATATTGCCTGCCCTGACCCTGAGCCTGCCTGCCGTTCTGTATCCTTTGGACTCTGATCTGGATTACCGACCTCTGCCTGCCCTTGACCTGTCGTTTTGACTGCCCGCTGTTCTAGTAATAAACTTATGTTACTTCGACACCGTCTGCATCTGGGTCTTCCCTAGAACGTAATAGTACGAACTGACCTTGACTAACCCAGCAGACATCATTGAGCTGCAGCCCTCCTCCTTCCCCTGCTCTAAGATAGCGTACTTCATCACGCTAATGTCCGCGAGTGCTCTCGCCTGGCCTTTGGCACTATGGGAACAACAGTTGGTCGAATGCTTATGTCTGGAGGAGTTTGTGGCGGAGGTAAATAAAGTTTTTGATGCTCCATTGTCCGGGACAGAGGCTGCCCAGAAGTTACTCCAGCTTCGGCAAGACTCCTGCAGTGTGGCAGACAATGCGGTGGATTTCCGCACATGCCTGGAACCCGGAAGCGCTGTTCGACATGCTCCTGCACAGAGTTTCAGAGGAAGTAAAGAACGAGCTTGCAACCCGGAAACTACGAAGAAGAGGATATTTGATTTTGCCCGCCCAAGGATTCAACCTCACCTCCGAGGCATCCCGGAAGTCCTCGATGGAGCCGTTGCCGAGAGAACCCGAGGCTACCCGAGTTCCGTCGAGTCTCAGAAGTCTGCCGATTAACCTCTTCCCGAGCCAATGCAACTAGGCAGAGTTAGGCTGCCTGTATTGCGGGACTACTGGTAATTTCTTCTCCACCTGTCCACTAAAAGACCAGGCTCACCGGTAGGAGCGAGTACTCTGGTGGGCCATACGTAGAACTTTTCCTCTCCCCTTACTCGCACCCCTTTTCATGCCATTTTGCTGTGGGGGAACCAATCTAAATCTCTCCGGGTACTCATCAACTCTGGGGCCAATGAGAGCTTTATGGACGCTACCCTGTCGTCTGAGCTGGGCATCCCCACTCAGCCTCTCTCCATTCCCATGGATGTTAGAGCACTAGCTGGGCATCCCCACTCAGCCTCTCTCCATTCCCATGGATGTTAGAGCACTGGACGGGCATTATAGACCGGGTCATCCACAATACCACCCCCATCAACCTACAGGTGTCAGGGAACCACAGAGAGACAATCCAATTCCTGCTCTAAGCCTCAGGTTCCCGTGGTATTGGGATTATCTTGGCTCCAGCGATACAATCCCCTTATTGACTGGTCTGCTGGTGCCATCATGGGCTGGTTTTCCAACAGTCTTGAAGGAGTGCCATCATAAGTTCTTATGATGGCACTCCTTCTGTTGGAAAACCATTCCAGGTGAAGCTGCTTAAGATAATGCCAAGAGTGTGCAAAGCTGTCATCAAGGCAAAGCGTGGCTACTTTGAAGAATCTCAAATTGTGACCCACTGGAATAGTGAGACAGTGAAATAATCTGTCAGTAAACAATTGTTGGAAAAATGACTTGTGTCATGCACAAAGTAGATGTCCTAACCGACTTGCTTAAACTATACTTTGTTAACCTCTCTAGGGTAGGGGGCAGCATTCGGAATTTTGGATGAAAAGCACGCCCAAATTAAACGGCCTGCTCCTCGGGCAGAGAAGATATGATATGCATATAACTGGCAGATTTGGATAGAAAACACTAAAGTTTCCAAAACTGTTAAAATAGTGTCTGTGAGTATAACAGAACTGATTGAGCAGGTGAAAACCTGAGAAAAATCCATTCAGGAAGTAGTTATTTTTTTGGTTTTGTAGTTTTCTATTCAATGCCATTACAGTATCCATTGACTTAGGACTCCATTTGCTGTTCCTATGCCTTCCACTAGATATCAACAGCCTTTAGAAATCGTTTCAGGCTTGTATTCTTATAAATGAGGGCGTAAGACCAGTCTGAACGAGTGAACCCTAACATGACGCAGAGTTTTTTCAGGCAGAGTCGAAAATGGATTTGTCTATGTGTTATGTGTTTACGTGCAGCTGACAGTCAGCGAACTCAGCATCACAGCAAACAGGAGGAGGGGCAGGCACTGGGTAGCTACGTCGAATAATGATGTATTGATCTCTATGTCCGTTGACACAAACTCCGTACATGTCTGTGTGTTGCAGCTCGAGAATCGGGATGTTAGATTTATTCAGTGGATACATTTTTTATTAAAATGTAAAAAATATATATATATATATCAGGCCCTTTTCATTTCTGCATACTTTTAACTCGGATCTCGTACCTACGTACATGGACAGAGAGTTACGTAGTTGGTACGCAAAATGCTTGCATGTTGGCAGGTCTGCTAATCGCTGCTAATCAATTTGCAGTGTACAAATTATTTATAACTATGTTCCGGCCCCCGACCATCCGCTCAAGGAAAAATTGGCCCACGGCAGAATGTAATTGGCAACCCCCTGACCTACAATAACAATGCAGTATGACGGCCGGGTTCGGGACCAGTTCTTGCTGGAGCGGGTGGGAATCGAACAAGAAGTCAGTGGGAGCAGGCGTGCGTGATATGAAAAGCAGTGGGAGCGGGATGAAGGAATCAGTCTACCTCCTGTCTCTGCCAAGACTGAGAAGGACGGAGGGAGGCTCAACTTACACAATACAGAAAGTAAACTGAAATTCAAATTTTCCTTAATTAAGGAATATCGGTTTACTTCATGAATTAATCAATTGAAATGGAGTTGACGGTCACATACACCCCCTCACAACATTACAGAACACACGACACAGTATACACTCCTCAAGTGCCCCCCCCCAAGTACTCACGTTAGTTGTCTTTTTATAGTAATCGATGTTGTGGACGTCCCTGGCCAGGCCAAAGTCAGCAATCTTCATGAAGTTGCTCTCTGTGACCAGGACGTTCCTCGCTGCTAGGTCTCTATGTATACACTGGATGGAGAGAAGTAGAGAAAATTGGACAGGGTGGATGGAGATATAGATGAAATTGAGAACGAGAAATAAAACTTCAATAGAAACATAAGTAAGCTATGCTAAAAATGTTATACTATGTATGTGTATGGTAAGTGTAATGAACCAGAAACATATTTAATTTGACAAGTACCAACAAACGTGTGTGATCATTCTACAGTGATCCCTGCAGCATACACTCAAACCGGTGTGATTAGACCGCTTATTTAGAACATCCAGTTTCGATTGACGCAACAGTCAGCGTTTCAGCTGGCAACACTGCTTTTTCTCAGAAACATTTTGCACAAACACAGTCCTCAGAAAGTTATGTCCTGAATTTGACCAGTTTATTTTTGGATGCAATGTTTAAACATTCACAGAAGTAGCAACAGCATAACACAATCATTCAAACTGGAAAATGTAGGCTACATTAGTCCTAGCGCTAATTGAGGAAAGATTGAGGTAACGCATGCGGTCATATTTAGCTAACTCTCGGCTGACAGAAACCACAACATGCTAATAGAAATTACTCCTTACAATTCATCACATAACGGGTGAGTTCTCAATTGATTGAAATAACTGAGCAAAACACCATTCCTTCATCTCATTTTGTTATAACACCTTTGGTCTGACAGACGTTGAAGTGACACCCATAATGCATTGTATAATGTCAACAAACATGGCCCCACACATAGCTGGCAAATAGCTTAGCATTAGCTCATCATAATCAGTACAACCTTCAAAAAGTATTTTACACACATCATAGATGTGGTGAAGGTAAGAAACAACATCTCCACTTCGCTGACCCTCAACACTGGGGAACCACAAGGGTGAGTGCTCAGCTCCCTACTGTACTCCCTGTTCACCCA
Organism: Oncorhynchus clarkii lewisi; assembly: GCF_045791955.1. Classification (NCBI taxonomy): domain Eukaryota; kingdom Metazoa; phylum Chordata; class Actinopteri; order Salmoniformes; family Salmonidae; genus Oncorhynchus; species Oncorhynchus clarkii. The sequence continues at coordinate 29,782,663 of NC_092162.1, forward strand.
GGACTGCGTGGCCATGCACACCTACAACTCAATCATCAAGTTTGCAGAAGACACAACAGTAGTGGGCTTGATTAGCAGCAACGACGAGACAGCCTACAAATAGGAGGTGAGGGCACTCGGAGTGTGGTGTCAGGAAAACAACCTCTCAATCAACGTCAACAAAACAAAGGAGATGATTGTGGACTTCAGGAAACAGCAGATGGAGCACCCCCCTATCCACATCGAAGGACCAGCAGTGGAGAAAGTGGAAAGTTTTAAGTTCACATCACATACAAACTGAAATGGTCCACCCACACATACAGCCTCAGGAGGCTGAATAAATGTGGTTTGTCACCTAAAACCCTGACAAACTTTTACAGATGCACAATCGAGAGCATCCTGTCGGGCTGTATCACAGCTTGGGGCGGCAACTGCCCTCAACCGCAAGGCTCTCCAGAGGGTCTGCACAACGCATCACAGGGGAAAACTACCTGCCCTCCATGACACCTACAGCACCCGATGACACAGGAAGGCCAAAAAGATCATCAAGGACAACAACCACCGAGCCACTGCCTGTTCACATTGCTACCATCCAGAAGGAGAGGTCAGTACAGGTGCATCAAAGCTGAGAGACTGAAAAACAGCTTCTGTCTCAAGGCCATCAGACTGCTAAACAGCAATCACTACCTCAAAGATGCTGCTGCCTACATAGAGACTCAAATCAGTGGCCACATTAATACATGGATCACTACATACTTTAAACAATGCCACTTTAAAAAATGCCTATTTAATAATGTTTACATATCTTACATCACTCATATCATATGTATTTACTGTGTTTATGCCATCTACTGCACCTTGCCTATGCCGCTCGGCCATCGCTCATCCATATATTTATATGTACATATTCTCATTCACCCCTTTAGATTTGTGTTTATTAGGTAGTTGTTGGGAAATTGATAGATTACTTGTTAGATATTACTGCACTGTCGGAACTAGAAGCACAAGCATTTCGCTACACTCGCATTAACATCTGCTAACCATGTGTATGTGACCAATAGAATTTGATTTGATGTCCATTACAATCTACGCAATAATCAGAATGCATGATTTGTCACCAGAACTTCAATTAATGAGGAGGTAGAACACACCACAATTCAAACTGTTGTTAGAAAATAAAACTTAAAGAAGAACTTAAGTAAGAAAATAGCTTGAAAGTGACAAGTTATTTTTGTTTGAAGGCAGCGCGGGTTAATTGTCCTGTTCCGTAATAATCACATTTTGGAACAGTGAGTGCATTCTGACATCACGTGCATAAAAAAAACCTCACCCTGGGGCGACTGTTAGAGATATTTGGAACTCATGCGTGAAAAGGTTAAAGTAACACACGCTACCTAATATAACATGACGACAAAATACATGCACGACAAACATGCCTGAATTGGAGGAAGATTCATGACAGATACATGGTAGAAGTTGTTTGTGCACCTAGATGTTTATGTCTCCTGTGCATGTGTGTTTAGGTGCATGTGTGTATGCGTGTGTATGTATGCATGTGAGTGTGTTAGCATACTGTGTTATTGTATGCTCTAGGCTCTGTCACATTCCTCTAGTAAGCAGGAGCGTGATGGAGTGTTTGGCTATAGTGCCCATTGCCAGTTGTGAATGCGTTGTGAAAAGCTATTCTTCAGTTGTCCACACAGAGAGGCTTTGTGTGAAAGAGAGAGACAATGCTAAGATTTGGACAGGTGGCTAGAGATGTGTTTTTAGGAGACAATATTGATAAACACACACTTTTTACACAACCACCATGGCTAAAGCCCTAGTCACAAGGACCCAGTGCAATGCCAAGGAAGTGTGTCTACCAAGCAGAATGGTGAGAATGAACATATTGTATGTGTGTTTGTGTGTGTGTGTGTGTACCTTCTGTGAGGCCAGATATTCCATGCCCCGTGCCACCTGGTAGGTACAGGAGACCAAGTCCTTGAAGGTGAGCTGTTCATCTGAGCAGCGGGTAATATCGTAGGAGTATTCCATGCCAGGGGGCCTGCGGGCACGTAGATACTCCCTCAGGTTCCCTTTAGAGGCATACTCCACTATCACATATAGAGGGCCTGTCACAGAGAGAAAAAGAGACACAGACAGAAAGAGAGAGAGGACACATGCACACATTTAGGACTCCACACTGACTGATCACTGCTTTACAAATTGGGGGGGAGGGATGAATCTTGAGTATTGAAGGAACGAGTCAATCAGGGATTATCGGTATCAGGATGTTATCTTGAAAACTTGAATGCTGACAATTTGTGAATGACAGAGTCAAACATGACAAATGTATGGTGGGAGAGGTTTTGTCGTGTGTGTGGATAAAATACGGATGTAGATTCAGTTCTGATATTCAACACCATATTCATAGTACAGTCGTGGCCAAAAGTTTTGAGAATTACACAAATATTAATTTTCACAAAGTCTGCTGCCTCAGTTTGTATGATGGCAATTTACATGTCCTCTAGAATATTATGAAGAGTGATCAGATGAATTGCAATTAATTGCCTTGCAAATAAACTGAATCCCCCAAAAACATTTCCACTGCATTTCAGCCCTGCCACAAAAAGACCAGCTGACATCATGTCAGTGATTCTCTCGTTAACCTCTCTAGGACGCTAGCGTCCCACCTGGCCAACATCCAGTGAGATTGCAGAGCGCCAAATTCAAATACAGGCATACTCATAAAAATTCAGAAAAGATACAACTATTTGACATTGGTTTAAAGATTAACTTCTTGTGAATCCAACCAGATTTCAAAAATGCTTTACGGCGAAAGCATACCGTACGATTATTTGAGAACATAGCCCAGCAGAGAAATCATTACAAACAGTAACCAGCCAAGTAGAAGAGTTACACAAGTCAGAAATAGAGATAAAATGAATCCCTTACCTTTGATAATCTTCATATGGGTGCACTCAGAAGACAATGTATTCAATAAATGTTTATTTTGTTCAATAATCCACTTTATTTCCGTAAAGTTCATAGAAACATGTCAAACAATGTTTATATTCAAACTTCAGGTTGTTTTTAGCCTAAAAAATCTATAATATTTCAACCGGACAATAACGTTGTCAATATAAAAGGTAAACAAGAAAGGCACTGTCTCTGGTCACGCGCATGAAAAAGCTCTGACACGGCAGTCCACTCATTCAGACTGCTCTTACTCTCTCATTTTTCAGAATACAAGCCTGAAACAATTTCTAAAGACTGTTGACATCTAGTGGAATGCACAGGAACTGCAATTTGAGTCCTAAGTCAATGGATACTGTAATGGCATTGAATAGAAAACTACAGAAAAAAAACTACTTCCTGAATGGATTTCTCAGGTTTTCGCCTGCCAAATCAGTTCTGTTATACTCACATTCTTTTAACAGTTTTGGAAACTTTAGAGTGTTTTCTATCCAAATCTACTAATTATATGCATATCCTATCTTCTGGGCCTGAGTAGAAAGCTGGCATGCTTTTCATCCAAAATTCCAAATGCTGCCCCCTACCCTAGAGAAGTTAACACAGGTGTGAGTGTTGACGAGGACAGGGCTGGAGTTCACTCTGTCATGCTATTGCATTTGAATAACAGACTGGAAGCTTCAAAAGGAATCATTGTTCTTCCTCTGTCAAACACGTGCCGTCACGTGTTTGACAGAGGAAGGGCAGCAAAGAAGCCACAAGAAGGGCAGCAAAGAAGCCACTTCTCTCCAGGAAAAACATCAGGGACAGACTGATATTCTGCAAAAGGTACAGGGATTGGACTGCTGAGGACTGGGGTAATAAGTAATTTCCTCTGAGGAATCCCCTTTCCAATTGTTTGGTGCAGCCGGAAAAAAGCTTGTCCGGAGAAGACATGGTGAGCGCTACCATCAGTCCTGTGTCATGCCAACAGTAAAGCATCCTGAGACCATTCATGTGTGGGGTTGCTTCTCAGCTAAGGGAGTGGGCTCACTCACAATTTTTCCTAACATAGCCATGAATAAAGAATGGTACCAACACATCCTCAGAGAGCAACTTCTCCCAACCCTCCAGGAACAGTTTGGTGACGAACAATGTGTTTTCCAGCATGATGGAGCACCTTGCCATAAGGCAAAAGTGATAACTAAGTGGCTCGGGGAACAAAACATCGATATTTTGGGTCCAAGGCCAGGAAACTCCCCAGACCTTAATTCCATTGAGAACTTGTGGTCAATCCTCAAGAGGCGGGTGGACAAACAAAAACCCACAAATTCTGACAAACTCCAAACATTTATTATGCAAGAATACGCTGCCATCATTCAGGATTTAAGTTAATTTGGCCCAGAAGTTAATTGACAGCATGCCAGGGCGGATTGCAGAGGTCTTGAAAAAGAAGGGTCAACACTGCAAATATTGACTCTTTGCATCAACGTTATGTAATCGTCAATAAAAGCCTTTATCACTTATGAAATGCTTGTAATTTACTGAAATACTTCAGTATTCCATAGTGACATCTGACAAAAAATAACTAAAGACACTGAAGCAGCAAACTTTGTGGAAATTAATATTTGTGCCATTCTCAACTTTTGGCCACCACTGTAGATGTATGGGAGAGGTACAGAGTAAGTTATGGTAGAGTCCCTTGTACTCACCATCTTGTGTACAGGCCCCTAGCAGGTTGATAATGTTCTTGTGTTTACCGATCATCTTCATCATCTCCATCTCTGACACCAGATCAGACAGGTCCTTTTCTGTAGCATCGTCTGGAGAGGGGAAGGAGGAGGGATGAACAATGGGTCATTATAGAGGACAGAAAATACATATTCATTAATTACAGACACATGCGCAATGTTATAGGCTGCATTCATTTGTCAGCATCATTACCTGTTAACTAGCCCTCCCTGGATGGTCCTGTCTCGCTCAGTTACTTTAAAATGTAAAGTCCCCATATTTGGGGACCCTATTAGATTTTTTATTTATTCAATTCAGTTTGGAAAAGTAGGGTGACTGCGGAAAGCTAAGTATCTTGGCTATTGATTGGTGCCTTCAAATCTTTGGCGTGACCTACTACCAAATATGGGCATATGAATTTACAAGGGCAGGCCGAGCCGATGACTTCATTTCAAGATGGCTGCTACCTACACGAGGATGAACTTATTTTTCTGCCTGTGACCTACCGTTATTGATCACCAGCCCCAGAGTCATAATGTTTACTTTATACAATGTTTTCACCAAACAGCAAACATCTTAAAAATGCAAGTTTCAATTTGGTCTGTGTGTGAGACATGGGGGCTATCAAATGAATCCTTAGGTAGGTAGGAACAAATCTAGCCAATTTCCAATGTTATCTGATTATGTATGACTTAATGGCAACATTGAATGTCCACCGAGTGACTATATCTTTGTGCATCAAATACGCGCTGTAGGCATCCATTACACAGAACCTTTTATGGTACACACACACCTAGATTTTGGGTTCAGGTACACACGCACATTCAGTGACATATAGGCAGGTTTGTATGTACACTATATATATATATATATATATAGTGTATATATATATATATACACACAAACGTATGTGGACACCCCTTCAAATTAGTGGATTTGGCTATTTCAGCCACAGCCGTTGCTGACAGGTGTATAAAATCGAGCACACAGCCATGCAATCTCCATAGACAAACATTGTCAGTAGAATGACCTTACTGAAAATCTCAGTGCCAACAAGTCAGTTCGTCAGATTTCTGCCCTGCTAAATTTGGCCCCGTTAACTAAGTGCTGTTATTGTGAAGTGGAAATGGCTCAGAGAAACAATGGCTCAGCCGCGAAGTGGTAGGCCAGACAAGCTCACACAACAGAACCACTGAGTGCTGAAGCGCGTAATGCGTAAAAATCCTCTGTCCTCGGTTGCAACACTCATTATCGAGTTCCAAACTGTCTCTGGAAGCAACGTCAGCACAAGAACTGTTAGTCGGGAGCTTCATGAAATTAGTTTCCATGGCTGAGCAGCCACACACAAGCCTAAAATCACCATGCACAATGCCAAGGGTCGGCTGGAGTGGTGTAAAGCTTGGGGCTATTGGACTATGATGTGATGAATCACGCTTCACCATCTGGCAGTCCGACGGACAAATCTGGGTTTGGCGGATGCCTGTGGAACGCTACCTGACCGAATGCATAGTGCCAACTGTAAAGTTTGGTGAAGGAGGAATAATGATCTGGGTCTGTTTTTCATGGTTTGGGCTAGGCCACTTAGTTCCAGTGAAGATACATCTAAATGCTACAGCATACAATGACATTCTAAACGATTCTGTGTTTCCAACTTTGTGGCAACAGTTTGGGGAAGGTCCTTTCCTGTTTTCGCATGAGAATGCCCTTGCACACAAACCGAGGTCCATACAGAAATGGTTTGTTGAGATCGGTGTGGAAGAACTTTGACTGGCCTGCACAGAGCCCTGACCTCAACCCCATCGAACACCTTTAGGATGAATTGGAACGCTGACTGCAAGCCAGGCCTAATCGCCCAACATCAGTGCCCGACCCCACAAATGCTCTTTTGGCTGAATGGAATCAGGTCCCCACAGCAATGTTACAACATCTAGTGAAAAGCCTTCCTCGAAGAGTGGAGGCTGTTACAGCAGCAAAGGGGGGACCAACTCCATATTAATGCCCATGATTTTGGAATGAGATGTTCGGCGAGCAGGTGTTTGTGTATGTAGTGTACACGGTTGGGTAGGTTACTTTTTTAATGTAATTATCGTAATCAGTAACATATCTTTTGGATTACCCAAACTCAGGAACATAATCTGATTACTTTCAGTAACTTTTACATTACTTTCCCTTAAGAGGCATTAAAAACCAAAGTCTGTCCGATTTTTGGAATCAGTCAGTTGTAATGGATTTCATGTAATCCATTATTCCCCCAAGCCTGATGGTGTACTTGCACACACAGCCAGGTGTGCATTGGTATGTAGTGTAAATAAGAACTAATACATACTGTAAGTAAACACACCCTCGTACACAAACACACACGCCCAGCCACAACATATACCCCAAACTAGAGCCAGTGGCTTTACAGCTAGCAGGGCAGTGTGTCACACGGCTAGGGATACACTGTGTCAATACTGAGATACTAAGATCCCGTAGGCTTTACTGAGGGAGGGACACACGCACAGTGGTAAACACAAACACACGCACAGATACAAATTGAGGGAAAAACTCACATGTACAGTACATCCGGAAAGTATTTAGACCCCTTTCATTTTTCCACATTTTGTTACGTTAAAGCCATATTCTAAAATGTATTACATCATTTTTTCCCCCTCATCAATATACACACAATACCCCATAATGCCAAAACAAAAACAGTTTTTTAGACATGTTTTGCAATAAATACCTTATTTACATAAGTATTTAGACCCTTTGCTATGAGGCTCGAGACTCCTGTTTCCATTTCAACATCCTTGAGATGTTTCTACAACTAGGAGTCCACCTGTGGTAAATTTAATTGATTGGACATGATTTGGAAAGGCACACACCTGTCTATATAAGGTCCCACAGTTGACAGTGCATGTCAGAGCAAATACAGAGCCATGAAGTCGTAGGAATTGTCCGTAGAGCTCAGAGACAGGATTGTGTCGAGGCACAGATCTTGGGGATGGGTACCAAAACATTTCTACAGCACAGAAGGTTCCCAAGAACACAATGGCCTCCATCATTCTTAAATGGAAGAAGTTTGGAACCACCAAGCTGGCCACCTGGCCAAACTGAGCAATCAGGGGAGAAGGGCCTTGGTCAGGGAGGTGACCAAGAACCCGATGGTCATTCTGATAGAGCTCCAGAGTTCCTCTGTGGAGATGGGATAACCTTCCAGAAGGACAACCACCTATGCAGCACTCTACCAATCAGGCCTTTATGTAGAGTGGCCAGACAGAAGGCATTCCTCATTAAAAGGCACATGACAGCCCACTTGGGGTTTGCCAAAAGGCACCTAAAGAAACCATGAGAAACCATGAGAAACAAGATTCTCTGGTCTGATGAAACCAAGATTGAACTCTTTGGCCTGATAGCCAAGTGTCACTCTCATCACCTGGCCAATACTATCCCTACGGAGAAGCTTGGTGGTGGCAGCATCATGCTGTGGGGATGTTTTTCAGCGGCAGGGACTGGGAGACTAGTCACGATCGAGGTAAAGATGAACAGAGCACAGAGAGTACAGAGAGATCATGAAAACCTGCTCCAGAGAGCTCAAGATCTCAGACAGGGGCAAAGGTTCACCTTATAACAGGACAACGATCCTAAGAACACAGCCAAGACAACCCAGGAGTGGCTTCTGGACAAGTCTCTGAATGTCCTTGAGTGGCCCAGCCAGAGCCCGGACTTGAACCCGATCTAACATCTCTGGAGAGATCTGAAAATAGCTGTGCAGCGACGCTCCCCATGCAATCTGACAGAGCTTGAGACGTTCTGCAGAGGAGAATGGGAGAAACTCCCCAAATACAGGTGTGCCAAGGTTGTAGCATCATACCAAAGAAGACTCTAGGCTGTAATCGCTGCCAAAGGTGCTTCAACAAAGTACTAAGTAAGACCTCTGAATACTTATGTAATTGTGATATTTCAGGCTTTTATTTTTAATAGATTAGCAAAACTTTCTGAACCTGTTTTGCTTTGTCATTATGGGGTATTGTGTATAGATAGAAAAAAAAACAATTTAATCCATTTTAGAATAAGGCTGTAAAGTAACAATGTCAAGGGGTCTGAATACTTTCTGAATGCACTTTACCTTTCAGCATCTTCACAGCCACTGTGACGGCCTCCTTGGGCTTGTCCTTATCAATGCCCAATGCTTCGGCCATCACCACCTGGCCAAAGCAGCCCTCGCCCAGTGGCTTGCCCAGAGTTAACCTGTAGAGGAGGAGAGGGAGAGGTTAGAAGAATAGTTCAAACAGCTGTATAGCTACACACAGAATTTGTAATAGCTCTCCGTTATACACACTCACATGGGCATGTGCACGCACGCACACACACTTAGACCCAGTCCCACACTTCCCACACCACTATCAATCATGGTCACAACACCTCTCTGCTCACGGATCCTTTGGTAATAGATTGGTCCTAGTTTGATTGACAGGCGGTGGCCTGCCCCTGTGGCCCAGTCTTGAGGTTGTGTAAACATTCACACTGGCTCCGGGGCCTAAGGCCAGCACGCCATCAGAGTAACACAATCCCTAGTCTGTCCACACAGATGCCCCCCCCCACCACCACCCCTAGCTCAATGGCACCCTTTCTGCCCTGGCCCACCACACATAATCAATGTTATTTTTTCTTCCATGCCAGCACAAACGTTAGCATTCCTGAGTGTTCCGCATCTCCACCACGGCCCCTGAGGCACTTGGGAATGACAGACGAGGAGAGTCGGAGAGGAGACAGAGATAAACGAGAGACATACTAGATTTAACAGTAGGGGCTTAATTGAGCATGCCAAGGAGACATGTTGAATGCTTTTGATCGCCTACTGTTAAATCTTCACAAAAACATGGCATGGCGAAACACCACAGGCAGAAGCATATTAATAACCCAAGAGCCGGATTGTGTTTTACTGTCTGGGGTTTCCCCATTGCTTAACAACAAGAGACCTCACCGAAGCAAAATCACTTTGTATAATAAGTCTGTTGTGGCCTTCAGCCTGACACTTTCCACTGAAACTGACTGAGGCCACTAGTTCAACTCGTAGTAGGGACTAACTCCCCTGGTGTGAGGCAAAGCAAACAGTCACAGCACAAACACAGATTACAGCCATGACACACACACACACACACACACACACACACACACACACACACACACACACACACACACACACACACACACACACACACACACGGTCCTGTTCAGTAGGCAAAAAGGAAAAGTGCAACATTAATCGAAAATATGCTTTTCTCATTGGACACTTCCAGGTAGTTCCTCCCGGTTTCAGTCTGTTTCCTTCTGTTTGGTGCCTAATGAACAGGACCCTGGTACAGTGTAGCACTGAGAAATGACTCATTGGTCTGTGTAAGCGATACGGAAAGGGCTGGGTGCCAATGGCCACCCTGGGTCATGTTCAGTAGAGACCAAAGTTTTTAAACATGGAAAAGAAAAATGTGTGTTTCTTATTGTGTGTGTTTCTTAAGTCAATTTTATTCTGTTTGCTGCCTAATGAACACTACTCTGGTACAGTGACATTTTTTTATCACAGCCACAGTCATTACTCACTGGTTAATCATTACAGATCACAGACCATGTTCAATGGTGCTTAATGGTATATTATACCAGACAACACTAGTACCTCATGTAATAGCCTGCATACACAATCAGTTAGCCAAATATTAGCTAACGTTGTCATTCATGATAAGGGGGTACATGCTACTACAATGCATCTAGTTAGGAGACAAAGTAATTAGCAACATTCACACTTTCACTTGAAAGAGCTAGTGTGAAATCACTGCCACAATCTCTGACAACTGGGACACTGCACTGGATTCATTTCTGGGTTTGTTTGAAGTTCGATAACCTAAAGTAGCAGGCGTAAAATAAACACCTGAGTGGGGTCGAAGGAAACCGGAAGCATACGGTTTTCAGGCTTCGCCTCTTCTCTGCTTTTCTCCTGAAAACCGGATGATTCTGGATTTTACAGACCCACTGATGGTGTGTTAGGTAGAAATACATTCCAAACTGAGCAAAAACCTCACCGACTGCAGCTTACAGCAGTATGCAGTTAATCTTGGGCCTCACCCATTGCCTCACCGATTCTCAGAGAAATACCTGAGAAAGCCATAGGCCGCATTCCAGGGGGTCGGTGAAACAGTTGCGTAACAAAAATGTGAAAGACACTTAATCTATATTGCAGTCCAGTAGCCTATGTGTTGTGATAATTTGGTTGTTTGCTCTATAACCTGTTAGTTCATATTATATATACTGTAGGCTGAAAGCCGAGACAATAAGAAGACACAGTAGCAGAATAAATTCAACCACACCTTTGTTTCATCACAAACCCAGCGAGCAAGTCCTCAAAGCATTTTGCATGTAACAAACAGTTACATAACCTACAGCATGGTCAAGCAAATTGTTTCTGATATTTTTGGACTACAAAACAACCATTGATTTAGAACCACGGAGAGTTACCTCAAGTTGAAAAGAGCTGCCTTCACTATTCCAGCACCATTTCAACTTCAACATTATCAAATCACCTACAGTTGAAGTCGGAAGTTTACATACACCTTAGCCAAATACATTTAAACTCAACTTTCACAATTCCTGAAATGTAATCCTAGTAAAAATTCCCTGTCTTAGGTCAGTTAGGATCACCACTTCATTTTAAGAATGTGAAATGTCCGAATAATAGTAGAGAGAATTATTTATTTATTTCATCACATTCCCAGTGGGTCAGAAGTTTACATACACAATTAGTATTTGGTAGCAATGCCTTTAAATTTATTAACTTTGGTCAAATGTTTTGGGTAGCCTTCCACAAGCTTCCCACAATAATTTGGGTGCATTTTGGCCTATTCCTCCTGACAGAGCTGGTGTAACTGAGTCAAGTTTGTAGGCCTCCTTGCTCGCACACGCTTTTTCAGTTTTGCCCACAAATTTTCTATAGGATTGAGGTCAGGGCTTTGTGATGGCCATTCCAATACCTTGAATTTGTTGTCCTTAAGCCATTTTGTCCCAACTTTGGAAGTACGCTTGGGGTCATTGTCAATTTGCAACTAACTTCCTGACTGATGTATTGAGATATTGCTTCAATATACCCACATCATTTTCCTTCCCCATGCCATCTATTTTGGAAGTGCACCAGTCCCTCCTGCAGCAAAGCACCCCCACAACATGATGCTGCCAACCACGTGCTTCACGGTTGGGATGGTGTTCTTTGACTTGCAAGCCTCCCCATTTTCCCTCCAAACATAACAATGGTCATTATGGCCAAACAGTTCTATTTTTGTTTCATCGGACCAGAGGACATTCCTCCAAAAAGTACAATCTTTGTCCCCATGTGCAGTTGCAAACTGTAGTCTGGCTTTTTTTATGGCGGTTTTGGAGCAGTGGCTTCTTCCTTGCTGAGTGGCCTTTCAGGTTATGTCGATATAGGACTCGTTTCACTGTGGATATAGATACTTTTGTACTGGTTTCCTTCAGCATCTTCACGAGGTCCTTTGCTGCTGTTCTGGGATTGATTTGCAACTCAATTGATTTGATTTTCGCACCAAAGCACGGTCATCTATAGGAGAAAGAACACGTCTCCTTCCTCAGCGGTATGACGGCTGCGTGGGCCCATGGTGTTTATACTTGGGTACTATTCTTTGTACCTTCTGGCGTTTGGAAATTGCTCCCAAGGATGAACCAGACTTTTTTTTCTGAGGTCTTGGATAATTTATTTTGATTTCCCCATGATGTCAAGCAAAGAGGCACCGAGTTCGAAGGCAGGCCTTGAAATACATCCACAGGTACACCTCCAATTGACTCAAATTATGTCAATTAGCCTATCAGAAGCTTCTAAAGCCATTACATAACTTTCTGAAATTTTCCAAGCTGTTTAATTAAAGGCACAGTCAATTTAGTGTATGTGAACTTTTGACCCACTGGAATTGTGATACAGTGAATTATTAGTGAAATAATATTTCTGTAAACAATTGCTGGAAAAATTACTTGTGTCATGCACGAAGTTGATGTCCTAACCAACTTGCCAAAACTATAGTTTGTTAACAAGAAATTTGTGGAGTGGTTGAAAAACGACTTTTAATGACTCAAATCCTAAGTGTAAGTAAACTTCCGACTTCAACTGTCTGCTTAGTTTAATATAGTGGAAAGACACCAAAAACAACTTAGTCCAATCAATGTAAGCTAAATATGATGTGGCTGTCCATGGTACTGATTTGTGTGTTTGTGTGTGCGTGCAAGTAGAAAAAACATGTTGACTCACCCTACTTGTAGAGAAACACCAATAACTGATCATCTCTTGTTGGCTAAGTACACGCTTGAAGTTTTTGTATACGCTTGAAGTTTTTGTTGTCCTAGGCTACCTGGCTAAAATACTTGCTCGATAGCCTCGATATCTTCCTTTCATGGCCATCTATGTGCCAGGCCAGCTAGCTAACATTAGCCTATTAGATCTAGCTACTTCCATCCTCTCAGGCCAGGGGCACAATGTATGAATTTATGGTTGGATCAGAATCGCCATTTATAATCACTGGCCGGTACGGAGAATGAAGTAAAACCACAAGTCCAAATCCCTATCTCCATCCATAGCTAATTTAGGAAAAGGGATAGTTTTAGCTAGCTAGCCACCGGAGGACAACGACACAATGAGATGCAACTATTCAAGTTTTTTTGCTATAAATGCCGTTCTGCTTTTGATGTGATTGTTCTGAAGTCAAATCCAAACTGGCTACCCTTGACACTTTTTTAGTGCGCCAGGAACATTCACAGTTGAGCTCACTCAGTTTAGCTCAACGCTAACTGGCTATTATAATTATAAAAAAATGTATCAAAGGAGGCCAAATGCTCGCTGCCTTCTCTTACATTCAATGCTACGGGCGGCAACAATGTCACTCTTTTTGATCAGACAGCATCAGATAGATGGGCTACACATACTGAGAAAGAGGGGTGCTGTTTCGTTCACTTGGATGCTTCTCCAGTGAGACACATTCAGCCTCTTGCGAATTGAAAGAAAATTATGAAACAGAGATGTTCTGAGGTTTGGTGAGTGACTACTATGTAGGCGGCCTGAAATGTGGCCATACTGTTGAGGTCAATGACACCCTTGTACACTGACCCCTCCCCGCTACATCCTTTACCTCCCCCTTCCCTATTCCTACCCCTGTTCCCGTCCCTGCCCATCACCTGTCTCTGGAAAACTCCCAGCGTGGGTCCTCTGGGAGGTCGTACTCTGGGATGGGGTCGTCATGGCCGGCCGAGCTGCGTCGTGTGGTGATGCGGACCAATGGGGTGCTGGAGTTCATCGAGGAGCTGGAGTCATTTGACACCTGTAGGAGACGACAAATTGGCTGATCACCTGAGCCTAGATACACTGGTCAAATAAGAAATGGCAGGGATAGGCATGTGTATGTGTTTGTATTACTATTATTGTGAGGACCAGGAGTGTAGGTGGGTGTGTGCGGGCGCACACGTGTCTGTGTGATGAAAAAAAATCTAAAGATCAAATGCCTCATTACATGGGCTTTAAATTATATTGATACTGTGCAAATCAACATATTCTTCATGCTTTTTAAAAAGCAAGTTAATGCATGTTAGGGATCATTAGTGATCACATCTCAGTGCTAGAGTAATGTTCTATCTGATGAATGTGTCCGTTTATCATTGTCCTCAGGGCTCTTCTCTCCTTTCTGCTCCAACCTTACCTTGACACTGGAACCACCCATCTCTCGCAGGAATGTAATCCATCACTTTTTGTACCTCTTGGAGTTTGTTTTCCCCTTGAGGGAAAAGCATCACTCACAGAGAGGTAGAGGAGCTAGAACAGTAGCTAGAGGTGCTGGAGAGCAGTGCTAACATGCTCAGACACCATGCACTGTAGCTAGCTGTCTTTCAGTGGAGTTAACTGATGCATAGCACCTCAAGCAGTGCGATGTATTAGTTACAGTAGTCTTATTAAAATCCACTTCCCCTGAACAGCTAAATTAACTGGGTTCTCAAATCAGAGTCCCAGTAACCCAATTGATCTATGTCGGGAATACAAATGCGGTGGAACTTTTTGGGTGTTTTCTGCTCTTGGTAGGTAAACCTTGGACTATTTTCTGTTGTTTTTATTTAAGATGGAGTATATGGGGCTTTTCACACTGCTGAACCTGAACCAAGCCAAGCTGTACTGAGCTGGCCTGGTTACACATCCACCATAGTAGCTGAAACAATGAAAAAATAAAATCCCAGTCAGTACAGTTTGGTTTGGGTCAGCACAATAGTGTGAAAAGAGAATTATGTATAAATGCATGTGTGTGTGGAGTTTGTCTTTTTATGGGTGTTAAATGCCTTGGAAACCCCTTATCTACTTTCTGTTACCTGGCGACGCAGAGGTATCTGCTTGCTGAGTTTGTGGACTGCTGGCTGGTTCCCGAAGTCAGGCTTCTTAGCCGTATTTCTCATCCGGCACACCACCACGATGACCACCATACAGGCGATCATGAACACCCCGATGCAGTATATGGCTATCTCCACGTAGTCAGGTGATGTCAGACCCGTCACTGTCTCTTCCTTATTGGCTGTTTGGGGAGCAGAAGGGGGGCGAGGGGAGAGTGTCAGGGAGGGATAGAAAGTGGAACGTAGAGGCACATACTGACTCATGACATAATGTACACAAACACACGGACGTGGGCACACAGACACTTAAACAAAAAAGACATGGACACATCTGATAGACGCACATGTATGAACAGAACACATGCCATGGAAACGACACACACGCACACACACACACGTCATTGCTAGATAGACAAACAAAACATAAATAATGAGAAAGACGCACACATGTTTCTCTCTCCATCTCCCTCCCTCTACTCTCTCTTCTTCACACAACCATCTACTGCCCATCTAGGACAGACAGAAAATGGAATTGATCTAAGAAGAGGGGCTAAACCATAGAAATATAATCATTCTGATTCTATTTTTACGAGGTAAATACACTGAGCTCAAGCAGGGGGCTGTACTAAGTGCCTACATTCAGGGTGACTTGACACACCACACACACGCAGGGTGAAGACACACTCTCTCAAATACACATACATGCACGCACACACACGTTCTCCCTCCCTCTCTCACCTAGATACACGCACTGTTTGACACACACGCTTCACATCAGACTGCAAACAAGTGAGTGGTGCCCTTTGTGGCGATATATGGCCTGAGCTTCCTGTCTGTATGAAATGGGTCTGGGTCTGTCTCTGTGTGGCTATAGGACCACAGCCTGTTCCATAATGCATGTCATCCACCCATGGCTACAAACAATGCCCTTGTACTGTGCAGCCAGGGGGAAGTAACATGTAGGAACCTTTCTCCAGTCGGCTTCGTATCACCTGGTCCAAAAACCACAGCGCAACACAGAAGGCAGAAAGAGCTATGCAGGCGCCACCAGAGCAGATACATGGGGACTAGGGCAATAAATTAAAGATACTATTCGCCAAGAAATTAAATCCAATCAAAGAACAATGTTCATCCCCCGAATACATCGTGAAATGCTTTGACAAGCCCATTGCTTGACCAGCACATTGACAAGCCCTTAACCAACAATGCAGTTTTAAGGAAAATAAGAGTTGAGAAAATATTTACTAAATAAACTAAAGTTGAAAAAAAGTAACACAATAAAATAACAATAACAAGGCTATATATACAGGGGGTACCGGTACCGAATCAATGTGCGGGGGTACAAGTTAGTTGAGGTAATTGAAGTAATATGTACATGTAAATAGGGGTAAAGCAACTATGCATAATAATAGTATTTTGTTCAGAGACAAAGCAAGGCTATTATCTGGGAGGGCAATGAGGGGATTTGTGTACTTGCTGTTCTGTTCATGTTGTGGATTTCAGGAGATTAAGTGCTATCATCCATCTCATTTAATGTCCAGAGTCCAGACATCTCACCCACCCTACATACATGTAGATGCATTAATGTTGGCCAACTCTGTTGCCTGAACTGAACCTCTAAGGAATGAGCATAAGTGTTCTATTTATATGGACTTTAACTGTGTTTGGTATATACAGTGGGGTTCGAAATGATTGATATCCTTGATAAAGATGAGCAAAAATTATTGTATAAAATAAATATTTGAAACAGTGAGCTATATTGTATGCTCCAAACATTTTGGAAACTCTATTCTTCTATATGAATATAAATGCTCAGAGAAAGAGATTGTTTAACAGTAATATATTTTTTTCTCTCAAAAAGGTAGGAGTCTGTTTTTAATACCTTTCAATAGCTCACCTCGTGAGGATAATGGCACTGAGACATTTTCTAAAATGTTTTATGAGTTGAACACGTTGGGAGGGATCTTAGACCATTACTCCATACAGAATCCTTCCAGATGCTTGATTTCCTTTGTCTAAGTTTATGGACTTGAAAATGGGTTTCAAATCCAGAGACAGATGGCCATTGCAAAATGTTGATTTTGTGGCAAATAACCAGGTTTCCAGCCAACCTTTTTATGTTGGATAAAAAAATGTCACGACAGGCCTGATCAAAATTTGTTGGTAAACCTTCCAAATGTCAACAAAACAAAATATGCTAGACAAGGTGGGATCTTTTTGTGTCGGTAAAATGTATTATGCAAGAAATGGAAGTGGAAATGCCTTTATGCGCAAATATCGATATAATAATAACCATCTTATCAAACTTGGAGTCACGAGATTATATGGTGTGTGTGGTCCTCTCACTCGGGAAAGCATGCAGTTTATTATGCTACAGATGAAATAAGTTATGATGAACTTCACAGGGTGGTGAAACTACACTGTGATGAGCTTGATAGTTGCTTTTTTCCCCCCATAATAATCTCATCATGTAGGCTATACAAGCGAGCTGTTCTATATCGAGTGCACGTGCCAAGACCAGAGTGGGCACATTTGCTATATAAGAAATGTTTTTTGTGACAAAACCATCAGTAGAGTTGAAAATGCTATGGAAACCCATTTAACTTGTATGTTTTATTCGGTACATGGGAATTTAACCTATTATTATTATTTTTATGTTATTTTTATGTGCACTACGTCATCAAGCACAGCCTTTTACCGTCAACAAGTCAATTGGATGGAAACACATCTCTGGTGGGAAAATGCGCATATTGTTTATGTGTTTTTGTTATATTAGCATGAAAATCTGTCGCTATTTGGATGGAAACCTAGCTATAGAACAGTGGAGGCTGCTGAGGGGAGGACAGCTCATAATTATGGCTGGAATGCAATCAATGGTTGGTATCATACGTGGTTTCCATGTGGCTGGAAACCACGTATGACCCCTCCTCCCCACAGCAGCCTCCACTGCTATAGAACCATTTCTTTATGGACTTTGAAGTGTTATTGGGGTTATTGTCTTGCTGAAAGATCCATTTGCGGCCAAGTCTCAGCCTCCTGGGGGAGGACACCAGGTATTTGGCTAAAATGTCCTGGTGCTGGGTAAAGTTCATGATGCCGTTGACCTTAAAGGCCCCAAGACCAGTGGAAGCAAAATAGCGCCAGAACCACCACCATATTTTACAGTAGGTATGGCGTTCTTTTCTGTTCATGCATTCTCATTTCAATGCCAAACACACCACTGGTGTGCGTGGCCAAAGAGCTCTATTTTCATGTCATCCAACATATGTAAATGCCTGGAGTTTGCTAAACGGCATTGGCAATTGGATTGAAACCGGTGCTTTGGTCAGAGGGCATGAAAATAGAGCTCTTTGGCCATGGACACAAGTGGTGGGTTTGCAGTCAAAATGAGAATACATAAGCAGAAAAGAAAATCTCTTTCTCTGAGCAATTGTATTAGTATAAAATAATATAGCTCAGTATTTGAATGAGTTATTTTATACAGTTATTTTTGCAAATCTTTATCAAGGGTGTCAATGACCCCATGCTAAATCTATGGATGTTTGTCAGTGCAGACATGAGGAACACAGACACACTCACACAGACACACATTTAAAAGAAACACACACAATCGTGCAGACACAGGGACACACACATTCATTTAAACTAGGACTGCCAAACGATAAAATGTTCTAATCGAGTTAATCGTATGACGATTTGATTAATCGCAAATTCATAATTCGCTCAAATTAAGATGTAATTTAAGATTGTTTATACAAAAAGCATTACAAGAATAATGACGTCTTGATTTATCCCAAAATAATGGTTATAAAAATTAAGTAAATTAATAAAACACACCTTCTTTGATAAAGCACACCTTCTTTAACCTCAATGTCAACTTGTTTTGGAGACAAAATTGTTTTTTGCAGTATATATATTATGTATTTTCATGTTTTCAGTTGATTTTGAACGCTTTCATACAATCTGATTAATCACAATAAAAAAAAAGTGTGCACTAAAATCAAGTTAACTGATTAACTCTGACATACCTAATTTAAACACACACACACTATATCAAATATATTGAATACATTTAAAAATATTGGCCCTGATAATTGAGAAAGTCAAGCCGTGAGTATTCCAGCTGTGACATTCTTTTTTATTATCTCAAGGAGAAATAATAAAAAGGCAATCAATTATCAGAGTCAGGAAATACGTGGAGCCATAAGGGAGTTTTTATTAATTCTCAGGAAATGACAGAGAAGCCACTGACACCGACAGACAGAATCACCAAGACAGACAGACACCCGTCTTCTGTAAAAACTTGCAGTCCGAGCCAAAATGTACGTAGCACCAACATACTTTCCCCGAGAACCAGGGGAGAGAGGGAGAGAGATGAGGGAGGGGGAGAGAGAGGCAAACCTCCTCTTGAGTAACGAGACACTCGAGCCATTCGGAGAAGTCGGGTTATAATAAGCTTAGAGCAAATGTCTCTTTATCTGGCCCCTTGCTTTCAACACATCAAGATAATACAATATATGTAATACATATTCCTGCTCTAATATTCCCCCGAATTAGATGTTGAGTTGTTGACTGTAAGTTCATCATTGTATTCTGATATTTTGTTATTTTGTTGAGTTTGTGTGTCTTTCACTCCAAAGGAGCTTTTCACTTCTCCCTTCTTCCCATAGAAATCATCAAAATAACTTTATTGACCGAACGTTTAAAACCGTTAGTGAATGACATTGAGAGAGAGTGAGAGAGAGTGAGGGGAAAGGGAGGGCAGTATATGAGTGTATATACCTGGAAGCACCGTCAACCAAGCAGTGTGATAGGAGATCCCAATAGAATTACCCGCCAAGCAGGTATACTCCCCAGCATCCTCGTAAGTGACATTGGGGAGGTAGAGGACTTCAATCTCCTTGTCCGTGGTGTTTACACCTGCGGTCTGGGAGAGGGTTAGGAGTAGTTGTGGAGGAGGAGGATGAGAGAGGAAGGGTAGAAGAAGAAAGGGAAGAAGAGGAGAAAGAGAAGGGACAGGTCGATGGAAGAGGAGGGGTGGAGGAGAAGTATAAGGAAGAGACAGGGATGGAGGAGAAAGAAGAGGAAGAGACATGGATGGAGGAGAAAGAAGAGGAAGAGACATGGATGGAGGAGAAAGAAGAGGAAGAGATGGGGATGGAGGAGAAAGAAAAGGAAGAGACATGGATGGAGGATGAGAAAGGGAGGGTGGACGTTAAAAGGATAAATTATATTTAAGGGGTGAGTAGGAAGAAAGTACGATAAAGGGAAGGAGTGAGAGTAGCAATGGAGGGGGAAAAAATAGCAGAGAGGAGAGAAGAGGAGGAAACGCAGAGGTAACAATTAGACCCACAACACCATGAGAGAGGAGTAGCTGGATGGTGTCCATAGCTGGGAGGAGAACGGTCGTCCCATCTATAGAGAGAGAGAGTAGATGGCAGGAGCTTCCAGAGAAGGGAAGGAGGGTCCAGCGAGGGAGGGTCTTCAAAACAAACAGGAAGAGCACCTTGTACCACAAGAAATAATAGCAAACACAATACACCAAAACACGTGATAAAAATACCCTTCACCCACAACACCAGAGCCCAATCGTATCCACACCAGGCCTGGGCATGCACAGTACCCACAACCACAGAAGAGGAAGGCAATCACCTATGCCCTTACACATCACACCATTCAAATGGGGGGGGGGGGGGGGTTGGGGAAAAAAGAAGAAGAGAGAGAGAAACAGAGTTGAAAGGTCTGAGATGGACATAGCAGGATAGTGTGAGTGTGCAGGTACAGTAGGCATTTCCATGGCTGTACAGTCACAGTCAGTAGTTACAGTAGAAAGGATCAGTCAGTCCACAACCCAGCAAGAACTAAGACCACCACACCGAACCGGGTCAGTGACAGGCCCAAAGAGACCACACGGGAGGTGGTCAACAGAGGTCAAGGATCAGGGGTCAGCGGTTACCTGGGATGACCGTCAGCCAGCCCGACTGGTTGACCTCCCCTATATAATTGGAGACTTTACAGGTATACTCTCCGGCGTCCTCCTCAGTTACGTTGGTGAGCGTGAGCACCTCCACATCCGAGCTATTGATGCCTGAGCGCTGAGGTGTGTGAGCAACACGCACACACACACATGTGCACGCATACACAAACAACCAAACACACACACGTACACGGCAGCAGGGGGACAAAACAAAACACAGGCCTGTTACTATCACATCAGCACCCCAGTGCAGGGAAAGGAGGTTACAGGAGCCGCCACCCAGACAGGAATACAGCCAGTGTTCCAGTAGTATAGAGGGAAAAGGGATATTTATTATTCTTCGTAAAGGAGAGAGACAGATGTGATAGTAACAAAAATGCTGTTTTTATAAATGGCAAAAAAGTTACCTGAAAACAAAAAAATGATTAGCCTACACTTTGAAGAAAAAGAATACGTGAAAAACTGAGAGTGTCAATCAGGTAATCAGATGTCACAAGAAAGAGGAACCAATCATTTTCACTGATCAGGTCAAAACAGCCAATGAGGGGCCAGGGAGGGCTGGAACGTACCTTCAGTACACGGACGTAGGGGTGTCCATCTGGGCCGGTGCGACTACCATTCTTCTGGATGTGCTGCAGCCACTGGATGTGGGGCTGAGCATCACTGTACACCTTACACACGAAGCGTGCGTCCTCCCCTACATTCACACTGGTGTTGGCTGGCAGCCCTGCCTGGAGAATGGGTCTATGAGGGGACCGTTCTAAGATGGAGAGAGAAAAGGGGAGATGTGTTATGGTGAGTTAGTTTGTGCATGAGACATCGCCATTGGCCATTTAAAACCCCAACCTTGACCGATACACCCCTTGGTAAAAGACAGATTTGTATTTCTAATATTAATGACAGCCAATTGATCAACTAAGCTAGATCACCACTGGGTACCTTAGGAATAAGCATTAGGACACAGACTTCACTTTGTCTAAGGAACTGAAAACGAGCACAGAATACTTGGGGGTGAGGGTTCGGAGAGTCAGGTGGGGTGGTTTGAGGCCTGAGGGGAACTGGATGAGTTAAAGAATCAAATCAAATCAAAACCCAGACAGGAAGATCACATCAGTGACTCAACCCACTCAAGTGACACACCCCTCCCAGGGACGGTATGAAAGAGCCCCAGTAAGCCAGTGACTCAGCCCCTGTAATAGGGTTAGAGGCAGAGAATCCCAGTGGAAAGAAGGGAACCGGCCAGGCAGAGACAGCAAGGGCGGTTCGTTGCTCCAGAGCCTTTCCGTTCACCTTCCCACTCCTGGGCCAGACTACACTCAATCATATGACCCACTGAAGAGATGAGTCTTCAGTAAAGACTTAAAGGTTGAGACCGAGTTTGCGTCTCTGACATGGGTAGGCAGACCGTTCCATAAAAATGGAGCTCTATAGGAGAAAGCCCTGCCTCTAGCTGTTTGCTTAGAAATTCTAGGGACAATTAGGAGGCCTGCGTCTTGTGACCGTAGCGTACGTGTAGGTATGTACGGCAGGACCAAATCAGAGAGATAGGTAGGAACAAGCCCATGTAATGCTTTGTTGGTTAGCAGTAAAACCTTGAAATCAGCCCTTGCCTTGACAGGTAGCCAGTGTAGGGAGGCTAGCACTGGAGTAATATGATCAAATTTTTTGGTTCTAGTCAGGATTCTAGCAGCCGTATTTAGCACTAACTGAAGTTTATTTAGTGCTTTATCCGGGTAGCCGGAAAGTAGAGCATTGCAGTAGTCTAACCTAGAAGTGACAAAAGCATGGATTAATTTTTCTGCATCATTTTTGGACAGAAAGTTTCTGATTTTTGCAATGTTACGTAGATGGAAAAAGGCGGACTTAGAATGAAGAAGAATGAGGGCTTATAAGTGGGTGGCAGAGAAAAGAGAGGAGGGGTGGGAAAATAATATAGCGAATAAAGGGAGCTCAACAGACAGAGTGAAAAGAGAAAGAAAGAGGGGTGAAGAGGGTGAATAAAAAAGAAAGGTAGAGAGACAACTTTCATACACTGTGTGTCAGTCTGTCAAGAGTTTTGCCACTAGTAATCTTCATCTGTTCCTCTGTCCATCAGAAGGCCAAATGGCTACTCTCTCTCTGTCAGATCAGATGATTCCCACCCCTCCCTCCTCTCACTCTCCCTCCTCATTCCTTGGACTCGCCGTGTTTATTGTCTCTCTACCCTCCTCCTTCCATCCCTCGCGTGTGTGTGTTTGTGCATGTATGCGTATGTGTGTGTATGTGTGCGCGTGCATGTGTGTTAGTGGTTTAGCGGACTCATGTGGAACTTGCCTGAAGTCATCATGTAGTCTTGATGGCTGCTTGGCGTTGCAACTGATGACTTATTCACCAGTCTGCTCTCTGACCACACTGACTCGAGTGTTTCTGTGAAATGTATGTTTGTGACTTGAGTGTTTCTGTGAAATATATGGTTGTTTGCATGTATAGCATATGTCAGGTGTGGATCTATCCATAACTGCATGGATAGCATGGTGACTATGACGTACTATCCATATATGTTATAGACACCATGCTATCCTTGCATTTATGGAGAGAACAAGACCTGACACATACTGTACACACACACACCCGCTCTGCCCTTTTATTATCCCGATCCACTCACCCGAATCAAATACAAAAATCTATTTATCAATTAAGTCATTAATAAAGTACGGCTGCTGGGAGTTGGAGTTGAGGAAAGGGACAGACTTCTGTGGCGTCTAAGCTGCACCACTAAACTCTGGGTAGCCTGGCGGCTTGACACACAGGGCCCTGGGGGTCAGGGAGGGGTTGTTGATCGGAGGGGGATAGGGCCAGGCCCGGACCAGGGGAAGAAAGTGAAGAAGGAGTGAAAGAAAAGTGGAGGGGGCTGGACATAAACAAAGTGCCCGCGGGGTGACTGGGTACCCCTGTGGGTGAGCAGGCTGTGAGTGAGTGTGTGTGTGCACTGCATGTATGTGTGTTTGTCTGGGAGGCCCTCCCCCGTGCCCGTGGACAGTTTCAGCCAGAAAAGGCGTGTCTAGCTTTGTTTTTAATGTCTGATCCTGTTGGTCATTTGGGCCCAAAAGCACGATAAGAACTGCCTTCCAGACACTCTCTCCCCCTCCATCTCTCTTTCTGTCTCCACCCCTTCTCACACTCTATTAAACAGTAAAATTCAGTAAAATTAAGCAAGAGGTTGTGGGGGGGGGTTAGTCTGGAGCCGGACATAAAAAGGGTTTACTGCTGAGCAATAAAACAGAACAAAAAACAGAAACAGAGAGAGTCTGAAGGAGAGCTTTAGTTAATCCCATAGCAAGGGGGCCTGGAAGGGCGAGAGTGAGTGTGTGTGTGTGCGCGCATCTGGAGGCTACAACAGTGAGGTATTTGAGGGTATTTACACTCAGGATTCCATCTCTTGTTTAATAGTTTTGTGAACATTGCCCTTTATTACCATGGAGACCCTGACAGAATTTTTTTTTGCAGTGGAAGAATGTACAAAGTAGAAATAAAAACAATGGGGTGCAAAGGAGCAAAATAAATAAATAAATAAAATAAATACAGTAAGGAAAGAGGTAGTTGTTTGGGCTAAATTATAGGTGGGCTATGTACAGGTGCAGTAATCTGTGAGCTGCTCTGACAGTTGGTGCTTAAAGCTAGTGAGGGAGATAAGTGTTTCCAGTTTCAGAGATTTTTGTAGTTCGTTCCAGTCATTGGCAGCAGAAAACTGGAAGGAGAGGCGGCCAAATAAATAATTGGTTTTGGGGGTGACCAGAGAGATGTACCTGCTGGAGCGCGTGCTACAGGTGGGTGATGCTATGGTGACCAGCGAGCTGAGATAAGGGGAGACTTTACCTAGCAGGGTCTTGTAGATGACATGGAGCCAGTGGGTTTGGCGACGAGTATGAAGCAAGGGCCAGCCAACGAGAGCGTACAGGTCGCAATGGTGGGTAGTATATGGGGCTTTGGTGACAAAACGGATTGCACTGTGATAGACTGCATCTAATTTGTTGAGTAGGGTATTGGAGGCTATTTTGTAAATGACATCGCCGAAGTCGAGGATTGGTAGGATGGTCAGTTTTACAAGGGTATGTTTGGCAGCATGAGTGAAGGCTTAGTTGCGAAATAGGAAGCCAATTCTAGATTTAACTTTGGATTGGAGATGTTTGATGTGGGTCTGGAAGGAGAGTTGACGGTCTAACCAGACACCTAGGTATTTGTAGTTGTCCACGTATTCTAAGTCAGAGCCGTCCAGAATAGAGATGTTGGACAGGCGGGCAGGTGCAGGCAGCGATCGGTTGAAGAGCATGCATTTAGTTTTACTTGTATTTAAGAGCAATTGGAGGCCACGGAAGGAGAGTTGTATGGCATTGAAGCTTTCCTGGAGGGTTGTTAACACAGTGTCCAAAGAAGGGCCAGAAGTATACAGAATGGTGTCGTCTGCGTAGAGGTGGATCAGAGACTCACCAGCAGCAAGAGCTGGTGAGCTGATGTATACAGAGTCGGTCCAAGAATTGAACCCTGTGGCACCCCCATGGAGACTGCCAGAGGTCCGGACAGCAGACCCTCCGATTTGACACACTGAACTCTATCAGAGAAGTAGTTGGTGAACCAGGCGAGGCAATCATTTGAGAAACCAAGGCTGTCGAGTCTGCCGATGAGGATGTGGTGATTGACAGAGTCAAAAGCCTTGGCCAGATCAATGAATACGGCTGCACAGTAATGTTTCTTATCGATGGAGGTTAAGATATTGTTTAGGACCTTGAGCGTGGCTGAGGTGCACCCATGACCAGCTCTGAAACCAGATTGCATAGCAGAGAAGGTATGGTGAGATTCGAAATGGTCGGTAATCTGTTTGTTGACTTGGCTTTCAAAGTCCTTAGAAAGGCAAGGTAGGATAGATATAGGTCTGTAGCAGTTTGGGTCAAGAGTGTCCCCCCCTTTGAAGAGGGGGATGACC
Source organism: Oncorhynchus clarkii lewisi (assembly GCF_045791955.1). Lineage (NCBI taxonomy): Eukaryota > Metazoa > Chordata > Actinopteri > Salmoniformes > Salmonidae > Oncorhynchus > Oncorhynchus clarkii. The sequence continues at coordinate 29,808,645 of NC_092162.1, forward strand.
GCAGCTGCTTTCCAATCTTTGGGAATCTCAGACGACACGAAAGAGAGGTTGAACAGGCTAGTAATAGGGGTAGCAACAATTTCGGCAGATCATTTTAGAAAGAAAGGGTCCAGATTGTCTAGCCCGGCTGATTTGTAGGGGTCCAGATTTTGCAAATCTTTCAGAACATCAGCTGACTGGATTTGGGAGAAGGAGAAATGGGGAAGGCTTGGGCGAGTTGCTGTGGGGGGTGCAGTGCTGTTGACCAGGGTAGGAGTAGCCAGGTGGAAAGCATGGCCAGCCGTAGAAAAATGCTTCTTGAAATTCTCAATTATGGTGGATTTATCAGTGGCGACAGTGTTTCCTATCTTCAGTGCAGTGGGCAGCGGGGAGGAGGTGTTCTTTTTCTGCATGGATTTTACAGTGTCCAATAACTTTTTTGAGTTAGTGTTGCAGGATGAATGCATGACAGTTATGGATGAAGACTGTCATGAAAATAAAATAACTGTCATAAAAAATATATATACAGTGCCTTGCGAAAGTATTCGGCCCCCTTGAACTTTGCGACCTTTTGCCACATTTCAGGCTTCAAACATAAAGATATAAAACTGTATTTTTTTGTGAAGAATCAACAACAAGTGCGACACAATCATGTAGTGGAACGACATTTATTGGATATTTCAAACTTTTTTAACAAATCAAAAACTGAAAAATTGGGCGTGCAAAACTATTCAGCCCCCTTAACCACTTAAGTTAATACTTTGTAGCGCCACCTTTTGCTGCGATTACAGCTGTAAGTCGCTTGGGGTATGTCTCTATCAGTTTTGCACACCGAGAGACTGACATTTTTTCCCATTCCTCCTTGCAAAACAGCTCGAGCTCAGTGAGGTTGGATAGAGAGCATTTGTGAACAGCAGTTTTCAGTTCTTTCCACAGATTCTCGATTGGATTCAGGTCTGGACTTTGACTTGGCCATTCTAACACCTGGATATGTTTATTTTTGAACCATTCCATTGTAGATTTTGCTTTATGTTTTGGATCATTGTCTTGTTGGAAGACAAATCTCCGTCCCAGTCTCAGGTCTTTTGCAGACTCCATCAGGTTTTCTTCTAGAATGGTCCTGTATTTGGCTCCATCCATCTTCCCATCAATTTTAACCATCTTCCCTGTCCCTGCTGAAGAAAAGCAGGCCCAATCCATGATGCTGCCACCACCATGTTTGACAGTGGGGATGGTGTGTTCAGCTGTGTTGCTTTTACGCCAAACATAACGTTTTGCATTGTTGCCAAAAAGTTCAATTTTGGTTTCATCTGACCAGAGCACCTTCTTCCACGTGTTTGGTGTGTCTCCCAGGTGGCTTGTGGCAAACTTTAAACGACACTTTTTATGGATATCTTTAAGAAATGGCTTTCTTCTTGCCACTCTTCCATATAGGCCAGATTTGTGCAATATACGACTGATTGTTGTCCTATGGACAGAGTCTCCCACCTCAGCTGTAGATCTCTGCAGTTCATCCAGAGTGATCATGGGCCTCTTGGCTGCATCTCTGATCAGTCTTCTCCTTGTATGAGCTGAAAGTTTAGAGGGACGGCCAGGTCTTGGTAGATTTGCAGTGGTCTGATACTCCTTCCATTTCAATATTATCGCTTGCACAGTGCTCCTTGGGATGTTTAAAGCTTGGGAAATCTTTTTGTATCCAAATCCGGCTTTAAACTTCTTCACAACAGTATCTCGGACCTGCCTGGTGTGTTCCTTGTTCTTCATGATGCTCTCTGCGCTTTTAACGGACCTCTGAGACTATCACAGTGCCGGTGCATTTATACGGAGACTTGATTACACACAGGTGGATTGTATTTATCATCATTAGTCATTTAGGTCAACATTGGATCATTCAGAGATCCTCACTGAACTTCTGGAGAGAGTTTGCTGCACTGAAAGTAAAGGGGCTGAATAATTTTGCACGCCCAATTTGTCAGTTTTTGATTTGTTAAAAAAGTTTGAAATATCCAATAAATGTCGTTCCACTTCATGATTGTGTCCCAAATACAGTTTTATATCTTTATGTTTGAAGCCTGAAATGTGGCAAAAGGTCGCAAAGTTCAAGGGGGCCGAATACTTTCGCAAGACACTGTATACTCTTTCAGGGTTTTTTAGGTTACTACATGATTCTTTGTGTTATTTCATAGTTGTGATGTCTTCACTACTATTCTACAATGTAAAGAAAAACCCTTGAATGAGTAGGTGTGTCCAAATGTTTGACTGGTACTGTATATACAGTACCAGTCAAAATATTAGGAACACATGCTCTTTCCATGACACACACACACACAGAGAGAGAGAGAGAGATGGGTCTCAGTCTGGGACACAGACCCATATTCATAAGAGTAGATTGTTGAATAACTCAGCAGGCAAAAACACACACAGGCACGCAATATATATAGTGTACACACATTTATCTGACATTTGACTAACCCAACCCCTCTGATTTAACCCCCTCTTCTCCCCCACCCTCCTGCTAGTTTATTTAGCAAGATGACCAGTGCTCTACATAATACATTGAACACAACACACACACTCTAGTCTTGTTTGCTCCAAAGGTCAGAGTAAAGGGGTTGAGTGAGTTAGGTTTGAACTTGCTTTGTCCCTTTGTAATACTGCTGACCAATGTTCCCTCTAAGCTGCGCGCATGCGAGAATGAACTTCACTCAACGTGAATGATCTTCACTCAACTTTGTAGACTTGTCCCTGTTATTTAACACTATCAACATGTCCCTTTACTGTGACAATATTAGCCACTTTCAATGCAAAATACCATAACAAAACAAACTATGAAAGACTTAGTATGCAAAACTAACTATGCAAGATAATTGGATGTAGGCAGAACGCATTGGAGTAGGATTTTATTGCATTGACACTCGTGCAGCATAACCAATCAGAGCTGCAGTAGGATTATATCACATAGACCATTGCCATATATGGATCTGGGCCGTTCACTTTGAACTGGACTGTTCTACAGCATGAGCAGTCGTGAGTAGATGCACTTGTTTTGAAATCAAAGCGAGAGCTTTATGTAGCCTCGTGTGCACACATTTTGTTAATATCCTTTGCTAGTTAGTGAGCCCAGTTATAGATAATTTGCAGTCAGAAATAGGTAAGTGGTTGCTTCCTACGAGAGCACAAAATGTGTACATTTCTCAAATTCTTTAAAAAGCAAGTCAGGTAAAGAGCATTTTGTTTGTCTTAAAGGGGCAGTGTTGTATTTTGAGACAGGCTTGAATAAGCTAAGTAGCCAATAGGCAGAGGGTAGCATTAATTCTCTGTAATAATGGTATGCGAATAATAATGCATTTTATTTTGTAAAGTGGTTTCTTGTATCAAACACAACATTTTCAGTCACCTTGTCTGAAGGACAAGTGGATTAACAGTTTAATGTCAAGCTCTGAATGTTTTTTTCAAAAGTCAAAGGTCTACATTGAACATCACACATTGGCTGCTACTAAAGGATGAATGAACGACGTTGAATATGTGGACATCTATAAGTACCTAGGTGTCTGGCTAGACTGTAAACTCTCCTTCCAGACTCATATCAAACATCTCCAATCTAAAATCAAATCTATAGTCGGCTTTCTATTTCGCAACAAAGCCTCCTTCACTCACGCCGCCAAACTTACCCTAGTAAAACTGACTATCCTACCGATCCTCGACTTCGGCGATGTCATCTACAAAAAAGCTTCCAACACTCTACTCAGCAAACTGGATGCAGTCTATCACAGTGCCATCCGTTTTGTTACTAAAGCACCTTATACCACCCACCACTGCGACCCGTATGCTCTAGTCGGCTGGCCCTCGCTACATATTCGTCGCCAGACCCACTGGCTCCAGGTCATCTACAAGTCCATGCTAGGTAAAGCTCCGCCTTATCTCAGTTCACTGGTCACGATGGCAACACCCACCCGTAGCACGCGCTCCAGCAGGTGTATCTCACTGATCATCCCTAAAGCCAACACCTCATTTGGCCGCCTTTCGTTCCAGTTCTCTGCTGCCTGTGACTGGAACGAATTGCAAAAATCGCTGAAGTTGGAGACTTTTATCTCCCTCACCAACTTCAAACATCTGCTATCTGAGCAGCTAACTGATCGCTGCAGCTGTACATAGTCTATCGGTAAATAGCCCACCAAATTTTACCTCATCCCCATTCTGTTTATATTTATTTACTTTTCCGCTCTTTTGCACACCAATATCTCTACCTGTACATGACCATCTGATCATTTATCACTCCAGTGTTAATCTGCAAAATAGTAATTATTCGCCTACCTCCTCATGCCTTTTGCACACAATGTATATAGACTCTCTTTTTTTTCTACTGTGTTATTGACTTGTTAATTGTTTACTCCATGTGTAACTCTGTGTTGTCTGTTCACACTGCTATGCTTTATCTTGGCCAGGTCGCAGTTGCAAATGAGAACTTGTTCTCAACTAGCCTACTTGGTTAAATAAAGGTGAAATAAAAAAATAAATGATAGAACAACTATTTCCATGTTAAAATGTTATGGGATGCATTTTATCCATTGTTTTTGATGGAGCCACAGTAACCTACTTGCCCACTCTTAAAACTGAAACTTAAAGCAGGTACAGCCTCAGTGTTCACAGTAAACGTGAGCTGAAGGTTGCACAGAATTTTAACAACGTTCAAGAAGACCAGAAATTTGCTCAGTGCCCCAAGTGCCCCAAGTGCTCCGCAGCATGTACTCCCACTGTCCCTCTCCAACTCCTCTAACAGTCACATCAATGGTCCCTTATGTCCAACCGAAGGTTTGCTGGATTCACAGTGTTGGGCCAACCCGAACAGTACTGGGCTGGCTTGGATATTTTCTTTTCACAATGTATTTTCCCGCGAGTTTCCAAAAAATGCGGCTGATGCGTAACCAGGCAAGCACAGTACAGTTTGGCTTGTCTTGGTGTGAATCAGACTATTGTGACTAAGGAGCAAAACATTGTCAAAGACTGCAGTCTCCCAAGTCATAGACTGTTCTCTCTGCTACTGCATGGCAAGCGGTACCGGAGCTCCAAGTCTCGGTCCAATTAACAGCTTCTACCCCTAAGCCATCAGACTGCTGAACAATTAATGAAATAGCCATCCAGACTATTTACATTGACCCCCACCCTTTGCTTTTACACTGCTGCTACTCGCTGGTTATTATCTATGCAGTCACTACATGTACAAATTACCGCAACTAACCTGTACCCCCGCACATTGACTCGGTACCGGTACCTGTATATAGCCTCGTTATTATTATTTTATGGTCTTACTTTTTATTTTAGTTTATTTAGTAAATATTTTCTTACCTCTATTTCTTGAACTGCATTGTTAAGGGCTTGTAAGTAAGCATTTCACGGGAAAGGCCTACTACACCTGTTGTATTGGGCGCATTTGACAAATCAAATTTGATTTGATTTTTTATTGGGCCAGGGCCCTGCCTACATACAATACATGCATCAATTCTGCCCATAGAAACAGACCTGGCACATCTAGGCAGCATTCCTTCTCTGTACTTACATACAGCGTAGTAGCATGCACCTGGGGATCAAACAGCCAGCAATAACCCTCAACCCCACCCCGTCCCCAACACCCTCTGTGAGAATCCCTTAATGCTGGCCCAAACAAGTAACGTTTAGTTGGAGTCGGCAGGTAGCCTCGAGGTTAGACCATTAGGCCAGTAACCAAAAAGTTGCTGGTTCAAATCCCGGAGCCAACAAGTTGTCAAATTGCAGATGTTATTATTAACCCCCCCATCCCTCCCTCTATCCCAGGCAGGCCCAGTGCAGTACTCACCCACTACATCCAGGGTGTAGGTGTGGTTGATGGTGCCATATGCGTTCTCCACCAGGCAAGTGTAGTTGCCCTTGTCGGATGGAACCACACTCTCCATGATCAGGGTCCAGTGCTGGTGACGCACCTGAAAGGGAAATCCAACCCATTAATGTGAATCTCACAAAGGAACATCCAAACCAATGCAAACTGCGGATTGATGGAAGGCCAGAGAGAGTAAGTGAGGAGGCTCAGTGAGTGACGGGCAGTCAGGTCTATTCTCACGAGCGCATCATGGTGAAAAACAATATTACAGGGAGTGACAGACTGGTCCTAAGGTGAGCTGCTACCCCCACCCAAGGAATTTCACTGTGCTCTCCCTAAGCTACTACTTACCACCTCTACTCCTTAGAACACTAGTGAAAACCCTGTAGATTCTAAATATTCTACTTTTTACTACTTACAGAGAAAACACTAGAAATTCTGTCTTTTATTAGGGCACTTGTTTTGCATGGACAAGTCAATTGGAGTGTGTTTGTGTGTATGTGTGTGTGTGTGTGTGTGCGTGCAGTATGTGTGTGTGTGTGCGTGTTTGTGTGTGTTTACAGAACTGTCACTAAAGATAGTGAGGAGAAAGTGTTTGACTGAATACCGTGTTTATTAGAATGAGACTTTCTGCAGAATTAAAGCCAAGGGGAAACATTCTCCGGAACTTCCCATGAAGAGATGGCTGTGTTTCCTCGTAAACTATCACCCATTAACTACATGTGTCACACTTTTTCCTTCCCTATTACATCCCAACACAATAGATAACTTACAAATGAATCCATCACTGCAAAGTGTAATGTGACTTTTAATTGCACTTTAAAAAATGTTTGATTTGATTTCAATAGATTGGATGATTCCCCAATCGTATTATCGTATTCAGCGGAAGCATTTTTATATACAGTGCTTTCGGAAAGCATTCAGACCCCTTGACTTTTTCCACATTTTGTTACGTTACAACCTTATTCTAAAGTGTATTAAATTGTTTTCTTTCTTCATCGATCTACAAACAATACCCCATAAAAACAAAAACAGTTTACAGAAATTTGTGCTAATTTATATATACCACATTTACATAAGTATTCAGACCCTTTACTCAGTACTGTGTTGTAGCACCTTTGGCAGCAATTGCATCCTCGAGTCTATTGGGTATGACGCTACAAGCTTGGCACACCTCTATTTGGTGAGTTTCTCCCATTCTTCTCTGCAGATCATCTCAAGCTCTGTCAGGTTGGATGGGGAGAGTCGCTGCACAGCTATTTTCAGGTCTCTCCAGAGATGTTTGATCGGGTTCAAGGACATTCAGAGACTTCTCCCGAAGCTACCCCTGCGTTGTCTTGGCAGTGTGCTTAGGGTCGTTATCCTGTTGGAAGATGAACCGACTCTTCTCTGTATATATCAATGATGTTGCTCTTGCTGCGGGTGATTATTTCATTGACCTCTACGCAGACGACACCATTCTGTATACATCTGGCCCTTCTTTGGACACAGTGTTAACATTTTTTGGGATAGGGGGCAGCATTTTCACTTTTGGATGAATAGCGTGCACAGAGTGAACTGCCTCCTAATCTGTAGGTGCCAGATGCTAATGCATATAATTATTAGTATTGGATAGAAAACACTCTGAAGTTTCTAAAACTGTTTGAATGATGTCTGTGAGTATAACAGAACTCATATGGCAGGCAAAAACCTGAGAAAAAATCCAACCAGGAAGTGGGAAATTGGAGGTTTGTAGTTTTTCAACTCAGCCCCCATTTAAGATACAGGGTGATATTAGTTATGTTTCACTACCCAAGGCTTCCACTAGATGTCAACAGTATTTAGAACCTGTTTTGAGGATTCTACTCTAAAGGAGGGGCTCATAAGTGCTCTTTGAGTGAGTGGTCTGGCAGAGTGCCACAGCCTCCGTCTGGCGCGCTCACATGAAAGGTAGCTACAGTGGGGCAAAAAAGTATTTAGTCAGCCACCAATTGTGCAAGTTCTCCCACTTAAAAAGATGAGGCCTGTAATTTTCATCATAGGTACACTTCAACTATGACAGACAAAATGAGAAAAAAAAATCCAGAAAATCACATTGTAGGATTTGTAATGAATTTATTTGCAAATTATGGTGGAAAATAAGTATTTGGTCACCTACAAACAAGCAAGATTTCAGGCTCTCACAGACCTGTAACTTCTTCTTTAAGAGGCTCCTCTGTCCTCCACTCGTTACCTGTATTAATAGCACCTGTTTGAACTTGTTATCAGTATAAAAGACTGTATAAAAGTCCACAACCTCAAACAGTCACACTCCAAACTCCACTATGGCCAAGACCAAAGAGCTGTCAAAGGACACCAGAAACAAAATTGTAGACCTGCACCAGGCTGGGAAGACTGTATCTGCAATAGGTAAGCAGCTTGGTTTGAAGAAATCAACTGTGGGAGCAATTATTAGGAAATGTAAGACATAGAAGACCACTGATAATCTCACTCGATCTGGGGCCCCACGCAAGATCTCACCCCGTGGGGTCAAAATGATCACAAGAACGGTGAGCAAAAATCCCTGAACCACACAGGGGGACCTAGTGAATAACCTGCAGAGAGCTGGGACCAAAGTAACAAAGCCTACCATCAGTAACACACTACGCCGCCAGGGACTCAAATCCTTCAGTGCCATATGTGTCCCCCTGCTTAAGCCAGTACATGTCCAGGCCCGTCTGAAGTTTGCTAGAGAGCATTTGGATGATCCAGAAGAAGATTGGGAGAATGTCATATGGTCAGATGAAACCAAAATATAACTTTTTGGTAAAAACTCAACTCGTCGTGTTTGGAGGACAAAGAATGCTGAGTTTCATCCAAAGAACACCATACCTACTGTGAAGCATGGGGAAACACCATGCTTTGGGGCTGTTTTTCTGCAAAGGGACCAGGACGAATGATCCGTGTAAAGGAAAAAATAAATGGGGCCATGTATGTGAGATTTTGAGTGAAAACCTCCTTCCATCAGCAAGGGCATTGAAGATGAAACATGGCTGGGTCTTTCAGCATGACAATGATCACACTGCCCAGGCAACGAAGGAGTGGCTTCGTAAGAAGCATTTCAAGGTCCTGGAGTGGCCTAGCCAGTCTCCAGATCTCAACCCCATAGAAAATCTTTGGAGGGAGTTGAAAGTCCGTGTTGCCCAGCAACAGCCCCAAAACATCACTGCTCTAGAGGAGATCTGCGTGGAGGAATGGGCCAAAATACCAGCAACAGTGTGTGAAAACCTTGTGAAAACTTACAGAAAACGTTTGACCTCTGTCATTGCCAACAAAGGGTATTTAACAAAGTATTGAGATAAACTTTTGTTATTGACCAAATACTTATTTTCCACCATATTTGGAAATAAATTCATTAAAAATCCTACAATGTGATTTTCTAGATAATTTTTCTTCTCATTTTGTCTGTCATAGTTGAAGTGTACCTATGATGAAAATTACAGGCCTCATCTTTTTAAGTGGGAGAACTTGCACAATTGGTGGCTGACTAAATACTTTTTTTGCCCCACTGTACGTTCCACTTCATTTGTACAGACGAAGGAATTGTCCGGTTGGAACATTAATTAAGTTTTATGTTAAAAACATCCTAAAGATTGATTCCATACTTAGTTTGGCATGTTTCTATGGTCTGTAACGGAACCATTTGAACTTTTCGTCCGACGCGCCGAACGCACGACCTGAACGCGCTTTTGGATTTGTTTACCAAACGCCCTAACAAAAGAAGATATTTGGACATAACTGATGGACATCATCGAACAAAACCAAACATTTATGGTGGAACTGGGATTCCTGGGAATGCATTCTGATGAAGATCATCAAAGGTAAGTGAGCATTTAAAATGCTATTTCTATAAATAATTTTTCTAAGTATTATTGAAGATTTATGATAAAAAATATCCTAAAGATGGATTATATACACATCGTTTGACATGTTTCTACGAACTTTAATGGACATTTTTTGACTTTTCGTCTGGACTTTGTGCCCGCACTTTGTGCATTTGGATTACTGGACTAAACGTGCGAACAAAAAGGAGGTATTTGGACATAAAGATTACATTTATAGAACAAAACAAACATTTGTCTAACATGGAGACCTGGGAGTGCCATCAGATGAAGATAATCAAAGGTAAGTGATTAATTTTAACTTTTGTGACAGCTCTCCTTGGTTGGAAAATGGCTGTATGGTTTTCTGTGGCTAGGCGCCGACTTAACTTTTTACGGCTGCAGGGGCAGTATTAAGTCGCTTGGATGAAAAGGTGCCCATTGTAAACGGACACTCCTCAGTCGCTAATATATGCATATTATTATTAGTATTGAATAGAAAACTCTGAAGTTTCCAAAACTGTCAAAATATTGTCTGAGTATAACAGAACTGATATTGCAGGCAAAACCCTGAGGAAAATCAAAACAGGAAGTGGCTTCTATTTTGAAAACTCCATGTTCCATAGCCAACCTTTGCTGGATTTAAAGGGATATGAACCAGATTCCTTTTCCTATCGCTTCCTCAAGGTGTCAGTCTTCAGACATAGTTTCAGGCTTTTATTTTGCGTCAAGTGGTCACATGAGTTTAAATCGCGCAACAGAATTTGGGCAGACGTTTTCCCCTCTCCTATTGTGAAAGACATTTGCGGTTGATATATGATCGATTATATATTTTAAAAACAACCTGAGGATTGATTATAAAAAACGTTTGACATGTTTCTGTGGACATTACGGAAACTATTTGGAATTTTCGTCTTGCGTTGTCGTGACCGCTCTTTCCTGTGGATTTCTGAACATAACGCGACAAACAAATGGAGGTATTTTGGATCTAAAAATAATCTTTATGGAACAAAAGGAACATTTGTTCTGTAACTGGGAGTCTCGTGAGTGAAAACATCCGAAGATCAAAGGTAAACGATTAATTTGATTGCTTTTCTGATTTGTGACCGAGCTACTTGATGCTAAGTGTACTTAATGTTTTATCGTGCGACCGATAAACTTACAAACGCTTGGATTGCTTTTGCTGTAAAGCATAATTTCAAAATCTGACACGACAGGTAGATTAACAAAAGGCTAAGCTGTGTTTTCCTATATTGCACTTGTGATTTCATGAATATAAATATTTATAGTAATATTGATTGTATGTAGCGCTATGCTATTCAGCGGTTGTTGATGACACTTATCCCATAATAGGGATTGCAGCCATAACAAGTTAACATAATCGCATGGTGTGCTTTAGCCATAAAGCCTTTTTGAAATTGGACACAGCGGCTGGATTTACATTGTTTGTTTGTTACATTATTGTGTTTACATTGTTTGAGTTTGCAGAATGTGCAAACAGCAGTTGGGCGAAGTGCATGGTTTCTTAGAACATAGACTGGTCCCTTCTGTTCAACTTTAGGCCGAGGCTGCGGATCCATAGGTAACCGTCCCGTCCCGCCGGATCCCTTTTCCCCAGAGCTGATGATCCAAATCACTGGCTTTACCTTACACACCAATTTTTTTGGGTCACCATCCCTTCACATTTCTCACTGCCAATCGTGAATGATAACGTTTTACCGGTGAATCTTCCATGCCGCACCTGCATTTCAACCATTTGATCTGAACCAGTTTCATGGGGATATTCATCTAGATCTTCTTGAGTTATCGATTGTCATGGGGGGGGGAAAGATAGTTACATATCGGGATATTATTTTTTATGACATATTGTATCGTATCATTTTGACAATATCTCAATATTATTTTTGACTTAGTTGGCTGTACCTGCACCAAAACATTTTTTCTTATTTTCAATCTTTTTTTTTTTTTTTTAAATAGGGAGCTAATTCGTTTTCAGCACTTATTTCCTTGACTGATCGTTTTTTCATGGCTCTGTCTTGTACCTCTGCAGCAGACATATGGTGGGCAATATGTTTGGAACATTGAATCGAATCATGAGAATCACAACACATATCGGCACCTAAGTATCGTGATAACATCATATTGTGAGGTCCCTGGCAATTCCGAGCCCTAGTTATTGACATGGTTTCGAAGTATCCTACAGTGTTGTTTTTTTGTTGATCAAAGCACATATTTTGTTCAGTGGTGCACGCTGAGTTGAACTATTCGAAAGAAAGACGCAAACATTCGCACAATCATCCTAAAATCTCTTAAGAAAAGAGGTAGTGTTTTTTGTATTACAGTAACGTTATGCGATTATATTTGGTTATGTTGTATACTTTCATGGTGTGTTCTTGCAGACTTTGATCAACTTTATTAAACAAGCAACATTCGTCAGAGACCGTGCGTAAAGTAGAGAATCCTGCACATGTGAAGAAGCTTCAGGACCTTTAGATGTCGGGAAAAGGGGTACAGAAAGTCGGCTCCACAGCCACACCGTAAACTTTAACTAGGCTGCGCAGCTCAACTGAAGTAGCAGTAGAGCCAAAATGGAAGGGCAACAGTCTGCCTCAAAATCAAGACGCAGAAAAATGCATTGAAAGTCCTTTCTAAACAGTCACAAAAGTAAACTTGAATGAAACATTTGATTATAGACTAATTTCAATGCGCTAGTCATGAGAAACTCCATGTCCCAGCATGCTGCAGTGCGGGGTTCTCTCTCGTACCTTGTACCCGCCCATGCGGTCCTCCTGTCGGAATGGTCGGCTGTTCTTCAGCCAGCGCATCTTAGGACGTGGATTGCCCCCGGCAGCACAGCGAAACTTGACTGTGTTGGCAGCAGGTACAGCATGTAGCCTCTTCTCCATCTTCTCCAGCATCGTCCAATAGGGCGCCCCTAAAGAAAAGAGATGACCAATCAGGGTTTTTGTTTAGTCAAAATCTCAAATTAGATTTTGTCCATCTATAACAAAACAGTAACATATATTATATTAGGGAAGTACCAGACAGTACCAGAAAGTGTTCATTGTTACCACATTGTTTATTAGTTAAAACCATATCAGCTTAAACCATGCTGTAAAATAAGTCTTACTTATATTTGTGAGAGTACTGCTCACTTTCAACAGAAACACTGTATGGGAAACATGGCTGAGCAGCAGAGCTCCGTTGATTAACAGTTTCAGTCCAAAGCCTGAACAACATGGATTACTACAACTATAGCAGGTAGTGAGAAAGAGTGAGGGAGGTGGTCACAGGCTATGTCCCAAATGGCACCCTATTCCCTATGGGCCCTAGTCAAAAGGATTGTACTAAATAGGGAATATGGTGCCATTTAGGGAGAAACTACAGTTCACACTGGAAACACTTAATACTCAAACATAAATGTTTTCTTTTGAAGGTGGCAGGACACGTTACCAAGTGGGTAACTAGACCATCACATCCATTTTATCTAGTTGCAGTTAGCGCTTTTTTTTACCACGTCTTCCAATTACAATATTTAGCCTGTCATCGAGAAGATATGGCTGTTGGGAAGAAGGGATATTTATCATCCATGAATAATCATTATGTTCCAGAAGGGAGAAAGATCATTTCACATTTGTTGTGGGTGAGAAATGTTTGGTTTGTAAAGGGTAAGTTACCCACACAATGATCGATCATGCTCCTTCATTCAAATACACTCCCACAGGGACGTATAGGAAGTTAGTAACACCCCTTTTCTGTCTGGCCTACATACTGTAACTGCAGCTCGTTCACCCCATATATCTCATTTTCTGTAGTTCCCTGAAGCCCCCCCTCTCTCACACACACACGTTATCTTCTCTCTACCCCCTGCCTCCCCATTTCTCTCTCTCGGCACCTGGGAGAGTGATTGCATAAGCAGATGCACTCAGAAAGAAGATAAATTTCACAACCAATGTCCCCACCATCACTTCCTATATCTCTATTACAGGAGTAGAGAGAAGAGGGGGAACACTCCAGGGTTACTGCAGCCGTTAGACACTCCTTTAGCCTTCTTGGGCCTATGTCCTTTTCTTTCCACCCCTCCCTCCCTGTTTTAGCCCCTCTCCCTCTTCCCACTCCTCTCTCCCGCCCACCAGAGTTCAATCAGAATATTATCAGAGTCGGTCACCTCCCATAATTTTTTCTGGCATGCAAACCGGACAGTACACACATACTTTGATACAGAATAAGTAAACCATGCTCTTCCTTCCAGGATGAACCAACACACTATAATTAGACTAGTTAGGTTCTTTTAAGCCCATTTCCTTCTCACTCTGTCCCCCTATTTCTCGCCATCTTATTTTCTCTTTCAACACTCCTACCTACAGACACAGTCAGACAGGTTAGGGTGGCGACTGCCCTCGTTCGGGAGCTCGTCTCTCTCAGGTGAACTCTGACCCCGGAGTGGCAGCAGCTGTGTCTGATGATGAGCACGGTACATGATAGTGAAAGGTGACCAGGTCTGTTTCCCATGCTCCCGTCGTCCGGTGGTAGCGAGACTTCAAAGACCCCCCAACCTCTGTCCAGATGAGGCCAAACTCTCACTGGCCCCTAAGACCCCTCTGTGGCCCCTAGCACCCTGTGTGGCCCCCCTATGGCCCCTTAAGCTCTCTGAATGGACAGCTTCTCTTACTATTTACTCTGTGGCAGTCTGGGGTTAGCTCAGGTTATCTATGTAACTCCAAAACAAGAATGTGCTGTACGTTCAGCATGAGGAATGCGGCACAAACATAAGTGTCAAATGATAGTATTACTTGTACATTTGCCCCATACTGTAGAGCTGGTACTAGAGCTACATATACTGTATATCTAGGACAAACATAAAGCAGCTAATGATAGACTATTAAAAGCTTGTAAATTGTACCCTACAGATGTTTCAAACGAAGACAAACGAGAGCAATTAAAGATGATCTCCTTAACAGGCCAGAGAATGCGTTAGAACAACAAAACCAACAAGCGTGGAACCCCACATCCACTCTGACCTCCCCCTGACGCCAAAGCTGCCCCGAAAAAACAAAGCCTTCTCCATGATCCTTCCATATGCCTTGCTCGTCTCCTCCAATCACAGCCAACCTCAGCTGACGCTGGGTAGGGGGTACATCTTCACCCATAACTTTTTCTCCCAGTGTTTTAGGGGGGGCCTGGTTGTGACTGTGTTGTTGTTCAATCTCTTTTTAAGAAAGTGTAATCAAAGTGTACAGAGTACGAGCTGAGACACTGAAACCTAACCCATTGGGCATTAGAACGGCCCCAAGCACAATGCTCAGACCCCCCCTTCTCCTTCCTTCTTTCCCAAAAAAGCCTCCACAACACCCCTCCAAAAGTGGGCCGGGGGCCAGCGCTCTACAGCGTTAGCATACACAGAGAAGTGCTGGTGCTGATCCAAACCAGAACGCTGTAGTTAAATGGCCTCAACCGTCCCCTATTTTTTCTCTTCCGCCTCTCTTTTTTAATATTCCGGTTTTGAATTCTTAGAAAAAAAACACCAGGAGAAAATTCAACCGAGCTGCCAGAACAGTTTTTACTTTGCTTTCAATCAGCTTATTACCACCAGAAACATTTTTTCCCCCTTCTCTCTATTTTCCTCTCCTTACAGAGTTCCTAGATGACATATTTAATGGATTTCAGGCAATTATAGTTGGTGCAAAGTGGGGGAGTTGAACCCACTGTGAGGGACGGTGCGTGTTTAAAATTTTAACAAGATATGGAAGCCTTCAGCCTGTGACACACACACAGAGCCCATCTCCCATCAGGTCCCTAACCCAGTCCAGATGGGAGCATTCCATAATGGATGAGTCCAGCTGACTCGCTCCTTGGGGCCTGACTACCTGAGAGATGCAGGCTACAGGAGGAATGTTAGGAATTCCTCTTCCCTGGAGCGCCTAAAAGGCCTGGGAGAGATAGGCTTACAAACATCACACACACATATACACATTCCCAGCACACACTCTCAGACTTACTACATATACAGGAATGCTACAGTACAGCTGAGATCTCATTGCAGATTTGAACTAATGAAACTAAGAGATTTAGTAACACTGCGCACACAACACACAAAAAGACAAACATTTAGGAGTATAGTAACTTTGGTCATGACGGCATTTGACCTGATGGTCGAAAGGCCAAGCCATGTCCTTCAGATCCACAACAGTGTTATTATATAACAATGCAGGTAAAAACAACCCCAAAAAACAACAACTTATTTGCTGAGTTCACATATTGCCTCAATGCCCCCACTACAGAAGACAACGGTCACTGCCTCTCCTGCCCTGTTCCCACACTGTCTCACAATATTATGCCCATACTCACTTATCTGCTCTCCGTCCACCCCCACGTCCTCTGATCGCTCTGTGTCGTCCTCATCGTCCCCAGACGAGATGGCATCTGTAGAGATGACCACGGTTAATTCCTACCATCTCTGCCACCTCTCAACACAGCTCCAGCCATACACATACACTGCCACACACACACACACACACACACACACACACACACACGTGTTTAGGTGAGGTGGCAGAATCAGGTGATGTAATATTGACGTTTACACTGTTCACAAAATCACTAATCATATGCAATCAAGAACAGCATGAGAGTCACTGACGTTTGTAAGAAAAGTTGAATAACTACAACTACATGACCATTCCACAACCCTTCCATGGCCATTCCCCAACTACCACCCTATTAAAAAAGCATCACAACCTCAAAAGATCAGGGATGTAGTAGGCTGGACACATGAAATGTTTAACAATGCTTTTTTCTGATTAAAAACTAGTTCATTGCATCAGCCGTGTGCCCAGTTTCATAATATTACCATATGTCCCACCTGCTTGCCATAAGTTTGAAGTAATCATGAAAAAGCAGGCATTATTTTGGGGGCATTTTTCACCCTGCCAGCTCCTATTTTAGCTATATTGTGCCCCGTGGTACCAACTCGCCTTCCAAACGTTCTGTTCCCAGCCTATAGTGCTACGTCACAATGCCTGCTTTGCTATTGTTGGCAATGAGACCTGCCCACGTTTCTGGTAGTTAAAATGTAAACAACAAAAAATTACTCATGGAACTGAGGTCGTCCCATTGTTTCAAATCGGGAAATATAGGTATGTCTGTCTATTTCGACAAATATCTCAATGTGTATATTTCGATTTATTTTAATTGGACGCCCATTTTAAATCATGAGAATCTCCTCTTTCTAATTATGTAAGGCTGGGCAGTGTATTCCGTTGTCATCAAACGCTTGCCCCGAAATACCTTTTGTCCTTGGAATGCTGAGCTCCGCCCATTGTTTTCCTACGGAGAGGCATGTTGGTATATTGGGTCAAATATCTCGCAATGTGTATATTTCTATTTTTTTTATCAGGATAATCTCATCTTTCTAATTATGTAAGGCTGGGCAGTGTATTCCGTTGTCATGAAACGCTAGACCAGAAAGTCAGAAGTTGCAATTTTTTCCCCGACATCCTCATTATGTAGACATAAGCACACTTGGCACTTTTGAGGTGCAGATGTTTACTTTCTACACAACTTGGTATTTTTCAGTTTCGTCATAAGAACAGATTGTAGTAGTAGTAATAAAAAAGTGGCGCAGTGGTCTAAAGCACTGCATTGCAATTCTAGCTATGTCACCAGAGATTCTGGGTTTGAGTCAAGGCTCTGTCGCAGCCAGCTGTGACCGGGAGACCCACTGGGCGGAGCGCAATTGGCCCGGCATCCTCCGGGTTAGGGGAGGGTTTGGCCAGCAGTGATGTCCTTATCCCATCATGCACTAGTGACTCCTGTGGCGGGCCGGGTGCAGTGCACGCTGACACGGTCGCCAGGTGTACGGCCGGATTCCGGGTTAACCTCTTGAAACTCTGGGGGCGGTATTTCATTTTTGGATAAAAAAACGTTCCTGTTTTAAACGGGATATTTTGTCACGACAAGATGCTAGACTATGCATATAATTGACAGCTTTGGATAGAAAACACTTATGTGGTAAAAGACCAAGTCCACATTATGGAAAGAACGAACAGCTCAAATAAGCAAAGAGAAACGACAGTCCATCATTACTTTAAGACATGAAGGTCAGTCAATACGGAAAATGTCAAGAACTTTGAAAGTTTCTTCAAGTGCAGTCGCAAAAACCATCAAATGCTATGATGAAACTGACTCTCATGAGAACCGCCACAGGAAAGGAAGAATGATCTCCGCATTTGTGGTTCCCACCGTGAAGCCTGGAGGAGGTGTGATGGTGTGAGGGTGCTTTGCTGGTGACACTGTCTGTGATTGATTTAGAATTCAAGGCACACTTAACCAGCATGGTTACCACAGCATTCTGTACCGATGAGCCATCCCATCTGGTTTGCGCTAGGTGGCACTATGATTTGTTTTTCAACAGGACAATGGCCCAATACACACCTCCAGGCTGTGTAAGGGTTATTTGACGTAGAAGGAGAGTGATGGAGTGCTGCATCAGATGGACTTTCCTACACAATCACCTGACCTGAACCCAATTTAGATGGTTTGGAAAAGCAGCCAACAAGTGATCAGCATATGTGTGAACTCCTTCAAGATTGTTTGAAAAGCATTACTCATAAAGCTGGTTGAGAGAATGCCAAGAGTGTGCAAAGCTGTCATCAATTTCCACAAATGAACTTTTAACAAGGCACACCTGTTAATTGAAATGCATTCCAGGTGACTACCTCATGAAGCTGGTTGAGAGAATGTCAAAAGTATTTCCAAGCTGTCATCAGGGCAAAGGGTGGCTACTTTGAAGAATCTTAAATCTAAAATATATTTTGATTTGTTCAACACTTTTTTGGTTACTACAAGATTGTGTACATATGTGTTATTTCATAGTTTAGTAGTTGGACATAATATACCAGTGAGATGGTTCCAGTTTTAATGATTTAGGTAGCATCAATAATCAATGTGGAGGGATGAATTCCAGGAAACAGGTTAGCAAGATTTACCGCCCAAACCCACTCCCTTTTCCCAGGATAAATAACTGCGAGAAACTGTAAATTATTATAAATTATTTCTATCAACAGCATGACTTCAAATGGAAGTGCTAAATTATGTGATGTCTAAATCTGGCTTCTCTATGGCCTTCTCTCTGCTATCTGCATGATCAATCATCAACGATCAGGGTGGGGACAGACAGCGCATCTCAGTAGGAGCATAGCTCAAAATGCATGTAACTTTTTTTCTTGTGACAGGGGGCTATAGTGGAGCAGGTTGAGAGCTTCAAGTTCCTTGGTGTCCACATCAACAACAAACTATAATTATCCAAACACACCAGGACAGTCGTAAGAGGGCACAACAATGCCTATTCCCCCTCAGGAAACTAAAAACTATTTGACATGGGTCCTCAGATCCTCAAAAGGTTCTACAGCTGCAACATCGAGAGAATCCTGACTGGTTGCATCAGTGCCTGGTACGGCAATTGCTTGGCCTCCAACCGCAAGGCACTACAGAGGGTAGGCCCAGTACATCTCTGAGGCTAAGCTGCCTACCATCCAGGACCTCTACGCCAGGCAGTGTCAGAGGAAGGCCCTAAAAATTGTCAAAGACCCCAACCACCCCAGTAATAGACTGTTCTCTCTACTACCGCATAGCAAGCAGTACCGGAGTGCCAAGTCTAGGACAAAAAGGCTTCAACAGTTTTTACCCCAAAGCCAAAAGACTCCTGAACAGGTAATCAAATGGCTACCTGGACTTGGTTTCAACAGCCTTGGTTTCTCAAATGACTGTCTCGCCTGGTTCACCAACTACTTCTCAGACGAGTTCAGTCTGTCAAATCGGAGGGCCTGTTGTCCAGACCTCTGGCAGTCTCTATGGGGGTGCCACAGGGTTCAAATCTCAGGCCGACTCTTTTCTCTGTAAACATCAATGATGTCGCTCTTGCTACTGGTGATTCTCTGATCCACCTCTACGTGGACGACACCATTCTGTAACCTTCTGGCCCTTCTTTGGACACTGTTAACTAACCTCCAGACAAACTTCAATGCCATACAACTCTCCTTCCATAGCCTCCAACTGCTCTTAAATGCAAGTAAAACTAAATGCATGCTCTTCAACCGATCGCTGCCCACACCTGCCCACCCACCCAGCATCACTACTCTGGACAACTACAAATACCTAGGTGTCTGGTTAGACTGTAAACTCTCCTTCCAGACTCACATTAAGCATCTCCAATCCCAAATTAAATCTAGAATTGGCTTCCTATTTTGCAACAAAGCATCCTTCACTCATGCTGCCAAACATACCCTCGTAAAACTGACTATCCTACCGATTCTTGACTTCGGCAATGTCATTTACAAAATAGCCTCCCAAATTGGATGCAGTCGATCACAGTGCCATCCGTTTTGTCACCAAAGCCTCATATACTACCCACCACTGCGACCTGTATGCTCTCATTGGCTGGCCCTCGCTACATATTCGTCACCAAACCCACTGTTTCCAGGTCATCTATAAGTATTTTCTAGGTAAAGCCCCGCCTTATCTCAGCTCACTGGTCACCATAGCAGCACCCACCCGTAGCACGTGCTCCAGCAGGTATATTTCACTGGTCACCCCCAAAGTCAATTCCTTCTTTGGCTGCCTTTCCTTCCAGTTCTCTGCTGCCAATTACTGGAACGAATTGCAAAAATCACTGAAGCTGGAGACTCATATCTCCCTCTCTAACTTTAAGCACAAGCTGTCAGAACAGCTCACAGATCACTTGAACATAGCCCATCTGTAAATAGCCCATCCAACTACCTCATCCCCATACTGTTATTATTTTTTTGCTCCTTTGCACCCCAGTATCTCTACTTGCACATTCATCTTCTGCACATTATCACTCGTGTTTAACTGCTAAATTGTAATTATTTCGCCACTATGGCCTATTTATTGCCTTACCTCCCTAATCTTACTTAATTTGCACACACTAAATAGACTTTTGTATTGTGTTATTGATTATATGTTTGTTTATTCCATGAGTAACTCTGTGTTGTTGTTTGTGTCGCACTGCTTTGCTTTATCTTCGCCAGGTCGCAGTTGTAAATGAGAACTTGTTCTCAACTAGCCTACCTGGTTAAATAAAGGTTAAATAAAAAATAAATACAAATAAAATGTCTTTAATGTAGGGCTCATAAAATGTCTAATGTAGGGCTCATAAAATGTCTTAATGTAGGGCTCAGGTAGTATCAGTGTAACGGTTTTCTTGGTGAGAAGGAGAGTCGGACCAAAATGCAGCGTGTAGATTGCGATCCATGTTTATTCAACAAACGAAACACAAATCTAAATACAAACACTACAAAAACAATAAACGTAACGAAAACCGAAACAGCCTATACTTGTGTAAACTAACACAGAACAAGGCCATCAAGACACTAAGGACAATCACCCACGACAAACTCAAAGAATATGGCTGCCTAAATATGGTTCCCAATCAGAGACAACGATAAACACCTGCCTCTGATTGAGAACCACTTCAGACAGCCATAGACTTAACTAGAACACCCCACTAGCTACAATCCCCATACATACACACCACATACAAAAACCCATGCCACGCCCTGGCCTGACCAAATAAATAAAGATAAACACAAAATACCTCGACCAGGGCGTGACAGAACCCCCCCCCCCCCCTAAGGTGCGGACTCCCGAACGCACCTCAAAACAATAGGGAGGGTCCGGGTGGGCGTCTGTCCATAGTGGCGGCTCCGGCGCGGGACGTGGACCCCACTCAATCAATGTCTTAGTCCCTTCTCCTCGCGTCCTTGGATAGTCCACCCTCGCCGCCGACCATGGCCTAGTAGTCCTCACCCAGAACCCCACTGGACTGAGGAGCAGATCGGGACTGAGGGGCAGCTTGGGACTGAGGCAGCTCGGGACTGAGGCAGCTCGGGACTGAGGGGAAGCTCAGGAGTGAGAGGAAGCTCAGGAGTGAGAGGAAGCTCAGGAGTGAGAGGAAGCTCAGGCAGGTTGATGAATCTACCAGATCCTGGCTGACTGGCAGATCCTGGCTGACTGGCAGATCTGGCGGATCCTGGCCGACTGGCGGATCCTGGCCGACTGGCAGTTCTGGCAGATCCCGGCTGACTGGCGGATCTGGAAGAGTCTGGTTGACTGGCAGATCTGGAAGAGTCTGGCTGACTGGCAGATCTGGAAGAGTCTGGTAGACTGGCAGATCTGGAAGAGGCTGGCTGACTGGCAGATCTGGAAGAGGCTGGCTGACTGGCAGATCTGGAAGAGTCTGGCTGACTGGCAGATCTGGAAGAGTCTGGCTGACTGGCAGATCTGGAAGAGTCTGGCTGACTGGCAGATCTGGAAGAGTCTGGCTGACTGGCAGATCTGGAAGAGTCTGGCTGACTGGCCGTTCTGGCTGCTCCATGCTGACTGGCTGCTCTGGCTGCTCCATGCTGACTGGCTGCTCCATTCTGACTGGCAGCTCTGGCTGTTCCATGCTGACTGGCTGCTCTGGCTGCTCCATGCAGACTGGCTGCTCTGGCTGCTCCATGCAGACTGGCTGCTCTGGCTGCTCCATGCAGACT
Source organism: Oncorhynchus clarkii lewisi (assembly GCF_045791955.1). Taxonomy (NCBI): domain Eukaryota; kingdom Metazoa; phylum Chordata; class Actinopteri; order Salmoniformes; family Salmonidae; genus Oncorhynchus; species Oncorhynchus clarkii. Next base: position 29,830,871 of record NC_092162.1, read on the forward strand.
GGCTGCTCTGGCTGCTCCATGCAGACTGGCTGCTCTGGCTGCTCCATGCAGACTGGCTGCTCTGGCTGCTCCATGCAGACTGGCTGCTCTGGCTGCTCCATGCAGACTGGCTGCTCTGGCTGCTCCATGCAGACTGGCTGCTCTGGCTGCTCCATGCAGACTGGCGGCTCTGGCTGCTCCATGCAGACTGGCGGCTCTGGCTGCTCCATGCTGACTGGCGGCTCTGGCTGCTCCATGCTGACTGGCGGCTCTGGCTGCTCCATGCTGACTGGCGGCTCTGGCTGCTCCATGCTGACTGGCGGCTCTGGCTGCTCCATGCTGACTGGCGGCTCTGGCGGCTCCTTGCAGACTGGCAACTTTGGCGGCATCCTGCAGACTGGCAGCTCTGGCGGCTCCTTGCAGACTGGCAGCTCCTTTCAGACTGGCAGCTCCTTTCAGACTGGCAGCTCCTTGCAGACTGGCAGCTCCTTGCAGACTGGCAGCTCCTTGCAGACTGGCAGCTCCTTGCAGACTGGCAGCTCCTTGCAGAATGGCAGTTCTGAACAGGCGGGAGACTCCGGCAGCGCTGTAGAGGCGGAAAGCTCTGGCAGCGCTAAACAGGCGGGAGACTCCGACAGCGCTGGAGAGGAGGAAGGCTCCGGCAGCGCTGGAGAGGCGAGGCGCACTGTAGGCCTGATGCGTGGTGCTGGCACTGGTGGTACTGGGCCGAGGACACGCACAGGAAGCCTGGTGCGGGGAGCTGCTACCGGAGGGCTGGGGTGTGGAGGTGGTACTGGAAAGACCGGACCTGGAGCTCTTGAGCACCGAGCCTGCCCAACCTTACCTGGTTGAATGCTCACGGTCGCCCTGCCAGTGCGGCGAGGTAGCCCGCACTGGGCTATGCAGGCGAACCGGAGACACCGAGCGCAAGGCTGGTGCCATGTAAGCCGGCCCAAGGAGACGCACTGGGGACCAGCTGCGTAGAGCCGGCTTCATGGCACTTGGCTCGATGCTCACTCTAGCCCGGCCGATACGCGGAGCTGGAATGTACCGCACCGGGCTATGCACCCGCACTGGAGACACCGTGCGCACCACAGCATAACACGGTGCCTGCCCGGTCTCTCTAGCCCCCCGGTAAGCACAGGGAGTTTGCGCAGGTCTCCTACCTGGCGTAGCCATACTCCCTGTTAGCCCCCCCCCAAGAAATTTTTGGGGCTGACTCTCAGGCTTCCATCCGCGTCGCCGTGCTGCCTCCTCATACCAGCGCCTCTCCGCTTTCGCCGCCTCCAGTTCTTCTTTGGGGCGGCGATATTCTCCTGGCTGAGCCCAGGGTCCTCTTCCGTCTAATTCGTCCTCCCATGTCCATACCTCCTCGCGCTGCTCCTGCCTGTTGACACGCTGCTTGGTCCTTTTGTGGTGGGTGATTCTGTAACGGTTTTCTTGGTGAGAAGGAGAGTCGGACCAAAATGCAGCGTGTAGATTGCGATCCATGTTTATTCAACAAACGAAACACGAATCTAAAAACAATAAACGTAACGAAAACCGAAACAGCCTATACTTGTGTAAACTAACACAGAACAAGGCCATCAAGACACTAAGGACAATCACCCACGACAAACTCAAAGAATATGGCTGCCTAAATATGGTTCCCAATCAGAGACAACGATAAACACCTGCCTCTGATTGAGAACCACTTCAGACAGCCATAGACTTAACTAGAACACCCCACTAGCTACAATCCCCATACATACACACCACATACAAAAACCCATGCCACGCCCTGGCCTGACCAAATAAATAAAGATAAACACAAAATACTTCGACCAGGGCGTGACAATCAGGCTTGAAATGTCATGCTGATCAAAGCTCTAATCAAACCCAGACATATTTATATGGTTTAAGTGCTTTAGAATGACACTTCCGGTTTTGGCAGGAAACACCAGGTCACCCGGAAGAAAACTGATTTATTCTTGGGATGGAACATTTGTAAAATAACGGGGAAAATATGAAACCCTAATTTACGCCACCCTGGCTGTCATTCCAAATGCAGGTTGCAAGTGATTAAAATGTCCAATTGTTGGGTAGCCTCACTCACTGGCTGGATTCCAATAGGAATTACACATCACTTTGTAAGCCAGCATAATGTGACTAACATAATGTGACTAACAACTAACAATGTGACTGTAAATCAGGAGTTTCCATTCGCTGTGTTAGGATGTCACTAGGCCCTGAAAGAAATGCCTTATGATATACTGTATTGTCATGAAAAAAATATGCAAATAATGGTAGAACCGTTCATGGAGGGTTCTAGGAAGAACCTATAGAGGATAAAAGGGTTCTTGGTAGAATTATTTGTAGAGGGTTCTACGAAGAACCCTTTATAGGGAATCCTAGCTATTACACTTTACAGAGAGTTCTATGAAGAACCCTTCATATAGGATTCTAGGTAGAGCCTTCGGCAAAGGGTTCTTTCTACCTAGCACCAAAAGGGTTCCCCTATGGAGACAAACCGAAGAACCCTATATGGTTCTACTTAACACCTTTTTTTCCAAGAGTGTAGGACCTACACTATGACCAACTCTACCTTTGTCTGTCCCTGTCCTGCCCTTGCAGGCTGGTTGGCTGGCTCGTTTCTCCAAGCCCTGGCTTTTTGGTTGCTCCCTGCCCTGACTGGTTATCCCCTGTCCTGCTTCCTGCCTGGCTCCCTGACTCACCTGTGACGTTCACTATGAAGCAGAGTGTGTCACTGCCCTGAGGGCCCACGGTGCTGCAAGCGTACAGGCCCGAGTCCTTGGGCGAGGCGTCGCGGATCTGCAGCACCTCCCGTTCTATCAGGGTGCGGTTGTTGACCCCCAGAGAGGAACCATCCTTAGTCCAGGTGATGGTCCCCACCTCCCCGGGCAGAGGGCAGTTGAGCTTCAGCAATTCCCCCGGGTGCACCGAGCACACGGTGGGCTTAGAGATTTGGTATTTGGTCGGAGGCTCTGCAGAGCAAAGAAAAGGGAGGGGGAGGCCGAGGAGGGGTGTGCACAGAAAGGAGGGAAGAAAGACAGGGAGAAAGGTGGAAGAGGAAGAAACAAGCAATAGTGTAAGAAATATTTTTTTAAACACCACATAACCCCATGGATGCACTTAAATCAATGTAAAGCCAAGAGGAGTGATACAGAGAGAGAGAGGAGGCCCAAACTGTTTAATCTTAAAACCATATATTAACATGACAACCCTCATTCAGGACACACCCTAAACATTATCTTTAGTGTTGGGTTGTGTTTTTGTGCGTAAAGCATGCAGTTATGGCCCAAAGCAGAGGGTAGAGAGTGGACAGTGGCGTGGATGTGGAGGCAGAGCCTGTGAGAATAACAACCAATCAGTGGCCAGACAGATAAACAGACCCTCTCCCTTTCAGCACAAATACCAGCCAGTGTGAGTACAGCAGAGAAAGACAGGTACCTCCAAAATAACAAGATATACACTGAATAAAAATATGAACGCAACATGTAAAGTTCCATGTTTCATGAACTGAAATAAAAGATCCCAGAATTGATCCATACGAACAAAAAGCTAATTTCTCTAAAATGTTGTGCACAAATTTGTTTACATCCCTGTTAGTGAGTATTTCTCCTTTGCCAAGATAATCCATCCACCTGACAGGTGTGGCATATCAAGAAGCTGATTGAACAGCATGATCATTACACAGGTGCACCTTGTGCTCTGGAAAATAAAAAGCCACTAAAATGTGCAGTTTTGTCACAACACAATGCCACATATGTCTCAAGTTGAGGGAAAAATAAATTGCCATGCTGACTGCAGGAATGTCCACCAGAGCTGTTGCCAGATAATTTAATGTTAATTTCTCTACCATAAGCCACCTCCAATATCGTTTTAGAGAATTTGGCAGTACGTCCAAACGGCCTCGCAACCGCAGACCACGTGTAACCACTCCAGCCCAGGACATCCACATCTGGCTTCTTCCTGCAGAATTGTCTGAGACCAGCCACTCAGACAGCTGATGAAACTGTGGATTTAAAACTGATGAATTTCTGCACAAACTGAATCAGGGAAGACTGCATGCTCATCATCTTCAGCAGGGTAGTGACCTGACTGCAGTTTGGCATCGTAACCGACTTCAGTGAGCAAATGCTCACCTTCGATGGCTACTGGCATGCTGGAGAAGTGTGCTCTTCACAGATGAATCCCTGTTTCAACTGTACCAGGCAGATGGCAGACAGCGTGTACTGTATGTTGTTGTGCGGGTTGCTGATGTCAACGTTGTGAACAGAGTGCCCCATGGTGGCGGTGGGGTTATGGTATTGACAGCAATTTGAATGCACAGAGAAACCGTGGCGAGATCCTCAGGCCCATTTTTCGTGCCAGGCAACCGCCGCCATCACCTCATGTTTCAGCAAGATAATGCTTGGCCCCATGTACACATTTCCTGGAAGCTGAAAATATCCCAGTTGTTTCATGGCCTGCCTACTCACCAACGTGTATGACAGCATGTTCCAGTTCCCGACAATACACAGCAACTTCGCACAGCCACTGAAGAGGAGTGGGACAACATTCCACAGGCACAATCAACAGCCTGATCAACTCTATGCGAAGGAGATGTGTTGAGCTCCTTGAGGCAAATGGTGGTCACACCAGATACTGACTGGTTTTCTGATCCACGCCCCTACCTTTTTTTAAATGTATCTGTGGCCAACAGATGCATATCTGTGTTCCCAGTCATGTGAAATCCATAGATTAGGGCCTAATGATTTATTTATTTTTTTAAATTGAATGATTTCCTGATTGAACTGTAACTGAGTAAAATCTTTGAAATTGTTGCATGTTGCGTTTATATTTTTTTTCAGTGTATTTTTTCCATCCCCTACACCTATCAGAAAGAAAATCCAGACAGGAAAGGGTGAAAGCTGTTTTAGAGGGAGCAGTCTTTCTTTTCCTGTCTTGTTTTTGGACAGTAAGACAGAAGACAAAACCTTGACCTAACCAAAGGTCTAACTACTCTGTTTTCCAGCCCTCTCTCTCTACAACCATGGTAAATCTAGTCTCTAACCTCTGCCTTGATTTGACACACTCAGTCTACAGATTTCAACACTTCATTACAAAAACAAACCTTGGCAGAGGTGCAAGATTTTTGGATTGTTTATTGCAATATTGTGTGTGCGCTTGTTTTCCATAAAATAAATATTGTACGTGGCTAACGTGTCTTAGACAGTCCACATTTGGCTGACTGTACCGTAATAATTAGAGGCATAGTACAGAGGCACTCCCAACCGTTCCTGTATCTCAGCACACCTCCCTAAGTACATTCCACCTTCATTGTGTGTGTTACATTAACTCCCACCCCTGAGCAGGAAGAGAAAGTTAATGCCACTTGTAGGCAGCAGGCCATGCCAGAACGTGTGTGCTCTAAGCGCTCCCTCCGAGCACATTGCCCCACACAGGTATAGTTCCGGTACTGCGATATTCTTTTCCTCTTTCCTTCACTCCGGAAATAATTAAGCCATCCGTCTCCACCCACCACCCACTGTGCATGGTCTGAGGAGGAGTGTGTATGTTGATTGATGGGGGCTATATTCACCACCTTTGTTTATTTCTCTACATAGTTTTCCATACTACTTTAATTGCATTGTTATTGACTCTGCGTTTCCCTCCATTGTGGAAGCCTGTGGAAAGAGCTGTTCCTGTTGCCTTCCACTAGGCCTGATACAGGCCTGGCGCTCAGTTCGGGAGCGAGGCCTCTATCAACACAGGTGAGAGAGAAGGGGTGTACAGAAAGCTAATATACACAGAACTGAGAGGGGATGGCCATATACTATGACAGGCACCATCTATCACACACAGAATGGGGGGTGGGGCAGGACATTGTTAAATAACTCCAAATGGTGAACAATTGGAAAGGTATGCTTAAGTGTTACTTTGAGGTGTTGTATCTCTCTTCTCTGCTGTGTGTACATATCTTCATCAATGTCTCTCCTCTCTCATTCTTCTCTTTCACCTCCTTTTCCTCCTCCAATGACTCTGTTGACCTGACCCTGACCCATCCCTAAACCTGTTGACACCTTCAGGATTCACAAATACTCATGGGAACCATGAGGCCAATCCCACTTACACCTCGAAACACACGCACTCCAAATTCTCTAACCATAACCCACACAGCAGATTGTGGCCATGGACTTTGTTACAATGCAGCATCTCAGTGGAGGTTGAGGGTTTGAAAACTACCACTGCATACTTTTCAGCTCATCCTCCTCCCTCTACACCACAGGAGGATGTGTTCTGATATGAACTCATCTTCTGCCTAGACACCTCTCTCCATACCTACCACAGTCAAATCTCCCTCCCATTCTCCCCATCAAAAAAATATAAAACACATTACAAATATTTTGCTGCGTTTCGTGAATGCAGATCAAAAATGCTTCTTATCATGATTTCTGCACAGCATCAAACACATTTTTTGCTTCAGTTGCACTTCTCCACTTGGATGAGAATTCACGAATGGGCATTCTATCAAAATACAGCGCTCTGACTGATGTGTAGCTACTTCTCTTGTACTTTTCTTGGTGTAGCCAGCCTACTTTTCTCTGGTAAAATGCAAGATTAACTTTAAGCAAAACATTAGGAAATGTAGCTGGTTGCATTCTTTCTATGATAAACATTAGAAATATGATGGCCATGCATCGTTTTTTCATTGTCTCATTTACTAGTGTGGCTGTCAGCCAAATAGTGTTGCACTTCAATGAAGCTATTTTCTGCGGAATGTGTTGCTCTAATGCATTTTCTGTGAAGGAAAACTATAGTTGCACATCCGATAACTATTGAAGCAAAAAAACACAACTTTACTTTCAATATAAAACGCTTTCTCCTGTTGTGCTATTTACAAACATGTGACTAGCTCAACTGCTCTGGGGAACAACGGTAAGCTTCATAATGCAAAATAATGTGACATGTGAAATGAAGAACACAATCTGTTTTATCTCCTAACCTATTGCACAAGTTGACTGCCGGTATTTAGCTACAAATATAAACATGTATTGAAAAACATTTCAAAGGTATTGACGGTACTGAAAAACCATCCCATGGCTATTTCCAAATACCCCGGTATACGGTATACCGCCCAAGCTTACTACCAGCCTACCTGTCAAGAGATGAGTCTCAGCTAAACCCTGCTTATACGACCCCTTGACATGTTGAGGTTTGACATTTTTCTAACTCTTGCCGTTTGATAATCCGACGATTCCAGACGTCATTCATATTTGGATATGCACACATACATGAACAAATAGAGATATTCTTTGTTCTCTCTGTTATAATTTCAGCAAGCTAGCTAGCTTTCAATTAATTATCTAAATTGCACATCTATATATCAATGCATTATCTAAATTACGGGCGCAAATTCGCCATAGAAATAGAAAGAATATAAACTCTGGTAATATGGATAGCCTAACTATTGAACGGTTTGAGCATGTATACAAATTTGCCTAAAACTTTAGTGGTCAAACCCTTTCATCTTGGGGTGACGGGGGGAACGGGGTTCTAAAATGCAATACTAGCACACAATTTTAGCATTTATATGACAAAGCGGTGCAGGTTTCTCAAAGCAACGTTTGAGGATTTTACATTTTGTGGTCATCATCTTCAAAGCTTTTGCGCGGGTCACAAAAAGCTAAATTAACATGACACAAGCTGAAATAAAAGTAAAAGGCTTTGAATATAGAAAGATTGGTATATGCTCAGTGCTCCGTTAACATTTCACAGAGATACGCTTGTTTTTGTGAGACATTAAAGCGTATACTAAAATATGAAAATACTAAGTAATGTCTCATATACAGTGGGGCAAAAAAGTATTTAGTCAGCCACCAATTGTGCAAGTTCTCCCACTTAAAAAGATGAGAGAGGCCTGTAATTTTCATCATAGGTACACTTCAACTATGACAGACAAAATGAGGGAAAAAAATCCAGAAAATCACATGGCAATGAATTTATTTGCAAATTATGGTGGAAAATAAGTATTTGGTCACCTACAAACAAGCAAGATTTCTGGCTCTCAGACCTGTAACTTCTTCTTTAAGAGGCTCCTCTGTCCTCCACTCGTTACCTGAATTAATGGCACCTGTTTGAACTTGTTATCAGTATAAAAGACACCTGTCCACAACCTCAAACAGTCACACTACAAACTCCACTATGACCAAGACCAAAGAGCTGTCAAAGGACACCAGAAACAAAATTGTAGACCTGCACCACGCTGGGAAGACTGAATCTGCAATAGGTAAGCAGCTTGGTTTGAAGAAATCAACTGTGGGAGCAATTATTAGGAAATGGAAGACATACAAGACCACTGATAATCTCCCTCGATCTGGAGCTCCACGCAAGATCTCACTCCGTGGGGACAAAATGATCACAAAATCCCAGAACCACATGGGGACCTAGTGAATGACCTGCAGAGAGCTGGGACCAAAGTAACAAAGCCTACCATCAGTAACACACTACGCCGCCAGGGACTCAAATCCTGCAGTGCCAGACGTGTCCCCCTGCTTAAGCCAGTACATGTCCAGGCCCATCTGAAGTTTGCTAGAGAGCATTTGGATGATCCAGAAGAAGATTGGGAGAATGTCATATGGTCAGATGAAACCAAAATAGAACATTTGGTAAAAACTCAACTCTTCGTGTTTGGAGTACAACGAATGCTGAGTTGCATCCAAAGAACACCATACCTACTGTGAAGCATGGGGTTGGAAACATCATGCTTTGGGGCTGTTTTTCTGCAAAGGAACCAGGACGACTGATCCGTGTAAAGGAAAGAATGAATGGGGCCATGTATCGTGAGATTTTGAGTGGAAACCTCCTTCCATCAGCAAGGGCATTTAAGATGAAACGTGGCTGGGTCTTTCAGCATGACAATGATCCCAAACACACTGCCCGGGCAACGAAGGAGTGGCTTCGTAAGAAGCATTTCACAGTCCTGGAGTGGCCTAGCCAGTCTCCAGATCTCGACCCCAATAGAAAATCTTTGGAGGGAGTTGAAAGTCCGTGTTGCCCAGCAACAGCCCCAAAACATCACTGCTCTAGAGGAGATCTGCATAGAGGAATGGGCCAAAATACCAGCAACAGTGTGTGAAAACCTTGTGAAGACTTACAGAAAACGTTTGACCTCATTGCCAACAAAGGGTATATAACAAAGTATTGAGATAAACTTTTGTTATTGACCAAATACTTATTTTCCACCAGAATTTGCAAATAAATTCATAAAAAATCCTACAATGTGATTTTCTGGAAAAAAAATATCTCATTTTGTCTGTCATAGTTGAAGTGTACCTATGATGAAAATTACAGGCCTCTCATCTTTTTAAGTTGGAGAACTTGCACAATTGGTGGCTGACTAAATACTTTTTTGCCCCACTGTATATAGACCAGGGATGAAAACTGGTGAGGGCCCAAATAGGTGACACTTTTTTTGTTGCCCTGAAACATGCAAAAAATCCCTGCTAGGGGGAAATACAGGTTTTAACTAATTAAACAACAAAGAATATGATCTACATGCTCAGTCTGCGTGTAAAATAAAAAGTCGATAAAGTGAACCTATCTCACAGCTAAAAAATGTAAAGAACACAATCCAATGTTATTTGTTGCCTAGACTTTACTACAAATGACACTTAAGTATTGAGAAAAAACAATACACTATTATTGCAGTTAGCCATAACAGCCTTCATACAGTTGAAGTCGGAAGTTTACATACACTTGGAGGTTGGAATCATTAAAACTCGTTTTTCAACCACTCCACAAATTTCTTGTTAACAAACTACAGTTTTGGCAAGTCGGTTAGGACATCTACTTTGTGCATGACACAAGTCATTTTTCCAACAATTGTTACCAGACAGATTATTTCACTTATAATTCACTGTATCACAATTCCAGTGGGTCAAACGTTTACATACACTAAATTGACTGTGCCTTTAAACAGCTTGGAAAATTCCTGACAATTATGTCATGGCTTTAGAAGCTTCTGATAGGCTAAATGACATAATCTTAGTCAATTGGAGGTGTACCTGTGGATGTATTTCAAGGCCTACCTTCAAACTCAGTGCCTCTTTCCTCATGGGAAAATCAAAAGAAATCAGCCAAGACCTCAGGAAAAAAAATGTGGACCTCCAAAAGTCTGGCTCATTCTTGGGAGCAATTTCCAAATGCTTAAAGGTACCACGTTCATCTGTACAAACAATATTACGCAAGTATAAACACCATGGGACCACGCATCTGTCATACCGCTGAGGAAGGAGACGCATTCTGTCTCCTAGAGATGAACATACTATGGTGCGAAAAGTGCAAATCAATCCCAGAACAACAGCCAAGGATTTAGTGAAGATGCTGGAGGAAACAGGTACAAAAGTATCTATATCCACAGTAAAATTAGTTCTATATCGACATAACCTGAAAGGCTGCTCAGCAAGGAAGAAGCCACTGTTTCAAAACCACCATAAAAAAAGCCAGACTACGGTTTGCAACTGCAGATGGGGACAAAGATCGTACTTTTTGGAGAAATGTCCTCTGGTCTGATGAAACAAAAATAGAACTGTTTGGCCATAATGACCATCTTTATGTTTAGAGGGAAAAGGGGGATGGTTACAAGCCGAAGAACACCATCCCAACTGTGAAGCACGGGGGTGGCAGCATCATGTTGTGGGGGTGCTTTGCTGCAGGAGGGACTGGTGCATTTCACAAAATAGATGGCATCATGAGGTAGGAAAATTATGTGGATGTATTGAAGAAACATCTCAAGACATCAGTCAGGAAGTTAAAGCTTCGTCACAAATGGGTCTTCCAAACGGACAATGACCCCAAGCATTCTTCCAAAGTTGAAAAATGGCTTAAGGACAACAAAGTCTATTGGAGGGGCCATCACAAAGCCTTGACCTGAGTCCTATTGAACATCTGTGGGCAGAACTGAAAAAGCGTGTGAGAGCAAGGAGGCCTACAAACCTGACTCAGTAACACCAGCTCTGTCAGGAGGAATGGGACAGAATTCACACAACTTATTGTGGGAAGCTTGTGGAAGGCTACCCAAAACATTTGACCCAAGTAAAACAATTTAAAGGCAATGCTACCAAATACTAATTGAGTATATGTCAACTTCTGACCCACTGGAAATGTGATGAAAGAAATAAAAGCTGAAATAAATCATTCTCTCCACTATTACTCCGACATTTCACATTCTTAAAATAAAGTGGTGATCCTAACTGACCTAAAACAGGGAATTTTTACTGGGATTAAATGTCAGGAATTGTGAAAGATTAAATGTATTTGGCTAAGGTGTATGTAAACTTCCGACTTCAACTTCTAAATATTGCTCTTGGGAAAAAAAACATCTTACAGTAGAAAAATACATTCTATTTCTGCTCTATTATAGTGGCCACTATAGTAGACATCGATTAAGTACACAAGGCTACAGACAAGAAATTAGTGAGTTGCAAAATAGGAAATGAGTTGCAAAATAGAAAATATAGCTGCAAATAAAATAAAATTAAATGCAAATCAAATGAAATGAGTTGCAAAATAGGAAACATAGTCAAGACGTTGACAAGGTTATAAATAATGATTTTTAATTGAAATAATAATTGTGTCCTTCAAACTTTGCTTTCATCAAATAATCCTACATTTGCAGCAATTATGGCCTTGCAGACCTTTGACATCCTAGTTGTTAATTTGTTGAGGTAATCTGAAGAGATTTCACCCCATGCTTCCTGAAGCACCTCCCACAAGTTAGATTGGCTTGATGGGCACTTCTTACGGTCAAGCTGCTCCCACAACATCTCAATAGGGTTGAGATCCGGTGACTGTGCTGGCCACTACATTATAGACACAATACCAGCTGACTGCTTCTTCCCAAAATAGTTATTGCATAGTTTGAAGCTGTGCTTTGGGTCATTGTCCTGTTGTAGGAGGAAATTGGCTTCAATTAAGCTCCGTCCACAGGGTATGGCATGGCGTTGCAAGATGGAGTGATAGCCTTCCTTCTTCAAGATCTCTTTTACCCTGTACAAATCTCCCACTTTACCACCACCAAAGCATCCCCAGACCATCAGATTGCCTCCACCATGCTTGACAGATGGCGTCAAGCACTCTTCCAGCATTTTTAAAAATGATCTGCGTCTCACGAATGTTCTTCTTTGTGATCCGAACACCTCAAACTTGGATTCGCCTGTCCATAACACTTTTTTGCAAATCTTCCTCTGTCCAGTGTCTGTGTTCTTTTGCCCATCTTAATCTTTTCATTTTATTGGCTAGTCTGAGATATGGCATCCTGGAGTCGCCTCTTCACTGTTGATGTTGAGACGGGTGTTTTGCGGGTATTATTTAAAACTTCTTTGGGATCGGTGTCCCATCCACGGGACGGTTGAGCTGATGTAGGCTAATGCAATTAGCATGAGGTTGTAAGTAACAAGAACATTTCCCAGTACATAGACATATCTGATATTGGCAGAAATATTAAATTATTGTTGATCTAACTGCACTGTCCAATTTACAGTAGCTATTACAGTGAAATAATACAATGCTATTGTTTGAGGAGAGCTTTGAACTTTTGAAAAGTTATTAATAAACAAATAGGCACATTTGGGCAGTCTTGGGCAATTTTGAACAGTCTAAAGCTTTGCGCATACACTGCTGCCATCTAGTGGCCAAAATCTGGGCTGTCACTGGGCTGGAATAATACAATATGGCCTTCCTCTTGCATTTCAAAGATAAAGGTACAAAATAATACAAAAAAACTGTAGTTTTTTTCTTTGTATTATCTTTTATCAGATCTAATGTGTTATATTGTCCTACATTCCTTTCACATTTCCACAAACTTCAGTCTTTCCTTTCAAATGGTATCAAGAATATGCATATCCTTGCTTCAGGGCCTGAGCTAAAGTCAGGTGAAAATTGAAAGAAATGGGCGGATCCTTAAGAGGCTGCCAGTTGAGGACTTGTGAGGCGTCGGTTTCCCGAACCAGACACTCTAATGTACTTGTCCTCTTGCTCAGTTGTGTACCGGGGCCTCCCACTCCTCATTCTATTCTGTTTAGAGCCAGTTTGCGCTGTTCTGTGAAGGGAGTAGTACACACACAATTTATCAAATAGAAAAGCCATCATCTCTCAGAACATGAATAGACTGACAAGTTTCCGAAGAAAGTTCTTTGTTTCTGGCCATTTTGAGCCTGTAATCGAACCCACAAATGCTGATGCTCCAGATACTCAACTAGTCGAAGGGCAGTTTTATTGCTTCTTTAATCAGGTTTCAGCTGTGCTAACATAATTGCAAAAGGGTTTTCTAGGATCAATTAGCCTTTTAAAATGATCAACTTGGATTAGCTTTAAACTATCAAAATAAAGAAAGTTGCACGCTCCATGTATAATCTCCCAGCAATTTAATGGGTATTAACCAACGTTTTGGCATCACTGTGCATTCCTCACCCTGAGGAATATTCACCGTTAGTAAGCACCTCCACACAAACTATTTTTCTGGGTGTGCCCCAGCTCATTTAAAAATAAATCTACTATTAAACTTGGATTAGCTAACACAACATGCCGTTGGAACACAGGAGTGATGGTTGCTGGTAATGGGCCTCTGTACGCCTATGTGGATATTCCATTAAAAAATTAGCCGTTTAAAGCTACAATAGTCATTTACAACATTAACTACGTCTACACTGTATTTCTGATTAATTTGATGTTATTTTAATGGACATTTCAAAAACAAGGACATTTCTAAAGTGACCCCAAACTTTTGAACGGTAGTGTATCTTGTCTGCTAAATTAAAACAGGCCTACAGCCTATGGGATCGTGCATAGCCAGATAACATACTGTAGGCCAACTCATATTCTGTTCTTCTGAAATACATTTTCTGGTCAGGGACAGAAGAGATTATTATAATCACCAATGTTCCTTTTTAGTGATGACTTGTGCTTACCTAAATCTTTGTGTTAACTTGCTGGGACAATTCAACAAATGACAGAGCACACCTTTCATTTACCATGCTGAGTATTGCTTTACGAAAGACTATTAAAGGTGGCAACTATAAAGCCGATACTCTACCAGATCTGGATCTCTTGTTCTTCTATTATTTCCCAGTATGACCAATTTCCCTAAAACAAATATGTAGTTCTGTGATTTGTAACACTGTTGTTTCAATGATGAGTCAGTGTAAGGACCGATCCTGGAGACAAGAAGCAAGTACATGGAGTGAACATTTAATGGAAAACGGACAAGAAACAAATGTAACGACATCGATACTGACACGGGGAACAAACTGAGGAGCAGACAGATATAGAGGGGCAATCCACAAAGTAAAGGAGTCCAATGAGTGCTGATGCACGTAATGGGCGGCCTCCAGCGCCAGAGAGGAGAAGCGGGAGCAGGCGTGACAGTCAGTCTAGGTAAATCATTAGTTCTGGTGGCAAAAATGTGCCAAATCCCATGGTTTTTAAGATGAGATCAACCAAACAGAATGCTTCATCGTTGTTTCACAGTCAATTTCAATGAGCATGTGAACATTCCAACATGTCTCAACCTTTCTTTATCAGCCTGCAAAGATTCTATTGAATAGACTCCCATACAACACAATTTATAACATTTTGGGAGAAGATATCAGATATCAATTTGATCAGGGGCTTGCAGGGAACAATATAATACCATCAAACCTTTGCCACCCCAAAGTGGCCAAACTTTTGCTCTGGCCCATGGACTGATTACAAGGATAAGTTTGATGTCGGACAATAACAATAGAATGGTCATCATGTAATGCATGCCAAAGACGGTAAGATGAAAGGCGACATTCATACTGGGAATTTGGCGGGACTTTTAAACACAAAGCCAAAATCATAACTAGGTCAGTTGACGGAAATAAATGTACAGGCTTTGTCACAGGCAATACCTTTCAGATATAGAAAAAAAGTAAGCAAAAAGTTTGAATGCTAAAGTTGGCTGGTTTTTGTCTCTCCCTCTCAATTCAATTAAATTCAACTCAATTCAACTCTCCCTCTCTCTCTGTGACAGTTATTATCAGCGTGGCTATCACTCCTCTCCTCTATTCATTCACACCATCCTGGCAAGAGGGAATTATGCTCTATGAGGGACTGTGGCAAGAGGCTGCAACCAATTCTCACACCAGAACACACTTGTCTATCTAGCTGCCTATCTTTCTCACTCCATCTGTCCAACTGTCTGTCATGTCTGTGAGCAGACTAAGCACCAACAGTAACATTATCTAAGGAGCATGAGTTGCGTACATAAAGAGCAGTGTGATCTTTCAAATATTTTTTTTCTAAGTGTGTGATCATAAAAACAGGCACTGCTGTAAAACTAGCTAGCTCTTCTCTGCCATTTCCCTCTCCTGTAGTTTGGTGAGAGGAGAGGAGTGAATAAAAAGGTTTGAGACAGTGACAGTCTGTGACACCTGATAGACATGCTGATAATAACTGTCACCGGGAGAAAGAGGGAGAAATATCAATTTCAAACAGATATATGAAAACCAGATAACTTTAGCATGAAAACATTTTGTGTTGCGTACATAGAGATGTGTGTGATCATAAAAACAGACACTGCAGTAACTATTTCTTATTTTAAGAACAAATTCTTATTTACAATGACGGCCTACCAAAAGGCAAAAGGCCTTCTGCGAGGGCTGTGATTCCAAATTAAAAATAAATAAAATATAGGACAAAACACACATCACGACAAGAGAGACAACACTACATAAAGAGAGACCTAAGACAACAACATAGCAAGGCAGCAACACATGACAACACATCATGGTAGCGACACAACATAACATCAACATGGTAGCAGCACAAAACATGGTACAAACATTATTGGGCACAGACAACAGCACAAAGGGCAAGAAGGTAAAGACAACAATACATCACACAAAGCAGCCACAACAGTCAGTAAGTGTCCATGATTGAGTCTTTGAATGAAGAGATTGAGATAAAACTGTCCAGTTTTGTTTTGCAGCTTGTTCCAGTCGCTAGCTGCAGCAAACTGAAAAGAGGAGCGACCAAGGGATGTGTGTGCTTTGGGGGCCTTTAACAGAATGTGACTGGCAGAACAGATGTTGTATGTGGAGGATGAGGCCTGCAGTAGATACCTCAGATAGGGGGAGTGAGGTCTAAGAGGGTTTTATAAATAAGCAACAAACAGTGGGTCTTGCGACAGGTATACAGAGATGACCAGTTTACAGAGGAGTGATGAGGAGCATATAAGGAGCATTGGTGGCCGAATGGTAAAGAACATCTAGCCGCTCGAGAGCACCCTTACCTGCCGATCAATAAATGATGTCTCCATAATCTAGCATGGTCATCTGAATCAGGGTTAGTTTGGCAGCTCGGGAGAAAGAGGAGCAATTACTTTAGCCTGCAGCTTTGACATGTGCTGAACTAGCTAACTCTTCTCTGCCATTTTTGTAACCTTTATTTAACTAGGCAAGTCAGTTAAGAACAAATTCTTATTTACAATGACGGCCTAAAAACAATGGGTTAAACTGCCTTGTCCAAGGGTAGAACAACAGATTTTTACCTTGTCAGCTCAGGGATTTGATCTAGCAACCTTTCGGTTACTAGTCCAACACTAACCACGAGGCTACCTGCTGCCCCAAATGAGTGAGAGGAGAGGAGTGAAGAGAGAGGTGTGAGTGGGAGGACTAAAAGTCATAATAAACAAGTGTACACACACACATACATAAGCATGCACACACACCTCACAAGCTATACTATAGAATGCATACTCTCCCCTCTTTCTGTGTCCACTCTCTGAACCATTCTTATTTCCCTCTCTCTAGTCTAATTCTCCATTATTTCCTTTCAAATTAAAATTCCATCAAGCTTTATTGTCATGACAATGCAGTGCTCTGCCAACTGCCTTCCAGTGGCGTCCATGGCAACGGCCCTCCGGCCGAGCATTCGGTACCCGCCAGGCACACACACATACCACCACCAACCCTCATCAGACAGGTAGTGGAGGATTGACAAGAAGGCATTTTTTGCTGCATCGGCCAAGGGAAACAACAGTCCATATAACGTTAATACACTTCAACAGCAGGTAGCCTAGTGGTTAGAGTGTGGGTCAGTAACTGAAAGGTTGCTGGACCGAATCCCTGAGCTGACAATTTTTTTTAAAATCTGTCATTTTGCCCCTGAACAAGGCAGTTAACCCACTGTTCCCCGGTAGTCTGTCATTGTAAATAAGAATTTGTTCTTAACTGACTTGCCTCGTTAAATAAAGGTAAAACATTTTTTTAACAGTAACTAGGCCTAATGGCAGGCAAGCAGGGGCCTATAAAAGTCCATTGCATAGAAGAAGCTATCAGTCTAACTGCATGCCACATTGTTTAGTGGGAGAGTTTAGCTTCATAGCCACTGACACACAAACAAACACAGAAACATGCACACACGCAGACATGCAGGCACATGCACGCTCACACGTACACACGCATGTAGAGATTCACACAAACACACAACATGTCATTAACAGACCAGAGGCAGGAAGGCTGATACTTTTACAACCTGGATAATTCTGTTGTTAAGATATCGCTAAGTTTGAGTCCTATGACCACTATCTCTTCTCATGTAACCACCCACTTACATGCAATAACATCTGGTTCTTATTATTCAAATTGAACGGGCCATCACTATGCAACTGAATACCTGAACATTGATTTTAGAGAGCAGTAGCAATCTTCTACTACTCCAAACTACTGTAGCACAGGGTATCAGAATGTTCCTCCCTGCTATACTAGCCTTACAGGTTGGAGTCCTACAGTATATCACTAGCTGAAAGGTCATTTTGCTATCATAATGAGTAGCAATCAATCAAAACGAATCACAATGGCGTGCTTTTCATGACAATAGCTTGACGTGTCCATGCATATTTACATTGACTTAGCCTGACTAACCCTCAGTCCAGAGTGAGGACCATAGAAATATAATGAATATATTGTATTTTTTTCAAGGTAATGGTTCTGTACTCCACACACAATTTTTTTTGTTTAAAGCTTCATTTTTTTATAAAAAATGTATCTTACTGCATCAGAGATAGCATGTAGGACCTTCGGAGTGAGATGGAGAACATTCGTCAACAGCTCATGCTCCCTATAAGAGCAAAGGGCTTAAATAAAAGTAAGTCAAGGGATACACAGACGTTTCATTTAAAAGCCTTCTTCAGTGGGAGGTAAAGAAACAAGCAGCAGAGCTATCATGGGTTCATTCCTCGTTCAAAGCAAGCGGTAACACTGATATGCAATCTATGACAATTACCACTCCCCTCCCAGAGAGGCAGAGAAAGACAGTGGTTTAGGCACTTGTGGCCCCAGGGAGCTCTGGGGTTCAGAGGGGGTGGGGCTAGCGAACACTACTGACAAGACAACCTCTGGGGGTAACTAAGAGAGGAAAAGAGACACCTCTTTTCATGTTCCTCTGTTTATGTCTGTACAGGTGATGGGCGGGACACTGCCGCAACCACAACCAATCATAGCAAGAGAGTACGAATGATTCAGGGTCAGCAGGGTCAGCTGACAAAAACTGATCTGGAATCAGATATTGGGGATGCTTTCTAAACAAGTTGATACCTCATCATGTGAACCCCCAGGTTCAGCCCACTTAATCCCCCGTCACATAACTTCCCAAATTCTCCGTAATCTCCCCTATCTGAAGGAAAAGTCAGGAAAAGTCCAATATGCGCAAATACTCTTAAAAAACGTTCCTGGGTCTCCCAAGTGTCGCAGTGGTCTAAGGCACTGCATCGCAGTGCTAACTGTGCCTCTTTGTGGCACCTGACCACATGACTGAACAGTAATTCCAGGTGCGACAAAACTAGAGCCTGTAGGACCTGCCTTGTTGATAGTGCTGTTAAGAAGGTAGAGTAGCGCTTTATTATGGACATACTTCTCCCCATTTTAGCTACTGTTGTTGTAACAATATGTTTTGACCATGACAGTTTACAATCCAGGATTACTCCAAGCAGTTTAGTCACCTCAACAAGATCACATTCCACATGATTTATTACAAGATTTAGTTGAGGTTTTGGGTTTAGTGAATGATATGTCCCAAATACAATGCTTTAAGTTTTTGAAATATTTAGGACTAACTTATTCCTTGTCACCCATTCTGAAACTAACTGTAGCTCTTTGTTAAGTGTTGCAGTCATTACAGTCGTTGTAGTAGCTGACGTGTATAGTGTTGAGTTATCCGCATACATAGACACACTGGCTTTACTCAAATGCCAGTGTAAGTAAAGATTGAAAAAAGTAAGGGGCCTAGACAGCTGCCCTGGGGAATTCCTGATTCTACCAGGATTATGTTGGAGAGGCTTTCATTAAGAACACCATCTGTGCTTTGTTAGACTCTTCATCGACAATATAGCAGGGGGAGTAAAGCCATAACACATACGTTTTTCAAGCAGCAGACTATGATTGATAATGTCAAAAGCAGCACTGAAGTCTAACAAAACAGCCCCCACAATATTTTTATCATCAAACCAATCATCAGTCATTTGTGTAAGTACTGTGCGTGTTGAATTTCCTTCCCTATAACTATGCTGAAAGTCTGTTGGCAATTTATTTACTGTAAAAAAGCATTGTATCTGGTCAAACACAGGTTTTCCAAAACTTTACTAAAGGTTGGTAACGGGCTGATTGGTCGGCTATTTGAGCCAGTAAAGGGGTTTTTACTGCTTGTTGGTAGCGGAATGACTTTTTCTTCCCTCCAGGCCTAAGGACACACACTTTCTAGTAGGCTTAAATTGAAGATATAGCAAATACGAGTGGCAATATCGTCCGCTATTATCCTCAGTAATTTTCCATCCAAATTGTCAGACCCCAGTGGCTTGTCATTGTTGATAGACAACAATAATCTTTTCACCTCTTCCACACTCACTTTACGGAATTCTTGTCTTTCATAATTTGGTCAGATATACATGGATGTGTAGTGTCAGCGTTTGTTTCTGACATGTCATGCCTAAATTTGCTAATCTTGACAATTAAAAAATCATTAAAGTAGTTGGCAATATCAGTCGGTTTTGTAATGAATGAGCCATCTGATTCAATGAATGATGGAGCTGAGTTTGCCTTTTTCCCCAAAATGTAATTGAAGGTGCTTCAAAACGTTTTACTATCATTCTTTAAGTCCTTTATCTTTGTTTCATAGTTTAGTTTCTTCTTCTTTTTATTCCGTTTTCTCAATTTGCAGTATGTTTGCCAATCGGTTGTACAGCCAGACTTATTTGCCATTCCCTTCGCCTCATCTCACTCAGCCATACAATTGTTCAATTCCTCATCAATCCACAGGGTTTTAACAGTTTTTACAGTGATTTTCTTAATGCCCCAATATCTCTGTTCCACATGTTTTCTTTCTAATTAATCCAAAAGACTGTGGATATATGGTATTGTGAGGGTGAGGGTACGTGTAACCCTTTACAGTCATATCCATATACAGGTTGAAAATGGCATATATTGGGCACTGATAAACGGCTAAATTGTAACTTAGAGGCTGTACAGTAACACACTATACATGACATCAGAGCTCCGGCGTTGCACTTCACAGCGCTGTATGGGTTTTGACCTACAGCCGTTCTGAACTTGAGCACCTCGCATGACAAGAAATTGCCCCCATCCTCCCGCTAATTTGGCAACTTTTGCTCATTTTTTGTTGTCTGAGTGAGGCAAATGCTGTAAACTAAGAAGACTATGTGTTTCGAAAGATGAGACATTGAGGATTATAATAAATATCGCTTTGATGTCATACAAGCAAGCCAAACACCCGTGAGTCCAAATGTGCACTTTACTTCAAAGTTTATGATCACTATGTTTGATGTACATTTACAAGATGACATGGTGTCATACCCTTGGTTGTTCTGAACAGAATGAGCCTGTTTGTCTATTGTGAAGAAAATTTGCAGTGGAACATGCACCTGAATGCACTCATTACTCCTTTCTATGCCCACCAAAATGATGATCTGTTTCCCTGAATTGCATTGTGAAAGCCTAACACTGTAATATCATATTTTATAACTTAGCTAGTCATGTTGGCAATAGAACACGCTTCAAATTATGCCCGCCTGACTCAGATTGAGATTTATAATGGACCGTTTTTGAAATGCGTAAACAACAAAAGTATTTGTGTGAGGGTGGGGGTGCAGGGTTGTGTTCCAAAAAAACGAATACATATACTAGTTCCTTAAGGCACAGCTAGGAGAGCTAGACAAAAGCACATTATAGTCATAAAAATGCATTGAAATTACTTGGAAACTCTATATATGTTGGAGAGGTGTGTGGCCACTTGAAGACACAAGTTAGTCCTCTCACTCAAACCCTTGTCCTATTTTTGTCTTTTGTTGCACCAACCTAACATTTTCCAGGAATATTCTTATCATGTAACTGAATTTGTCCAGAGTATTTTCAGATTTCGTAATCAACAAATGTGAAAAGTACTGTAAATGTCAAATTCACATAAAATCAACATTGTAATGTTTGGATTCAGTCTTGTGTCAGGTGAACTTTTGTGCCCTCAGCTTTGCTCTAATAACTTCCAAAAATCTCAAAACTGTTCCCTTTCAATCGCTACCATGGTTATGCAAATGCTTTTCATATTTATTCTGTAACAAACATTTCAATTTAACCTTATCCATATAGGCCAATTCCCACAAGTATAAAGGGATTAGGTCAAATCAATTGGAGAGTACAATTCAGAAGTGCCAGCCCTACTCCTCTCCACCCTGAACCACAACTATCACCCTAACAGTGTACAATAAGTGGTACAATACAAGAGCTAGAGGGCCAAGGCGAGTCTTACAGCAACATTACCTCCTGAGCTGAAATAAAAGAGCCCAGAAATGTTCCATACGCACAAAAAGCTTATTTCTCTCAAATTTTGTGCAGAAATGTGTTACATCCCTGTTAGTGAGCATTTCTCCTTTGCCAAGATAATCCATCCACCTGACAGGTGTGGCATATCAAGAAGCTGATTAAACAGCATGATCATTACACAGGTGCACCTTGTGCTGGGGACAATAAAACAACAATAAAAGGCCACTCTAAAATGTGCAGTTTTGTCACACAACAGAATGCCACAAGTTTTGAGGGAGCGTGCAATTGGCATGCTGACTGCAGGAATGTCCACCAGAGCTGTTGCCAGAAAATGGAACATTCATTTCTCTACCATAAACCGCCTCCAATGTCGTTTTAGAGAATTTGGTATGTCCAACCGGCCTCACAACCACAGACCGCATGTATGGCGTTGTGTGGGTGAGCGGTTTGCTGATGTCAACATTGTGAACAGAATGCCCCCATAGTGGCTGTTATGGTATGGGCAGGCATAATCTACAGACAATGAACACAATTGCATTTTATTGATGGCAATTTGAATACACAGAAATACTGTGACGAGATCCTGAAGCCCATTGTGAAGCCCATTTTTAATTAGGTATCTATGACCAACAGATGCATATCTGTATTTTCAGTCATGTGAAATCCATAAATTGGTGCCTAATGAATTGATTTCAATTGACTGATTTCCTCATTAGAACTGCAACTCAGTAAAATCCTTGAAATTGTTGCATGTTGCGTTTATATGTTTGTTCAGTATAGGATCAGCTCACCTTTCCCAAATCTTAACCGTAACAATTGAAGGGGGATACCTCTAAACAGACCTTAGATCAGTATATACGCTAGGGGCGACAAAGTAAATAATACAGCCAATGAGGAGCCAGTGTCTTACCTTCAGGTTCTAGTGTAGCCTCTTCCTTGGCGACAGTGTACGGTGGCCTCGCCACAGTAGCCATCACTAGGGACAGCAGGACGGCGGTGAGCAGCCAGGCCCACGAGGCCATCCTGTTAGAGGAGGGCAAGTCCCCCCCCCATCCCCCCCTCCTCAGGCTCCGCCTCCCCCTGGACACTGATCCCATCTGAAGGGCTCCACCCAATCATCAACTGCAGGCTGTGTGGCCTGTCACTCACTGTGAATTCCCCCAATCACCTGGGCTGAGGAAACGCTGTGGGCGGGACAAGAAAGTTGGGAAAAGAGTGGTAGGTAGGTAGGTAGGTAGGTAGGTAGGTAGGTAGGTAGGTAGGTAGGTAGGTAGGTAGGTAGGAATAGATTGAAGGGAAAGGTAGGTAGGGATTACATTATTTTATAATGTGGGGGGAAAGGATGAGGGAGAAGAGGGAGAAAACCAAAAGAGGAAAATTTGTATGGACGTAGAAAATGAAGCAATTCTGCATTTACACCACAGATGTAGAATCTTAATTTGAAAATGTAAACTTGTAGTGTATTCAAGGTTTAAAAAGGCTTCTAAAAGTTTGTAATTTCCACTTTAAAATGTCAGACTTGATTTGGCCTAACAAAAAATATACCAACCCCTACAAAAAAATGTCCATTCATTATAATCCACATTTCCTGTTGCTGCAGGATTATTTTCCTGCTGTAGCAAATTGACTCAAATTAAGATCCTACGTCTGTATACTATACTCTGCTAAACTCTCTTGTCTCTTTTTCTTACCTGTCTCACCTATTCAAATAGCACGTATAGAAGGAGTGGGTATGGGAGAGGGAGAGAGAGTGTCACAAAATGCTGTCAAACAAGCCTTGCCACAGACATACCAAAGCTCTGATGCACCTCAGCTCAGCACACAACCACACTACACCTACCTTTACGTCCAACCCATTGTCGCAAATCCTCACGTTCACAATTACAATACACGCCGCATGAGTATGTAGCATTTCTATTGAGTGGATTTGATGCTTGCATTCTAAGGCTGAAATGATTGTGGACTACAGGAAAAGGACGTGGCAGTAGTGGAGCAGGTTAAGAGCTTCAAGTTCCTTGGTGTCTACATCACCAACAAACTAACATGATCCAAGCACACCAAGACAGTCGTGAAGAGGGCAAGACAAAAATAATTCCCCCTCTGGAGGGTAGTGCGTATGGCCCAGTATATCACTGTGGCCAAGCTTCCTGCCATCCAGCTCCTCTATAACATGCGGTGTCAGAGGAAAGCCCTAAAAATTGTCAAAGACTCCAGCCACCCTAGTCATAGACTCTTCTCTCTGCTACCGCATGGCAAGCGGTACCGGAGCGCCAAGTCTAGGTCCAAGAGGCATCTAAACAGCTCCTACCCCCAAGCCACAAGACTCCTGAACATCTAATCAAATAGCTACCCAGACTATTTGCATTGCCCCACCCCCCTCATTTACGCTGCTGCTACTCTGTTATGATCTATGCATAATCACTTTAATAACTCTACCTACATGTACATACTACCTCAACTAACTGGTGCCCCCGCACATTGACTCTGTACTGGTACCCCCTGTATATAGTCTCGCTATTGTTATTTTACTGCTGCTCTTTAATTATTTGTTACTTTTAATTCTTATTCTTTCAGGTATTTTTTATTTATTTTAATTGCATTGTTGGCTAAGGGATGGTAAGTAAGCATTTCACTGTAAGGTCTACCTGTTGTATTCGGCGCATGTGACAAATAACATTTGATTTGATCACATTGAAGTGAAGTTTTACATATATAAACAGTTTCTCAGAGAATCCGCATTGAATAGACTTTGTTAGTTATTAAGAAAAAACATGTATCACTAGGCTATGTAGGTACTGTAGTTATTACCATTTCACTAACACAATTATTATTATTGTTATTGTGGTTATTCTTATTATTATTATAACTGAGAATGTCCAGCTGTGGAATATCAAATTCCACCAAACATCACTGTCTTCTGATCCGAGAGAGCAGGCAACAATCAATAATCAAGTCATCCAATACTGATAGTATATGTCTTATCCTTGTGCGCAACCTGTTGCTTTCCATTTGAAGTCGATTTATTAAAGAATATGCATACTTATCAGTTGCTAAATAAATTAACTTAATTGTAGCCCTATGATTATGCATTTTATAATTGAAATGGAATACACAAGGACACATCAATCTATTGGCCAGAAATCTGTGGTGGTGCATTTAACAGTCTCTGGAGGTTTGGAGCCGGCTGCACCGAGACCCCTGTAGTGCCTTCTGCTACAGCTGCGATGTATTGATTGGTTTACCCAGGAAGATACATATACTACCTTTCAAAAGTTTGTAGTCACTTTAGAAATGTCCTTGTTTTTGAAAGAAAAACACATTTTTAGTCCATTAAAATAACATCAAATTAATCCAAAATACAGTGTAGACATTGTTAATGTTGTAAATTACTATTGTAGCTGGAAGCAACTGATTTTTAATGGAATATCTACATAGGCGTACAGAGGCCAATTATCAGCAACCATCACTCCCGTGTTCCAATGGCACATTGTGTTAGCTAATCCAAGTTGATCATTTTAAAAGGCTAATTGATCATTAGAAAACCCTTTTGCAAGTATGTTAGCACAGCTAAAAACTGTTGTCCTGATTAAAGAAGCAATAAAACTGAAGCAATGGCCTTCTTTTGACTAGCAAAGTATCTGGAGCATCAGCATTTGTGGGTTCGATTACAGGCTTAAAATGGCCAGAAACAAATAACTTTCTTCTGAAACTTGTCAGTCTATTCTTGTTCTGAGAAATGAAGGCTATTCCATGAAAGAAATTGCCAAGAAAATGAAGATCTAGTACAACACTGTGTACTACTCCCTTCACAGAACAGCGCAAACTGGCGCTAACCAGAATAGAATGAGGAGTGGGAGGCCCCGGTGCACAACTGAGCAAGAGGACAAGTACATTAGAGTGTCTAGTTTGAGAAACAGAAGCCTCACAAGTCCTCAACTGGCAGCTTCATTAAATAGTACCCACAAAACACCAGTCTCAACGTCAACAGTGAAGAGGCGACTCCGGGATGCTGGCCTTCTAGGCAGAGTTCCTCTGTCCAGAGTCTGTGTTATTTTGCCCATCTTAATATTTTATTTTCATTGGCCAGTCTGAGATATGGCTTTTTCTTTGCAACTCTGCCTAGAAGGCCATCATCCCGAAGTCGCCTCTTCACTGTTGACATTGAGACGGGTGTTTTGCGGGTACTATTTAATGAAGCTGCCATTAACAACATTAACAATGTCTACACTGTATTTCTGATCAATTTGATGTTATTTTAATGGGCAAAAAAAGGGCATTTCTAAGTGACCCCAAACTTTTGAAGGGTAGTGTATAATTTGACATGTACACAGAAACTTTGAAAGGTGTCTATAGATTCTGGTTCATCTCTAATGAGGTTGTCACTAGTTACCACAGCCACAAAGTCATAATTATGGCTAAACCCCGGCCTATTTCTACAATTTCTCTACTTAAAATCATATTTTTAACTCTAGCCGACTAAACTCAATTCCACGATTTACGATGGAGTTGAGTAAAGGGTGGACTGGAGCTCCGACGACACTAAAAACTATGTATTTATAGCACGCATTTCTTTGGATGTTGGGGTGCTGAAATCCGTTTTTTTTTATAAAGACATTGGAACTCCAGTTTGCCCACACTCGTCGCCGCTCAACGCCATTGTAAATCGTGGAGTTGAGTTTAGTCGGCTAACCTAACCCTAACCAAGCTGCTAACCTCATGTCTTACCCTAACCTTAAATGAAGACCAAAAAGCTCATTTTGGTTTTCACTCATCTTTAGGGTTGGGTTTAAAGTCATAGTTATGGCTAAACCCTGCCTATTTTTACAATTTATCTTCTTAATATCTGATTTTAAACCTAATCCTAGCCGGCTATACTCAAGTCCACGATTTACAATGGATTTGAGCAGCGACTAATGTGGACTGGAGCTCCAACATCACATCAAATTAAGATTTTAACAAAAATCTACAGATTTCAGCACCCAAAGAATAGCCCACATTTCTTTGGGTGCTGAAATACAGAATAGCCCGAATTCTTTAGAGTGCTGAAATCCGTAGTTTTTTATAAAAACGTTAGAACTCCAGTATGCCTACTCTAGTCGCTGCTCAACTTAAATCGTGGAATTGAGTTTAGTCTGCTAACCAAACCCGAACCACACTGCTAACCTTACTCCTAACCATAACCTTAAATGAAGACAAAAAATCTAATTTGGACTTTCATTAATTTTTAAGAAATAGATCATTTAGACTTTGTGACTGTGGTAACCAGTAACAACCCTCTAATGACCCGTGCATTACATCATGGATGTTGCCTGTGGCCTGCATGCATCCCTCTCGTGCAACGTGATTGGACCAGGCTAGAGTGGGCAGGCTACCTTGTTTTAGGATGATGGTTTACTTACAAATCGATAAGCCGTCTATTTTGTTTCTCAATAGTCTATTGCAAAGCAAAGGGAAATGGACACTGTAGGCCAGCGGAGCAAGGTAACTGACAATTCATGGGCAATTTTTTGCATCGACAATTCGCCTAGGTCTAGCCTACTTTTGGTGATTTAGCTGTTGTAGATCTATCCAGTGTATAGCCTATAGCTTTGACAAACGCTTTATGAGTTGCTGCTGTCAACAACATGACGTCCAACAACAAGTTCGGACTCATGAGGGCTTTTCCTTATATGCATATCCACACGTTTTCCTGGCCCCCATGTAAACCAAGGCTTCTGAATAACATTTATTCCGCTGATTGAATTCCTATTGATATTCAAATAATTTGTAAAAACACAACGTGCGGTCACGGGTTAATTGTAATTGGCACCATAAATGCAATGTAGAAAATTAAGCAAAGTAATAAATAACCAAAACAGTGTTGTTAATGAACACTCATGGGTGCTGCAACCATTGCTTGAATTGTATTTTTGTAATTGAGGGGAAGACATGGTAAACGTTGCCATAAAGGCAGCTGTTATTGAATGAAAAATATTATATTTTTCAGAAATGGCAAAAACGAGCTCTTGTTTCGTTGTAGAAAAGGAGTAGGCCTACATTATATTAGCAATGTATTATGATTCGACTGTCAAATCAAGTTCGCTATTAAAGTAGCCTATGCATAACATGTGTAATTTCACAACTCTTTAGAATAACAAATTAGGTTAATCTCTCATGATTTTAAAAAGTTATTAACAATAAATCACGTTGCATGCGCGTGATGATCATTTGTGTGGCAAACTGGTTCCCCATAAAGATTTCTAAAACTTGGAAACATTACAAATTAGCTATATTCTCCATTATTCTAGGACGAATAGAACAATAACTATTTGAACTCTATGCCCACAATAAAACTGCCAGAATACTTACCACGAATAACTACGAAGTCTGAAATACCTCCGAGTCGCATGCACGGAAAAGGCAGGAGGCGTGTACCCTATAGTCCTCACGGAGCGAATTCTCTTCACATTACCAAAAATGCCAAGAAACGATTTTTATTACCCTCAAATCCAACGAGCAACAACTCAGATCACTGACGAGACTCTTAAATCCCGAAATTACTGGTGTTCCATTGCACTTGAACATTTTTTAATTGAAATGCATACATCCTTGAAAATAACTTGAAATAGTTAGCTAGCTAACGTTACGTCTCCAAAACTTTTCTTATTCAGCAAGTTCATACAGTTTCTTCAACTCAAAACATGTCAGCGTTCCACCGCGAGCGCACTCTTCATCCAAACGAAGGGCCTATGTACTTTATGAAGAAGTAATGCGTAAAAAATATATATACATTCCAAAAAGAAGAATCCATAAATGTATGATCTCTCACGGCAGAACGTCTTCTTCCCCGAAAATCATAGTAGTACTGTCCTCAGACGCTTTGTCGGGTTTTAGAAGATTTGTTCTGCTCCTTACGTCCTAACACACACACACACACACACACACAACCCCCTCCTCCCTCACTTCAGTGGGCATCACTCCCCCCTGAAATTCGATCCGTTTCCTGGCTCTGAATTCCTCCGCCAATCAAACCTCAGTGTCTCCCTCTTTCTACGCTTTTGCCTAGAAAGAAACTACGAGCCTTCCTTGCTCTGTACGCCGAAGGAGAGAGAGAGAGGTCAACCTACGGAGCTCACTACAAACGTTGTACTGTATAGGTAATAGGGGTTCTCCTCTACCCCTCGTTGGCTTGGCGCAACTTGCAGTAACTACGCCCCCATGCGGACACAACACCTGATGCGCACAAGTCATATGTAGAATAGCAATAGGGAATGCATGTATTATTACCATGTTGTATATAATGAATAATGTTGACATACGAGAGCAGTAGGCTTGTTGTCTATTGCCTATCATTCTCACAGGGTTCGGGTACAATGTTTTGTATGAGATGAGCCCCCCCTCCCCCATTTCAAGGGGCCCTGAAAGAGAGTTGGAAACTTCCTTAACTCCTGCCAAATGTATGGCCATATTAGAGAGTAGAGACACATATTTCCCACAGATTAAACAGACCAACAAAGAATTCTAAAACAAATCCAAGTTTGATAAACTCCCATATCTATTGGGTGAAATACCACAGTAGCATGATTTGTGACCTGTTGCCACAAGAAAATGGCAACCAGTGAAGAACAAACACCATTGTGAATGCAACCCATATTTATGTTTATTTATTTTCCCTTTTGTACTTTATCTATTTGCACATTGTATATAGCCATAATATGATATTTTAAATGTCTCTATTCCTTTAGAACCTTTGTGAGTGTAATGTTTACTGTTGATTTTTATTGTTTAATTCTCTTTTGTTTATTATCTATTTCACTTGCATTGGCAATGTAAACACATGTTTCCCATGCCAATAAAGCCCTGTGAATTGAATTGAGTGGAGTGGAATAGAGAGAGAGATGGAGGGAGGGAGGAAAGGAGGGAGGCAGAGGACTACTAATCTCTCCCTAAAGTAATTTTTTGTTCTCTTCCAGTAGTGAGTAGAATGTGTGTTTATAGGAAGGAACCCTCCCATGTTCAGGATGAATAGAGCAGCTAATAAGGCTGTTACCAAAAGCGAGGTTGTGTGCTGTAAATGGAGCGTTCTCTATCTCTGTTTTTCTCTCCCTTTCACTCGCTATTGCAGTAAAGCCATCAGAGAGATGAAGGTGACAGCTTGGTTCGAAACAAAGAGGGGGAGAAGTTAGAGGAGAAGGGGTGAGAAAGAGTTCTGCTGCAGTTTACTCCCAATACAAGAACGACAAGGAAGTCATTCAAGCAAACTCCCCTGTTCCTTCACCTAACCCTATTTGCAACTTTCCATTTTCACCACCTTTTGAACAGCATGTATTTTTGAATGAAATTTCATCATGTTGGGTTTCTTAGGCTATTGCCTTGGTTGGGCCCATGTGCTACTAGTTCGCTATTGTCTTCCTGTCCCTAATTAGGTGGTGGACCGAAGCCTTAATAAGGATCGTACCATTTTCTTTAATTTTCGCCTAAAATGACATGCCCAAATCTAACTGCCTATAGCTCAGGACCTGAAGCAAGGTTAATCATATTCTTGATAGCTTTTGAAAGGAAACACTTTGAAGTTGGTGGAAATGTGAAATTAATGTACGAGAACACATTAGATCTGGTAAAATATAATACAAACAAAAAAACATGCGTTTTCAAAAAAGAAATCATCATCTTTGAAATGCAAGAGAAAGTCCACACTTTCAGATAGGAGTCTAGGTGTAATTTAGTTTTTGGTCACCAAATGGAAGCAATGTGTGTGTGTGCAAAGTTTCAGACTGATCCAGTGAATAATTACAGTACTGCACAATATGTTGTATCAAGTCTGCCAGGAGTTTGCCCAAATGTCCCGAATTGGTCAATTGATACATTTTCAAGTACATAACTATAGAGAACTTTCAAAAATGCTATAGTAATAAAACATTTACGTTTACACACTCCAAGGAATATCATACATGATGGATCATTAGCTTATACATCTAGACGAATAATTAGACCAAGGCGCAGCGTGAGTAGAGTTCCACATTTTAATGATAGTGAAACTTCCAAAACAACAAAGATATGACGATCGTGAAATACGTAGTGCACATAGGCACTCATACAAAACAATATCCCACATAGCAGGTGGGAAAAAGGACACACTACGTATTCTCCCCAATTAGAGGCAACAATTATCAGCTGCCTCCAATTGGGAACCATACACACACACCAACATAGAAAAATAATATCTAGAATCCCCCCTAGTCACGCCCTGACCTAAAACACCATAGAGAACCCCAAGGGCTCTCCATGGTCAGGGCGTGACACAAAGACAGTGGTGGGTCAAACTGTAGACCTCAGTTCCTACATTTGAACATTTATCAAACAAAACTATGCTACATTTTATCTTTTGGACCCTCAGGATGACAAATCAGAGCAAGATTACTGAATGTATCAAACCAGTTGCCGTGATAAAAGTTTTTTGTTGTTGTGCACTCTCCTCAAACAATAGCATGATATTTTTTTTACTGTAATAGCTACTGTTAATTGGACACTGCAGTTAGATTTTAAGATTTCTGCCCATATAAGACATGTCTATGTCCCGGAAAGTTGGCTGTTGTACACAACGTCATTCTAGTCACATTAGCAACAACCATCCTGGTTTAGGGACACAGATCCCATAGAGGTTTAAAACATGAAGTTGATCGATCCCCATCGCGGGAGGAGCAGAGTTTTTGTATAACTATATGACAGTAAAACACTGTTATGATATCTATAACATTTTTTGGCACCTTCAAATCTTGCACATTTTCTCATAAGAGGTATATTTCAACACTTAGCCGCTCAGGCAAATTTGCCAACTACTAAACAGTTGATCTGATCTTCCGTTCATACCCCTTGTGATAAGGCAGCCGATGGCCTATCTATCTACGTTGTAAACACACCCTCTTGTGAAAACGCGAGCTGCTTTCTAATGAAGAGGAACAGATATAGTTTATCTTGATTATATGAAGAGATAACTCTGTTGACCATTTAGCCAATTTATTGAAAGCTAGCCATTGTTACTAACCTATCCAGCTACTGTACAGTGCAATCGGAAGGTACTCAGACCCCCATACCTTTTCCACATTTTGTTACGTTAAAGCCTTATTCTAAAATATATTTTGTTTTATTACCCCATTTTATTACCCCATAATGACAAAGCGAAAACCGGTTTTAGACATTTTTGCAAATGTATCAAAAATAAAACACAGAAACAGCACCTTTGGCAGCAATTGCAGTCTTGAGTCTTCTTGGGTATGATGCAAAAAGCTTGGCACACCTGTATTTGGGGAGTTTCTCCCATTCTTCTCTGCAGATCCTCTCAAGCTGTCAGGTTGGATGGAGAGCATTGCAGCACAGCTATTTTCAGGTCTCTCCAAAAATGTTGGATCAGGTTCAAGTCTGGGCTCTGGCTTGGCCACTCAAGGATATTCAGCAACTTGTCCTGAAGCCACTCCTGCGTTGTATTGGCTGGGTGCTTAGGGTCGTTGTCTTGTTGTAAGGTGAACCTTCACCCCAGTCTGAGGACCTGAGTCCTCTGGAGCAGGTATTCATCATCTGTACTTTGGTCCGTTCATCTTTCCCTCGATCAAGACTAGTCTCCCAGTCCCTTCCGCTGAAGGTGCAAGGTTTCCTTCAGCTGTGATGCTTGGCATTCAGGCCAAAGAGTTTAATGTGGATTTAATCAGACCAGAGAATCTTGTTTTCATGGTCTAAGAGTCCTTTAGGTGCCTTTTGACAAACTCCAAGTGGGCTGTCATGTGCCTTTTACTGAGGAGTGGCTTCCGTAAAGGCCTGATTGGTGGAGTGCTGCAGAGATGTTGTCCTTCTGGAAGGTTCTTCCATCTCCACAGAGGAACTCTGGAGCTCTGTCAGAGTGACCATCGGGTTCTTGGTCACCTCCCTTACCAAGGCCCTTCCCCCCCAATTGCTCAGTTTGGCCGGACGGCCAGCCCTTGGTGATTCCAAACTTCTTCCATTTAAGAATGATGGAGGCCACTGTGTTCTTGGGAACCTTCAATGCTGCCCCAGATCTGTGCCTCGACACAACCGTGTCTCGTAGCTTTACGGACAATTCCTTCTTCCAACCTCATGGCTTGGTTTTTACTCTGACATGCATTGACAACTGTGGGACCTTATATAGACAGGTGTTTGCCTTTCCAAATCATGTCCAATCAATTTAATTCCTGATTTGCATCGTAACAGAGACTCCTTGTGGCGGGCCAGAAGCCTGCAAGCTGACTTCGGTCGTCAGTTGAACGTGTTTCCTCCAACACATTGGTGCGTTTGGCAGGTCATGTTTCGGAGGACACATGACTCGACCTTCGCCTCTCCCGAGCCTGTTGGGGAGTTGCAGCGATGAGACAAGATCGTAATTGGATCGCAATTGGATATCATGTAAAAGGGGGTCAAAATAAAAAATAAGGTATTTCTGTTTATATTTTTAATACATTTGCAAACATTTCTAAAACCTGTTTTCGGTTTGTCATTATGGGGTATTATGGGGTATTGTGTGTAGATTGATGAGGACATTCTTTTATTAAGAATAAGGCTATAACGTAACAAAATGTGGAAAAAGTTAAGGCATCTGAATGGTTTATGAATGCACTGTACCTAAGTCACCCACTCCAGTATCCCTACACATTGAATACCTTCCTGGCACTGACCTGTATATACTGCAATCTCCTGTTCTTTAAAGGAGAATTCCTCTCTGGGGGAATCTTGGCTTGTTTTCATAATTTCTGAGGCATTTCTAGGACAGTGAGATGTGTTTCACACATAATTTCCCAGGAGGAAAGCAGGTCAGGACTTTGCGGCTGAAAGATACACCCTATGATGTCTTCTGGTGTTTTGATGGGGGGGAGGGGGGGGGGTGAGATCTAAAAATGCATGTAGTCCTGCTTTGTGACATTTCGCGAAGGCTCTATGTTATACTGATCGCACTATATATTTTTGTGGATGTAGATATGGTTGTCCTTGTTCGATAGAGCCATTGGACTTCTTTCAGCGATGTTCTTATGGGCTGATTCATTGCTAAATATACAAGCAGACACATTTTTTCCAGTCTCTTAAATACTACAACTTGTGTTGGTGATGCATTGTGCTCTGGCCCCCATCCTTTCCCCAGGCAGGCTTTATTTAAATGTATTTATTTATGTATTTTATTTAACCTTTATTCAACCAGGTAGGCTAGTTGAGAACAAGTTCTCATTTGCAACTGCGACCTGGCCAAGATAAAGCAAAGCAGTTTGAAACATACAACAACACAGAGTTACACATGGAATAAACAAACATACAATCAATAATACAGTAGAAAAATCTATATACAGCATGTGCAAATGAGGTAGGATAAGAGAGGTAAGGCAATAAATAGGCCATGGCAAAGTAATTACAATATAGCAATTAAACACTGGGATGGTAGGATGTGCAGAATATGAATGTGCAAGTTGAGATACTGGGGTGCAAAGGAGCAAGATAACTAAATAAATACAGTATGGGGATGAGGTAGATTGGATGGGCTATTTACAGATGAGCTATGTACAGGTGCAGTGATCTGTGAGCTACTCTGAGAGCTGGTGCTTAAAGCTAGTGAGGGCGGTAAGAGTCTCCAGCTTCAGAATTATTTGCAGTTCGTTCCAGTCATTGGCAGCAGAGAACTGGAAGCAGAGGCAGCCAAAGGAAGAATTGGCTTTGGGGGTGACCAGAGAGATGTACCTGCTGGAGAGCGTGCTACAGGTGGGTGCTGCTATGGTGACCAGTGAGCTGAGATAAGGCGGGGTTTTACCTAGCAGAGACTTGTAGATGACCTGGAGCCAGTGGGTTTGGCGACGAGTATGAAGCGAGGGCCAGCCAACGAGATCATACAGGTCGCAGTGGTGGGTTGTATATGAGGCTTTGGTGACAAAACGGATGGCACTGTGGTAGACTGCATCCAATTTGTTGAGTAGAGTGTTGGAGGCTATTTTGTAAATGACATCGCCAAATTCGAGGATCGGTTGGATGGTCAGTTTTACGAGGGTATGTTTGGCAGCATGAGTGAATTTTGGATTGGAGATGTTCAATGTGAGTCTGGAAGGAGAGTTTACAGTCTAACCAGACACCTAGGTATTTGTAGTTGTCCACATATTCTAAGTCAGAACCGTCCAGAGTAGTGATGCTGGACAGGCGGGCAGGTGCGGGCAGCGATCGGTTGAAGAGCATGCATTTAGTTTTACTTGCATATAAGAGCAGTTGGAGGCCACAGAAGGAGAGTTGTATGGGAATGAAGCTCATCTGGAGGTTAGTTAACACAGTGTCCAACAGAATGGTGTCTTCTGCGTAGAGGTAGATCAGAGAATCATTGATGTATACAGAGAAGAGAGTCGGCCCGAGAATTGAACCCTGGGGCACCCCCATAGAGACTGCCAGAGGTCTGGACAACAGGCCCTCCGATTTGAAATACTGAACTCTATCGGAGATGTTGTTGGTGAACCAAGCGAGGCAATCACTTGAGAAACCAAGGCTGTTGAGTCTGCCAATAAGAATGTTGTGATTGACAGAGTTGAAAGCCTTAGTCAGGTCGATGAGTACGACTGCACCGTAATGTCTCTTATCGATGGCGGTTATGCTGTTGTTTAGGACCTTGAGCGTGGCTGAGGTGCACCCATGACCAGCTCTGAAACCAGATTGCATAGCGGAGAAGGTACGGTGAGATTCGAAATGGTCGGTAATCTGTTTGTTAACTTGGCTTTCAAAGACCTTAGAAAGGCAGGGTAGAATAGATATAGGTCTGTAGCAGTTTGGGTCTAAAGTCTCTCCCCCTTTGAAGAGGGGGATGACCGCGGCAGCTTTCCAATTTATGGGAATCTCAGACGATACGAAAGTGAGGTTGAACAGGCTAGTAATAGGGGTTGCAATAATTTTGGCAGATCATTTTAGAAAGAGAGGGTCCAGATTGTCTATCCCGGCTGATTTGTAGGGATCCAGATTTTGCAGCTCTTTCAGAACATCAGCTATCTGGATTTGGGTGAAGGAAAAGTGGGGGAGGTTTGTGCGAGTTGCTGTGGGGAGCGCAGGGCTGTTGACTGGGGTAGGGGTAGCCAGGTGGAAAGCATGGCCAGCCGTAGAAAAATGCTTATTGAAATTCTCAATTATTGTGGATTTATCGGTAATGACAGTGTTTCCTAGGCTCAGTGCAGTGGGCAGCTGGGAGGAGGTGCTCTTATTCTCCATGGACTTTACAGTGTCCCAGAACTTTTTTGAGTTGTACTACAGGATGCAAATTTCTGTTTGAAAAAGGTAGCCTTAGCTTTCCTAACTGCCTGTGTATATTGGTTCCTAACTTCCCTAAAAAGTTGCATATCACGGGGGCTATTTGATGCTAATGCAGAACGCCACAGGATGTTTTTGTGCTGGTCAAGGGCAGACAGGTATGGAGTGAACCAAGGGCTATATCTATTCCTAGTTCGTTTGACCGCAGACCCATTACGGATGCAGGCAATGAGGCAGTGATTGCTGAGATCTTGGTTGAAATCAGCAGAGGTGTATGTGAAAGGCGAATTAGTTAGGATGATATCTATGAGGGTGCCCATGTTTACGGATTTGGGGTAGAGGTCGACCGAATATGATTTTTCAACGCCGATAGCGATTATTGGAGGACCAAAAAAAGCCGATACTGATTAATCGGGCGATTTTTATTTATTTATTTGTAATAATGACAATTACAACAATACTGAATGAACACTTATTTTAACTTAATATAATACATCAATAAAATACATTTTGCCTCAAATAAATAATGAAACATGTTCAATTTGGTTTAAATAATGCAAAAACAAAGTGTTGGAGAAGAAAGTAAAAGTGCAATATGTGCCATGTAAGAAAGCTAAAGTTCCTTGCTGAGAACATGAGAACATATGAAAGCTGGTGGTTCCTTTTAACATGAGTCTTCAATATTCTCAGGTAAGAAGTTTTAGGTTGTAGTTATTATAGGAATTATAGGACAATTTCTCTCTATACCATTTGTATTTCATATACCTTTGACTATTGGATGTTCTTATAGGCACTTTAATATTGGCAGTGTAACCGTATAGCTTCCGTCCCTCCCTCTCCTCGCTCCTACCTGGGCTCGAACCAGGAACACATCGAGAACAGCCACCCTCGAAGCAGCGTTACCCATGCAGAGCAAGGGGAACAACTACTCCAAGTCTCAGAGCAAGTGACTTTTGAAACTCTATTAGCGCGCACCCCGCTAACTAGCTAGCCATTTCACATTGGTTACACCAGCCTAATCTCGGGAGTTGATAGGCTTGAAGTCATAAACAGGTAAATGCTTGAAGCATTGCAAAGAGCTGCTGGCAAAACGCACGGAAGTGCTGTTTGAATGAATCCTTACGAGCCTGCTGGTGCCTACCATCGCTCAGTCAGACTGCTCTATCAAATCATAGACTTAATTATAACATATTAATACACAGAAATACGAGCCTTAGGTCATTAATATGGTCGAATCCGGAAACTATCATCTCGAAAACAAAACGTTTATTCTTTCAGTGAAATACGGAGCCATTCCGTATTTCATCTAACGGGTGGCATCCATAAGTCTAAATATTCCTGTTACATTGCACAACCTTCAATGTTATGTCATAATTACATAAAATCCTGGCAAATTAGGCGGCCCAAACTGTTGCATATACACTGACTCTGCGTGCAATGAACGCAAGAGAAGTGACACAATTTCACCGGGTTAATATTGTCTGCTAACCTGGATATCTTTTAGCTAAATATGCAGGTTTAAAAATATATACTTCTTTGTATTGATTTAAAGAAAGGCATTGATGTTTATGGTTAGGTACAGTTGGGCAACGATTGTGCTTTTTTCGCAAATGCGATTTTGTTAAATCATCCCCCGTTTGGCGAAGTTGTCTGTCTTTGTTAGGAAGAAATAGAAATTCACACAGTTCGCAACGAGCCAGGCGGCCCAAACTGCTGCATATACCCTGACGCTGTTGCAAGAGAAGTGACACAATTTCCCTAGTTAAAAGAAATTCATGTTAGCAGGCAATATTACCTAAATACGCAGGTTTAAAAATATATACTTGTGTATTGATTTTAAGAAAGGCATTGGTGTTTATAGTTAAGTACACGTTGGAGCAACGACAGTCCTTTTTTCGCGAATGTGCACCGCATCGATTATATGCAACGCAGGACACGCTAGATAAACGAGTAATATCAGCAACCATGTGTAGTCAACTAGGGATTATGATTGTTGGTTGATTGATTGTTTTTATAAGATAAGTTTAATGCTAGCTAGCAACTTATCTTGGCTTCTTACTGCATTTGCGTAACAGGCAGGCTCCTCATGGAGTGCAATGTAAAGCAGGTGGTTAGAGCGTTGGACTAGTTAACCGTAAGGTTGCAAGATTGGATCCCCGAGCTGACAAGGTAAAAATCTGTTGCTCTGCCCCTGAACAAGGCAGTTAACCCACCGTTCCTTTGGCCGTCATTAAAAATAAAAATGTGTTCTTAACTGACTTGCCCAGTTAAATAAAGGTGTAAAAAAATAAAAAATAAAATAATCGGTGTCCAAATATACCGATTTCCGATTGTTATGAAAACTTGAAATCGTCCCTAATTAATCGGCCATTGCGATTAATCGTTCGACCTCTAATTTGGGGTTGTACCTGGTAGGTTCCTTGATAATTTGTGTGAGATTGAGGGCATCAAGTTTAGATTGTAGGATGGCTGGGGTATTAAGCATGTCCCAGTTTAGGTCACATAGCAGCACAAGCTCAGAAGCTAGATGGGGAGCAATCAATTCACATATGGTGTCCAGGGCACAGCTGGGGGAAGAGGGTGGTCTATAGCAAGCGGCAATGGTGAGAGACTTGTTTCTGGAAAGGTGCATTTTTAGAAGTAGAAGCTTGAATTGTTTTGGTACAGACCTGGATAGTAGATAGAACTCTGCAGGCTATCTCTGCAGTAGATTGCAACACCGCCCCCTTTGGCAGTTCTATCTTGGCAGAAATTATTATAGTTAGGGATGGAAATGTCAGTCTTTTTGGTGGTATTCCTAAGCCAGGATTCAGACACAGCTAAGACATCCGGGCTGGCAGAATGTGCTAAAGCAGTGAATAAAGCAAATTTAGGGAGTAGGCTTCTAATGTTAACATGCATGAAACCAAGGCTTTTACGGTTCCAGAAGTCAACAAATGAGAGCACCTGGGGAGTAGGAGTGGAGCTAGGCACTTCAGGTCCTGGTTTAACCTCTACATCACCAGAGGAACAGAGGAGAAGTAGGATAAGGGTACGGATCAAGGCTATATAAGGGTATGGATAAAAGGAGGTTTCTGGGCACGATAGCATAGATTCAAGGCATAATGTACAGACAAAGGTATGGTAGGAAGAGAGTACATTGGAGGTAAACCTAGGCATTGATTAAGGAAGAGAGAGATATAGGTGATGTCATCGCATAAGTGCGAGGTGGAACAACATGGTTGCTTAAGGCATATTGAGCAGGGCTATATTGAGCAGGGCTCTACAGTGAAATAAGACAGTCATCACTAACCAGGACAGTAATGGACAAGGCATATTGATGTTAGGGAGAGGCATGTGTAGCCAAGTGATCGTAAGGGTCCAGTGAGTTGTTGGGCTGGCTGGGGACACAGCGATTCAGACAGCAGGCCGGGCCTAGCAAGCTAGCATAAGGCCTTAGAGGGACGTCGTGATGGGGGAAGAGTCTGTTTTTGCCTCCTCGTGCGGTGACATGATAGACCAGGCGTGGAATTAGTAGGGTTCCAAGTAGCAGAGGGGTCCAAGTCCAATTGGCAAAATGGGTATAGTGGTCCAAGAAACTGGCCGTTGGATCAGCTAACAGTCCAATATGCTATAGATAGCTAGCAGGCCGCGGTTAGCAGAATGGGCCTTCAGGGGACGTCGCGCCTGAGGGGCCTGTTGGGATCCTAGGGCAGATTATTTCGGTATTCCAGTCGTGAAAGATCGGCGGGGTTCCATGTCCCGTACCGGCAGTAGATGGGGTCCGGATATTGTAGCCGAGGAGTGGGCTTCAGGAATAGCCCAGGAGCCCTAGCCGGGAGATGGGTCTAACATGGGCTAGCCCCAGGTTAGTTGGTGCTTGCTCCGGGATGGGAACGTTAGCCAGGAGTAGTCAACCCGGGTTGCGGTTAGCTAGCTGCCATGATCTAGATGAAAGGGTTCAGAGTTTGCGGTAGGAATCCGGGGATATGGAGAGAAAAATAGGCTCTGGTTTGAAACGCGTTGTACGAACTGGCGAGAGCTTTCCGAGCTAAAGGTTAGCCGACTGGTAGCTAGTTAGCTAGCTAGCTTCAGTTGAGGTAATCCAGTTTGGAGGTAAATAGAAATACTTTAGAAAAAAACAGATCCACACCACATTGGGTGAGGCGGGTAGCAGGAGAGTATTTTGAAGTTGAGGTTAAGGAAAAATGTTAAAAAGAATGCGATGAAAAATATATATACATGGGACGAGACAAGACAAAGACATCTGACTGCTACGCCATCTTGGATATTAAATAGAGGCGGACACTAACTACAATCCTTTGAGCAAAACTGAAAGAACTGACCAGAACTTCAAGTGATTCCTCTCATCAACACAAATTCGATGATGGAGCATCTATTAGCTACATGGTGACATTCAACCTAACATGTTTCAACTGGAAAATAGTGTGGAGAATTCGAAACAAAGAGTTGGAATTAGCTAACGTTAGAAGCTCAGCTACAGCCGATGACAGCACCAAGAGGGCAGATGACAAATACGGTGTAAGTTATTTTTCCTGCAAGCCACCTAGCTAACTTTAGTTATCTACTGAAACCCATATTGTGTATTGCTGGCTAACATACTACTGTGTTACAGTGGGGGGAATTGGTGTTCCTGTAGGTGTTCCTCTTGTCCAGGTGGGAGAGGGCAGTGTGGAGTGCAATAGAGATTGCATCATCTGTGGATCTGATGAGGTGGTATGCGTGTCTGGGGGATGGTGTTGATGTGAGCAATGACCAGCCGTTCAAAGCATTTCACGGCTACAAATGTGAGTGCTTCGGGGCGATAGTCATTTAGACAAGTTACCCTGGCTTTTTTGGGCACAGGGATTATGGTGGTCTGCTTGAAACATGTAGGTATTACAGACTGGGTCAGGGAGAGGTTGAAAATGTAAGTGAAAACACTTGCAGCTGGTCAGCGCATTCTCTGAGGATGCCTTCTGGTAATCTGTCTGACACTGTGGCTTGTGGATGTTAACCTGTTGAAAGATCTTACTCACATCGGCTACGGAGAGCGAGATCACACAGGTGTCCGGAAAAAACTGGTGCTTTCATGCATGGTTCATTGTTGCTTGTGCAGAAGCGAGCATAGAAGGCATTTAGCTCGTCTGGTAGGCTCGCATCACTAGTCAATTCGTGGCTGGGTTTCCCTTTGTATTCTGTGAAAGTTTGCAAGCCCTGCCACATCCGATGAGCTTCAGAGCAGTAGGATTCAATCTTAGTCCTGTATTGGCGTTTTGTCTGTTGAAGGCTCATCTGAGGTCATAGCGGGATTTCTTATAAGTGTCAGGATTAGAGGCCCGCTCCTTGAAAGCAGCAGCTCTAGCCTTTAGTTTAGCTCAGTGTGATGTTGCCTGTACTCCATGGCTTCTGGTTGGGATATGTACGTATGGTCACTGTGGGGATGACACTTATTAAGGAAGCTGGTGCCTGATGTGGTGAACTCCTCAATGTTATTGGATGAATCCTGGAACATGTGCTTGTCTGTGCTAGCGAAACAGTCCTGTAGGTTAGCATCCGCTTCATCGCACCACTTGCGGGTACTTCCAGCTTGAGTTTTTGTTTGTAAGCAAGAATCAGGAGGATAGAGTTATGGTCAGATTTGCTTAAGAGAGGGAAAGGGAGAGCATTGTATGTATTTCTGTGTGTGGAGTAAAGGTGATCAAGCATTTTATTGCCTCTAGTTGCATTAAAATCACAGGCCACAAGAAGCACTTCCTCTGGGTGTTTATTTTGTGTTTTCTTATGGCCCTATACAGTTCGTTGAGTGCGGTCTTAGTACCCACAATGGTTTGTGGTGGTAAATAGACAGCTACGAAAACTCTATTGGTAAATAGTATGGTCTGCAGCTTAACATGAGTTATTCTAACTCGGGCGAGCAAAAACTTGAGATTTCCTTAACAGTAGAGATCGTGCACCAGCTGTTGTTAACAAAGAAACATACCCCTCCCCCTCATCTTACACGAGGCTGCTGTCTTTACGATACATGGAAAAGCCAGCGAGATGTCTATTATCCATGTCCTTGTTCAGCCACGACTATTTGAAACATACAATATTACATTTCTTCAGGTCCCGTTGATAGAATAGTCTCAAACAGAGCTTATCCAGTTTGTTCTCTAGTGACTGTACGTTCGCCAACAGAATGGAAGGTAGAGGCGGTTTATTTGCATGACAAAGTAGTCTCATCAGGATGCCTGCTCATCTGCCTCTTTTGCACCGTCGCGAGAATTAGGGCCTTGTCCGGAGAAAGTAGAACGTGCAGAAAAGAAAATACATACAGAGAGAAGTCAAGTGTGTTTCTGTAGCACACAAATGCTTAAGATAATGATAACTTCGCTACAATCATGAATTGTTGGAAATCAATCAATCAAATGTATTTATAAAGCCCTTTTTACATCAGCCAATGTCACAAAGTGCTATACAGAAACCCAGCCTAAACCCCAAACAGCAAGCAATACAGATGTAGAAGCACGGTGGCTAGGAAAAACTCCCTAGAAAGGCAGGAACCTAGGAAGAAACATAGAGAGGAATTGAGGGGTGGCCAGTCCTCTTCTGATCAGGGTTCCATAGCCTCAGGCAGAACAGTTGAAACTGGAGGAGCAGCACGACCCGGTGGACTGGGGACAGCAAGGAGTCATCAGGCCAGGTAGTCATTAGGCATGGTCCCAGGGCTCAGGTGCCCTGGGAGGGGAGGGAGAGAGAAAGAATTAGAGAGAGCATACTTAAATTCACACAGGACACCGGATAAGACAGGAGGAATACTCCAGATTTAACAGACTGACCCTAGCCCCCTGACACATAAACTATTGCAGCATAAATACTGTAGGCTGAGACAGAAGGGGTCGGGACACACTGTGGCGACGTCCGACAATACCCCCGGACAGGGCCAACCAGGCAGGATATAACTCCACCCACTTTGCCAAAGAAGATCACATCAGTGGCTCAACCTACTCAAGTGACGCACCCATTCTAGGGACGGCATGGAAGAGCACCAGTAAGCCAGTGACTCAACCCCCATAATAGGGTTAGAGGCAGAGAATCCCCGTGGAGAGAGGGGAACCTGCCAGGCAGAGACAGCAAGGGCGGTTCTTCGCTACAGTGCCTTTCCATTCCCTGTCACACTCCTGGGCCAGACTACACTCAATCATAGGACTTACTGAAGAAATTATTCTTCAATAAAGACTTAAAG
The DNA here is from genome assembly GCF_045791955.1 of Oncorhynchus clarkii lewisi. Classification (NCBI taxonomy): domain Eukaryota; kingdom Metazoa; phylum Chordata; class Actinopteri; order Salmoniformes; family Salmonidae; genus Oncorhynchus; species Oncorhynchus clarkii. Next base: position 29,874,140 of record NC_092162.1, read on the forward strand.
GTCAAGACCGAGTCTGCGTCTCTCACATGGATAAGCAGACCATTCAATAAAAATGGAGCTCTATAGGAGAAAGCCCTGCTTCCAGCTGTTTGCTTAGAAATTATAGGGACAATAAGGCCTGCATCTTGTGACCATATTACTCAAGTGCTAGCCTCGTAAAGATAGGTAGGAGCAAGCCCATGTAATGCTTTGTAGGTTAGCAGTAAAACCTTGAAATCAGCCCTTGCCTTAACAGAAATACAGTGTAGAGAGGCTAGCACTTGAGTAATATGATCACATTTTTTGGCTCTAGTCAAGATTCTAGTAACCGTGTTTAGCACAAACTGAAGTTTATTTAGTGCTTTATCCGGGTAGCTGGAAAGTAGAGCATTGCAGTAGTCTAATCTAGAAGTGAAAAAGCATGGATGAACTTTTCTGCATAATTTTTGTACAGAAAGCTTCAAATTTTTGCAGTGTTACATAGATAGAAAGAAGCTGTCCTTAAAATAGTCTTGATATGTTCGTCTAAAGCGAGATCAGGGTCCAGAGTAACACCGAGGTCCTTCACAGTTTTAATTTTAGACGACTGTACAATCATCAAGATTAATTGTCAGATCCAACATAAGACCTCTTTGTTTCTTGGGACCTAGAACTAGCATCTCTGTTTTGTCCGAGTTTAAAAGTAAAACATTTGCTCCACTTCCACTTCCTTATGTCTGAAACACAGGTTTCCAGGGAGAGCAATTTTGGGGCTTCAACATGTTTAATCGAAATGTACAGCTGTGTATCATCCACATAGCAGTGAAGTTAACATTATGTTTTCGAATGACATCACCAGAGGCAAAATATATAGTGAAAACAATAGTGGTCCAAAAACTGAACCTTGAGGAACACCGAAACATACAATTGATTTGCGAGAGGACAAACCATCCACAGAGACAAACTGATATCCTTCTGACAGATACGATCTAAACCAGGCCAGAACTTGACTAATTTGGGTTTCCAAAATAATGTGGTGATTGATGGTGTCAAAAGCAGCACTTAGGTCTAGTAGCACGAGGACAGATGCAGGGCCTTGGTCTGACGCCATTAAAAGGTTATTTACCACCTTCACGAGTGCAGTCTTAGTGCTGTGATGGGGTCTAAAACCAGACTGAAGCGTTGCGTATACATTGTTTGTCTTCAGGAAGACAGTGAGTTGCTGCTCATCAGGTTTTTAAAAATTTTAGAGAGGAATGGGAGATTCAATATAGGCCGATAGCTTTTTATAATTTCAAGGTTTGGCTTTTTCAAAGCCACTTTTAGTGAGTTTGATACACATCTGGTGGATCGGGAGCCGTTTAGGGAGCCGCTCTTTCAGTAGTTTAGTTGGAATAGGGTCCAGTATGCAGCTTGATGGTTTAGAGCCCATGATTTTTTTCAAGAGTAAGGGATCTAACATTAAGTAGCCCTATTTTGAGATGTGAGATATCACAATCTCTTTCAATAATGACAGGAATTGATGAGGTCTTTATTCTAGTGAGATTGCTAAGGCGAACACCGCCATGTTTAGTTTTGCCCAACCTAGATCAAGGCACAGACACAGTGTCAATGGGGATAGCTGTCCTGACTACACATACACTCGCCAGTTTTAACCTTAGCCAGCCCCATCTTCAGACTAGCCTTTACGTCGGTAGCCCTGTCCCCTAGTATTCTTTTTAAAGTCTAATACTACGGGTAATGGAGTCGCCAATGACTAGGGTTTTCAATTTGTCAGAGCTAATGGTGGAAGGCTTCGGCGGCTCAGACTCTGTAACGGGTAAAGGAGAGACCAGAGAAGGCTCGGGCCTCTGACTCCAACTCGTTGCTTAATGAGGAGAACCGGTTAAAAGTTTGTCAGCCGAATGAGCGATGCCAGTTGAGCATTCCAACAGCATTTTCTTCCAGAAGTCAGAGAATTGTCTGGCTGCGGGGACTGTGTGAGTGGATTTATACTACTATCTGTACTTATTGATAGTCTTCATTGCAGAACTGCTTTAACTCAGCGACATTTGTGGGTTTTCAAGCATAAACCACTTATTTCAAGTCCCGCCACAACATCTAAATTGGGATTAGGTCTGGACTGGGATTGGGATTAGGCCATTCCAAAACTTAAAATGTTTAGCATTTTAGCCATTTTCATTTAGACTTGATTATGTGTTTTAGATCATTGTCTTGCTGCATGACACAGCTGCGCTTCACCTTCAGTTCACAGACGGATGGCCTGACATTCTCCTGTAGAATTCTCTGATACAGAGCAGAATTGAAGGTTCCTTCTATTAAGACAAGTCATCCAGGTCCTGAGGCAGCAAAGCATCCCAAACCATCACACTACCACCACAATGCCTGACCGTTGGTATAAGGTTCTTACTGTGGAATGCAGTGCTTGGTTTTTGCCAGGCATAATGGGACCCATTCGACATGGTACAGTGGGTTGCGGTTGGCGATGGAGAACACAGAGCCACCACATCTGACCAGCAGTGAGGAGTGGGGTTACAGGAAGGACAAAGATGAAATGTTGACTTAGTTTACACAGTACCAGTTCCATGACTCTCATGAATTAACAAGGTCAGTTGATCTCACCCTCCATATGCAAAGCGTTTTTGTGATGGTCCCTAAACATGCCGCAGGGACATGGTAACGTCATCCACCACATACCAAACCCTCTGGAGAGAGACACATATCTCATGCATGTACATTGCCAACATTACCAACTGCAGGGTGTAAAATGAACACCAGCCTAATGTTCTAAGCCCAAGGTGAGCATTGGTTTGTCATACATTTTCACCAGCCCAGATTAAACAAGGCATTCCATCCAAATTGAAGTAATCGTGATAGTTGACTATTGGAGTTAGATGTGTTAGCAGGGATAAAAGTGTGTCACCAACCAGGCCCGAGTACTGGAGTTGCCCAGCTAGGTCAATGCAACAATGTTTAGCCAAATATGACTAATTCTGGCATAGTCATAGCTAGCTATCTATTTAACTAAATAACTGTCTCTGTAGCTAGCGTTATAACTTGATATAACTTTCATTATAACTTTCAGGACCTAGAATAAATATATTTTTAACTAACCCTTCTATTTTTGCCTAGATGTTAAGCTGCTAGCTAACAGGCAAAAACTATTTTAAGTTAATATCATCTGGCAAGTCTGTAATGGCAGGTACCCTAGTGGTTAGAGTGTTGGGCCAGCAACCGAAAGGTTGCTAAATCGAATCCCCAAGCTGACAAGGTAAAAATCTGTTGTTCTGCCCCTGAACAAGGCAGTTAACCCACCTGTTCCTAGGCTGTCATTGTAAATAAGAATTTGTTCTTAACTGACTTGCCTGGTTAAATAAAACACTAACTAGCAAGCTCTAGTGATGTCGCATTGCTGAAGGTTGCAAGTCTGTAGCTAACATTAGTCAGCAAGCTAACTTGGCTAGTTAGTTAGTTGTCTGTGACCTAACATTAACTAGCTAGCTAGTTAGATAATTTTCTAACTAGCTAATATTACATAACCCAGATAAAAAGGGAATAGAAATCTTTGGTTACAATGACTGAAGGTATTTCCAAACTAGCTAGCTGTATATCTTATTGGGTGGTGTAGCTATATCTTATGAAATAGTTTGCAAGCCGTTTTTGGAAAGAAAATCTATAGTTAAACTTCCCTTACCGAAAAACACAGTAAACAATACGGAAAAGATAATATAGATAGCTTTTCAGAACCCATAGTTGCAGGTGAATGCATTGTTTGTTTTCAAATAATTGAAACACAAAGTGTTTATATTCTACTATTTTCAACAAAATCATGAAAATATGGCCGTAACAAAGCTCCGATATGCTATCAACGTTTAAACGTTACCTAAGCTAGCTTTGTAACTTAGCTAGCTAGATGACTAGTTAGGAAGTAGTAGAAATGTACACAATACTTACCCGGGGGAAAATGGGGGAGGGTCATGCTTTTTTAAATTTCAGTCAGGGGGAGGGTTTAGTATTTTTGTTCACTTGGTCTAGAGAAGGTTCATGTCATTTGTAATCAATTAAATGTCATATTGCTCAGGGTTTGAGAATTAGTTGCTTATTATAGTATCTCATGTGTGCCCGATGATGCTCCTCTTCCCTGATTCCATGCTGGGCATGTAATATCAAGTGTGCCTAGTGTGGTTTCAATAGTATAGACCATAGCCTTTCTCCGGCACCGGTCCGCGGAGGAATGCTTGCCGGTCTTCAGCATATTTGTCTTGAATATGATTGTTGTTTTTTTGTGGTCTAGAAAAAAATACTTGCCGTAGGCCTACTTGTGCAATGCGCTGAACTATGCAATGCCGCAGTAAGCAAATTGTGTTGCCATTATTAAGTATAATTACACCAAACACACACAAGCTAGCCCTGCTGCGCAGCCTGCAAACTCTCTCCATCTCCCTGGATTTGTTTCAAATAACAGATGACCGCTAAAACTGGTATGTGTGATCTGTCAGACTTGCCTCAATGCAGACATTTAAAAAAAAATACAAAAAAATAGTATTTATACAAAAAAAGATACAAACAAATAGATCACTTTATATACTCAGGTCCAGGAAAAAAATAAAATAAATCTTAAGTAAACAAGATTTTGAAAAATGTTTTTATGGACCTGAAAGCGATCTATATCATATGGGATATATTTAGGTTGTCTCTATGACATTCAGAGGCTGCGCTACAACCTTCTATAGCTGAGTAGGAGACAAAATGTTTTATTTTGCTTGGGAATTAATGATTCTGTCACGATCGTTGACATTCAACATTTCAACAGGCTATTAAACCACATACAGTAATTATACCTTAATCTTATGAACTCAGCATGAAAAGAAACGTCCCTTTTTCAGCACTCTGTCTTTCAAAGATAATTCGTAAAAATACAAATAACTTCACAGATCTTCATTGTAAAGGGTTTAAACACTTTTCCCCATGCTTGTTCAATGAATCATGAACAATTAATGAACATGCACCTGTGGAACCTCATTGAGTATTCTGTGCTGTGCTCTTGCAGTCATCTTTGCAGGACGGCCACTCCTAGGAAGAGTAGCAACAGTGCTCAACTTTATCAATTGAAAGACAATTTGTCTTAGTGTGAACTGATGAACATCAAAGCTTTTAGAGATACTTTTGTAACCCTTTCCAGCTTTATGCAAGTCAACAATTCTTAATCTTAGGTCTTCTGAGATCTCTTTTGTTCGAGGCATGATTTACATCAAGCATTGCTTCTTGTGAATAGCAAACTCAAATTTTGTGAGTGTTTTTATAGGGCAAGGCAGCTCTGACCAACATCTCCAATCGTGTCTCATTGATTGGACTCCAATTAGCGTTTGGAGATGTCATTAGCCTATTCACATACTTTTTCCAGCCTACACTGTGAATGTTTAAATTCAATGTAGACAACAAAAATAAAATAATTTGTGTGTTATTAGTTTAAGCACACTAGTTTAAGCACACTATGTTTGTCTACTGTTGTGACTTAGATGAAGATCAGATCAAATTTGAAGAGCAATTTATACAGAAATCCAGGTAATTCCAAAGGGTTCAAATACTTTTTCTTACCACTAAGTATTCAGACTCTTTGCTATGAGACTCAAAATTGAGCTCAGGTGCATACTGTTTCCATTGATCATCCTTGAGATGTTTCTACAACTTGACATGATTTGGAAAGGCACACACCTGTCTATATAAGGTCCCACAGTTGACAGTGCATGTCAGAACAAAAATCAAGACAGGAAGGTCGAAGGAATTGTCCGTAGAGCTCCGAGACAGGATTGTGTCGAGGTACAGATCTGGGGAAGGGTACCACAACATTTCTGCAGCATTGAAGATCCCCAAGAACACAGTGGCCTCCATATTTCTTGAATGTAAGAAGTTTGGAACTGACCAAACTGATCAGTCGGGAGAAGGGCCTTGGTCAGGGAGGTGACCAAGAACCCTATGGTCACTCTGACAGAGCTCTAGAGTTCCTCTGTGGAGATGGGAGAACCTTCTAGAAGGACAACCATCTCTGCAGCACTACACCAAACAGGCCTTTTTGGTAGTGGCCAGAAATAAGCCACTACTCAGTAAAAGACACAACAGCCCACTTGGAGTTTGCCAAAAGGCAGCTAAAGACTCTCAGACTATGAGAAACAAGATTCTCTGGCCTCAATGCCAAGCGTCACATCTGGACAAAACCTGGCACCTTCCCTACGGTGAAGCATGGTGGTGGAAGCATCATGCTGTGGGGATATTTTTCTGCGGCAGGGACTAGGAGACTAGTAAGGATCGAGGCAAAGATTAACCGAGAAAAGTACAGAGAGATCCTTGATAAAAACCTGCTCCAGAACGCTCAGGACCTTAGACTGGGGCGAAGGTTCACCTTCTAACAGGACAACGATCCTAAGCATACAGCCAAGACAACGCTGGAGTGGCGTCGGGATAAGTCTCTGAATGTCCTTGAGTGGCCCAGCCAGAGCCCAGACTTGAACCTGATCCAACATCTCTGGAGAGACCTGAAAATAGCTGTGCAGCAACGCTCCCCATCCCACCTGACAGAGCTTGAGAGGCTCTGTAGAAAGGAATGGGAGAAACTACCCAAATACAGGCGTGCCAAGCTTGTAGCGTCATACCCAAGAAGACTTGAGGCTGTAATCGCTGCCAAAGGTGCTTCAACAAAGTACTGTGTAAATGGTCTGAATACTTATATAAATGTGATTTCTTTCTTCTTGCAAAATGTCTAAAAACCTGTTTTGCTTTGTCATTATGTGGTATTGTGTGGATTGATGAGGGGGGAAAAACAATGTAATCAATTTTAGAATAAGGCTGTAATGTAACAAAGTCTGTAAAAAGTCATGGGTTCTGAATACTTTCCGAATGCATCGTATGCCAATTGGTTATTAAAGGGGCCATCTGCGGTTCAAACAACGACAAAGCCACCATCCTGCCACTGATTTGGTAAAAAGAGGAGGAATTGAGGCGGAAAAATGGACCTACTCTCAAATTCATAGATTAAAATTTTAACCATATTCAGAGGCTAAATGGTGTTTGTTTACAATTACATTGTTTACAAACAATTGAGTAGACAAGCATATATTTTCGTTTCTGATGGGATACAACAATTGCACTAATCTCATCAGGCATTTACTGTTCAATAATCATTGGTTGTGTGTAAATATTGAAAAAGTCAAACAATTGATGTAGCAATTGCAGATTGACCCTTCAAATAATAAAATGTATAAATGTCTCAAGAACATAGCACACCTGTCCTACTGTTCTACTTTACCAGGACTACATTCCAAACTATTTGAGTAGCAATTGAATTACACATGTTCATATCAAAGCAATGAAACATAAAACATTACGTTTTGTCATACATTTGGAATTTCAATTTCTATAGGAAATATATATCTTAAAGCTGATATACTGTACCATAATTACACTGTATCTCTAACTTTCATTAATTTGATTCCATAAAGCCATACTGTAATGGATAAACATAGGAGTCAGTCTACCAGTGTGGGAAAAGCAGCAGGTTTAGTAATTACTGTTGGCAGTGAAAGTCAAGGAGAAACACCTTGTAAATGAATCCCTGAGAACAGCCACTTTCACATTGACCGACTCTCTCTCTCTCCCTTCCTCTACCCCTCTACCTCCCTCTCCCCTCTGGCCTCCCTGCAGTTAAGGTTGCGAGAGCACCACTCCCCCTCACTCATCCCTCCCCTTCCTCAACCCTCCTCCCCCTGGTCAGGACCCACCGAGTGAGAGCTGTCACTCCTCCAGTGTGTCAGAGAAATTTACTGTGACAACAAACAACTGGCCACACCACAGAACAGCCCATGATGCTTCACATCAAACTGAGAGAGAGGTGCTGATGGTGTGTGTGTGTGTGTGTGTGTGTGTGTGTGTGTGTGTGTGTGTGTGTGCGCTTGTGCATGTGCGTTCAGTCAGGAGGAATGGAAGAAATGGGAAGAAAAAGGAAAGGGCAGAAAGAGTAGAGGTAAAGGGACAAAGGAAGGGGAAGGCTATTGCACCTGAACATACCCTGTATCTATTTTAGTAATAATAAAAAACTCACTTTGATATTTTCCATTCCAATTTAGTGTTCCCAGTTGCACTGCACCGCTTGGCCGTGCTCTGTGTTATAAATAGGGGCTCCCGAGTAGTGCAGCGATCTAAGGCACTACATCTCAGTGCTTGAGGCAACACTACAGACACCCTGGTTCAAATACAGACTGTATCACAACTGGATGTGATTGGGAGTCCCATAAGGCGGCGCACAATTGGCCCAGAGTCTTCTGGGTTTGGCTGTTGTAGGCTGTCATTGTAAATAAGACATTTTTCTTAACTGACTTGCTTAGTTAAATAAAGGTTAAATAACTTGTGGAATAGAGAATAGAGAGTGGGGGAGGGTCACAGTTTAGAGTTCTACCTGCTTGTTTTTAGTAAAAGTGAGGCTCAAAGTTAAAGTGTCTCCATATCTCTCCATCCCTAAAACATGTATAGGAGGGAAAAGGAAAAGAAAGGGAAGCCAAGTAAAGTTATTTAAAACCTCTTTTGGCGCATGAACCGCTAGCGGGACACCTACGACAACACCCAGTGAAATTGCAGATCGCGAAATTCAAAAAATAGAAATCGTAATATTAAACATTCATGGAAATACAAGTGTCATACATCATTTAAAAGCTTAACTTCTTGTTAATCCAACCGCGTTGTCAGATTTCACAAAGGCTTTATGGCGAAAGCATATCATGCGATTATCTGAGGACAGCGCCCCACACCAAAATACTTTTTCAACCAGCACAGGCGTCATAAAATCCCAAATAGCGATTAAACAAATCACTTACCTTTGAAGATCTTCCTCTGTTTTTAATCCTAAGGGTCCCAGCTACACAATGAATGTTCGTTTTGTTTGATAAAGTCCTTCTTTATATCCAAAAACGTCAGTTTAGTTGGCTCCAATGATCTCAGTAATCCACTATTTCAACATGCAAACAAATGAATCCAAAAAGTTACCAGTAAAGTTTGTCCAAACATGTCAAACGATGTTTCTAATTAATCCTCAGGTACTCTAATATCTAAATAAACAATAATATGTAAGACGGAGAATAGTATGTTTGATAGGGAAGATAATTAACGAAGAGCGCACACCTCAGTCACGCACCAACAGGAATGAGAGACACCTTGTAGTTTTTCCAACTACTTGCTTATTTTTCAAGAAACAAGCCTGAAACCCTTTATAAAGACTGTTCACATCTAGTGGAAGCCATAGGAACTGCAAGCTGAGTCCTATCTATTTGTATATCCCGCAAGCATTGAAATGTACTGTGACCTCAAACATTTTTGGGGGATTTTCCTCTGGTTTTTGCCAGCCATATCAGTTCTGTTATACTCACAGACATTTTAACAGTTTTAGAAACCTCCATGTGTTTTCTATCCAATGCTACCAAGTATATGCATATCCTAGCTTCTGGCCCTGAGTAACTGGCAGTTTACTTTGGGCACGTCAGTCATCCGAAATTCCGAAAAAAAACCAGTCTCCAAAACAGGTTAAAGGAGAAGAATGAAATGTAAAATAAGGGGAAAAGAGAGGGAGAAAGAGATAAAGCTCGAGGCACGTGACCTCAGGTTTAACTGGAGAAAGGCGACAAAAATCAAACATGGCTTGAAAACATGGCACTTTCGGGTTAACTGTTTTGTTTTCAAATTGAAGTGGCCAAATTGTTCTCTCGCAAGTTGATTTTCTAATGATACTGATCTGTTTGTCTTACGTTACCCAAAGAGCCCAAATCAATAAATCTGTAAATAGGGCTGTTGCGGTGACCGTAGTACCACCACACCGGCGGTCAAGAGTCATGAAGGCAGTCAGATTCCACGTGACCATTTAGTCACAGTAATAGGCTTTCCCTAGCTATTATGCTGCTGATGGTCATTAGTATCATTAGTAGCCTACCAAACTTGCTAACTGCCTGGTACTCAGCACTATATTGTCCTTCTAATCACTCTGACATCAATGCAAATGTGATCAGAAATCGAATCAAACACTTCATGAGAGCCCATGAACTCATATTGAGCAACATTTCTATAGGCTATACAATTGTCCCAGTTGATAGTGTGATGGCCTCTACTAAAAAGAGGAGGATCCCATCAGCTTTATTTAGGCTTAGTATATTTATTTCTAAACTTTTCTAATATTTAGAACAGTGTTTATCTTTACAACAGGAGTATAGCCTACCTGGCTGGCAAGAAAATGAACCACTGGAAAAGCGTCCTTCATTCGCTGTTTAAGTGCATAGATGACGTGTTATTTCCCGCTGCCCCTGTTTTGAGACAGGTGCATGATAATGGTCCATTCTAAATCAAAACAAATTTCAAACATATATTATTTAGTAAATGTAAAGACAAGATTAAATCAAATCAAATATTAGCCTATCACTTGTGAATTATATATTATCACTTGTGAATGATGCCCAGCATAAGAAACTATGCCTTTTTTTGCGACTTTTTCGAATTAGTCACACACCTCATGTAGCATAGCCCATAGGCATATGTTTTGATAAGATTTGTATCACAACTAAAGTGGCCAAATAACATCTTAAAATTAAGCACATTAATCCGCTTTACAAGGGGTGTGGAGCCTACAGAGCTCCACCTGTTTAGCTTTCTTTTTTTCTCTTTTGGCATTAATATGAATCACATATCAGTTTGCAATCAATGTAAATATATATATATATATATATATATATATATATATATATATATATCATCAGTGAGCTAATAAAGCCACATACAAACTTGGTCTCTTTTTTCTTTCAGCTCCAAAATGCAGGTGTTTCAGCCTAGCTCAGTGCGTTATGTGGTGGTGGGGCAGCCAGCGGAAAATACGGAGCGTAGGGGTTGATAATGTTCTCTAGTTGCGCCGTGATTGGCTCAGTTGTCTGTCACTCATGGGAACACTACGTCACTGCAAAAATTAAGGGTAAAGCTCGAAAATTCAAGCCCCTTGGGTGCTGCTATAGCGTTACATTAGAAGTGCCCATCCAAGAAGGTCATTGGCCACAGATAAAATTACTTCAAATCACGTTATATCTACAGTAGCTTTGATTGGACTGATCATGTCAACATCATACTTTCAAAATCTTAGCTAGCAGCTCATCATGAATCAAGTCGACAATCTGATCGCAAATCCTTTTCGATTCTTGTCCATAAATTATAGATAAAACGTATCGGTGCTCATCGGCCATTGGACATAATCATTACACAAGTTGGAAATTGCAAATCAACAATGAGTGGTTTGGAAGGAATCAGTGGCTAACTGCAAGCACTGCAAACCAATCACTAGCCTGCTATTCAGTGGAGTTGGTGTGTGGTCCCAAGTCTGGGTCTTCTTAGGGCTAGGTCCCTTTATCCTCAATTTCCGCCTGAATGATGTGCCCAAAGTAAACTGCCTGTTGCTCAGGCCCTGAAGCCAGGATATGCATATAATTGGTACAATTGGAAAGAAAACACTGAAGTTTGTAGAAATGTTAAAATAATGTAGGAGACTATAGCACAATAGATATCGCAGGAGAAAAATCAACCAGAATTGTTTTGTTGAGAGAGACCATCCTCTTACAATGGTCATACTGGAAATTAGCTCCCTGGATGCAATTACTATGGCTTCCACAGGGTGTCAGCAGTCTATGTTCAACGTTTCAGGCCTGTAATTTTAAAAACAAATAAGAATTAACAGATTTAGTAGGAAATTTGTGTTTGTGCGCTCCATGAAATCGGTTTCCTATTGATATACTGCTTTCCGTAAGAAATATTATAGTTTGATTACATTTTAAGGTATCTGAGGAGTATTCAGAAACTTATTTTGACTTGTTGAAACAAAGTTTTGGGGAGATTTTCGGATTCCTTTCTATGCATGTTGAACGAGTGAATTACTCAAATCGATGGCGCCAACTAAACTGACTTTTTGGGATATAAAGAAGGATTATATCTAACAAAACGACACTACATGTTATAGCTGGGACCCTTTGGATGGCAAATCAGAGGAAGATTTTCAAAAGTAAGTGAATATTGAATCGCTATTTGTGAATTTATGAAACCTGTGCCGGTGGAAAAATATTTTCATGTTTTCATTCTAAATAAATCACTGACAGTGACAGCAGCAGGGTTACAGGACCCCCTCCCCAGCACCCCCTCCTCCATGCTTCATGGTGGGAACCACAAATGCGGTGATCATCTGTTCACCTACTCTGCGTCTCACAAAGACATGGCCGTTGGAACCAAAAATCGTAATTTTGGACTCATCAGACCAAAGGACAGATTTCCACCAGTCTAATGTCAATTTCTCGTGTTTCTTGGCCCTAGCAAGTTTCTTATTATTATTGGTGTCCTTTAGTAGTGGTTTCTTTGCAGCAATTTGGCCATGAATGCCTGATTCACACAGTCTCCTCTGAACAGTTGGTGTTGAGATGTATCAGTTACTTGAACTCTGTGAAGCATTTATTTGGAGTGCAATCTCAGGCTGGCAACTTTAATAAACTTATCCTCTGCAGGAGAGGTAACTGGGTGTTCCTTTCCTGTGGCAGTCCTCATGAGAGCCAGTTTCATCATAACGCTTGATGGTTTTTGGGACTGCACTTGTTCCGCATTGACTGACCTTCATGTCTTAAAGTAATGATGGACTGTCCTTTCTCTTTGCTCATTTGAGCTGTTCTTGCCATAATATGGACTTGGTTTTTTACCAAATAGGGCTATCTTCTGTATACCACCCCTACTTTGACACAACACAACTGATTGGCTCAAAAGCATTAAGGAAAGAAATTCCACAAAATAAGTCTTAACAATGCAATCTGTTAATTGAAATGCATTCCAGGTGACTATCTCATGAAGCTGGTTAAGAGAATGCCAAGAGTGTGTGAAGTTGTCATCAAGGCAAAGGGTGGCCACTTTGAAGAATCTCAAATATAAACTATATTCTGATTTGTTGAACACGTTTTTGATTACTACATTATTCCATGTGTTGTTTCATATTTTTTATGTCTTCTCTATTATTCTATAATGTAGAAAATAGAAACAATTAAGAAAAACCCTTGAATGAGTAGGTGTGTCCAAATTTTGGACAGGTACTGCATACTGTATATATATATATATATATTTTGTTTGCCCCACCAAGATTTACATGCTAAAATTGCCACTGAGAGCCTAACTGGCATGCATAAGCAGCGTGTGAGTTTAAAGTTTTGGCAAGATAATTTTTACTGTAAAAATGCACCTTTCTAATAAAAGCATTACATGCATAATCATATTTGCTGTCACTTTTGATAATTGTGTTTTTCCGCAAATGTAGCATTCTGTCACGCCCTGACCTTAGAGAGACTTTTTATTTCCTATTTGGTTAGGTCGGGGTGTGATTTGGGTGGGCATTCTATTTTTTCTATTTCTTTGTTGGCCGGGTATGTTTCCCAATCAGAGCCAGCTGTCTTTGTCTCTGATTGGGGATCATACTTAGGCAGCCTTTTTTCCCACCTTAGTTTGTGGGATCTTGTTTTTGTGTAGTGCCTGTGAGCACGCCAGTCGTTACGTCTCGTTTGCTGTTTATTGTTTTTGTTGGTGAGTTTCATTTTAATAAACATGTGGAACTCTATGCACGCTGTGCCTTGGTCCGCTCATTTCAACTAATGTGACACATTCGCACTTACCCCCATGGCCTACTGCCATGTGCGCATTGCTGCGCTTATAATGTGAAGAAATAGCCTAATAGTTTATCAACATTTTAAGCTAAACGTTCTGATCTGTTGCGTCAGCCACATTGCGTAAAAACTTTTTTTTGATACTCGTGGTTGTATTAATTTGGGATCTATCCTACAACTGTCCCAAATTATGTTTGGAATATACATTTCTCGCACAGAATGGAATAGGTTGACTTTTGTACTATGGGGGATAGTATATTGACATAGGCTAGTGCTTGTAATCTAAATCAATTGTAGTCTTCATACAATAAAATAAAATGTAGCCCAAAGAAATTTGGCAGCCAGATCAGGACCTAACATAACTCAGCCTACAAGCCACTGATGCAGACCTTTGGAACATCTACATTTTAAAAAGTCTAATAAATCCATGTAATATAGCCTACACCTTCACAATAAATCCATTATTTATTTTAGACAGGTGTAAAGAAGTTCTATTTAAGAAGAACAGAATAGCATATTATATGTGTGGAAGCCAGGAGATGCTAAATGTGTTTACCTTAATTAACAGTGAATTACCATGAGACCGACAGTTATTTGCTTGACAGTCACAAGCTGATGAAATTCTCTGACTCCCACAACCCTGACTGTAAACAATAACCAGATTGAAGTGTGGATTCACTCACGCGTGGCATGGGCAGCCAGGCAGGGAATGTTTTTATCTACCATAACATCCCTTGAACAAAAACACTGATAGGACAAACTTTTTACCAGTTTTCTGACCAGAAATCTCTCAGGAATTACCAAACATTGACTAAACGTGGGGTTGGTGTTCACAGGGCACAAAGTCCTCCTCTGATTGCGCTTGTTGTCACTGTGGTCTCAGGTGGTGAAATAGAATGTGTATAATGTGCACTGTGTTTTCACTGTCAACAGAAATCCTATGATTACAACTGAACTCCTCTGGAGTTAAAGAAAAGAAGGATATTCCAGGACTGATGATGCTACTGCATACTATATGTGCCAAGGTCAATAGAATGAACGCACATTATATTTTCACTACAATGTCTTGCAATGTGTTCTTTGTGTCTGTTCCCATTGGTTACCGATATGTACTTAATGACTTTAATATCCCTATTTGAAATGTTGTTTTATGGCTGTAAAGTTGTTTATTAATAGGATGTGTAAGTTGTTGGCTTATTGGAGGGGTTTTGCATGTTACGTGTGTGTGTGTGTGTGTGAGTGAGTAGCTTCCATCTGGGTATCAGGCAGGCTGGCTGATGGGTAAGGTGACCCTGTGGTGTGGAGGCCTGTTAGGGGGTGTGGGGCCATGTGTCCACCGGGGGGGGGGGGGGGTCCTGGTGGGCTCTGCAGTCCGTGATCATGAAGACTGTTACCCTCAACCTCCCATCCCAGACACTTGCATTTAAACATACAGACATACATAAGTAGATACAAACACACACACTCACTCACGCATGGGGGATGACCATTATCTTTTCAACCTCAAACTTCAAAAGAACCTGAACTGCACCACACTCTAACTTTACATCAGACACAACATGATCAATCCCCCTTTATTACTGTGGAGAATACTAGAAGTAAAGTTAGTGTGGTGCAGTTCAGGTTCTTTTGAAGTTTGAGGTTGAAAAGATAATGGTCATCCCCCATGCGTGAGTGTGTGTGTTTGTATCTACTTATGTATGTCTGTATGTTTAAATGCAAGTGTCTGGGATGGGAGGTTGAGGGTAACAGTCTTCATGATCACGGACAAAAGTCACTTTGGCCGAGAGAGATTTACATGGTTATCAAAATGTCACACCAGGGTAAGACTACACAAAACACAGCCCTTATTTTAAATGTTTCTAAAACCCCTATGGGAAAAAATGAATGGTGGAAAAATGTTTGGAACCATTTCCCTGTTTGACCGCTAGGTTTTATGGGTATTATGACTCTGTGGTACTCTATTAATGATGTTACTTGTTTACTTTCTTGAACTCTGTTTCTGATAACTTTGTTATTGATGAGCATCATGATATAAAGTCCATATAAATTCCAATCCCACCAAGCAAGTGAAGTAAATTAAGCAAGTGAGACAATTTAACATTTTATAGAAATGGAAGACTTATTTAAGAATATCGGTCCAGCTTTAAATGACATTCAGCTTATAAAGGCTTAATAAAGGCTTCAAAGCCTTCATAGGCACTACATAAATGTGTTACAAAGTATCTATAACCGTACGTCATGCTTTATAAAGGGTTCATAAATGTTCCATAACTGTATGACATAATCACCAATGTCAAATGTGCCATAACCCACTATGTCAAAAATGATATAAACATCTGCTTTATAAAGGGTGACATGTTGGGTCGAATGATTGGAATACGCTCTAAAGTGAAGTCATGTTAGTCACATTACACCTAATTGTCACATCCTGATCTGTTTCACCTGTCCTTGTGATTGTCTCCACCCCGTTCAGGTGTTGCTGATTTTCCACAGTGTATTTATCCCTGTGTTTCCTGTCTCTCTGTGCCAGTTCGTCTTGTATGTTTCCAAGTCAACCAGCGTTTTTCCCGTTCTCCTGCTTTTTGCATTTCTCCTTTTTATAATCCTCCCTGTTTTGACCTTTGCCTGGTTCTGAACTTTGTACCCGCCTGCCGTACCATTCTGCCTGCCTTGACCACGAGCCTGTCTGCCACTCTGTACCTCCTGGACTTGGATCTGGTTTTGACCTTTTGCCTGTCCACAACCATTGTCTTGCCTACTCCTTTTGGTTTATTAAACATTGTAAAACTCCAACCATCTGCCTCCTGTGTCTGCATCTGGGTCTTTCCTTGTGTCATGATAGTACGAACTGGCCATGACAGACCCAGCAGACTTGGACCAGCTCCGCCACGCTGTCTCCCTGCAGGGAGCCACCATTAGGAGACATGAAGAGTTGTTACAGGGCCTTTTGAAAGGGCTCAGCTCCTTGACGGAATGCCACGACCATGGGTTAAAGGCTATTACGGAGCAAATCGGGGAGTTAGCTCAGCCTGCCACCTCTGAAAAACCCCAATCACCCAGTATTTTTTTCCCTATTTGTGGTGAGTTTGTACAGCCGGCTCCCCGAGAACCCCGCTTACCTCCTCCGGAGCGATATTCAGGGAATCCTGGTACCTGGCAGGGTTTTCTTTCTCGCATATTTATGAGGTACATCCATCTTCGTTTCCTTCAGAAAAATTGAAGATTGCGTATATTATTATGCTAATGTAAAGCAGGGCGCTCTCCTGGGCTACGGCAGTTTGGGAGCAACAATCTGCCATTTGTGGTCATCTGGAGGAATTCATGGCAGAAATGAGAAAGGTATTTGAGTCTCCGGTATCCGGGAGAAAGGCAGCCAGTAAACTGCTTGACTTACGCGGTGTCACGTTCGTGTGTATGTCATCTAACACTTAACTAGCTACTACAAACTCATTTAAATGACAATAAATCAAGGTTAACTTACTTGTTTTTCGCTGTCCGGTGGCATCATAATTGGGCATTTGATTTGCAATTTCATCATATGATCAGCGTCTTATCAGCAACACTAAAGAAGTACTTCCGGGTTACAGAATTTATAACATTTTCAAAATAAAAGCCCCACGTAATAGCATAAAAGTGTCAATAAATTGTATTTATTCATGAAATATGAAATATTTCCTAAACATTAGCAATGATTCATATTTATTCATATTTAACTCACATTTGCATTAAATGGCTGCGCCCATTGCCTGAAAAATAACTTAGTTTGGCCACTTCAGCATATTACAAATCTTCGATGTACTTAGTGCAGTGTATACAAGAACCGGAGCACACGACAAAGTCGTTTACAGTTTTTGACAAATCAACAAAGCAAATAAATGTTGATCACCACGCCAAATAAAGCCTAACTGTAGAGCGAAAGCTAAACAGGGTTGCCAGATATGGTTTTAACCATCTTGGATGGGTTTGTGCTGAGGTTAATTTAATTTGTGGGGGGTTTTCAAGTCCATGAGGGGTAGAAATGAGGGAAGGTATTGTTACGGAATATGATGCAGGAAATATTACTATGATGGGGGATTTATCAACTAATGAGGGGCAAGCACAGGAGAAATTTACAAGCTAAATAAAAATAATGCCCCTTCAAGCAGGCAATCCTGAGGTACCATAGTTACAACCTGATGCCGTGTTCAAACAACTGGTAATTTCAGAACTGGGAACTCAGAAATCTCAGACCTCCGACTTCAGTGTGTTCAAGACAACTGAAAACTCTGGGTAAAAAAAAGAGCTCCAACTGGGAAAGATTGTTTTGAATGGTCATCCAACTCAAAATTCCAACTCAGCAACTCGGGCCTCTTTCTAGAGCTTTGACTTTCCGACCTGAAGATCGCAGATGTCATGAGCTGACCTGGTATTTTTCAGAGTTCACTGTTGTCTTGAAAGCACCATAAGTCAGTAGAGTGAACCATCCATTCACTTTGTTTTGTTATAACATCTTTGGTCTGACAGACGCTTACATGACAACCAGAATGCATTATATGATGTCAACGAACATGGCACCACACATAGTTGGCAAATAGCTCATCATAATCAGTACAACCTCCAAAAAAGTATTTTACACACAAATGTGTCCATTACATTCTCTGCAAGAATAAGAAGGCATGATTTGTTACCAGTACTTGAAAATGTGAATAAAACCGTAAATACATTATGCTCCATACATAGACTCCATATGGTATGCTACAGTAGAAGCAATACCATATACAGAAAATAAGGAA
This sequence comes from Oncorhynchus clarkii lewisi, assembly GCF_045791955.1. Lineage (NCBI taxonomy): Eukaryota > Metazoa > Chordata > Actinopteri > Salmoniformes > Salmonidae > Oncorhynchus > Oncorhynchus clarkii. The sequence continues at coordinate 29,892,573 of NC_092162.1, forward strand.
TTTACTTTGATAGGAACGCGCACACGTCCAAAGTTATTATTTGTAAGGAAAACCAGAAAGAAGGAAACGCGGGCGCCAGCCAGAAAATGTGCCAGGGGTAAAAAGTTAGTGCAAGGCCTGTTCTGACGGAGATGCACAAATGTCTGCATACTTGATCTGGGAAACACTGGGGAAGTGCTTGGGCTCTTGTCGAAGAGAGAAGTTTTCTGGGCCGTAGTAAAGCCTCAAACATGTCCGGAAAAGTGAAATGGGCTACTATGTGAATTAATGAGGAGGCTTAGTTCAAACTATTATCAGAAAATAAAACTTGTAAAAAAATCATTTGAACTTGACAAGTTTAAATTATATAGTTAGTAGGCAGCGTGCCTTGGTTTGAGGGCAGCGTGTGTTTACTGTCCAGTTGCGTAACAATCACATTTTGTAACACTGAGAGCATTCTGACATCATGCGTATAAAAAAACTCACGCTGGGATGAACGTTAAGAGAGATTTTGAACTCGCATGTGAAAAAGTTCAAATCAAATAGCACAATGATCCTTGGTATGACCTTCTTAAAACAATTCCATATAGCTTAGTAGAACCCCCCCCCCCCCTCCCCAGCTTAGCTTAGACTGTTTAGTGTAAAATTTAAGGGGATAAATACATGTAAAAAAAAAAAAAAAAACATCCTGATCTTTCTTAAATCTATCATATATAGGAAACTTCAGAACAAACTTCCTCTTCATTTTTTTGGGGGGGACTATCTGTTGTTCCCTGTAGTGAATCTGTAATTCAATGCATTTGTATGGGCGAATGGCAGTAAGGCCGCCCCCGGCTTAGACAGGGCTTAGACTCTTATGGGTTAAAGGACAGTAGAGAGAGCAGGATGAGGAACGAGTGGCAGTCAGGGGGGAAAATGACTCAGCCTACACTCAGCATGGGCTTGTGATATGCGATCATGAGAGATCTTTCCATATCTCCTTTATCAGTAGTGAGTGTGTGTGTTTGTGTGTTTTCTTAGCGAGTACCACTTCCTCCCGATTCAGCACATACCTGCCGCCAACTCGGGACCTCTGCCTTGCTAGCACACGTGACCGCCCTCCTGAAGCGGCGCCACGCTAAAAGCTAGCTATTCGCTGGTGAAAGTGGAGACACTTGGCTGAGCAGTAAGTTTCACACATCCCCATGTACTACACGTGTGTGTTTGTGCGTGTTAAAGAATATACTATATGGGGAATGTCTCTCCCTCTCTCTTTCTCTCATCCAGCTCTCCCTTCTCTTGGATTGAGCCTGTTCAGGTCGTAAAAGGGGCCCAGAAAGAGGAGGACGTCGAACCCAGACACCAAGACGGACCCCTGGCCTCCCCCTCCACCGGCTAGACTCCAGACTGCAGACACCCCTGCATGGACCAGCACAAACCAGACACAGACAATACCAGAGCAGCTCACTTTCACAGCTTTGATTTACGGAGTAAGGATAAGGATAAGACTGCCCATTCTCATAACCTCACTGCCCAACACTGTAACCATGTAAAAATGTCAATGTAATGTAATGCAACCCCAGTCACTCGCTCAAAACAGTCCACTCTATGGGGAACAAAACATATATCTTTATAGAGTGAGTCGTGTCCCACTCAGTCCTTCAGAGAATCTTGGTTATCCTTTGGTTTACCATGATTCTACCCTACCCTCATAAGAACGATTAACTCTTACTGACCATAGAGATATACACTGAGTATACCAAACATTAGGAATACCTTCCTAGTATTCTAGGGTAGTGTAATAGTTGTGTTCCAGTGTGTAAAGCCAATTTAAGTAAGTTGTGGGCAGTTCTGGATCAGATCAAGCTTACTTTACTGTTAAGGGATAAAAGGGAGGTATGTAAACTGTGGATTAGGGTCGTTTTGTAGAGGGATATAACCCCCAGAATGAGATTGGAATTTGGTTTTGGAATTTGGTTTTGGACAGGCATACCTGCACATGCTAATATGTCTGCATACCAAATGAGCACCCTATATTCCCTACATAATGCACTACTTTGACATAATACAGGTAAAACCCTGTCGGTGATTCTCCATCCCTCTCTCCCTACATCCCTCTTTCCTTCTCACGCACATTCCTCTTGCTAACCCCCCTTCTCTCTCTCCATCACTATCTATTCTGTCTGTCTCTGGGTGCCTCAGCTGAGTAGCTCAGTTACTGCAATGATACATGATCTGGTTTTCAATGCTAGAGCAGTGCTGCTAGTTAGAGGGGGAAGGAAGAAACACTGTGCTATGGTATGGGAACTCATACCATAGCACAGACAGACAGTTATCTACAAGCCCAGGATCCACCATAGAGAGAGAGTACATTTTCTTCCTTATAATATATACCCTCCCCCCAAGTAGACTTTCTTCAACACACCACTCTTCCTCCTCCAACTCATCCTTGATCTTCTCCCCATTTCTGGGCCCCAGAGCCACCCTGTAACCTCGCACCCCCCTTCCCATCCCGCCCTCTGCATCCCATAGCCCCCCTGTATCCTTCCCCTCTCCTCATTCTACAACCCAAAGCCATGCTGTACCCCCTTTCCTTCCACCCCCCTTCTGCACCCCAAAGTCACCCTGCACTCCCATCCCATCCCCCTCTTCTGCACCCCTTTGCCCCCCTCCTCCTCAGTGCCATGTTCTCTCCGTTCATCTGCCAGTGTCCTTCCTGTCTGTGAGGCCAATGAGGTCAGCAGTTTGATAAACACATAAAGCAGCCATGATACACCATGAAGGCCCCTGATGGCCCCTGGTGGCCCATGACACTAGTTCCCACAGCCGGCCTGTCTGTCACTCCAACTGACTGACAACAGTCACCCTCTTCACACCCCTCCCACCCCTTCATCCCCATCCCTGCCCCCCACCCTGGACAGTTGACAATCCGTTAGAGAAGGGATGGGCGTCTCTTTCTCTCCCTCTCTAACTCACTCTCGATCTTCTCCCCCTTTCTGGCCCCCAGAGCCACCCTGAAGAGCCAAAAAGAAATCAGATAATTCTGGATCCTATTTTAACATCAAAATATCAATCATGCATTTCCTGGATATGTTAGATGAAATAGCTTACTTTGTGAATCATAGGCTCCCATCTCAGTTGTCCTACTTGGTACTGGAATTTAAAAAAATGTAAAGTAGGCCTAACTGTCCATACAAAATGTATATATTGTTGTACTTGTTGTTGTTGAGCAAAGTAGTTACATTTATCACAATATCACTTTTTCTCCATAACGCCCAGCTCTAACACCTCCCCCCAAAATGACTTATGGTAATTGTTCGCTGATTTATCATTGTCACAAAAAATGGGTAGATTTATTACGATATGTTTTTTTGTCCATATCACCCATCTCTACCCTGATGCCACCCTTCCCCTTGCAAAATGACACAGATGCTCCTGTGAAGCCAGAGCCCTATACTACGAATCAGGTTTGAGGAGTTAGCGAAATAACTTTGGTCAACTCTGAATTCAACTCGGGATAACAGATACCACAAAAGTGGTTCAACTTTTAGCCAGGTATGTTTCTATGGCAACCAATCCTTCAGAACTAATCTGCTCCAGGGCAGGCTAACTCAGGGCTAACTCCATTTATCCTGAAGGAAGTGTCTGAGCTGCGAGTTGAGGACCAATTAAATCAGATTCAAGTCAAATGTTTTATTTGTCACATGCGCCGAATACAAGCCCTTAACCAACAATGCAGCTTTAAGAAAATAAAGTTAAGAAAATATTTACTAAATAAACTAAAGTAAAAAATATCAATGTAAATAGTCCGGGTGACCATTTTGATTAATTTTTCAGTAGTCTTATGGCTTGGGGGTAGAAGCTGTTAAGGAGCCTTTTGGACCTAGACTTGGCGCTCCGGTACCGCGTGCCAGCAGAGAGTGGGTGACTGTAGTCTTTGACCATTTTTTGGTCCTTCCTCTGACACTGCCTAATATACAGGTCCTGGATGGCAGGAAGATTGGCCCCAGTGATGTACTGGGCTGTACGCACTACCCTCTGTAGCGCCTTACGGTCGGATGCTGAGCAGTGAGCTATTACCATACCAGGAGGTGATGACTTTTGATTTTGGAACAAATTAAAATGTGGCACTGACACAACCATGGATTGATGTTTCAGCAATGTCTCAATGAAGAGTTCGGCATTCGACTAGCCTCGTGCAACATGCACGTGCAGTTACAAGCCTGCTAGAGTTAGCGACATGCACTCACAGTTACAAGTCTGCTAGAGTTGGCGGCAGGCGGGCAAGCAATATCCACCGTCATAGTACGGATGAAGCCTGCGCTGGAATGTGAAGTTAACTGAAGCTGGCTAGCTTTAGAAAACTCGGAGTAAATCTAGCTTCCTTTGTAATATATCCCTCTGGCAAGGTCCACCCAGTATTGTGGAACCATAGAAAACTATTTTCTGGGTGACATCCTGGGTATATAAAAATTATGAATGTATCCCTTCAAACTGTCTGTCAGCCCTGTGTAGTCACTCACTTCACAGCAGCAGGGAAATTGATTTAGTCACGCTCAGTCACGCTGTTTCTCAATTCTTATTTCTGCAATTCCTCACATCCAGGCGAGGGCCTGCTTATCAGCCATATTAAAGGAGAAGGTCCCTCCACTCTGACCTTCATTTCCAATAGGTTTTGAGAAGGAGGTGAGGAGAGAGGATACTAGGAATTGAGGAAAGATTAATTGAGAAACTGCCTTTACTTCCCCTTCCTCCTCAAGGTTGAAGGTCAGTATAGCACTACTCATTAAGGCCATTCCCAGCTCTTCCCCACTTTCCATCCTCACCTCCAGGCCCATGGCACCACGACCCTGGCTCCCAGAACCAAGATTTGGCCTGGTCCTGGGCCTCACAGCAAGAAGAGGCAAGGTCTGGCTCCAGACACCGATCTCCACCTCCAGGCCTATTGCACCACAGCCTCATCTCGCCCGTGTCCCAGCCGAAAGATGAGGCCTGGTCCTGGGCCTCCCAGCCAGCTGAGGCAGGGCCCGGCTCCAGACAGCCATCAGGGTAATGCACTGACGCTATTGTGAAGGCCAGAACCTTGAGGAGCTGCATTAAACTGAGGAGAATTAGGAGTAAACTTAGGAGGAGAAGAGAAGGCGGTTTGACAGGAGATGAGATAATGTAAAGGAGGGCGATAGCTTCAAAAACACAAACTCATGTTCTCTGGGTGGAATTTTTTTGTGCAGACACAAAAACAGAAAACAACTTGCCACAAGACACAGGTGGGAAAAGGCTACCTAAGTATGGTTCTCAATCAGAGACAACGATAGACAGCTGCCTCTGATTGAGAACCACAACCGGCCAAATACACAGAAATAGAAAACATAGAAAACAAAAACATAGAATGCCCACCCCAACTCACGCCCTGACCAAACCAAAATAGAGACATAAAAAGGATATCTAAGGTCAGGGCATGACATTAGAACTATATCACTTTTCCTCATCAGTGATGACAGATGGATTCCAGCGTTATGAATTAACAACAATAAATGCTAGTCTAACGCAGGACGCATGGGTTGGAAAAGGGAACCAAATGTCTCAGTGTCTGTGTTGCAAATGGCATCACTCTCCCCCTTTCATTTTCTGTCTCTTGAGGTAATTTAAAGGCACTTCTAATTCACTTACAGAACTGCGGTGCGGTGTAGAGGGGAACTGTTTGGGGGTTTGAGTAAAGCTGCTGGTGTTTTAAGTGCGCCACAAAAAAAATCACTGACAAATGTTGGGTTAACATTTACAAGGCACACTGTTGGCCAAAAGCTGAAAAAAATAAATAAAAATAAGAATATTATACAAAACCCTGATCTGCAGTATTGTGGGAAAGGAAGACATTTCGGGTCTTGTCACTTATTATTATTATGATTTCTAGACGAACGGGGAATTCTAAGGGAATGTGGTGCGTTAGTATGGCACCATTGTGGTCTGGGGCTTTACAGTTAACAGGAGAGGGGAGATGGGCTCTTACAGCACAAACCAAAGGAACCAAAACCCCAGTGCAACTCAATATTAGGAAGGTGTTCACTCAGTGTATAAGGAAAGGAGAATGACACAATGGTCTACTATCATACCGGCAGTAATTTACATAATGGGCTATTCATAATTAGAAAAAGTAGTACATTATGTGTAGGGAATATGGTGGAGACTCGCTGTTCCCTCTGCTGTGTCTGTGTGTGTGTGTGTGTGTGTGTGTGTGTGTGTGTGTGTGTGTGTGTGTGTGTCTGTGTGTGTGTGTGTGTGTCCATATTATGGTAGACCCACTTGTTCGGTTACAGATACACCCAAACGCTCACTGCTTGGGCGCGCAAAATGACCAGTCTGGATTCTACTACTTTGACTATTCTACAGTATACACGGCTACTACAGTCTAGATTAAGTAAAATGGCAAAGGTAGTACTGTACTTGGGGAGTTTTCCTGCACATACGTTTTTAATTTAACCACTGTTTTGGTTCCATTGGTTTGTGCTGTAAGAGCCCATCTCTCCTCTCCTGTTTACTGTTAAGCCCCAGACCGCAATGGGATCATACTAACGCACCACATTCCCTTAGAATTCCCTGTTCATCTAGAAATCATAATAATAAGCGACAAGAACCGAAACGGCTTCCTTTCCCGTAATACTGCAGATCAGGTTTTTGTTATATTATTCTTAATGTTTTAGCTTTTTTCAGTTTTTGGCTAACAGTGAGCTCATAAATGTTAACCCAACATTTGCCCAGGATTTTTTGTGGCGCACTTAAAACACTAGCAGCTTTACTCAAACCCCCAAACACAGTCCACCTCTGCACTGCACCGCAGTTCTGTTACGGGCTTGTACAATTGCCTTTAAATTACCCCAGAGACAAAAAACGAAAGAGAGGGGGAGAGCAAGAGAGGGGGATAAATAGAGAGAGGGGGAATGACAGAGAGGGAGAGAGAAAGGAAGGAGAGAGGAAGATAATGAGAGAAGGAAAGAAAGAGTGAAGGAAGAGAGGGAAAGGAAGGCTTTGGGGTTGTTTCTGCACTTCTGAGGATTCCTGGATAATGATCGGGCTGTAACCATACTGGCTGCATTCCGCCAAATGAAACAAGGGCACCTGCCAGCTCCAACTATGTTTATTTTGTCATATCCCTTTTTTTCACTTGTGACATGAAAAAAAGCCATAAATACAGAATCTGCATTTAATTTGCATGACAGACCACTATATATTTCCCTCTCTTCTTGTCTGCTCGTCCCTCTATTTCTGCACATTCAGCATGTCAGCTGGCCAAGACAGGGATTTGTGGCTGGTGTTGCTCGCTCACCAGCGGAGGGGAATATTTTCGGAGAAACTGCTCTTGCCAACAGCTTTTTTTGATGCTGCAGCCTCATACACTGACCTGAGCAATTAGCTGCTGAACCTAAACACAAAGACTTATTCACTCATGCTGCAGTCATTGTTTAGTAGCAACCCCTGTTCCAAAATTGCCTCCTGAAGCGTCTAGAAATGCAGTCAGTCACTGAAATGAAGGAAGGCCCTATGTCCTTAACAGAAGAGAAAACTATGTGGGAGCAATCATCAATCTTTCCAAAATGGCTTCCACCCACGGTATTGGACTCAAGTAGCTGTCAGTACTACATTTTCTTTTCACTGTAATTGTAACCCTCATATCGGTAAGCTTTGTAGAAAAAGACAAGATAGGAGGTGGAATCAAAGCAGGTAGGACAGAGAGTTGTTGGTATGAGGCCTCTGGGCTGGGTTAGGTCTGTGAGTCATGGGCTTTGGTTTGGAATACCCAGTAATAAGTAATTAAGCCTGTCACCTCATGCACACACTGCGAACCCAGAATGGACAGGGGAGACGGGGGAGAAAAAGTAGTCATGTCTCCTCCTAATCAAGTCTCAGAGCCACTGATGGGCCTTGGTCCAAGAACCACACTGGCTGGAGGCCGGAGGAAAGACAGAGGGGAGAGTAATCTAGGCTGCATGCCGACAGGGATTTCTAGGTTTACTGAATCTCCCATTATGTCTGAAATGTGGTTGGGAGTCTCCATTTTGGGAGTGAAGATGGGAGTTAAAAAATGCTGCCCCATATTTGTTTGGATTTACAGGTGCCAAGTTGTAAACAGAACTCTCCACATGAACCACACCTAGAAACCTATTTGAGGTGTAATCAGTGGGCATATACAGTATTCTGTATGTGCTTGTTGGGTGTTACTATACCAGCATAGCCCACTAATTACTAAACACTTAAGGTAGCTAGGCCCCATGAACCATGTTTCCCTCCCTGTTCAGTCAGTAATTAACTGAAATCATGGTAACTTCTACTATTATTATACAAACAAGGAGTGATGATGTTACTATTCACTGCCCAAAGTGAACTGGCTTCTGTTGGGATCCATTTCGTGGTGGTCTTGGATGAGGCCCTTGGATATGGGCATGGTGCCATCAATCAATCAATCAATCAATCAATCAATCAATCAATCAAATGTTTTTAGAAAGCTCTCTTTACATCAGCAGATGTCACAAAGTGCTATACAGAAACCCAGCCTAAAACCCCAAACAGCAAGCAATGCAGATGTAGATGCACAGTGACTAGAAAAAACTCCCTAGAAAGGCAGGAACCTAGGAAGAAACCTAGAGAAGAACCAGGCTCTGAGGGGTGGCCAGTCCTCTTCTGGCTGTGCCGGGTGGAGATTATAAGAGTAAATGGCCATTTAAGGCCAGATTGTTCTTCAAGATGTTCAAACATTCATAGATGACCAGCAGGGACAAATAATAAGCAATGGTTGTAGAGGGTGCAACCGGTCAGTACCTCAGGAGTAAATGTCAGTTGGCTTTTAATAGACGAGCATTCAGAGGTCGAGACAGCAGGTGCGGTAGAGAGAGAAAGAGAGAGAGTTGAAAACAGCAGGTCCAGGACAAGGTAGCACGTCCGGTGAACAGGTCAGGGTTCCCTAGCCGCAGGCAGAACAGTTGAAACTGGAGCAGCAGCATGACCAGGTGGACTGGTTACTGCCAGGAGTCATTAGGTCAGGTAGTCCTGAGGCATGAGGGAACATATTTAAATTCACACAGGACACCAGATAAGACAGGAGAATTACACCAGATATAACAGACTGACCCTAGCCCCCCGGCACATAGACTATTGCTGCATAGATACTGGAGACTGAGATGGGTGGGTCAGGTGGGGGGACACTGTGGCCCCGTCCGACGATACCCCCAGACAGGACAACCAGGCAGGATATAACCAGACCCACCTTGCCAAAGCACAGACCCCACACCACTAGAGGGATATCAACAGATCACCAACTTACTACCCTGAGACAAGGCTGAGTATAGCCCACAAATATCTCCTCCACCGCACAAGCCCCAGCTGTCCCCCTGTCCACTCACACATGCCAGGCAGACAGGCCATAACCACACCCTCTCCAGTTGCTGAGGGCCAGGGCATTGGGGCGCCTAATGGGCGTTAGCCAGAAATGAAAATATTTATCTTGCTAAGCATTTCTGCAAATGGTTAATTGCCCCACCTCTGGGTGATAATCAACTGGGTGCAGGAGGTACAGTCTTGTGCACCAGAGAGAGGATGTGAAAAGGAGAGGACACAGAGACGAGAGAGAGAACGAGAAAGACAGAGAGAGACAGAGAGGTAGAATAATTAGTATCACAAAGGATCAAATATTCTGCTCACTAACCCCTTCACCTCTGTGTTTGTGAATAGGAGAACTCAAACAGAGGGTAGCACATCACATGTCAGGGACCAAAATGCATTTCAAATGTGAATGTCATATTATCAAATAAATATTTTAAAAACACATGCACATACAAAACCCAAAACAATTAGAGAAAAGTAAGTGAAAAGTTGGGCACAATAACATATAAATGTAGCTTGGGCCCAAGCTTAGATCCACCTGCTAAACAAACTATGCCCATGGCTTGCACACACTCCCTTGTGAACTCTGAGCCAATGATTACTGGTCTTTCGCATTCCTATAAATGTCGGACTAGAGCCGAGAAACGGTGCATGAAACATTTCTGATATTTCTCAAATGTGTGGCTAATTAGGAATGGCAGTACACATCTGTGGGATTCTCTAAGTGGGAAATAACTAGTGGGGTGAGGGAGAGAGAGAAAAGGGGGAGGGAGTATCATAGAATAGGTTTATTACATAGGAAATATGATTATATCATTCAATATGCCAACATGTCTTTTGATAGGTATATTAGGGGTTAGTAAACTCAACACCTTCATAATGTTCATCATGTTGTGAATCCTAAAGTTGTTGAACACAATGTGCCAAAAATCACAAGCACCAATGACATGTAATTTGGCCACTCTAGATGCATTTCATTCTCACTGTCACGCCCTGACCTTAGAGAGCCGTTTTATTTCTCTATTTGGTTAGGTCAGGGTGTGATGTGGGGTGGGCATTCTATGTTTTGTTTTTCTATGATTTTGTATTTCTATGTTTTGCTCGGGTATGGTTCTCAATCAAGGACAGCTGTCTATCGTTGTCTCTGAATGGGAACCACACTTAGGTAGTCCTTTTCCCTCCTTTCTTTGTGGGAAGTTAACTTTTGTTGTGGCACATAGCCCTTGAGCGTCACGATTGTTTTTGTATTGTTTTTGTCGGCGTCAGCCTAATAAAAAGGAATATGTACGCTTACCAAGCTGCGCTTTGGTCTTCTTCCAGCAACGGCCGTGACACTCACTCACTTTCTTGGATGGAAATGTATACTGCACATGTGATTATAGTTCCACTATAATTAAGGTAGATGTTATAATGACATAATGATATAGAACGGTTAGATAAACTGTACATTTTCTGGTGATTTTGATTTGAGTTAACAAAACACATGTTGTTTTATTTTTTATTTACTCTTAATTTAACTAGGCAAGTCAGTTATTTACAATGACAGCCTACCAAAAGGCCACCAGCGGGGACGGGGGTCTGGGATTAAAATAAATACAATATAAATAAAGGTCAAAACACACATCACAACAAGAGAGACAACACAACACTACATAAAGAGAGCATGGTAGCAACACAACATAAGAACATGGTAGCAACACAACATGGTAGCAGCACAAAACATGGTACAAACATTATTTGGCACAGACAACAGCACAAATGGCAAGAAGGTAGAGACAACAATAGCAGCCACAACTGTCAGTAAGTGTCCATGATTGAGTCTTTGAATTAATAGTTTCTGATAATTTTTTGAGTTTCAATTTACAAAAGGGAAATACTGTAAAATTACTTAAGTGAAACATAATCTGTAGAACAATAGCTGCCTCTTGGAAAAACTGTCTATTAAATTATTATGGGCTATTAGTGGGAAAAATGTCAGCTATATTGGATAGATATGAAAGCCAGCTGAATTTACCACATTAGATGAGGTGTCAATAAAGGAGAAAATTGAAAGAATCAGGGGTGAGGTACGTCTTTAGTAGACAAACTAAATGTACATGACTGAAGAGTTGTACACTTGTTGCTTTTTACAATGAAGGTAATGATCTAAAAGTGTACATCCACAGGACCCTTGCTAAACAACACAGCCTGAAATGCATAAAAAGTCTCGCAGCATAAATAAGGAGACTACACAGTAACACTGTTTCCAACAAAACTTCACAAAACAAAGAAAAACACCATTAAGTGGTTTCCCATAGAAAAACAGTCCTCTGAATCACTCAGTGTGCTGCTAAAAGTTAACTTGCCCTGCCGGGCCCGTGTAAACCTGGGCAAACTGTAAATATAGCAGTTTTTATATTCTTAATTATACAGACATTTTTCTGTTCTGTTCCCTGGGCCAGCTCCCCCTCAGACCCAGCAGGTTACCGCAGTAATGCCAAGCACTCCCTCTACAACAACAGCCGCATTTACTAGTCCAAGATTTGGAAGCTCTTCAAATATAGACTCCAATTTCTGCAAATATATTTTCTCTGCAAAAGTATGGAGGGGGAAGGAATAGAAAGAAACAGCATGAGGAAAATTAAAGGAGGTTCGGCCTGACAAAAAGATGTAGATTCTTTAGAGGAGACAGCATACATATTTGAAAGGCGGGTAGTTGGTGACCCCATCTCCCCCATCTTAAAACTCAGTCCATTCACTCTGTCCCATTAGTATTATAATACCACTGGGAATATGTATGGACTGCCCGGAGAAAGAGGTGTGCTGCCCTGTGCCAGAGGGAAGGAGAAAAGAAGAGTGAGGAGAGGGAGGGGTAAGTAGAGAGTAGTGTGGTCGAGAGCTATAAGAAGGAGAGAGAAAGGCAAAGGAGAGTGAGAAAGAGAGGGATAAACATACAGGGGAGGGATTTCTAAATAGGGGGCTCCGGGATACGTATAAGGAGACCATTTTACAGCCAGGGAGGCATTGTCTGTGTTGCCATGCCAACCGAGTGGCAGTCTTACTAAGCCATGAGACTCTCTCCATCAGAAAGTTGTTTATTTTCCCTAGTTCTTTTTCTACATTAGTTTCATGGTTTTACAGCGCACTGATTAAGGAGCTGGGCGATTTTCATACACAGTTACAATCTTAACCAACGTTCACTACACAGAAGAGAACTAGCCATGTGTCTAGTTACAGTACATTTTCTCATCAATAAACCTTGCTCTGTCTGGGAAACTAAGGCAATGATTGCTTTAGCAAGCTGCTGCTTTTTACAAATATAGCCTAAAAACACTTATGGACAGTTTTTCTTACATTAAGCTTAGCCCTGGACTAAAATGTTACTTGAATAGACATTCTCTACTGAGCATGCTTTTTAGTACATGAGTAGGCTTATTCTGAGATTCTTATATTTGAGATTCTTCAAAGTAGTCACCTTTTGCCTTGATGAGAACTTTGCACACTCTTGGTATTCTCTCAACCAGCTTCACCTGGAATGCTTTTCCAACAGTCGTGAAGGATATATAGGTGTCCGGGGGGGGGGGGTGTTCATAAATATTTTTGCTATTTTTACAACCACAATTATTGGCACCGTTGCTGGAGTTGGCGCGAAAGGGCTGGGTTTTGATACATAAACAACTTGTGGGTGTGTCGAGGATTGGCTGCTTGCTGGCCAACTTGCTCCATGGCTAAATATGTAGTTGCTTCAAGTTGTGTACACTACCGGTCAGAAGTTTTAGAACACCTACTCATTCAACGGTTTTTCTTTATTTTTACTATTTTCTACATTGTAGAATAATAGTGAAGACATCAAAACTATGAAATAACACACATGGAATCATGTAGTAACCAAAAAAGTGTTAAACAAATCAAAATATCTGTTATATTTGAGATTCTTCAAATAGCCATCCTTTGCCTTAATGACAGCTTTGCACACGCATGGCATTCTCTCAACCAGCTTCACCTGGAATGCTTTTCCAACAGTCTTGAAGGAGTTCCCACATATGCTGAGCACTTGTTGGCTGCTTTTCCTTCACTCTGTGGTCCAACTCATCCCAAACAATCTTAATTGGGTTGAGGTCGGGTGATTGTGGAAGCCAGGTCATCTGATGCAGCACTCCATCAACTCTCCTTATTGGTCAAATAGCCCTTACACTGCCTGGAGGTGTGTTCGGTCATTGTCTTTTTGAAAAACAAATGATAGTCCCACTAAGCGCAAACCGGATGGGGTGGCGTATGGCTGCAGAATGCTGTGGTAGACATGCTAGTAAAGTGTACCTTGAATTCTAAATAAATCACTGACAGTGTCACCAGCAAAGCACCCCCACGCCAACACATCTACTCCTCCATGCTTCACGAAGGGAACTACACATGTGGAGATCATTCGTTCACCTACTCTAGGTCTCTCAAAGACAGGGTCGCTGGAACCAAAAATCTCAAATTTGGACTCATTAGACGAAAGGAGAGATTTCCACAATGGTCTAATGTCCGTTGCTCGTGTTTCTTGGCCCATGCAAGTCTCTTCTTCTTATTGGCGTCCTTTAGTGAACTATTTTTTGAACTCTGTAAAGCATTTATTTGGGCTGCAGTTTCTGAGGCTGATAACTCTAATGAACTTGGTGTGTCCAAACTTTTGACTGGTACTGTAGTCCCGACACAAATCTAAGGTTGCTGGAGATGCCACCCAGTCATTCATTTTTTTGTTCCGTATCTATGGACGTGACCCAGTCGTTTGTTCTAAATTTCCATTGACATACTGGCTGGCAACGTTCTTATCCCTTGTTTTCTAGCTAGACAACTTTGGCTAACTTACAGATACTAAAAAAGTGCAGCCAGAATAACAGCAAAGTAGCTGCATTTGCATAAGCTGTTTTCTCGTGACATTTATTTGGATACATGGATGCACATACATAAGAGGTGCGATTTTGCCTGGCTTAGAAAATGTGCTCACTTGTCAGGACACTGTTGTTCAGAGAAGCTAACCAACAACACAGCTACTGTAACACAATCACTTCAAACTGAAGCTGGAAAGACTGCAAATTACCTGCGTTTCATTTGACCTTTTTTCAATTTTTTTTTTTTTGTATATATCCTTAAAAATGATGCCAGCTGATTCATGATTTTGACTGGCTGAGAAACGCTGCCTGTCTGTCTCATCCAGACTCGTTCATTACTATGGGACAGCAGGAGATCAAATTTGAATATTGAAACAATGTTACAAATGTCGGAGATACAAATCTTCGCTGTTGAAAACGAAATGTTAGTCCAAAAGAAATGGGAAATAATGTCTAGATGGTTTTTATAGTAGAGATCATGTTTATAAATTGCCTGGCTGGGCTGATGAGACAATGGATTGCACAGTCAGATGGTACAGAGTAAATAGGCATTTTAACGTCATAGATTTAGCCGGTGGCAACTTAACTTGTGGAAAAGACACCAGCTGGAATGTGGTTTTTAACCAATCAGCATTCAGGATTAGACTCACCTGTTTTATAATTATGTACTATACAGCCACTCATCATGTCATGTACCCTAGAAAGACAGATAGAGGCAGCGAGCTCCGGAGTCCGCGAGCTCTGAGGATGCTGATAGTGGTGTGTTGAATCTGTGTGACAGAGCCCCAGGGGGAGTGGGCGCCCTCCTGTCCCTCTGTTAATCCCTAGCAGAAAGGGCCTGCATTTTGGCTGTGATACGCTTAATCCAGGGGCCTTGTTCACAAAGGAGCCCAGCACTTCCTCTGACCTGGGAGCTTCCGCTGGGTGGCTGGGGGCTGGTGTGGGTTGCCAGTACAAACATGCTGCAAGCATGAACCCAACACGTCCACGGAGGCCGAGATTGAACAAACACTGTATACATATGCGCAGGCAGGTACTGTACGCACAGACAGACAAACACGCACCCAACCACCCACACGCATGCATGTATACACGACAGACACACACTTGTTCATTCATACTGTCCTAATGTGGGAGCCAATCAAAACATGCAACAAGCTGCACACATACATGAGGGCCAGAGAGAGTGAAGACAATACACACACACACTGATTAGTTACTAGATACTGTCCCCAGAAAGCCTGAATAGACTAAGATAAACCCAAAGGACAGAAAGAGAAAGAGAAAGAGGGGGAATAAAACCAAACAGTATAGTGACCGAGATACTGTTTACAAACATTATCTCTGTGTGCCATTTGCGAAGCCATCAGTGAAAAGACAGCTTTTCTTTAGCCAACTATACAGATGTTCCATGGAATTTCCAGGTTGACTTTCATACTGTGTACACAGTGTGTGGGTAGGTGCACGTGTTAAAGGACCTTACTGGTGGATGACACGCTCTCCTGCTATCCCACGGCTGACCTCTAAGATGCTTTTGTGACTACTCAAATGTCAACTTTTATTTTGAAAAGACAAATCCCTAGGCCATAAAAAAAACTAGGCCATAAAAAATATAAAAAAGTATGCTGGCTCTTTATTTTCTTAATGATTCTACTTAAAAATAAACAATACTAGCAGGAATAAGGCTATGTAACTCTCATAGTGTCATGCCCTGACCTTAGTTATTTTTGTTTTCTTTATTATTTTGGTTAGGTCAGGGTGTGACGAGGGTGGTATGTGTGTTTTTGTCTTGTCTAGGTTTTTTTGTATATCTATGGAGTTTTGGTTTGTCTAGGCAAATGAAGGTCTATGGTGGCCTGAATTGGTTCCTGAATTGGTTCCCAATCAGAGGCAGCTGTTTATCATTGTCTCTGATTGGGGATCCTATTTAGGTTGCCATTTTGATGTTGAGGGTTATTGTTGATGTGTAGTTGCATGTCAGCATTCGGTTTATCATAGCGTCACGGTCGTTTTGTTAGTTTAAGTGTTCTTCGTTAATTAAAGAAGAATGCATTCTTATCACACTGCACCTCTATTTCATACAGTATGAAATAAATATAAACACATAAAATAAACTTATCATTCTATTTTAAAAATACATTTCATTCCATGCAGGGAGAAGAAAGACCAAACTTGGAATATGGGAAACCCCCAGGTCTGTATAATGTATAGATTTCCTTAGACAAGATAGAGACAGAGAATCACTGGAATTGACTTAGGAGATAATAAGTTATGTGATTAAATGTATTATGTAAAATGAGATCCATATTGAGGTTATTGACCCAGATAGAGGTTATAGATGTTTTATAAAACCTTGTCTATAGACAGGTTATCTATAGTGCACCCTATGGCAGGACAGGATAAATTGTAGGTGGTCCAAATATATGAGTAACTGCCTTAACTCCAATTACTTTCCATTCAACCCCTGCCGGTCAAACAGACATTGAAATACCTTACAATCTTTTCCAACCCATATACTTTCCTCAAAAGAGAATCGGTGCGGCAGGTAGCCTAGTGGTTAGGGCGTTGGACTAGTAACCAAAAGGTTGCAAGATTGAATCCCCAAGCTGACAAGGTAAAAATCTGTCATTCTGACCCTGAACAAGGCAGTTCATTCACCCACTGTTCCTA
This sequence comes from Oncorhynchus clarkii lewisi, assembly GCF_045791955.1. Taxonomy (NCBI): domain Eukaryota; kingdom Metazoa; phylum Chordata; class Actinopteri; order Salmoniformes; family Salmonidae; genus Oncorhynchus; species Oncorhynchus clarkii. The sequence continues at coordinate 29,909,426 of NC_092162.1, forward strand.
GGCTGTCATTGAAAATAAGAATTTGTTCTTAACTGACTTAACTGACTTGCCTGGTTAAATACATTTTCAAAAGACTGAACCATAATTAGAAAAGTTATAGAGGAGGTTGTCTTTCTGTGTTATGTGAATTTAACAGAAAATGGTGGTATTTAGACAGACGGGGAGGCCCCCACATCGTTGTGTTGGCATTGGCCCTCGTGGTCCAACCAGGACTAACTCATGGCAGGCCCAGGAGTGTGAGTGTGAGTCTGTGTCTTGGACAGAGAAACACACATGCACACACAGACAGAGAGACACACACACACATGGGATGGGGTATTGAGGGAGGGAAGGATGTGGGTAAGCGTGGCTAATGTGGGACAGGAACACCGGGTCCAATATGGCTACAGTCAGCGCCAGTGTTCTCTTCCTGGATAATTATCCTGTCACTCTATCCTACTTCCCAACAACACAGTCTGTGTGTGTGTTCCAAATAGCACCTTATTCTCTTTACTGAGTGGTTGTGGATCCAACTTTTTCCGGATCTTTAGTGCACTGGACTAAAGATCCGGAAGCTTCTGGCATGTGCAGATGACATCCTGTGCATGTGTATATTCTCTACTTTACACGCAGCGAACAGGCTTCTCAGGCGAATGGTACTTGTTTAATCAAAGCTTAATCAATGTCTGCAAGACCACATAATGATAGTATTCTACATAACAGAACCTAATATAATAGCATAGTATAACTTTACTGTGACAAAATCACTCAACAGCACACCCCACTAGGCAAAATACACAGGTAGGCTATGCTACAGTTTATCTGCTTTAAAATTCACTCACTGAACATCATTCAAAACAACACTTTAGGCTACCTCGAAACAATAATGTACAACTCAAGAAGATCTAAATGAATATCTCCATGAAAATGGTTGGTATGCAGATGCAACATGTTTTTCTCACCGGTAAAATTAGAAGAATTATCATTCACGATTGAATGTGGGGGTGTTTTTGTCTTAGTAACTTTATACTATGCTATATTTGGTTCTGTTACTTAGAATAGTAACATTATTTGATCTTGCAGACATTGATTCACCTTTGATGTAACTTTATTAAATTAGCACCATTCGCCTGAGTAGCCTGTTCTCTACACGTAAAATTAAGAATATAATATACAAATGCGCAGAATGCCAGAAGTTTTGGGATCTTTAATCCGGCAGACTAAAGATCCTGAAAAAGTCGGATCCACAGCCACGACCTTCTCTTTATAGCGCACTTGTCACTCCCTGACCTTAGAGAGCCGTTTTATTTCTCTATTTGGTTAGGTCAGGGTGTGATGTGGGGTGGGCATTCTATGTTTTGTTTTCTATGTTTCTTTATTTCTATGTTTTGGCCGGGTATGGTTCTCAATCAGGGACAGCTGTCTATCGTTGTCTCTGATTGGGAATCATACTTAGGTAGCCCTTTTTCCCCTCCTTTCAGTGTGGGTAGTTAACTTTGTTAGAGGCATCGGAGCCCTGTTAAGCTTCACGGTCGTTTTGTATTGTTTTTGTTGGCGATCTTCTAATAAAAATGAATATGTACGCTCACCACCCTGCACCTTGGTCCGCTTCTTACGATGTCCGTGACAGCACTACTTTTGACCAGGGCCAATAGGGTAGTAGGGTTTTGTTAGGAGAGATGAGTTTGTAGCCTTGTTCCAGATCTGTTTGTTGTCTTGTCAACTCCAACAGATCTGGGACCATGCTAGGTTTTTCACCTTTCGTTTTAGTGTGAAAGGTGGTTGTTTTTCAGGCTTGGCTGCAGACAGGGTGGCTGAAACAGCCTCTGGAAAACTCTGTGGAGACCACAACAGCCAGAGCTGAGCAGGCCTGCTAGACAGATCGATATTGTCCAGGATCCAACTCACGACTGTGGTTACAACGCAACTGTTCTGTGTGTGTATGTCTCTGTGTGTGCACGCGTGTCTGTGTGTGAGTGTGTATTACTCCAAGGCTGACTGACGCTCCTGTGTGAATAGGAAGGCCAGCCAGCCGTTGCTCAGGGTTAAAGATACAACAGAAATGATCAACTGTCCCAGCAGCAGGAATGACAGGAACACATCTGCCTTCTGAATGTTCACTTTGATCAGACCTGCAGGCTGAGTGTGTTGGCCCTGTCTGTGCATCCTCCTGCCTGGGATGGCTCAGACCTGGGTAGTGTTCACTAGGCACCAAACAGAAAAAAAGACTGATTCTGGGAGCGAATATCTGGACTCGTCCAATAACACCACACATGTTTTTATTTTTTTTTATTGCAAAAATGTTTATAACATTGTGCCTTAATGAACACAACCCTGGCCCAGTGTTAGCCTAGGGCCTAGCTCAGACCTGGAGGCTAGCCTGCTGACGTGGGTCTGGCCTGCCTCTGCTTTGGCCTGGCTTGGAGCTGCTAGGCTGGCTGCAGTTGACACGCTTTTGGAAGGCTAGAGGCCATTTGCATTCATGTCCTGCCAGCTTACATATCTGACACCTGTCGTCTGGCCCAAATCAAACAATCCCCGACTACATCAGAGTGTGCGTGTGTGTTAGTTTTATACAGTGTCAGTCTGTGCAAATTTACACTTCTATTTGTGTTTGGGAATGAGGTTGAATTCACAGTGTGTGCTTTGGAATGGATTGTGTGTGTGTGTGTGTCTGTCTGTCCGTCCATTCAAGGAAATGCCCCTAAAACCCCATTCTCACATTCTCACGGTTCCTTGCAGGCTGGTCTGTAACATTATTCTCTCATGTAGCACATGGGGATGTGTGAAACTTACTCCTTAGTCTTAAGTGTCCCGCTTGCGTCACATCATTAGCTAGCTTTTGAGGTGGCGCATTCGGCTAAGATGCTTGAGGAGGGCGGCCACGTGTGTTTTGTGTGGCAGAGGTCCCAAGTTCGCGGGCACGTATGAGCCGAATAGGGAGGAAGTGGTACTTGCTAAGCAAGCAGTGTGACATCCTTTACACTTAGAAAGACAAACTTAAATAAGAAATGCAATACTTTATTTATTTTAAACCAAATAATAGTATCAATAAAAGAAGCGCAAATAAAGCTATACAAATCAGTGACTGAAAAAACAAGCATACCATGCACACAGAAATGTTTGCTTCACAGGATACAACCAGACCATGTTAATTTCAGTGTGGTTTGTGACCTGGCATGTATGAGCCCAATCCACATAGGAGTGAAGCAGCAGCTTTCAGATTCACCTTAACTTCACTGATTCTAGATCAGTACATACTGTAGTCAGTATAGAGCAGTGAGGATTGGCAGCTAATATCCACCCTATCTGATCCCAAATCAGTACTGAGGACAACCATACCGTGTTGGGTTGGGAGGCCCTGCTGTAACATAAGGTGATGGCTACTGCTGCTTCAGTGTGGAAAGAGTGAAAGTCAAACATCATGAAATCAAAATTACACTGAAATTAATCTTCCCTGTAATCAAGACTTCCGAGTCTTAATCAACGGTATTGATACTTCACAACTAAATAAAGAACAAATGTTGTTAAACTCAAACCTTTCGTATTATGGCTAAAATTGACATTATCAAACATGATTCAGATATAATAGCATCGACCAGGCCGGCAGGTGAGTGCAATATACTTGAGTGTGCTGTGTGTTGTAGAGCTAAGCTTTGTGAGGCTATTGTAGAGTGAAGCAACGGATAACACTTACAAAGACAGCGGGACAGACAGAGACACATGAGTCGTATTCATAAGGGCAGTCCATCGCCAAAACCTTTTGCAATGGAAAATGAAAACGAGCGCTTCCTATTTGACAAGTCCCTTTCTGTTTCACTCCGTTTTCTTCCGTTTGGTGCCTAATGAATATGTCCCTAGACAGACACATTGCTGGTAGGTGTATTTTGGTGCAAAGTGGATCTCGGTGCTGGGTGGTGGTGGCGCCCCCGCTGGGTTACGCCCGCTATAGCAGGATCCTCTATCTCAGTCTCGTCGTTGGAGCCCTTCCGTTTTTGGGCATAGGTGGCGTAGGGCAAGACAGTCCGTACAGCACCAGAGCATGACCCAGGTCCTTCAGTACTTGGTCTCCTGGTCTCGTGTGTGTGTGTGTGTGTGTGTGTGTGTGTGTATGTGTATATATATATATATGTGTGTGTGTGTGTGTGTATATGACTGACTGACTGACTGACTGATTGACTGACTGACTTTTATACACTATTTATAAAGTATGACATACTCTTATAGATTTGTGAAGCATTTATGTCGTGCTTATGAAGATTTTATGTATGCTATAAAAATGATTTCTTTTTTTACGTACTCAAAAACTAAATTAAAATAAAAACACAAAAAAAAAACATAACACTTGCAGCAGCACTATCAAGGTTCTTATCAGCTATTTCAAGCATTCGCTGAGACGACGGGCCAATAATTCGTTTTTAGGTTTTACGGTACCTTACACAACATGTATCTGCGCATTTCCCTAGTCACCCCGTTCACTCTGTCCAGTTTGAAATATAGTTGAATAGTGGAGACCAGAGTCTATCAAACTTGGGCTGTCTCTTGTGGAGGTCATAAGTGAGCTTTTCAAGAGGAAATAAAAATGATTTCTAAGTTTCTTTAAAGTGGGACTGGAACATTCTGTAACGCTACATCCTTATGAACAGGCTCAAACCAATCACAAGACATAGCCAAATGCAGACACACAACACACTTGTTTCAGAGAACTGGGCCTTCAACTTCGCTGCCTTCTCTCATACACCTCTGTTGGCATGGACAGGTTGTTAGACCATGGGCAATCATTCCAGGAATCCAGGAACCATCACACCAAGAGCATACATAACACCCAGTTCCCCATACTCTTAAACCTGGAGACACAGAGGCACGTTGGTCTGAGTTTGGGTTGTTTACAATGCCTCGCTCCTGGCAGGAGTCTCATTAGGTGCTCAGTCATAAGGCTGCTAGTGAGTTCCCCGAAGACCATTGAGGAAAGTACTATTTTGAAAAGTAATAACTTTCGAAGGGCTAAAAATGGTCCTCGGAGAGTTGAGTGGAAAAAAGGGGTGAAGAGGTTGGTAATTCCTGCCAGTTAACGCACAGCAGTGCCAACAGTCAGAAAGGAGGCACAGGGCATTGGGGAATATCATGTCACCTGGGTTTACCTTTCTACACACGCATTAAGGGCCATCTTCTGACTTCAGAGACATGAAATACAACTAGATCCAGAATTTCAAGAGGTCCAAGAACAGTGACTTGAGGAACCCCTTGACTATTTTTCCCCCTTTGCAAGTACCCCATTGACATCAATGAATGATATACGCAAAATATCTAATTGTGCACGCTTACTGTATCTATAGGAATAAGGCCGATACTGTACAACCCTCACACTTTGAGGGCCTAAATCAGTCTATCAATCAGTAGACCACCAATGGCCATTTCACTATCAAGTTGTGGTGTAGACTGACCATTCGACCACATGTACTGTAGCACCAGCCAGAAGGAGGGAGACAAACACAGATTCCACACAGGTGGTGCAGCCCCGTAGCAACACATGAGTGAAGCAGGAGAGTTATGATTGCAATTAACAGATTAAAAAAACTACCCACCACCCTCTTCATTACTTTACTCTCCCAGCTAGAGATAGGCCAATGTGGTGCCCAGGTGACTGAATTTCTCAAACTATCCACCCAACTATGCGCCACTAAAGCCCATCTCTGTTGTCCAGCTGAAGAGTTATGAGACAGAGGGAGATGGACAAACAGAGAGACGTAAAATACTACTATCATACAGTCGTGGGTTAAAATATTGGCACCCTGCACTTTTCTAAGTAACTCACAATATTTCCTAAAAATAATTTGAAATTGCCAAAGTATTTTTTCTCCACAAATCTTTATTACACAACCTTTGTTTTTTTTAATATATCCATTTAAAATCAGAAAATTAACAGATATGGCAATGACAAAATTACCGACACCCTAGACTTAATATTTGGTAGCACAACCTTTGGTCAAAATAACTGCAATCAAGCGCTTCCAAAAGCTATCAATGAGCTTCCTGCATCTCTGTACTGGCAGTTTGGCCCACTCCCCTTGTGCAAACTGCTCCAGTTCTCCATATTTGAAGGGTACCTTCTCATAACTGCTGTTTTCAGATCTCTCCTGAAGTTTTCAATGGGATTTAGATCTGGACTCATTGCTGGCCACTTCAGAACAGTCCAGCGTTTTGCCTTGAACCATTCCTGGGCACTTTTTGAAGTGTGTTTGGGGTCATTGTCCTGCTGGAAGACCCATGACCTTCGACGGAGACCCAGCTTTCCAACACTGAGTCCAACATTGCGCTCCAAAATGCCTTGATATTCTCCTGATTTCATGATACCATGCACACTTTCAAGGCACCCAGCGCCAGAGGCAGCAAGGAAACCCCACAACATCACTGAACCGCCTCCATGTTTGACTGTAGTGAAGGTGTTATTTTTTGAAGACTTAATTTTGTTTTCTGTAAACATAGAGATGGTGTGCTATACCAAAAAGCTCTAATTTGGTCTCATCTGTCCACAGGCCATTCTCCCAGAAGGATTTTGGCATGTTCGGGTGTGTTTTGGCAGTCGGGCTTCTTATGTCTAAGCATCAGCTGTCAGAGCAGCTTACCAATCACTGTACCTGTAAACAGCCAATCTGTAAATAGCACACCCAACTACCTCATCCCCATATTGTTACTTATCTTCTTGCTATTTTGAACCCCAGTATCTCTACTTGCGCATCATCATCTGCACATCTATCACTCCAGTGTTAATGCTAAATTGTAATTATTTTGCCTCCATGGCCTATTTCTTGCCTTTTCTATTGTGTTATTAACTGTATGTTTGTTAATGTGTAACTCTGTTGTTGTTTTGTCTTAAGCTTTGCTTTATCTTGGCCAGGTTGCAGTTGTAAATGAGAGCTTGGTCTCAACTGGCCTAGCTGGTTAAATAAAGGTGAAATTTAATAAAAGGTATCTTTCTCAGCAGTGGGGTCCTCCTGGGTCTCCTACGATATAACCCTTGAATCTGTGTGGCAGTTGATCAAGGTGCTTTCTCCACCATTCAAACAATCCTTCACTGTAATCTTCCATAAGTTCTCTCTTGCGGCCGCGTCCAGGGAGGTTGGCTACAGTGGCATAGGCCTTAAACTTCTTGATAACATTACATACGGTGGGAACAAGAACATCAAGGTCTCTGGAGATGGACTTGTAGCCTTGAGACTGTCCATGCTTGGCTACAATCGTGTCTGACCTCAGAAAATTCTCTGATTTTCTTTATTTTCTCCATGCTAATCGGGGTACACAGTGACACAAAACAGGAGAATGAGTCCATTTCTCTATTCAAACTAGTTGAATGAGTGATTTTTATATAGCGGGCACTGGCAACTCACCACAGGTGAGTTCAATTCTAAAGTAAAGGAGAATCACCTGCTTGAAATCAAATTATTTCAAACTATTTCTAGAAGGTGCCAATAATATTGTCCGGTCCATTTTAAGATTTCTTTCGGGAATAAGCTAACATTTAGTAACTTTGGCCCATTCCTCCTGACAGAGCTGGTGTAACTGAGTCAGGTTTGTAGGCCTCCTTACTCGCACCCACTTTTTCAGTTCTGCCCACAAATTGTCTATAGGATTGAGGTCAGGGCTTTGTGATGGCCACTCCAATACCTTGACTCTGTTGTCCTTAAGCCATTTTGCCACAACTTTGGAAGTATGCTTAGGGTCTTGTCCATTTGGAAAACCCATTTGCAACCAAGCTTTAACTTCCTGACTGATGTCTTGAGATGTTGCTTCAATTTATCCTCATAATTTTCCACCCTCACGATGCCATCTATTTTGTGAAGTGCACCAGTCCCTCCTGCAGCAAAGCACCCCCACAACGTAATGCTGCCACCCGGGTGCCTCACGGTTGGGATGGTGTTCTTCGGCTTGCAAGCCTCCCCCTTTTTCCTCCAAACATAACAATGGTCATTATGGCCAAACAGTTCTATTTTTGTTTCATTAGACCAGAGGTAATTTCTCCAAAAAGTACGATCTTTGTCTCCTTGTGCAGTTGCAAACCGTAGTCTGGCTTTCAGGTTATGTCGATATAGGACTCGTTTTACTGTGGATATCGATACTTTTGTACTTGTTTCCTCCAGCATCTTCACAAGGTCCTTTGCTGTTGTTCTGGGATTGATTTGCACCAAAGTACGTTCATCTCTTGGAGACAGAACGTGTCTCTTTCCTGAGAGGTATGACGGCTGCGTGGTCTAAAGGTGTTTATACTTGCGTACTATTGTTTGTACACATAAACTTGGTACCTTCTGGTATTAGGAAATTGCTCCCAAGAATGAACCAGACTTGTGGGGGTCTACAATTTTTTTTACGAGGTCTTGGCTGATTTCATTTGATTTTGCCATGATATAAAGCAAAGAGGCACTGAGTTTGAAGGTAGGCCTTGAAATACATCCACAGGTACACCTCCAATTGACTCAAATTATGTCAATTCGCCTATCAGATGCTTCTAAAGCCATGGCATAATTTTCTGGAATTTTCCAAGGTGTTTAAAGGCACAGTCAACTTAGTGTATGCAAACTTCTGACCCACTGTAATTGTGATAAAGTGAATTATAAGTGAAATAATCTGTCTGTAAACAATTGTTGGAAAAATGACTTGTGTCATTCACAAAGTAGATGTCCTAACCGACTTACCAAAACCATAGGTTGTTAATTAACAATACATTTGTGGAGTGGTTGAAAAACAAGTTAATGACTCCAATCTAAGTAAGTGTATGTAAACTTCCAACATCAACTGTGTGTGGATACCAAAATAATTTCTAATTTCAACAGTTTTTTGGAAGAAAAAAGTGAGAGGGTGCTAATATTTTTGGCCATGACTGTATATAGTCTTGGCATGTCATGACTTTTGATAACCTGCCCACTTACTTTTCCACTTGTAGGGCATTAGTGTGATCTAGATACAGAGCCCTAACAATCCTTTAAATCCATTGACAGTCCATGATAAATATTATCAAAGGAGTAGAGAAGGGAGGGTGCCTAATGGCCACTCTGAATGCTTTTTGACTTCTGTCAACATGTGTTTCTTCCACAGCTCAGCACATGTTATTCAATAATATTTCCACTGGGTCATTAGGGAGGCACTGGAATTAGCTCTTGGGCTCCCAATTTCTATTTATTTTGCTCTCCCTCTTATATTTAGAGTGAGACATTGAATTCACAGTTTTGCTTCATGTTTTATTTCAACACTTGGTTTTCCTCTCAGTTTTTTTTTAAATCTCCTCTAAAATGCTGATTTGTTGAAATCTACTACATCATCTTCAACTTTTTAAAGAAAAAAAATCTGCAATATCTCACTAATATGTGCGCCTGTGGCTTCACAAGAGTAAATAAGTTATGTAACATTTTCATATTCACATTAACTCCCAAAATGAGACAAAGGGGCTCATGTTTGGGATGACTGACTGAGGACACAATGCAATCAATCTATCTATTGGTACTACATTGATATTGATTGCTGCATTGTTTGGTTTAGAGCTACCAAGAAAGGCATTTCACTGTACTTGTGCACATGACATTAAAGCTGGAAACATCTGAGCCCGTATTTAAAAAGGGCCTCAGAGTAAGAGTGCTGATGTAGGATCAGTTTAGCTTTTTAGATCATATTGAGTCAGATTACAGTGGGTTCGGAAAATTATTGACAGCTTTGATAAAGAAAAGCAAAAATAACTGTATAAAATAAATTATTTACCTATTTTTTGAGCATACAATATAGCTCAGTATTCTAATTATTTATTTTGTGCAGTCATTTTTGCTCATCTTTATTAAGGGTGTCAATCATTTCGGACCCCACTGTATAGGGACATGGTGGGGACTTGATCCTAGATCAGCACTTTTTTTTTTAAACGGGTCCTGGCGTTGAGGACAGGATGGAGCTCTATGGCACTGTTAGCAATATGCTATCTGGCATTGAAAAGCGGATGGAGCTCTGTTAGTGATTTTAGCGGGGACACTGTGTGACATTCCTGTGCCTGTCTATCACAGTGTTGACAGCAGAATGGAGTTATTTTGCCAGAGGAAAGCAGAGACGAGAGAGAATACTAAACAGTGTCTTTGCCCCAAATGACATCCTATTGCCTATATAGTGCCTTACTTTTGACCAGAGCCCTATCAAAGATAGTGCACCATGTTAGGAATAGGATGCCATTTTGGACTCAGACAGCCAGTCATAAACAGAGCTGGAGGATAGAGGCAGAGGCTTTTAGCTGCCGAATTAACCTTGCCAATAACACTGAGCAGAGCTGTCACAAGAGAGAGGAGACCAGGTCTCTCTTTCTCGCTCTTCCCATCTGTCAGACAATCCAAACATCCGCTCCTCTTATAAACACGTCTCTTTCCCTTTTCCATCATTTATTCCTCTCTCTCTCACTCAATCTTTTTCTCCAGGGCTCCTGCCTGCTGAGCTGCTCCAAACACCCTCGGTCCGTCCGGGCCACCGGACGTCCACTGACAGGGGAGAGAGGGAAAACTGCTTCCAGGTCAGATGTCAGGGGTAAAGAGGGGAGAGTAGTGTCTCTGGAGTGAGAGGGTCAGGACGAGATGAGGGGTTCTGGGACTTTGACACTCTGGCACGCTCCTCCATGGTGCAGAGAGGATGCTGGGTAATTTGCAGGCAGCAGAGTTTTTATTCATGTACCATTTATTTATGTGATATTGAGATGAATATCTCTTTCAAATGAGCCCTGGCAAATAAAGCAATATACAAGATTGATTTGTGGACCCAGGGTGGGTCTGTTTCATGTGGTTTCATCAACGTTGATCAGTACAATATCTATCTAAAGGGATGTTAATCAGGCAGAGAGGTGCCACAGATCCAGATTAAAAACAGGCGTCTCACTGAATTAAACAGCTCTAAGCTTTAGACTCTCCCACTACTTCCATCCATCCTCTCTATCCCTCACATCTCGACTCCAACATGGGGATTTGGAGAGAAGAGGAAAGAAGAGGTGAGGAGGAGTGATCTCTCTTAGGATGAAGGGATAGAATGATCCACTCAGGATGAGAGCATTAGTGTTATAGCCAGACCTAGGAGTTAGTGGCATTTGTGATGAGCATAAGTAAATTGCCTCTGACAACCAGTCAGAGAGAGACAGAGAGACAGATAAGAGGGTGTGAGCCGGACATAGGAAGGTAGACACATGGAGAGAGAGGAGTGTCTGTGTGTGCGTGCATATGTGTGTGTTATTCCAGAGGGAATCTGTTATTCTGGTTGCTGTCAAACAGGGACGTGTAACAATGGAGGAGAAGAAGGCCTCAGTCTCTCCTTCTCTGAAAGCGGGTTGGCAATATGTCGCCAAGCTTTACTACCCAAACACACGCTTTCAATAAACAGCACAAATTAAAGCCCAGCAAGACCACAGACACTCTGCTGAGAGAGAGGAGTGTTTGTGTGTTGGCGCTGGTCTGCGGCACTTAAAAGAATACTTGACAAACAGTACACTGTTCGATAGAAGGCTAGCTGTTACCATAGACTTAAAGTCATTACGCTAATGCTACTTAGCAATTGCGCTAAGGCTAGTTAGCAGCTTCCTTCCAACAGCACGTAGAGACCAACATTTTTTTCCACAAGTTCATCTGACTCTGGAGAAGTAGATACAGAACTTCATTGCCAGTATCCATTTAAGGGTCCCACACTCTAACAAGTGTTTATCCTGTAGAGAGGGTAATTTTCCTATGTCCCTGTCAAGCAAACAGAGATTATGACAGTGTATGCATGCGAGTGAATAAGCTCATGACTGTGTGTGTCTGTCGCATGCTAGTGAATATACTAATGTGTGTGTGTGTGAGAAGGAGTGAGAGAGAGAGAGAGAGAGAGCTCATGTGTGTGAGCCCAGTGTTTAAAACATGCCTAAGGTCAGGGAGAGAAAAACCCAGGTTCTCTGTGCGGTCGGTTTCAACACATCGGCATAAACTTTTAGATTAGTACTTCACACACACTTCATTAATAAGACAGGGCCTACAGCCTGCACATCCTGACAACCAGAGATCCCCCAGCAGCTCTCCTTTACCCCACACAGAGCAAGGCTTTAATCTCAGAGGGACATCAGGGAATGCTGTGTTTTTGTTTTTACAGAGAATTGCCTTACAGACAATAAACCAGATTCTGCAATTCAACCAGACGGCTTTACCATTTTCCATATGGATTGAGCAGTGGCTTCTGGTAGGAGTAGGGGGTAAGGGTGTAATGGCACACGTATTCCTACCGAAATGTTTGGTTTGGTCCGCACTGTGAATCCGAATGAATACATACAAAAAATAAGGCCTATAGACTATGCCTCGAGTAAATCGGAGCTGAAAAAAACATTTTGGGCTATTCCATTAAAACTAGGGCTGTGACTGTAATTTAACAACTGTGTAACTTGACGGTTATAGATGAAGACCATCATGATATGGAAAATATGAATCTCTCTCCCTCACTTTTCATGTCTCTCTACCTCCCTCACTCTCACTTCTCATCTCCCTCTCTCCAGCTCCCTCCCTCTCTCACTCACTCCCACTCTAATGACACCAACACTCCTTTCTCTCTACCTACCTCACTTTTCCTCTCAATCTTTCAATGCCTCCCCGCTCACTCTCCTGTGTCCCTTTCCCGCATTTCACCTCCCTCTCTCCACCAAATCACCTACCCTCCTCTCTCGAGAGTAGACCTTCCCCTTTTTAAACTAACGGTCCTATGCACTGCTGACAGTGTCTCTTCCATTACACCCTCCATACACATCCACTGTTCACACACAAACACGGAAAAGCATACACTTACATACCCACGGGGAATGTCCCTGTATGCACTCACACACACAGAAACACACACACTCATGTATGCACACACACACACACACACACACACACCTGCCAAGATCAACGCTACCACTTGCCCCTACTTACCGTCCCCCCTCTCTGAAGACCCCCAGCAAAGAAACTTGACAAACAGTACACTGTTCGCTTTCTCTTCATATTCGGGTAAGATGAAAAATGAAGGCATGGCAATGTTGCAAAAGCCCTGCACTTTTAAAATGGCCGTGTTCCTATGGAATTGCCCATGTTTTGAGCACCTCCATTAGGTAAAATAAATTTTACCTAATGGTTATTTTCGTAAAAAATAAGGGAGGGTTGTCAAACTATCATATTTTTTCTTTGGGGAGAGTTGTTTTTTTTTATTGGGCACAGGGTTCACATTCACTCTTTTGCAGGTTTTACTAAAGTATATAATTTCTTCCATCATAGCCAAATTTCCTCATCTGCTTGCATGCGCCTGCCCTACACAGTGCCATCGGTATTCAGACCCCTTGACTTTTTCCACAGTTTGTTACGTTACAACCATAACCTAAAATGTAGAAACATCAGCAATGTACACACAATACCCCCTAATGACAAAGCGAAAACAGGTTATAATTTTTTTGCAAATGTATTAAAAATAAAAAACAAATACCTTATTTACAAAAGTATAGATACCATTTGCTATGAGACACAAAATTGAGCTCGGGTGCATCCTATGCCCATTGATCACCCTTGAGATGTTTCTACAACTTGATTGGAGTCCACCTGTGGTCAATTCAATTGATTGGACATGATTTGGAAATGCACACACCTGTCTATATAAGGTCCCAAAGTTGACAGTGCTTGTCAGAGCAAAAACCAAACCATGAGGTCGAAGGAATTGTCTGTAGAGCTCCGAGACAGGATTGTGTCGAGGCACAGATCTGGGGAAAGGTACCAACGGATTTCTGCAGCATTGAAGGTCCCCAAGAACACAGTGGCCTCCATCATTCTTAAATTGAAGAAGTTTGGACCACCAAACTGAGCAATCGAGGGAGAAGGGCCTCTATGGAGAGGAGAGAATCTTCTAGAAGGACAGCCATCTCTGCAGCACTCGACCAATCTGGACTTTATGGTAGAGTTGCCAGACAGAAGCCACTCCTCAGTAAAAGGCACATGACAGCCTGCTTGGAGTTTGCCAAATGGCACCTAAACAAGATTGTCTGGTCTGATGAAACCAAGATTTAACTCTTTGGTCTGAATGCCAAGTATCCCATCTGGAGGAAACCTGGCACCATCCCTATATTGGTCACATACACAAGCATGGTGGTGGCAGTATCATGCTGTGGGGATGTTTTTTAGAGGCAGGGACTGGGAGACTAGTAAGGATTGAGGCAAAGATAAACGGAACAAAGTACAGAGTGATCCTTGATGAAGTCCTGAGCACTCTGGGGCAGATTCTCAGACTGGGGCGAAGGTTAACCTTCCAACATGACAACAACCATAAGCACACAGCTAAGACCAAGCAGGAGTGGCTTCGGGACAAATGTGAATGTCCTTGAGTGGCTCAGCCAGAGCCCGGACTTGAACCCAATCGAACATCTCTGGATAGACCTGAAAATAGCTGTGTAGCAACACTCCCCATCCAACCTGATAGAGCTTGAGAGGATCTGCAGAGAAGAATGGGAGAAACTCCCCAAATACAGGTGTGCCAAGCTTGTAGCATCATTCCCAAGAAGACACGAGGCTGTAATTGCTACCAAAGGTGATTCAACAAAGTAGAGTAAAAGGGTCTGAATGCTTATGTAAAACATTTCTTACAACCTGATTTTGCTTTGATATTATAGAGTATTGTGTGTAGAATGATGAGTTTAAAAAGATTTAATCAATTTTAGAATAACCTACATTTCTGAAGGCACTGTATCAAGGTGTTTTGGTACTTCCCTTATGCACTGCTTTTCCGTGTGCAAACTTGTACTATACCACAGGTCTGTATAGTCTAATGGTCTATACTGCACTATATCACTCTATTCATAGTGACAATAGTGGTAGGTGGATATTTCGTCATACCACACAATCATACCACACAAACACTTTCAAAGATGGGTAAATGTTTAATATGAATCGACAAGAACAAATAGGAATAGCTGATAGGCAGCAGAGGCCACCATCATTGAGCATGAAAGAACAGTGAAGACAGACGCACAGCTCAAAAATCTCCCCTATTGATCTTGTTCAAATTAAATCAAATGTATTTATATAGCCCTTCGTACATCAGCTGATATCTCAAAGTGCTGTACAGAAACCCAGCCCAAAACCCCAAACAGCAAGCAATGCAGATGTAGAAGCACGGTGGCTAGGAAAAACTCCCTAGAAAGGCCAAAACCTAGGAAGAAACCTAGAGAGGAACCAGGCTATGTGGGCTCTACCCTTAACCTTGTTCTGAACACCTCCAAATCAAAGGTCATGTGGTTTGGTCATGCCCCTCTTCCCACAGGTATTATTACTACCTCTGAGGGTTTAGAGCTTGAGGTAGTCACTGCATACAAGTACTTTAGAGTATGGCTAGACGGTGCACTGTCCTTCTCTCAGCACATATCAAAGCTGCAGGCTAAAGTTAAATCTAGCCTTGGTTTCCTCTATCGTAATCACTCTTCACCCCAGCTGGCAAACTAACCCTGATTCAGATGACCATCCTACCCATGCTAGATTACGGAGACATAATCTATAGATCAGCAGGTAAGGGTGCTCTTGAGCGGCTAGATGTTCTTTACCATTCGGCCATCAAATTTGCCACCAATGCTCTTTATAGGACACATCACTGCACTCTATACTCTGTAAACTGGTCATCTCTGTATACCCGTCGCAAACCCACTGGTTTATGCTTATTTATAAAACCCTCTTAGGCCTCACTCCTCCCTATCTGAGATATCTACTGCAGCCCTCATTCTCCACATACAACACCCGTTCTGCCAGTCACATTCTGTTAAAGGTCCCCAAAGCGCACACATCCCTGGGTCGCTCCTCATTTTGCTGTAGCTAGCGACTGGAACGACCTGCAACAAACACTCAAAATGCACAGTTTTATCTCAATCTCTTCATTCAAAGACCATGGACACTCTTACTGACAGTTGTGGCTGCTTTGTATGATGCATTGTTGTCTCTACCTTCTTGACCTTTGTGCTGTTGACTTTGCCCAGTAATGTTTCTACCATGTTTTTGTGCTGCTTTCATGCTGTGTTGCTACCATGTTGTTGTCATGTTGTGTTGCTACCATGCTGTGTTGTCATGTGTTGCTGCCTTGTTATTGCCTTAGGTCTCTCTTTATGTAGTGTTGTGTCTCGTTGTGATGTGTGTATTGTTTTTATTATTTTTTTAATCCCAGGCCCCTGTCCCAGCAGGAAGCCTTTTGCCTTTTGGTAGGCCGTCATTGTAAATAAGAATTTGTTCTTAACTGACTTGCCTAGTTAAATAAAGGTTAAATCTTTTTTTAATTATAAAATAAACTAGCCTACAACACCACAATGCAATGAATAATTGCATTATTGTTTTTAAGTGAGTACAACATTCTAGCCTACTCTTGGCTGAACTTCACAAGGTGGTGAAAGTGCATAGTGATAAGGTTGATTCTTCTTTCAATAAATATTAAGGGTCTTATTCTGGTGACAATGATTGATGCTTGGCTGCCATTTGACAAATGAAATATTGCACTTTTGTCCATAATAATCTTATCATGTAGTAGGCTATACCTGCACTGTATCTGCAAGTTATTGTCTGGAGGGCACGTGCCAATACCAGAATGGGCACAATACCAGAGCGGGACTCTAACCTGGAAGCTTACATGAAATCCCGCTATGCCCTCCGACGAACCATCAAACAAGGCAAAGCGTAAATACAAAGTGTCAATACAAAGTATCAGGACTAAGATTGAATCCTACTACACCGGCTCCGACGTCAGTCGGATGTGGCAGGGCTTGCAAACTATTACAGACCACAAAGGGAAGCACAACCACAAGCTGCCCAATGATACAAGCCTACCAGACGAGCTAAATTACTTCTATGCTCGCGTCGAGGCAAGTAACACTGAAGCATGCATGAGATCATCAGCTGTTCTGGACGACTGTGTGATCACGCTGATGTGAGTAAGATCTTTAAAAACAGGTCAACATTTACAAGGCCACAGGGTCAGACACATTACCAGGACATGAACTCCGAGCATGCGTTGTGTCTTCACTGACATTTTCAACCTGTCCCTGACTTGAGTCTGTAATACCAACATGTTTCAAGCAGACCACTATAGTCCCTGTGCCCAAGAACACTAAGGTAACCTGCCGAAATGACTACCAACCCGTAGCACTCACGTCTGTAGCCATGAAGTGCTTTGAAAAGCTGGTCATGGCTCAAATCAACACCATTATCCCAGAAACCCTAGACCTACTCCAACTTGCATACCGCCCCCAACAGATCCACAGATGATGCAATCTCTATTGCACTCCACACTGCCCACCTGGACAAAATGAACACCTATGTGAGAATGCTATTCATCAAAGCTCATCAGTAAGCTAAGGACTCTGGGACTAGACACCTCCCTCTGCAACTGGATCCTGGACTTCCTGACAGGCCGCCCCAGGTGGTAAGGGTAGGTAACAATGCATCCGCCACGCTGATCCTCTACATGGGGGCCCCTCAGGGGTGCATGCTCAATCTCCTCCTGTACTCCCTGTTCACTCATGACTGCATGGCCAGGCACAACTCCAAATTACACAACAGTGGTAGGTCTGATAACCAACAACAATGAGACAGTCTATAGGGAGGAGGTCAGAGACCTCGCCGTGTGGTTTGGCATGGATCCTCAACAGCTAATCAAAGGGCTACCCAGACCTCTCTTTCACGCTGCTGCTACTCTGTTTATTATCTATGCATAGTCACTTTATCTCTACCTACATGTACATAGTACCTCAATTACCTTGATTAACCGGTGCCCCCGCACACTGACTCTGTACCGGTACCCCCTGTATATAGCCTCGCTGCTGTTTAATTATTTGTTACTGTAATTTTACATTTTTTACCTAACACTTTTTCTATTTGTTTTTTTAACTTCTTAAAGCATTGTTGGTTAAGGGCTTGTAAGTAAGCATTTCACTGTAAGGTCTATTCTGCGCATGTGGCAAATTAAATTTGATTTGATTTACAAGTCAAAAGTTTGGACACACCTACTGATTCAAAGGTTTTCTTGATCAAATTGCTGCAAAGAACCCACTACTAAAGGTCACCAATAAGAAGAGGAGAATTGCATGGGCCAAGAAACATGTGCAATGGACATTAGACAGGAGGACATCTGTCCTTTGATCTGCTAAGTTTTTGGTTCCAACTGCCCTGTCTTTGTGAGATGCAGCGTAGGTGAACGGATGATCTCCGCATATGTGGTTCCCACCATGAAGCATGGAGGATGTGTGATGGTGTGGGGCTGCTATGCTGGCGACACTGTCAGTAATTTATAAAAAATTTAAGGCACACTTAACCAGCATGGTTACCACAGCATGCTGCAGCAATATGCCATTCCATCTGGTTTGCACTTAGGACTATCATTCGTTTTTCTACAGGACAATGACCCAAAACACACCTCCAGGCCTCGTTTTATTGGCATTTACGTATGTCCCCATTACCAGTAAAACATAATCAAAACCTATTTCTTTCACTTACTTGCTGTGCTGTTTCGTTGCTCATTTGTTCAGTCATTTCATTCTCAACCAGGATTTCTATGGAACGCAGTTTAGGTCTTTGCGTATCAAAAATGATACACGTCAAATAACACTATTTGACGTGTCAAATAACACGACATAATCTGTTTCATTAGCTATAGTTAGCTAGCTAACTATTTAGCTATGAGTCATCTAAAATAACTAATTTATAAGACAGTTCTTATTTGATTAATGGTGGTAGGACCCATCTATGTGAAGCTAGCCACAATAAGGATTAGCCACATTCCACTATTGTGCTTAATCCTTATTGTGGCTAGCTTCACAACACATAAACCGGTCCTGTCGAGCATCACTAGCCAGATGAAGCTAGATGGCTGATTATAACATTAGCTTTGGGCAACAGGGTAAAGTAGCTAGCTGGCTATTTATTTTCATGAACTGAAATTGTGTTCCATGGTGTTTCATTGTGTTCCATGGTTTTTATCACCCCCGGAGACTCTGTGCCACCAGAGACTCTGGGTTCGAGCCCAGGCTCTGTCGCAGCCGGCCGCGACCGAGAGGTCCATAGTGCGACGCACAATTGACCTAGCATCGTCCGGGTAAGGGAGGGTTTAGCCGGAAGGGATATCCTTGTCTCATCGCGCACTAGCGACTCCTGTGGCGGATCGGGCACAGTGCCCGCTGACCAGGTCGCTAGGTGCACGGTGTTCCTCCAACACATTGGTGCAGCTGGCTTCCGGGTTGGATGCGCGCTGTGTTAAGAAGTAAGAGCGGCTTGGTTGGGTTGTGTTTCGGAGGACGCATGGCTCTCGACCTTCGTCTCTCCCGAGCCTGTACGGGAGTTGTAGCGATGAGACAAGATAGTAACTACTAACAATTGGATACCACAAAATTGGGGAG
Source organism: Oncorhynchus clarkii lewisi (assembly GCF_045791955.1). Taxonomy (NCBI): domain Eukaryota; kingdom Metazoa; phylum Chordata; class Actinopteri; order Salmoniformes; family Salmonidae; genus Oncorhynchus; species Oncorhynchus clarkii. The sequence continues at coordinate 29,928,816 of NC_092162.1, forward strand.
AAAAAGGGGGGAAAAAGAAAGAAAGAAAGAATGCTGTGTTGCATGTGTAGCGCAAAATTTTACGTGGTGTAATTACGTCATGTACCTACGTTATATAGGTATGCACGACAGCTTTGACATCGGTTTTTAACGTTGGCGTTAAACTAGACATCGGGCCGATACCAATGTTGCCATTTTTAGCTAATATCGTCCAATTCAGATATGCTCACCAATATATCGTCCATCCCTAATTATTAATCATTATTTATAACCTTGTCAAAGTCTTGATTATATTTCCTATTGTAGTGACCGCAATTTCCGGTCGATTTCCCAGCCAAACGTGAAGAACAAACGGAGGTATTTCGCCTACAAAAGTAATATTTTTGGAAAAAAGGAACATTTGCTATATAACTGGGTGAAAATATCAGAAGCTCAAAGGTAAACAATTTAATTTGATTGCTTTTCTGATTTTCGTGACCAGGTTGCCTGCTGCTAGCTAGTCATAATGCTATGCTAGGCTATCGATAAACTTACACAAATGCTTGTCTTGCTTTGGCTGTAAAGCATATTTTCAAAATCTGAGACGACAGGGTGATTAACAAAAGATGTGTTTCAATATATTTCACTTGTGATTTCATGAATAGGAATATTTTCTAGTAATATTTATGTCCGTTGCGCTATGCTAATTAGTGTCAGTTAATGATTACTCTCCCGGACCCGGGATGGGTAGTATCAAGAGGTTTTAAGTCCAGTCCAACGTACATGTGAGTATGTGCAACAACATGGTAGGCCCTACTTTGCTGAACTTCCATTTGAAGTAAAGATACAAGAGCTAAGTGTTTACCCCAGCTACATGCCACAATCAAGAAAATAGCAAACAGAGCATGAGCAGAGGCTCTCTGTTCAAAAGAAAGAAACAACAGCATGGTGGAAATGGAAAACAAGCCCACTTCCAGTCACACACACAAAACCTCCCTGAGTCATAAGTGGCACCAGACCTCATCAAGTACCTCCTACGCCGTGAGATGGGGAGTTTCGGACTCCTGAAGTTTGATGATCGCCCTGAAAATTATTGGGCATTGAAAGCATTCTTTCTCAATGCGACCAGAGACTTGAATTTATCAGCCAGGGAAGAGTTAGATCTAATTACCAAGTGGCTAGGGGCAGAGTTGTCTGAGCAAGCAAAGAGAACTAGATCTGTCCATATTTTCAATGCAACAGCAGGGCTTAACATGGTCTGGCAACGACTAGAAGAGTGCTATGGTACACCCGAAGTGATCAAGACAATGGATAGCACAGGGATCCAAATACAAGGAGGACTATCGTGTAGCATTCCCACCATTCTCGTTCTTCTCGAGATTCATCAGGAACGAGGCGAAAATTAGAAATGACCCTAGTTTCACCCTCTACACCTCAGCTACCCAGGTGTCTACGAAAAGTGAGAAACCTGCCAGGTACAGCAGCAAGACACCTGGTGACTGTATACAAAACAGACGTGTCATCTGAGCCCTCAGACCACCAAAACAAACCCAGTAAGACAAAGGTTGAATTCCCTGACCATCACTGCTCAATACATAACAAGCCTCATCCTCTTTAAAAGTGTTGTGGGTTTAGATACAAAACTCTAGATGAGCGCAAATCATATCTCAAAGAAAATGGCATTTGTTTTCGATGTTGTGGGTCAACTCAGCACAGAGCTAAAGACTGTAAGGTGTGCTCTGAGTGTGACAGCAACAGACATCTTGATGCTCTGCATCCAGGCCCAGCCCCTTCAAATACAGACACCGCTACAGCAGAGAAAGAGCATGGCGGGGTGCAAGGTGACGATGCTCTTATATCTGTCACCTCAAAGTGTACCCGGATCTGTGGTGAGGCAGTCAATCCAAGATCATGTTAAAAAATATGCCAAGTCAAAGCTTATCCAGCTGGGAAAAGAGAGAAAGCTGTCAAAATGTATGTAGTGCTTGATGAACAGAGTAACAAATCTCTGGCCAAGACAGAGTTTTTCAATCTCTTCAACATCAATGACAACTCTTCTCCATACACCATAAAGTTCTTCAGGCAGGAGAGCCGTCAACTTCATGTTGGAGTCTATAGATGGACACATGCAGCTCACTCTCCCTACTCTGATAGAGTGTGATATGATGCCAGAAGATAGGATGGAGATTCCCTCCCCCGACATTGTGTAGTATCATCCCCATCTACAACCAGTGATGGACAAAACTCCAGCTGTGGACCCAGACGCTCCCATCCTCCTACTCTTAGGACGAGACATCTTAAGGGTACACAAGGTACGAGAGCAAATCAATGGGCCCCACGACACTCCTTATGCACAGCGACTCGACCTCGGGTGGGTCATCGTGGGTGAGGTCTGTCTGGGAACGGCTCATCGACCAGCCAGTCTTAATGTGTTCAGGACAAACATACTTCAAAATGATCGCACATCCTATCTGAGCCCTTGCCCTGACATCATCCAGGTGAAAGAGAACTACAAACAGCGTAGCTCAGAAACGCATCTCCCTCTACAGTGCACTCGATAGATCCAAGCACAACTGAACACAGACAGCCTGGGATGTTCCGTGTTCGACAAAACACAAGACGATGATAAACCAGCACCATCAGTGGAGGACAATGCCTTCTTGGTCATTATGGACGAACAGGTTTTCCAGGATGATGGAAACAACTGGGTGGCTCCACTACCCTTTCGCCCCACTAGACGTCACCTTCCTAATAACAGGGAGCAGGCCATGAACTGTCTTACATCACTTCGCAGGACTTTAGACAAAAGCCTGACATGAAGCGTCATTTTATTGACTTCATGCAAAAGATGCGACCAAGTCGAACCTTCTCCGCCACTAGAGGGAGACAAAGAACGCTGGTATCTGCCAATTTTTGGTGTTTACGATCCACAAAAGCCTGAACAAATAAGAGTGGTGTTTGACTCCAGTGGTAAGTTTCAAGGTGTGTCACTTAACGACGTCCTGCTCAATGGTCCAGAGTTAAACAACACACTCTTGGGTGTCCTAATGAGCTTCCGCAAGGATTGAATTGCACTAACGGTAGATGTACACCAAAACAGTAAGATATTTGTTGCACGTGACGATCAGAGATTCCTTAAGGTTTCTCTGGTATGAAGACAACAACCCAGATAGAAACATAAATGAGTACAGGATGAAAGTCCATGTATTTGGGAACAGCCCTTCACCAGCCGTAACCATATACTGCATGAGACGAGCAGCTCTACAGGGTGAGAAGGAACACGGGTCAGAACCCAAGCAATATGTAGTGAGGAACATCTACGTCGATGATGGGCTGACATCAGTAGCTACTACAGAAGAAACTATCAACATTCTAAGAAAAACACAAGCAATGTTAGCGAGTCCAACATGAAACTACACAAGATTGCATCCAATAGCAAAACAGTTATGGAAGCCTTCCATATGGAGGACCGTGCTAAAGACTTAAAAGATCTGGACGTCGGAGTGGATCCTCTCCCCTTTCAACGGAGCCTGGGACTTTCCTGGAACCTGGAAACATACAGCTTCTCATTTCAGGTGTCCCACAATGAGAAGCCTTTTACGCGGAGAGGCATCCTGTCCATAGTGAATAGTCTTTATGACCCCCTTGGGGTCGTGGCTCCAATAACAATGCAAGGTAAAGCCTTAATCAGAGAACTCTCTTCTGATCAGAGTGAGTGGGATGTCCCCCTACCCACAGAATTAGAAGAGGAATGGAAAATGTGGAAGGAATCTTTGATGAAGTTGGAACATATGTATATTCAGAGGACCTACATCCCAGTCTCCATGTCTACCACTCAAAGAAGAGAACTGCACATCTTCTCGGATGCCTCTACAGTAGCCATAGGAGCGGTAGCCAACCTGAGAGTTATTGACTCGGAATTGTCATGGGGAAATCAAAATTGGCCCCTTGACCGGCCATGACTATCACACGCCTAGAACTGTGTGCTGCTGTGCTAGCTGTTGAGATGTATGAACTGATCAGAGACGAAATGGGCATTGATGTAAATGCGGCCAAGTTCTACACAGACAGTAAGATAGTTAGTTATCTGTTACATCCACAATATCACCAAAAGATTATATGTGTATGTTGCCAATAGGGTAACTCACATCAGGAAGTCTACCCATCCAGATCAGTGGTGTTATGTAAACACTGACAGCAATCCAGCAGACCATGCAACCAGGCCCATACTTGCTGTGCTCTTAAAGCACACCACTTGGTTCTCATTCCACCTTTTCTGACCCAAACAAACTAAAGTGTGCCTGAGAACATACATTTTGACCTTGTAGAGCCTCACGCAGAGATTCGACCAGACGTCACTGCCTTCGCCACTAGGGTTTCTGGAGCTCATCTCATCATCTCTTTGAGAGGTTCTCAAGCTGGAAAGCTCTCAATCGAGCCACAGCATGACTCATTCATGTTGCCAGATCCTTCCATGAAGGTGCGGACAACACCAGCTGCAGAGAAGCAGAAATGGACAGCAGAAAAGCCAAATGTAAAAGTAGGAGATGTTGTCTTATTGAAAGACAGTCAGGCACACAGAAATGACTGGCCAGTCGGGCTTGTGGTCAAAACCTTTCCCAGTACTGACAAAAAGGTTAGGAAGGTAGAACTAAAAATTGTCAAGTAAGGAGCTGCTAAGCTGTTTCTGAGACCAATCTCAGAGATAGTTGTTCTTCTTTCTGAAGCATCCTAGAGACAAAAGATGAGAATAAAAAGCACGTTATTTGTTAATACATGTTTTATTTCATAGTGGCACAATTTCATTATACCAGCCGGGGAGTGTGCTGCCATCCTGTTAGAAGGTAACAGATTATTTTATTACGGTGGTTAAGATCGATTTTCATTGTGTTCCATGGTGTTTAATGCCCCCTAGTGGAGCTTTCTGGTACTTAGAAAGACTGTACGAAAACAGGAAGTAGAGAATTTGTTCTGCACGCATAGAAGCAACTAAAAACCATACTTTCCAAATGCACTGTATATTTCTTAACAACAAACCATGGGTGACCAAATAATTGAAAGTGGTGCTTTTAACAAGATGAAACAACTGTTTGCCTCCGGGAATCCACTCAAAAGAAAAGAGGTACAGAGAAAGGTGAACAAAGAGATAAAAAAGGTGAGATGCCAGTTCAAGGATAAGGTGCAACAGATAATGTCACATGGAGACTCTCATTCTGCCTGGTTGGGCATTAAGAATATGGTAAACACCCCCTTCAAAAGGTAAGCGACGTATCAATCCCTGCCTGGACGAGAGATTGTGCCTCTACCGCCAATGAACTAAACAACTTCACCCGCTTTGAAACAGGGGGCGCCCCCGCTTCCCTGGTCTGGCGGAGGATGGCATGGCAACCGAGAGCACGCTTGTCATCAATGAGGAAGTCATAAAACAAGTGTTCAAAAGCACCGGAGCACGAAAGAGTCCAGGGCCTGACAACATAAGTGGTCATGTCTTGAAACACTGTTCTACCCAGCTGAGCGGTGTCTTCTGCTCTCTTTTTCCCTATTGTTGTACCTGTCCCAAAAACCTCTCATCCATCTGCATCAAATGATTACAGACCTGTTGCTCTTACCTCTCTCTTGATTACATTTCTTGAAAAGATCATCAAGGCATATATAAATTAACACCACCAGACACCCCCTTGACCCCTCCAATTTGCATACCGGTCAGAGAGAGGGACAGATGATGCAATCCTCTCGCTCTTACATCTGGTGTACATGCATAAAACCCATGTGCATATCATGTTCGCAGATTTCTCATCAGCATTCAACACAATCAATCCGTTGGTCCTCCCAGATAGTGAGAGGAGACTTCGGACTTGATGCTATGCTTATCACATGGATCACCAACTTCCTAACTTATATGTCTCAGTAGGTACAAGTTGGCAACACACTCTCTGAGGTGCGCACTACTTCAGTTGGAACCCCACAGGGCAGTGTTCTTTCAACAGTACTATACATACTGTATCCAGACAGCTGCCAAAGCCAATTCCCAGGGCCCCACCTGATCAAATATGCTGACGATACTGCTTTGGTCAGTCTTCTCGAAGGGGATGAGACGGAGCACAGAACGGCTCTGAATGATTTTACTCTCTGGTGTGAGCCATCCCATCGAATATTGAATACATCAAAAACTAAGGACATGGTGATTGACTTTTGAAGGAACACTACCATTCACACACCATCACTGATAAAGGTGAGCCCATTGAAATAGTGGAGTACAAATACTTTGGGCTAGTCATTGATAACAAGCTGTCCTGGGATCGGTGTACTGACACTATTTTTAAGAAAGGCCAATCAGAGAATGTATTTCCTATGGAAACTTCACTTTTTTTATGTTGATCTAACCATCAAGGTTCCCTTTTATAAATCATGAATTGAGAGCATTCTGTCCTACTGGGAATATCAAGGTTGCACAGAAAAATAGGTTGGGCAAGATAGTCAGGACTTGCGGAAACATCATGGGGCAGCAACAGCAAGAACTGACCTGAGTAGAGCCCTCCATAAGGCGAATAAAATAGTGGTTGACTCTTCCCATCCACTCCACCCTGAATTCCAGCTCCTTCCCTCTGGTTGCAGGTACAGACTACCTTAGGTTAAAAAAAAATAGGGTTAAGGAGTCTTTTCTTTCGAATGCCATTCTGCAACTTAAAATGTTGGACTAATTGCACTTACCCTGCCTATTTGTTTGTAAATATCCTTTGCTATTTATTTGACATTTTTTGATGTGATATGTTTTATGACTGCTGCAAGATTAATTGCCTCTGAGGACTTTAAAAGTTTTCTGAATCTGAATCATATAGTGGACACAAGCCTATAGGGCATGCAATGCCCTGATGCATTTAGTGCTCAAATCTCAGACAGCTGAACCATGAGGTTCAATTGTTGTTTTAGGAAAGTAGCCTAAAAATATTATATAAAGTTTTGCATATGTTACAGATTGAAACACAAGGAATAGTGTTTTTGTAATTTGTTATAGGCCGTTTTTAAGGACGAGTAAATGTGGCTCATTTGGTCAATATCCCTTGCTTAATGATAGCGCTGCCTGCGCCAAGTTAAATCTAAATTAAAATATTCCCGGTCACGTTGTCGAGCACCAAATCTTCCTAATGGAAACCCTGAAATGTGCATATTGTTTTTATGCAGATTTGATAATGTTCACATTAAAATCTGTCACTAATTGGATGGAAACCTACAGGCACCCTAAAGTTCAGTGGCACTTTGATTATGTCTGCACATCATGGTTCACCAGTAGCCCCAAGCATCTAAAGAATAAGCTACAGACTAGGGTTGAATATTTTCCTTGTGTTTTTACAAATGTTCCATCCAGAGAATAATCACTTGTCTCCCGGGAAACCCGGCATTCGAAATGTACACCATGTATACAAAAGTATTGGACACCCTTTCAAATGAGTGGATTCAGCTCTTTTAGCCACATCACTTGCTGGCAGGTGTATAAAATCGTGCACACAGCCATGCAATCTCCATAGACAAACACTGGCAGTAGAATGGCCTTACTGAAGAGCTCAGTGAATTTCAACGTGGCACTGTCATCGGATGCCACCTTTCCAACAAGTCAGTTCGTCAAATTTCGGTCTGGCTAGAGCTGCCCCCGTCAAATGTAAGTGCTGTTGTTTTGAATGTCTAGGAGTAACAGCTCAGCCGCGAAGTGGTAGGACACACAAGTGCACAGAATGGGACCGCCGAGTGCTGAAGCACGTAAAAATCGTCTGTCCTCGGATGCAACACTCCCTACCGAGTTCCAAACTGCCTCTCTAAACAACGTAGCACAATAGCTGTTCGTTGGGAGTTTCATAAAATGGGTTTCCATGACCGAGCAGCCACACACAAGACTAAGATTACAAAGCGCAATGCCAAGCGTCGACTTGAGTGGTGTAAAGCTCGCCGCCATTGGACTCTGGAGCAGGGGAAATGCATTCTCTGGAGTGATGAATCTTCACCATCTGGCAGTTCGATGGACAAATCTGGGTTTGGCAGAATAATGGTCTGGGGCTGTTTTTCGTGGTTTGGGCTAGGCCCCTTAGTTCTTAATGCTACAGAATAAAATTACATTCTAGACGATTCTGTGCTTCCAACTTTGTGGCAACAGTTTGGGGAAGGCCCATTCCTGTTTCAGCATGACAATGCCCCCGTGCACAAAGTGAGTTTCACACAAAAATGGTTTGTTAAGATTGGTGTAGAAGAACGTGACTGTCCTGCACAGAGCCCTGTCCTCAACTCCATCACGCATCTTTGGGATAAATTGGAAAGCAGACTGCGAGCCAGTCCTAATCGCCCAACATCAGTACCCAACCTCACTAATGCTCTTGCGGCTGAATGGAAACAAGTCCCCGCAGAAAATGTTAGACAAGTAGGTGTCCACTTACTTTTGGTAATGGAGTGTACAGTTGAAGTTGGAAGTTTACATACACCTTAGCCAAATACATTTAAACTCGGTTTTTCACAATTACTGACATTTAATCCTAGTAAAAATGCCATGTCTTAGGTCAGTTAGGATCACCACTCTATTCTAAGAATGTGAAATACGAATAATAGTAGAGAGAATGATTTATTTCAGCTTTTATTTCTTTCATCAAATTCCCAGTGGGTCAGAAATTTAGATACACTCAATTAGTATTTGGTAGGATTGACTTTAAATTGTTGAACTTGGGACAAACGTTTGAGGTAGCCTTCCACAAGCTTCCCACAATAAGTTGGGTGAACTTTGGCCCATTCCTCCTGACAGAGCTGGTGTAACTGAGTGAGGTTTGTAGGCCTCTTTGCTCGCGCATGCTTTTTCAGTTCTGCCCACATATTTTCTATAAAGGTTGAGGTCAGGGCTTTGTGATGGCCATTCTAAAACCTTGACTCTGTTGTCCTTAAGCCATTTTGCCACAACTTTGGAAGTATGCTTGGGGTCATTGTCAATTTGGAAGACCCATTTGCGACCAAGCTTTAACTTCCTGACTGATTTCTTGAGATGTTGCTTCAATTTATCCACATAATTTACCTTTCCTCATAATGCCATCTATTTTGTGAAGTGCACCAGTCCCTCCTGCAGAAAAGAACCCCCACAACATGATGCTGCCACCCCCGTGTTTCACGGTTGGGATGGTGTTCTTCAGCTTGCAAGCCTCCCCCTTTTTCCTCCAAACATAATGATGTTCATTATGGCCAAACAGTTCTATTTTTGTTTCATCAGACCAGAGGACATTTCTCCAAAAAGTACGGTCTTTGTCCCCATGTGCAGTTGCAAACCGTAGTCTGGCTTTTTTTATGGCGGTTTTGGAGCAGTGGCTTCTTCCTTGCTGAGCACCCTCGTTTTACTGTGGATATAGATACTTTTGTACCTGTTTCCTCCAGCATCTTCACAAGGTCCTTTGCTGTTGTTCTGGGATTGATTTGCACTTTTCACAACAAAGTACGTTCATCTCTAGGAGACAGAGATGGACCAGCAAAGGACCTTGTGAAGATGCTGGTGCGGCAAGTAACCTACTGGTTAGAGCATTGAACTAGTAACCGAAATGTTGCAAGATTGAATCCCTGAGCTGACAAGGTAAAAATCATTCATTTTGCCCCTGAACAAGGCAGTTAACCCACAAGGCTGTCAAGAATTTGTTCTTAACTGACTTCCCTAGTTATATAAAGGTACAAAAATAACAAAACAGAACGTGTCTCCTTCCTGAGCGGTATGACGACTGCGTGGTCCCATGGTGTTTATACTTGTGCGCTATTGTTTGTACACATGAACATTGTACCTTTAGGCACTTGGAAATTGCTCCCAGGGATTAACCAGACTTGTGGAGGTCCACAATTTCTTTTCTGAAGTCTTGGCTGATTTCTTTAGATTTTCCCATGATGTCAAGCAAAGAGGCACTGAGTTTGAAGGTAGGCCTTGAAATACATCCACAGGTACACCTCCAATTGACTCAAATGATGTCAATTAGCCTCAAATGATGTCAATTAGCCTATCAGAAGCTTCTAAAGCCATGGCATCATTTTATGGAATGTTCCTGTTTAAAGGCACAGTTAACTTAGTGTATGTAAACTTCTGACCCACTGGAATTGTGATACAGTGAGTTATAAGTGAAATAATCTGTCTGTAAACAATTGTTGGAAAAATTAATTGTGTTAGGCAAAGTAGATGTCCTAACCGACTTGCCAAAACTATAGTTTGTTAACAAGAAATGTGTGGAGTGGTTGAAAAACAAGTTTTAATGACTCCAACCTAAGTGTATGTAAACTTTCGACTTCAACTGTATCTAATGAAGGTAGTTTACAATATATGTTGCAATATAATTCCACCAAAGGGCATCAGATTTTAACAGGTTAACAACGATTTTCTCTTTCTCTCCGCTTGCAGGCTACTATACACACAGGAGACAAAGACTCAAACTCAAAGATCTGCTAGCTGTACAGATTAACATCTCACCTATATTTTTGTTTCCTTTGCCAGATCAGTGAGTAGAGTTGAGATTCTCATAGACACAGCCAGGCTCATCATGAAAGAGCTAAAAAGCTTTGGAGAGGATTACTATAGCCACTGCAGTGGGGGTAAGTGTGTGTGCTGATATAGAACTCTAACAACTCAGAGGAGAGTAGAGAACTGCACAGTCAGCAGAGCAGGACATAGATTGGAGAGGGAGAGAGAGTGGACTGTGTGTGTGTGTGAGAGAGAAAGAGTACTTTTAAGTACCCCACTAGCCAGTTACCTGCAGTGAACCCTCTCTCTCCTTCTCCTCCTCTCCAACCGCTCTCTTCCATCCGTGACGCCTCCTGGTCGGCCCAGCTTTTATCACTGATATCATTATTCTGGAAATAATAACACTGAGGCTGCATCCCAAATTTCACCCTTTTCCCTACATAGTGCAATACTTCTTACCAGGGCCCCAGGTCAGGGTGCCATTTGGGACGCAACCCTGAGTCCTCATTAATGACAGCGTCAGCTCTCGGACCACAGTGGAGCCAGTTGAGCTAGCACACAAACTGACCTGGGTTCAGGGACCGCTCCGTGTCTGGAGCCATCCCAGAGGTTTCAACATACTGCACGATCAGACTCGGATCAGTTTGGTTCACACACGGTTCATCCGAGCACATACGCATCCAAAACAGCTTGACATTTTTTTTTATTTTTAAAGTAGGACCAATGTGGTGGGCTGCATTACCACGGGATATCCATGTGATCTGCGGGTCCTGACAGAGATTACTGTGTGGTCAGCATTTTTCATGCTGCAGGTGGGAGCAGGTGGTGAGACAGACAACTTTGGGATTATTTGGAAACTAAATCTTTCTGCTTTGCATGCATTAGCTTACTACCTATTGTATTAAAAGCACCTCTTTCTCGCATTATTCACACACTCAGCATTAGCAACTTCAAGTTCAGTAGCCTACCTCTCCTAGTTGTAAATGCGAGATCAAGTGGCCTGTATGTTTGCACTGCAAATGGTCCCGCTCCTAAAGGTATGCTTCATCCTATATGCAAAACCTAAAGAGCAAGTGCCTGCACATTTTTTTTTTGCTCCTTCAAGTTCAGTAGCCTTTGGCCTACCTCTCCTCTTGGGCATGCGATATCAGGGGCGCGTGCATGTAGTCTATATGCATGGGTGGAGAAGTACGGGACAGGTATCTTTCCAAGGAAATGAACTTCTAGATTGCCTGGAAATAAATATTCATCACCCATATATCTCTGTCTGAAAATCATTCCTCTCCTAAAAGGTAGCCTATCTGCAAAACGCAGCTCAAGAGAAAGTGCAGGTGTCTGCTCTCTCTCCAACTCTGCTCTCTTCAAACAATGTCAATGTTAATCAAATCAAAATCGAATTTATTTGTCACATAGACATGGTTAGCAGATGTTAATGCGAGTGTAGCGAAATGCTTGTGCTTCTAGTTCCGACAATGCAGTAATAACCAACGAGTAATCTAACCTAACAATTCCAAAACTACTACCTTATACACACACAAGTGTAAAGGGATAAAGAATATGTACATAAAGATATGAATGAGTGATGGTACAGAACGGCATAGGCAAGATGCAGTAGATGGTATCGAGTACAGTATATACATATGAGTAATGTAGGGTATGTAAACAAAGTGGCATAGTTAAAGTGGCTAGTGATACATGTATTACATAAAGATGCATTAGATATAGAGTATATACATATGAGATGAGTAATGTAGGGTATGTAAACATTATATTAAGTAGCATTATTAAGTAGCATTGTTTAAAGTGGCTAGTGATAGACAGTGGGGCAAAAAGTATTTAGTCAGCCACCAATTGTGCAAGTTCTCCCACTTAAAAAGATGAGAGGCCTGTAATTTTCATCATAGGTACACTTCAACTATGACAGACAAAATGAGAAAAAAAATCCAGAAAATCACATTGTAGGATTTTTAATAAATTTATTTGCAAATTATGGTGGAAAATAAGTATTTGGTCACCTACAAACAAGCAAGATTTCTGTCTCTCACAGACCTGTAACTTCTTCTTTAAGAGGCTCCTCTGTCCTCCACTCGTTACCTGTATTAATGGCACCTGTTTGAACTTGTTATCAGTAAAAAATACACCTGTCCACAACCTCAAACAGTCACATTCCAAACTCCACTATGGCCAAGACCAAAGAGCTGTCAAAGGACACCAGAAACAACATTGTAGACCTGCACCAGGCTGGGAAGACTGAATCTGCAATAGGTAAGCAGCTTGGTTTGAAGAAATCAACTGTGGGAGAAATTATTAGGAAATGGAAGACATACAAGACCACTGATAATCTCCCTCGATCTGGGGCTCCACGCAAAATCTCACTCCGTGGGGTCAAGATGATCACAAGAACGGTGATCAAAAATCCCAGAACCACACAGGGGGACCTAGTGAATGACCTGCAGACAGCTGGGACCGAAGTAACAAAGCCTACCATCAGTAACACTACGCCGCCAGGGACTCATATCCTGCAGTGCCAGACGTGTCCCCCTGCTTAAGCCAGTACATGTCCAGGCCCGTCTGAAGTTTGCTAGAGAGCATTTGGATGATCCAGAAGAAGATTGGGAGAATGTCATATGGTCAGATGAAACCAAAATATAACTTTTTGGTAAAAACTCAACTCGTTGTGTTTGGAGGACAAAGAATGTTGAGTTGCATCCAAAGAACACCATACCTACTGTGAAGCGAATGGGGCCATGTATCGTGAGATTTTGAGTGAAAACCTCCCATCAGCAAGGGCATTGAAGATGAAACATGACTGGGTCTTTCAGCATGACAATGATCCCAAACACACCGCCCGGGCAACGAAGGAGTGGCTTCGTAAGAAGCATGTCAAGGTCCTGGAGTGGCCTAGCCAGTCTCCAGATCTCAACCCCATAGAAAATCTTTGGAGGGAGTTGAAAGTCCATGTTGCCCAGCAACAGCCCCAGCAACATCACTGCTCTAGAGGAGATCTGCATGGAGGAATGGGCCAAAATACCTGCAACAGTGTGTGAAAACCTTGTCAAAAGTCTTCACCTCTGTCATTGCCAACAAAGGGTTTATAACAAAGTATTGAGAAACTTTTGTTATTGACCAAATACTTATTTTCCACCATAATTTGCAAATAAATTCATTAAAATTCCTACAATGTGATTTTCTGGATTTTTTTCTCATTTTGTCTGTCATAGTTGAAGTGTACCTAATGATGAAAATTACAGGCCTCACTCATCTTTTTAAGTGGGAGAACTTGCACAATTGGTGGCTGACTAAATACTTTTTTGCCCCACTGTACCTCTTGTGTCTGAGCCGTTGAATTGCGACTATACTTTGACTCTATACTGGCGCTTAGCTTGTTTCATTGCCTTGCGGAGGGAATAGCTACACTGTTTTTATTCGGTCATGTTTCCGGTCACCTTGCCCTAGTTAAAAGAAGTGGTTTGAGCTTTCAGTTCCACAAGAATGCTGCCATCAATCCACGGTTTCTGGTTTGGGAATGTTTTGATCGTGGCTATGGGTACGACATCGTCAATGCACTTTCTAATGAACTCGCTCACCGAATCAGCGTATTCGTCAGTGTTGTTGTTTGACGCAGTACGGAACATATCCCAATCCACATGATCGAAGCAGTCTTGAAGCGTGGAATCAGATTGGTCGGACCAGCGTTGAACAGACCTGAGCGTGGGAGCTTCTTGTTTTAGTTTCTGTCTGTAGGCAGAAACCAATAGCCTAATATAATGGGCCAAGCAAGTGAAAAGCTCTGGTAATTTAACAGATTTCTTAGGTCGTTTTTACGCATTTTGATATTGCCTATAGGGCGCAAAATAGCTGGGGGGCCTGAGTGAAAAAGTTGGGGAACCCGTGGTCTAAGGGGATGATTGGATGAGTGGGTTGTCAGTTTTCAGTGTGTGGAATACAAGCTGTGTTCATTACCTGCGTCAGGTTCCTGGTTGAAGCGGGCGTAGTGGGTCTGCTCCAGGCTTGGGATGCAGCTCTCTATGGGCACAAAGACATACGTCTCTGGGCACAGGAGGTCTGAAGGCTGGTACTGACCCTGGAGAGAGAGAGAGGGGTTGTTATTTTACCATATATATATATATATAACATAATCCTGCAGCAAATTCAGGTATTCGGGAGGTGGTCCGACCAGTACTGGAACCCGGGTGCAGCAAACATCAACCCAACACCAATTTAATACGCTACTCCAAGAGGTTGACAATATTTTGAGTAATACTTAGAGATCATGGGGAAAGTCCGATTAAGAAGAAAAGGCTGAAGTGTAAGGGATTTCTTCCATTGACGGAGAGGCGGACCAAAGCGCAGCGTGGTTATTTTGACTCATGTTTTAATAAATCACTTTACATGAACAAACTAACACTAACAAGAAACGTGAAAACCCAAAACAGCCCTATCTGGTGCAAAACACAGAGACAGGAACAGATCACCCACAAACACACAGTGACACCCAGGCTACCTAAGTATGATTCTCAATCAGAGACAACTAATGACACCTGCCTCTGATTGAGAACCATACTAGGCCGAAACATAGAAATACCCAAATCATAGAAAAACAAACATAGACTGCCCACCCAACTCACGCCCTGACCATACTAAATAATGACAAAACAAAGGAAATAAAGGTCAGAATGTGACATGAAGAGAAAAAAAGCGAGAAAAGAGTAGAATGCAGCAGCAGATACTTGGCCTTTTATCAGAGGCCTGGAGTCGATCACAGGGCTCCAAACAAACACAGATTACACTATAAATAAGCAGGCGCCTCCAACAGGCCTTCTACACCGTCTCACACACACACACACACTTACATAAACACACAGGCTCACAAACACACACACATGAACAAAACACACACACATGAACAAAACACACACTCATGCCCAAACACACGGACACTGATAAACACACAAACAAAAGATTATGCAATAAACAAGCAGGCGCCTACAAGAGGGCTTCTGCACCATCTCAAACACTCATGCACACACACACACGCACGCACGCACGCGCACACACACACACACACACACACACACACACACACACACACTTGGGTGAGGACGAGGGGCTCTCTCTCACAATAATAAAATCTATTTTGCTATACCATCACTGACTGTGACTTGTCTGTCAGTGGGCCTGCATGGAAACTATGCGGCCTGTTTTCACAAGCAGAATGCCATGAGAACAGACTTGTCTTATCACTGCTCGCAAAAAAAATTAAATAAATTATCTAAGAAGGGTGGGGCCATTGGGGTCCTGCCCTGCCGGCTGCTTGTCTATACGGTACCCTTGGTTCGCTTTTGGGGACAGGGTAAGGCCATGGACAGGACCAGGGTCATATTCATTAGGGCACATTGTAGCAAAACGTTTTGCAATGGAAAATTAAAACAAGTTCAAGTAGTCGCTCCCTGATTCAGTGTTTTCTTCCATTTGGTGCCAAATGAATACGACCCTGGACATGACACACGAACACAATGGGGACAAACAGAGTCACCAGGGCCAGCTGCAGGGGACGTTTTTGTGAGTTGACTTGAGCCGGTGCCAACAGATTAGTTGCAGTAGACACACAGACACACAATGCATTTTTCTGCTTTCCCCTACACCCACTGATGTTCCCCGACTGTCAACACACTGTCACACTTCACCACGACTAGTCTATGGGTTCCCTCATTACTGCTCAGCAAAAGCACACCTCCACATGTTTCTCTCACACCCACACACCTGCACACACACACATATGCACACACACACACACGCACACCAGTGTGCACACACAGACACACACTGTGCTGGACCTCTTGTGAACAGCCGTGGGCACGGATGAGTGAAGGGACACAAGGAGGGAGGGATGGAGGGAGAAATGGAGAGGGATGTAGGTGGAGTGACTAGGCCACAGTTACACTCTGTACCACCAGAATACTTCTTAAGCAGACAGAGTGAAGTGAGCCAACTTGTAAGGGCAGGCTTCCCTCTCTCCGTACTCTCCTATACCATGACAAGAAACGGATACAGGACGACGGAATTTGGAATTTAGGCATTAAAAACGTCCATGTTTGTGTTCCAAATGGCACCCTATACATTTCACCACTTTTGACCAAGGCCCATAAGGGTTCTGGTGAAAAGTAGTGGACTATATGGGGAATAGGGTACCATTTGGAACGGGTCCCATATTAGATTATTTAGGCCTATTTTTATGTCCCGGTCCAAACTTTAGCCCAGAATAACATCTCTGTGCCTTTAAAGATTTCCATGGTGATGGTAGAAAAGTTTATAGATGTAGAGAGAGGGTCTATATAACCACAATGAGAGACAGAGGAGGGCCTGGGCCAATGTTCCCTCTTGTTTTTTTTTGGCACACAGCAAATTTTAGGTTTGCTGAGCGCAAACTTGAATGTTGTGTAAATTCTGTGCAACTTCCGGTGCGCGTTTACTGTGAACACTGAGGCTGTACACACTAAGTTACAATTTTAACAGTGGCCAAATAGGCTACTATGGCTATTTGATCATAATGTAGGCCTACCAGAGTAGCCTACCATCAAAAAATGTAGAAAATGCATCTCATAAAATTTTAACATGGAAATAGCTATTGAAATAGATGTTCTAGCTGTGCTATAGTCTACAGTAGCAGCCAATGTGTGGTGTTCGATGTAGGCCTACATTCCATAAGCCTTTTTAAAACATGCAGAGCTCGATATTAACCTGTTTAGGTACTTGTCCTTCAGAAAAGGCTGTGACTGAAAATGTTGTATTGTGTTGTTTGATGCAAGAAACCACTTTACAAAATAAAATTAATTATCATTCTCATATTAATTTTTACATATAATCAGACAATGTATTGTCTTTGTCTGCCTATTATCTTAGCTTATTCAAGCCTGTCTCAAAATACAACACACCCCTTCAAAAAAACATTTACCTGACTTTTCAATGATGGCTAAAAATGTACACATTTTGTGCTCTTGTAAGAAGCAAATCAGTCCCCCATTGCTGACCAGAAATTAGCTACAACTTACTAACTAGGTACATACAGCTTTGATCTCAAAACAAGCACATCTACTCGAGACCGCTCGTGCCTGTCAATGCAATAGCATCCTCCTCCGATGTACTCTGCCTAAAACAAAATGGCAGAATAAGTCTGGCAGAATTACATTTGTTTCGATATGTTGCATTGAAAGGGACAAATATTAATGTTGATTCGATCACAATTCCCAAAGTAGAAAGAAACAATGATACTATAAACCAGTGGTCACCAACCAGTCGATCACGATCTACTGGTCGATCTCCAAGGCATTCCTAGTCAATCTCCAAACATTTCTGTAAAAACCCAATTATAAAGCATTTGCGTTCCTATTTTTTTCGTCTCGCGCTGTTGGCGGTAGGTCTCCCTGCACAGGTCTCCCTGCATGGTGGGTAGGCAAAGTGTTCCCATTTTTTACAGGCCCGGAGAGTAAATCATGTGCACTATAGGCCTACCGCTGGTCAATCAGATGCATTGGCAGGGCAATTCAAGCAAAGCCCATATGCGGTGATAATGTATTGGGCCTATAGCCTGCTGCCCAAACCTCATTGCTGCAGTACTGTTTTTAAACAGTTAATGTTGCATAGGCTTACGTTTTTTAAGTGATGTTAAAAAGAATCTGCACGGTAGATCTGGGCTTGAATTTACACTCAGAAAGGGATTTTCACTCAAAGGGTTGGTGACCTCTGGTGTAAACTAACATGGCAAATTAGTCAAGTTGAGCAAAGCTCAATCTTGTGCATCTCTGGACATGCTGGCATTTCTTTTGCGCGGCAGTCCTGGGGGAGCTGCGCGTCCGTGCGCAGCTTAGAGAGAACATTGGTCAGGGCACAGTCAGAGAACTCAGCACTCCTACAAAAAGGAAGACAAGACGGGAGTGGGAGAGGAGGGACAGAACCCAAAATATGAAAGGACACAGCGATTAGTGTTCTGGAACGGGTGAGAGGAAAGTGATTAGAGAAAGAATAGGAGGAAGGAGGAGGGCGAGAAATCTGGCTGGCCACTATTTGTGTGTCTGTTCCCTTTCCTTATTGGACTGGGCCCCGTTTCCCAAAAGCATCTTAAGGCTAAGTTCATCGATCTGTCTCTTCTCTTCTCTCACTCTCTTTCCCCATTCCCTCATGCTTCTCTTTCCTCACTGTGTTTTCTAACACTCTCCCTGTTTTTGTCCTTTCTTTCTCTCCCTTTCTCTCTCCCTCCCTCTCGCCTCCTTCACTCTCTTTCTCAATCACTCCCTTCATCATCTTTGTCCTCTCTCTTCTCTCTAGTTTCACAATTACTTCTACAGTCAGTCTACCTGGCCAGCGGACCTGTGGACAATAACAGGAATAGGGTGCCCTTTGTGATACAGCCATCGTCATGTTTTCTGTTGTCCACTCACCTTATCTGTCTCTTATTTATCTAACAACAGCTGTCAATATCTATACTGATACCAATAAGAGTGTGTTGGAAGAGCCTTGGGAAAGAAGAGCAAAGAACATAAATGCACATCATGGAGAGAAAAGAGAGAGAACATTTATTTATTCATATAAATCAAATGGTGTCATGCTGCCAGCTCAGTAGGTTATAATCCGAGTATCAGAAGTACTAGTGCTGGACGGGAAGCCAGGTGATAACGGGCTAACTGAGTTGCATTCATTCTGTACCAAATGGGGGAAAAAAAGACTAACACAGGGAGGGAGTACCTGAAAATGTTTTGTTGCAAAACGTTCTCCATTACTAATGAATGCGGCCTTGGTCTGTGACGGAGCAGAGAGAAGGGGTGAAAAGGTCTACCCCGTTACGGATAGAGGTTGTGTCTGGTCAGGGCTACTGATAGTGAGAGAAACCAACAACTAAAAAGCCCCGTTTGTTTTTTTTGTATTCTCTACCCTCATTTGCTACCCTCTCCTCCTCCTCCTCAGAATGCACAAGGCTGCTTGCTTCCCACACAATTCCATCCATCCATCCATCTCCATCCCCTCCTCCCTCCCTTGCCTGCCACGCGCACTCCTTCAGACAGATATGGAGATGATGCTGACGATTGAGGGCCTCTGCAAGGCTCATTAACTTCACCACAGAGAAACAAAGAAAAGCGAGAAAGAGATTGATAAAGAGTGAGATTGTGTTAGTGTGTTAGAGCGCAAGAGAAATAGGGTGAAAGAAAAAAGGAGAGCGTGCAGAGGAGACATGGACAAACTTCACAGCACTCGAGCAGCGCCAGCTGATGTCAGGAGTGTGAGGAGAGGGGAAGGGAGAGAAGAGGGATAGAGAAAGGGAAAGAGAAATGGAAAGAGGGAAGGGGTGAGAATTAGATGCAGATGAGTGCAGGGAGGGTATTTAACGTCACGAGACATAAGTTGAGCTGATGGAAGTGATAGGAGAGCTCACAGTGCCAGCATGACTGGGCCCTACCCCTACATGGAAAGAGAGATGGAAAGACAGAGAGTGGGGTGATACAGAAGGGAGAGGTTAGCTGACAGAGGAGGGAAGGAGGGAGAGACAGGAGAAGGACAGAAACTAAGAGGCAGATTCAATAAAACTGTCAGTGAAGGAACACGGATTCAAAAAGACACCCCAGAATTTACATTCAATTGACTTTACTTTTGTTCTCACCCAGTAAATGTTTCCTCTATTCGTGCAATGTAATTTAACTTAAGTGCAGGTTTGACTGAATTCTGGAGGGGAATGGTAAGTGGTTGGAAAGATGCAGGGGAGACTGTCCAAAACACTTTCCACTTAACACATACACACACAGCTCCTAAATTACACACACACAGAAACATGCGCCCACACCAATTCACACGCATTAAACCTTACAGAATTAGCAAACTCACCAACATTATCATGTCTCTCTTTTCTTCTCCTCTGCAGAAAAAAAACTGCTGTTTGAGTGCGTTTAGTGCATTGAGAAAGGAACATAGACATAGCTTTGGTATGTGGAGACAGTTCCATTGTATAGTAAGCCATGTAGAGAAAGACTGAGGCAGGCAGGCAGGTAGATCTAGCCCAAGGCTGTAGCTATAGCATATCTCAGGTTGTGTTGTTGTAAAGTTGGATTAACCAGTTTTTGTGGATCTGGATCTTATTGTAACCACTGGTGGTGGGGTACAGAGTTACTATGGGATTCAAGGCATATAGGGTTGTATTCTATTGAGTTTTACGGTTAAAAGTCTTCCCAATGCAGAGTTGTGGATGCCTACTGTGGACCAGTAAAGTAGAGGTACAGTGGGCGGAGCCAGGGCGGCTCCATGTTTCAGTGAGAGGGGTTCCCTGTTCCCCCTCGTTTTACACCCACATCTGGTTCTTATTTCCTGCTCATATCTCCCATTGAGGTTTCAGCCACCCTCCCCCCAGTACAGGGATAGTTGGGGAAGGGGTTGTAGAAGTGTGTGTGTGAAACATTATGTGACCACTTCCAACTCCAGGCTCTCGGGGTCTGTTGTAGATAACAGTAGGGTAGAGTGGGTTAAGTTGAGCAATATTTAACTTTCAGGATCACTCCGTCAAGGGTAATATATAATTATTTCTAACAAAGACATCTACAAACACAACATGTCCAAAAATATGTGGGCACCTGCTTGTCAAACATCTCATTACAAAATCATGGGCATTAATATGGAGTTAGTCCCCCCTTTGTTGCTATAACAGCCTCCACTCTTCTGGGAAGTCTTTCCACTAGATGCTGGAACATTTCTTCTGGGACTTGCTTCCATTCAGTCACAAGCATTAGTGAGGTCGGGCGATTAGGCCAAAACATTTCTGTATGGACCTCGCTCTGTGCACAGGAACGTTGTTAAGCTGAAACAGGAAAGGGTCTACCCCAAACTGTTGCCACAAAGTTGGAAGCACAGAATCGTCTAGAATATCAATGTATGCTGTAGTGTTAAGATTTCCCTTCATTGGAACTAAGGGGCCTAGGCTGAACCATGAAAAACTAAGGGGCCTAGCCTGAACCATTATTTATCATCCACCAAACTTTACAGTTGGCACTATGCATTGGGGCAGGTAGGGTTCTCCTGGCATCCGCCAAACCCAGACTAATCTGTCGGACTGACAGTTTGGTTCATCACTCCAGAGAAAGAGTTTGCACTGCTCCAGATTCCAATGGCGGTGAACTTTACACCACTCAAGCCGATGCTTGGCATTGCGAATGGTGATTTTAGGCTTGTGTGCGGCTGCTCCGCCATGGAAACCCATTTCATAAAGCTCTCTACTAACAATTATTGTGCTGACGTTGCTTCCAGAGGCAGTTTGGAACTCGGTTGTGAGTATTGCAACGGAGAACAGAAGGATTTTTACGTGTTATGCTCTTCAGCAGTCCCGTTCTGTGAGCTTGTATGGCTTATCACTTCACAGCTGAGCTGTTGTTGCTCCTAGACGTTTCCACTTCACAATAAGAGCACTTATAGTTGACCGGCAGCTCTAGCAGGGCAGAAATTTGACAAACCGACTTGTTGGAAAGGTGGCATCCTATTACGGTGTATGCTCGGTTTTATACAACTGTCAGCAACGGGTTAGGCTGAAATAGCCAAAACTACTTTGAAAGGGTGTCCACATACTTTTGGCGATTTAGTGTATATTTCAGGATGTTGTGTATCCCTGGAAAAAAAATCTGAATTATATAGTTTACAAAAAATAGCTTCTCCAAAAAAGGTGGTCTCTTGGCATAACTAATGGGTTGAGTTGAGCTGTGAACAAATGTCTGTACTGAATGAAATTTAACCTCTACCTTTTAAAAACCGTGTCTTTCTTTATTTCCCGAACACAATCACAATCGCTTTTTTGACTTTTAATAATTTTAAGCAAATTTTAACACAGGCTTAACAACTAACAAAATCTTTGTACTTTTTTGTAACACTTTTAACATAGGCCAGGCCCTGTTTCCTCATATCCCAGCGATAATGCCTTGCATTAGGCCTGGGAAGAAAACATTTACATTTACTCAACTTTCCATTCGCTCAACTTACCCCAAGGAAAACATTTTGACTATGTTAGCCCACACAGCGACAGTGCCTTGCAAAAGTATCAAATCAAATCAAATCAAATTTTATTTGTCACATACACATGGTTAGCAGATGTTAATGCGAGTGTAGCGAAATGCTTGTGCTTCTAGTTCCGACAATGCAGTAATAACCAACAAGTAATCTAACTAACAATTCCAAAACTACTGTCTTGTACACAGTGTGAGGGGATAAAGAATATGTACATAAGGATATATGAATGAGTGATGGTACAGAGCAGCATAGGCAGATACAGTAGATGGTATCGAGTACAGTATATACATATGAGATGAGTATGTAAACAAAGTGGCATAGTTAAAGTGGCTAGTGATACATGTATTACATAAGGATACAGTCGATGATATAGAGTACAGTATATACGTATGCATATGAGATGAATAATGTAGGGTAAGTAACATTATATAAGGTAGCATTGTTTAAAGTGGCTAGTGATATATTTACATCATTTCCCATCAATTCCCATTATTAAAGTGGCTGGAGTTGAGTCAGTGTCAGTGTGTTGGCAGCAGCCACTCAATGTTAGTGGTGGCTGTTTAACAGTCTGATAGCCTTGAGATAGAAGCTGTTTTTCAGTCTCTCGGTCCCAGCTTTGATGCACCTGTACTGACCTCGCCTTCTGGATGATAGCGGGGTGAACAGGCAGTGGCTCGGGTGGTTGATGTCCTTGATGATCTTTATGGCCTTCCTGTGACATCGGGTGGTGTAGGTGTCCTGGAGGGCAGGTAGTTTGCCCCCGGTGATGCGTTGTGCAGACCTCACTACCCTCTGGAGAGCCTTACGGTTGAGGGCGGAGCAGTTGCCGTACCAGGCGGTGATACAGCCCGCCAGGATGCTCTCGATTGTGCATCTGTAGAAGTTTGTGAGTGCTTTTGGTGACAAGCCGAATTTCTTCAGCCTCCTGAGGTTGAAGAGGCGCTGCTGCGCCTTCTTCACAATGCTGTCTGTGTGAGTGGACCAATTCAGTTTGTCTGTGATGTGTATGCCGAGGAACTTAAAACTTGCTACCCTCTCCACTACTGTTCCATCGATGTGGATAGGGGGGTGTTCTGCTGTTTCCTGAAGTCCACAATCATCTCCTTAGTTTTGTTGACGTTGAGTGTGAGGTTATTTTCCTGACACCACACTCCGAGGGCCCTCACCTCCTCCCTGTAGGCCGTCTCGTCGTTGTTGGTAATCAAGCCTACCACTGTTGTGTCGTCCGCAAACTTGATGATTGAGTTGGAGGCGTGCGTGGCCACGCAGTCGTGGGTGAACAGGGAGTACAGGAGAGGGCTCAGAACGCACCCTTGTGGGGCCCCAGTGTTGAGGATCAGCGGGGAGGAGATGTTGTTGCCTACCCTCACCACCTGGGGGCGGCCCGTCAGGAAGTCCAGTACCCAGTTGCACAGGGCGGGGTCGAGACCCAGGGTCTCGAGCTTGATGACGAGCTTGGAGGGTACTATGGTGTTGAATGCCGAGCTGTAGTCAATGAACAGCATTCTCACATAGGTATTCCTCTTGTCCAGATGGGTTAGGGCAGTGTGCAGTGTGGTTGAGATTGCATCGTCTGTGGACCTATTTGGGCGGTAAGCAAATTGGAGTGGGTCTAGGGTGTCAGGTAGGGTGGAGGTGATATGGTCCTTGACTAGTCTCTCAAAGCACTTCATGATGACGGAAGTGAGTGCTACGGGGCGGTAGTCGTTTAGCTCAGTTACCTTAGCTTTCTTGGGAACAGGAACAATGGTGGCCCTCTTGAAGCATGTGGGAACAGCAGACTGGTATAGGGATTGATTGAATATGTCCGTAAACACACCGGCCAGCTGGTCTGCGCATGCTCTGAGGGCGCGGCTGGGGATGCCGTCTGGGCCTGCAGCCTTGCGAGGGTTAACACGTTTAAATGTCTTACTCACCTCGGCTGCAGTGAAGGAGAGACCGCAAGTTTTCGTTGCAGGCCGTGTCAGTGGCACTGTATTGTCCTCAAAGCGGGCAAAAAAGTTATTTAGTCTGCCTGGGAGCAGGACATCCTGGTCCGTGACTGGGCTAGATTTCTTCCTGTAGTCCGTGATTGACTGTAGACCCTGCCACATGCCTCTTGTGTCTGAGCCGTTGAATTGAGATTCTACTTTGTCTCTGTACTGACGCTTAGCTTGTTTGATAGCCTTGCGGAGGGAATAGCTGCACTGTTTGTATTCGGTCATGTTACCAGACACCTTGCCCTGATTAAAAGCAGTGGTTCGCGCTTTCAGTTTCACACGAATGCTGCCATCAATCCACGGTTTCTGGTTAGGGAATGTTTTAATCGTTGCTATGGGAACGACATCTTCAACGCACGTTCTAATGAACTCGCACACCGAATCAGCGTATTCGTCAATGTTGTTGTCTGACGCAATACGAAACATGTCCCAGTCCACGTGATGGAAGCAGTCTTGGAGTGTGGAGTCAGCTTGGTCGGACCAGCGTTGGACAGACCTCAGCGTGGGAGCCTCTTGTTTTAGTTTCTGTCTGTAGGCAGGGATCAACAGAATGGAGTCGTGGTCAGCTTTTCCGAAAGGGGGGCGGGGCAGGGCCTTATATGCGTCGCGGAAGTTAGAGTAACAATGATCCAAGGTCTTTCCACCCCTGGTTGCGCAATCGATATGCTGATAAAATTTGGGGAGTCTTGTTTTCAGATTAGCCTTGTTAAAATCCCCAGCTACAATGAATGCAGCCTCCGGATAAATGGTTTCCAGTTTGCAAAGAGTCAAATAAAGTTCATTCAGAGCCAACGATGTGTCTGCTTGGGGGGGGATATATACGGCTGTGATTATAATCGAAGAGAATTCTCTTGGTAGATAATGCGGTCTACATTTTATTGTGAGGAATTCTAAATCAGGTGAACAGAAGGATTTGAGTTCTTGTATGTTTCTTTCATCACACCATGTCACGTTAGTCATAAGGCATACGCCCCCGCCCCTCTTTTTACCAGAAAGATGTTTTTTCCTGTCTGCGCGATGCGTGGAGAAACCTGTTGGCTGCACCGCTTCGGATAGCGTCTCTCCAGTAAGCCACGTTTCCGTGAAGCAAAGAACGTTACAGTCTCTGATGTCCCTCTGGAATGCTACCCTTGCTCGGATTTCATCAACCTTGTTGTCAAGAGACTGGACATTGGCAAGAAGAATGCTAGGGAATGGTGCACGGTGTGCCCGTCTCCGGAGTCTGACCAGAAGACCGCCTCGTTTCCCTCTTTTTCGGAGTCGTTTTTTTGGGTCGCTGCATGGGATCCACTCCGTTGTCCTGTTTGTAAGGCAGAGCACAGGATCCGCGTCGCGAAAAGCGTATTCTTGGTCGTACTGATGGTGAGTTGACGCTGATCTTATATTCAGTAGTTCTTCTCGACTGTATGTGATGAAACCTAAGATGACCTGGGGTACTAATGTAAGAAATAACACGTAAAAAAACAAAAAACTGCATAGTTTCCTAGGAACGCGAAGCCAGGCGGCCATCTCTGTCGGCGCCGGAAGTAGTATTCATCCCCCTTGGCGTTTTTCCTATTTTTTTGCATTACAACCTGTAACTTAAATGGATTTTATGTAATGGACATACACAAAATAGTCCAAATTGGTGAAGTTAAATGAAAACATAACATCTAAAATGTAAAAATAAAAAGTTGTGCGTGCATATGTATTCACCCCCTTTGCTATGAAGTCCCTAATAAGATCTGGTGCTACCAATTACCTTCAGAAGTTACATAATTAGTTAAATAAAGTCCACCTGTGTGCAATCTAAGTGTCACATGATCTGTCACATGACCTCAGTATATATACACCTGTTCTGAAAGGTACCAGAGTATGCAACACCACTAAGCAAGTGGCACCACCAAGCAAGTGGCACCATGAAGACCAAGGAGTTCTCCAAACAGGCCAGGGACAAAGTTGTGGAGAAGTACAGATCAGGGATGGGTTATTAAAAAAAATCGGAAACTTTGAACATCCCATGGAGCACCGTTAAATCCATTGTTAAAAAATTGAAAGAATAAGGCACCACAACAAACCTGCCAAGAGAAGGCCGGCCACCAAAACTTAAAGACCAGGCTTTGGGCCAAGTCTATGAATGTCCCTGAGTGGCCCAGCCAGAGCACAGACTTGAACATCTCTGGAGAAGGCTGAAAATAGAAGAATGGGAGAAACTCCCCAAATACAGGTGTGCCATTCTTGTAGCGTAATTAAGAGGACTTGAGGCTGTAATAGCTGTCAAAGGTTCTTCAACAAAGTACTGAGTAAAGGGTCTGAAAACTTTTATTTTTTTGCAAAAATATATAAAAACTGTTTTTGCTTTGACATTATGGGGTATTGTGTGTAGACTGATGAGGGAAAAAAGTAACGTAACAAAATGTGGAAAAAGTAATTAGGTCTGAATGCATGTTGAAGGGGGTGTGTCTACCATCGTTCACTTCTGTAAGTGTACTCGAAAGACGAGTGAATCATACCTCACCTCATTGTGTTATAACATATTTGGTCTGACAGACGTTTACGTGACACCCAGAATGCATTGTATAATGTCCATAACCATGGCGCCACAGTATGGTAAATAGCTTAGCATTTGCTCATCATAATCAGTACAATCTTCAAAAAAGTATTTTACACACATCATGTGTCCATTACAAACCAATGAAAGAATCGGAATGCATGATTTGTCACCAGAACATGAAAACATGTGAATAAAACAGTAAATACGTAGAAACCACAACACAATATACAGAAAATAAGGTACTTACTTTGATTGAAACACACACGTCCAAAGTTATTATTTGTAAAGAAAACATCAATGAAGGCAATGCCAGAAAATGTGATGGTGAAAAAAGTTGGTGGTATACTGCGCAAATGTCTGCATAATTGATCTTGGGAAACACTGCTCGGGCTCTCATTGAAGAGAGAAGTTTGTACTGTTCAGTAAAGCCTCAAACATAAATTGTCTGCAACAGTGAAATGGGCTACTCTATGTGAATTAATGAGGAGGCGCAACACACCTCAATTCAAACTGTTAGAAAATAAAACTTGTTAGAAAATCATTTCAAATACACAAGTTGAAATAGTTGAAATAGAGCCTTGGTGTGTCTTGGTTTGAAGGCAGTACGGGGTAACTGTCCTGTTGCGTAACAATCACATTTTGGAACAGTGAGTGTATTTTGACATCACGCATTTAAAAAAAAAAAATGTATGCTAGGAGGACCGTTATTTGGAACTCACACATGAAAAGGTTAAACATGCACACATTCACATTCTCACATGCAAGTGTGTAGCCCAAACAGTTTGGAAGCTGTACTGACTTCAGACAAGTCCCAAGACACTCATGAGGGACTTAGAGCAGCATAGTGTTTGTGACAGTCTCATCATTCCATAGAGAGCTAATAGTTTGAATGCCAAACTGTTTGGATGCTACAGACAATTTTGTCAGTAGACCCATTTTCGGGATGACCCATGGCCTGACAAACACCACTCTAGCTCTCACAGTAAATACGGAAGTGCGACATCGGCCAATGCAGTGGATTCTGATGCATCCAATGCAAAAAACAGGTATCTCAAGCTTAAACTGATAGATTGGAGATTTTTTATTATGCTAATTTGATTTCCACGGGGGTGTGGGCATCGACTCTAGGGGGATAAAATTGGACAAGCTTCAACACATGTTGTGCTTCCGTGAGACTGTATAGCCTGCATGAGGGCTCCGGCAATGGCTGACGTAGTACCCTGTATTCCGTAACAAAACGTTGGGGCACTCATCACAGTAATGTTTTTTGTGGAGCACCACGGCTGCTCGGGGTTACTTCCTTATCGGAGGAGCATGCAAGCCCCGCTTTCTCTACTCCCTCCAACTACAGGAATTGAAAATAGTAATGGGGTTGCCATAGCGTCGTGTCAGCGCTATTAAGTTTAATTCACCGGAAGTTATGCATGCTAGCTGATGCGTTAGCCAGGAGGCTCTTTAGTCTAAGCTAGGTTAGCCAGCCATTTTGATCACAGGACAGTCTGTTTACAATAACAAATTGACTTAACACTACGTATACTAAACAAGATAGCTACCCAAGCAACTCCACCGTGGGTGGCAGAAATAGCTAGTAGTAGTTAGCTTGCCTCAGCGAGTTAGCTAACCTGGCTAGCATGCTATGCAGCACTTGTTAACTAGCCATGGTCTGCGAAGAGAGGCAAGCGGTGCTTAACCAAGGCAGACACAGGGATACCCACAGAACCTGTTTGCCCTCTCTCTTCGAGTAGTTTCCAGTAACTGGCAACAGAGCGCACAAGAGCCGGGAGGCATTTGTCCAGACCAATGACACAAACCATCTTTTTGTGGGTAACTGAGACTCAGTCGAGGTACGGGCACTCGGGAGAGGAAGTCACTATTGGAAACGCCAAGCCCCCTAAAGAAGGCTACACGATTGTCAAGAAAACATGCACTGAGGACTACTAGGGGGAACGGTGCCAGCCGTCCACTAGTCTCGCACACAAACTGATTCGAGCGAAGGCAGCCTGAGGATGCACCGAGCCATACAAGGCAACATATGTGAGTATCTTTTAATTTATTGGGGCATGCAAACGCAAATCCGGCTTGTTAGCATTTGTTGTTTTGGTCGCGTTATCCAGCTTACTTATTGCTATAGCCAGGCCGAACAATTAGAAGAATTAGGAATTGTTTGTGATTAAAAAACTTAGGAGAATTATACAAACTTCAGGACTCAACGTCCAGTGGGTGAGAACACTCTCCCACTAAGGGACAGTTTAGTTGCAATTTAGTTGCAATTTAAGACAGTCTTGTGGTCCAGTCTTGTGGTCCTTGTTTGTTTTAGTAGTGTGAATCGTTCCTGTTCACACCGAGGTAAAGAGCGGCATAATTGAAGGAATTAATTATTACCTGTTAGGTCAGGGGCTTCCAACAAGGCACGGATTTCATTGGCTTTGTCAGACATGACTGCAGATCCTTCAACCGAAGTCATGAGAGTACGACTCCCCCTTAGTCTGTTGTACCGTTGTTACTGACTGAAAGGGAACACACACTCGACCCCCCACCACCACACACTCCCCAAAATGTCGGAACACACAAATACAAACTTTGTCTGGTATAAGTCAGTGGTGTGTCAGTTGGCCCTGGACAAGTCTGGTTTCAGTCGACCCTGGACATGTCTGGGTCTGTGTATGGGGGAGATTTACACTAAACCTAGCTGTTTAAACACTGGAGGCCCACGAGGCCTTTTCACCCCACTCAACACTTTACCACAGGACAACCTTCAAATAAATAAAACAAGACCGCCCCACTCCTCTTGGCTCCACCCGGCTCCGCGTCAGGGCTCCAGAGATGACAGGTTCATGACGAGAAAATATTTTTGCAGGATCACATCTCGACAGAGCCCAACAGACCGAGGGCAATGAGCGGCTTTATGGGCATCAAGACTCACAGGGCACTTTTATCTCCCCATCAACTCTCCTGGTCTTTAAAGGCAAGGAGGCGGCACAGACTGCTACAAACATATAACCCCAGCCATTGCCCCGTAATATATATCCCCAACCTCAGCCATTGCCCCTGACATAAGGCCCCAGCCCCCGAAATAAAGTCCCAGTCTTCTCCATCTCCACAGGTCCTTAATGGGCAGGGAAACGATAGACACAAACATATACTGCCCCAGTCCCAGCCACAGACACACAGCCCCAGCCCTCTTTATGTGAGTGAGTATCACTAGCCTGTGTTATGGCCCCAACTTCTGCCAGCAGTGATTATCAGTTTTATGGAATCCCCCTCCTCTCCCTAAAAAGCCTTGCTTGTTTCATAGAATTCAGACAGAGAGGTGCAGCCGCAGTTGTGAAAAATAAACCAGTCCAAGTTTATGGCAAGGCAAAACCTATGGCTGCCAAATAGCAGGGTCTGGCTCTTCTCAGAGTCACACCAGGTCCAAACTCTCCCTTTCTTTAACCCCTGCGACCCTCACACCCCTTCTCCCTCTCTCTATCCCTCCATCCACGGTCAGTAAAACTCTTTGAGTCAATCATTTGACATGGCCCCGTGAACCCTAACCCCTGGCCCATCAACCCTGTCAGCGCCCCCTGGCAGAATGAATTATCCCCAGAACGCAGCACCACACCAGGGCTGTTAAAGATTTGTTAAAAACACGAGCAAAAGAATACAGTGAACAAAAATATAAAAGCAACAATTTCAAAGATTTTATTGAGTTACAGTTCATAAAAGGAATTTAGTCAATTTACATTTTAATCTATGGATTTCAGTCAAATCAGGAAATCAGTCAATTGAAATGCATTCATTAGGCCCTAATCTATGGATTTCACTACTGGGAACACAGATATACAGTGGGGCAAAAAAGTATTTAGTCAGCCACCAATTGTGCAAGTTCTCCCACTTAAAAAGATGAGAGAGGCCTGTAATTTTCATCATAGGCACACTTCAACTATTACAGACAAAATGAGAAAAAAAATCCAGAAAATCACATTGTAGGATTTTTAATGAATGTATTTGCAAATTATGGTGGAAAATAAGTATTT
This sequence comes from Oncorhynchus clarkii lewisi, assembly GCF_045791955.1. Taxonomy (NCBI): domain Eukaryota; kingdom Metazoa; phylum Chordata; class Actinopteri; order Salmoniformes; family Salmonidae; genus Oncorhynchus; species Oncorhynchus clarkii. The sequence goes on from NC_092162.1 coordinate 29,959,797, forward strand.
GGTCAATAACACAAGTTTATCTCAATACTTTGTTATATACCCATTTGTTGGCAATGACAGAGGTCAAACGTTTTCTGTAAGTCTTCACAAATACTTTTTTTGCCCCACTGTACATGATGGTCACAGATACCTTAAACAAAAAGTTAAGGGCATGGATCAGAAAACCAGTCAGTATCTGGTGTGACCACCATTTGCCTCATGCAGCGCGACACAGCTCCTTTGCATAGAGTTGATCAGGCTGTTGATTGTGGAATGTTGTCCCACTCCTCTTCAATGGCTGTGTGAAGTTGCAGGATATTGGCGGGAACTGGAACATGCTGTCCTACATCAGCAAACCGCTGGCCCACACAACGCCATACACGCTGTCTGACATCTACCCGGTACAGTTGAAACCATGATTCATGAGTGAAGAGCACAATTCCCCATTGTGCCAGTGAACATCGAAGGTGAGCATTCTGAAGTCGGTTATGACGCCAAACTGCAATCAGGTCAAGACCCTGGTGAGGACAACGAAGCACGCAAATGAGCATCCCTGAGATGGTTTCTGATAGTTTGTGCAGAAATTCTTCAGCTGTCCGGGTGGATGGTCTCAGACGATCCCACAAGTGAAGCCAGATGTGGGTTGGTGTGGTTACACATGGTCTGCAGTTGTGAGGCCGGTTGGACGTCCTGCAAAATTCTCTAAAACATCCTTGGAGGCGGCTTATGGTACAGAAATGAACATTACATTCTCTGTCAACAGCTCTGGTAGACATTCTTGCAGTGAGCATGCCAATTGCATGCTCCGTCAACTTGAGACATCTGTGGCATTGTGTTGTGTGACAAAATCCACCATACCCTAGTCACTGTAACGTGCTGCGACAGACAATGCCAGTACAGCTTGGCTTGGGCCAGTTTGATACACTACATATACAAAAGTATGTGGACACCCCTTACAATTTGGTGAATTCGGCTATTTCAGCCACACCCGTTGCTGACAGGTGTATAAAATTGAGCACAGCCATGCAATCTCCATAGACAAATGTTGGGAGTAGAATGGCCTTACTGTAGAGCTAAGTGACCTTCAATGTGGCACCATCATAGGATGCCACATTTCCGACAAGTCAGTCTGGCAAATTTCTGCCATGCTAGAGCTGAACCGGTCAACTGTAAGTGCTGTTATGGAAACGTCTAGTAGCAACAACGACTCAGTGGTAGGCCACACAAGCTCACATAACAGGGTTGCTGAGTGCTGAAGCGTGTAAAAAATAATCTGTTTCAAACTGCCTCTAGACGCAACGGCAGCACAATAACTATTTGTCGGGAGCTTTGTGAAATGGGTTTCCATGGTTGAGCAGCCGCACACAAGCGTAAGATCATCTTGTGCAATGCCAAGCATCGGCTGGAGTGGTGCATAGCTTGCCAAATCTGGGTTTGGTGAATGCCAGGAGAACGCTACCTGCCACAATGCATAGTGTCAACTGTAAAGTTCGGTGGAGGAAGAAAAATTGTCTGAGGCTGTTTTTCATGGTTCGGGCTAGGCCACTTAGTTCCAGTGAAGGGAAATCTTAACACTACAGCATACAATGATATTCTACACGACTCTGTGCTTCCAACTTCATAGCAATCGTTTGGGGAAGGCCATTTCCTGTTTAAGCATGACAATACCCTGGTGCACATAGCGAGGTCCATATAGAAATGGTTTGTCAAGATCGGTGTGGAAGAACTTAACTGGCCTGCACAAAGCCCTGACCTCAACCCCATTGAACACCTTTGGGATGAATTGGAATGCAGACTGCGAGCCAAGTAATAAAATAGATAATTAAATAAAGGTGTAATAAAAATAAAAAGGATTGTGTACTAAAAACGTGAATATGTTTTTGCAGAGCATACAACCATGCCGACAACCATCCGTGGAGATTTAAAAAAAAATTAAAAAAAATAAAAAATGAGAAAAGTGGTGCGTGCATATGTATTCACCCCTTTGCTATAAAGCCCCTAATAAGATCTTGTGCTACCAATTACCTTCAGAAGTCACATAATTAGTTAAATAAAGTCCACCTGTGTGCAATCTAAGTCTCACATGATCTGTCACATGATCTCAGTATATATATTCCTGTTCTGAATGGTCCCAGAGTCTGCAACACCACTAAGCAAAGGGCACCACCAAGGAAGCGACACCATGAAGACCAAGGAGCTCTCCAAACAGGTCAGGGACAAAGTTGTGGAGAAGTAACAATCAGGGTTGGTTATAAAAAAAAATATCAGAAACTTTGAATATCCCACGGAGCACCATTAACTTCTTGGATATTGGGGGCGCTATTTTAATTTTTAGATGAAAAACGTTCCCGTTTTAAACAAGACATTTTGTCACGAAAAGATGCTCGACTATGCATATAATTGACAGCTTTGGAAGGAAAACACTCTGACGTTTCCAAAACTGCAAAGATATTGTCTGTGAGTGCCACAGAACTGATGTTACAGGCAATACCCAGATAAAAATCCAATCTTAAACCGCCTCATGCCAATGACTCCTTATATGGCTGTGAAGGAGCTAGGAGTCAGCTTACGTTTTCCCCAAGGTGTCTGCAGCATTGTGACGTCTTTTTAGGCATTTCCATTGGAGAATGGCTGTAAGAGACCATATAGGGCGAGTGGACGCATGGTGTCTCGGAGAAAAGCCATTTTTCCAATAGTTTCTTATGAGAAACCAACTGCCTCCACGGATATATTATCGAATACATATGTTAAAAACACCTTGAGGATGGATCCTAAACAACGTTTGCCGTGTTTCTGTCGATATTATGGAGCAAATTTTGAAAAAAGTTTGGCGTTATAGTTTAAGTATTTTCGGTCGATTTCTCAGCCAAGTAGGATGAACAAACGTGATGTTTTTCGCCTACAAAAATATTATTTTTGGAAAAAAGGAACATTTGCTATCTAACTGGGAGTCTCCTGAGTGAAAGCATCTGAAGTTCTTCAAAGGTAAATGATTTAATTTGGTTGCTTTTCTTATTTTTGTGAAAATGTTGCCTGCTACCAGCACAGCCTAGCATAGCATTATGCCATGCTAAACTTACACAAATGCTTGTCTAGCGTTGGCTGTAACACATATTTTGAAAATCTGAGATGACAGTGTTGTTAACAAAAGGCTAAGCTTGTGTTTGAATATATTTATTTCATTTCATTTGCGATTTTCATGAATAGGAAACGTTGCGTTATGGTAATGCGCTTGAGGCTATGATTACGCTCCCGGATACGGGATTGCTCGTCGCTAGAGGTTAAATCCATTATTAAAAAATGGAAAGAATATGGCACCACAACAAACCTGCCAAGAGAGGGCCGGCCACCAAAACTTAAAGAACAGGCAAGGAGGGCATTGATGAGAGAGGCAACAAAGAGACCAAAGATAACCCTGAAGGAGCTGCAAAGTTCCACAGCGAAGATTGGAGTATCTGTCCATAGAACCACTTTAAGCCGTACAATCCACAGAGCTGGGATTTACAGAAGAGGGGCCAGAAAAAAAGCCATTGCTTAAAGAAAAAAATAAGCAAACACATTTGGTGTTCGCCAAAATGCATGTTGGAGACTCTCCAAGCATATGGAAGAAGGTACTCTAGTCAGATGAGACTAAAATGTATCTTTTTGGCCATCAAGGAAAATGCCTGGCGCAAACCCAACACCTCTCATCACTCTGAGAATCCCATCCCCACAATGAAGCATTGTGGTGGCAGAATCATGCTTTGGGGATGTTTTTCGTCAGCAGGGACTGGGAAACTGGTCAGAATTGAAGGAATGATGGATGGCGCTAAATACAGGGAAATTCTTGAGGGAAACCTGTTTCAGTCTTCCAGAGATTTGAGACTGGGATGGAGGTTCACCTTCCAGCAGGACAATGATCCTAAGCACACTGCTAAAGCCACACTCGAGTGGTTTAAGGGGAAACATTTAAATGTCTTGGAATGGCCTAGTCAAAGCACAGACCTCAATCCAATTGAGAATCTGTGGTATAACTTAAAGATTGCTATACACCAGCGGAACCCATCCAACTTGAAGTAGCTGGAAGTTTTTCCTTGAAGAATGAGCAAAAATCCCAGTGGCTAGATCTGCCAAGCTTATAGAGACATACCACAAGAGACTTAGGGTGGCTCTACAAAGTATTGACTTTGGGGGGGTGAATAGTTATGCACGCTCAAGTTCAGTTTTTTTTGTCTTATTTCTTGTTTGTTTCACAATAAAAAATATTTTGCGTCTTCAAAGTGGTAGGCATGCTGTGTAAATCAAACGATACAACCCCCACAAAATCTATTTTAATTCCAGGTTGTAAGGCAACAAAATAGAAAAAATGCCAAGGGGCGTGAATACTTTCGCAAGCCACTGTATGTAATTATTGGCGGAGAGTCACGTCATATTTTTCGACATACTGTTTGCCTACCGTAGGTGACATGAGTCTCACTAGTGTTTTTTATTTTCATCAAATCTCCGTTTGGGTATTGGTTAGACTACAATTATACAATCAAGGTATAGAAATGTTATGCTCTTAGTTTAACCTTTTATTTAACTAGGCAAGTCAGTTAGGAACAAATTCTTATTACAGGGACAGCCTACTCCTTCCTCCCCATTGGGGAATTGAACCCCAGTCTCCCGCATGCCCCCACAACACAGGATTCTTTAGCTGAATAGCCCAGTACTGTAACCTACTCCTAACTGTCATGTTGTACAGCACCATATTTTTCATTCCATCCTTATTTATTTTAGTATATTGAAGTTAGAAGAAATAGTTATTTCTTCAGATCCTATTTCAGCATTGTTTGCACTGCTATGAAACAGGCATGGGGACTGGTCTTGTTAATAAAGGTTAGGGTGCATTATTTCTACTTTTTGATAAAAAGCGTGCAAAATTCCAACGTCCTGTTACTCATGCCAGGAATATAGTATATACACATGATTAGTATGTGTGGATAGAAAACACTCTGAAGTTTCTAAAACTGGTTCAATCATGTCTGTGACTATAACAGAACTTGTGTAGCAGGCAAAACCCCAAGGAAAAACTGTTCAGAAAAAAATCCCTCTGGCAGTTCCCTGTATTGTCTTTTTCAAGGGAAATTAGATAGCGCCCAGTTTACAGTTCCTACAACTTCCACAGGATGTCACCAGTCTTTGGAATTGGGTTGAAGTTAATCATTGGTGAAATGAAGAAGAGGAACTACCTGGCAGAGGTTACACTGTGGATAGTTATGAAAGAGAGAAAATCGTGCATGTATTGTTGACTCGCTGCTATTGAATACAGATCGCCCCGTCAACAATTTGATAGATTATTAACGTTTACAAATACCTAAAGTTGGATTACAAAAGTAATTTGAAATATTTTGGCAAAGTTTTATAGGCAACTTTTGAAATGTTTTGTAATGACGTTGCGTTTTGGAAAGCTGTTTTTTTCTGGATCAGACGGGCTTTATAAATGGACATTTTGGGTATACATGGACGGAATTAATCGAAAAAAAGGACAAATTGTGATGTTTATGGGACATATTGGAGTGCCAACAAAGAAGCTCGTCAAAGGTAATGCATGTTTTATATTTTATTTCAGCGTTTTGTGTATTGACGGCTACACAAATTATTTTGTTTACATCTCATTCAGGTGGTTCGGGGGGGGTGCATGCTATCAGATAATAGCTTCTCATGCTTTCGCCGAAAAGCATTTTTAAAATCTGACATGTTGGCTGGATTCACAACGAGTGTAGCTTTAATTGAGTACCCTGCATGTGTAATATAATGAAAGTTTGAGTTTTATCGCGTACTATTTGAATTTGGCGCTATGCATTTCCCCAGGCTATTGGCCACACGAGACGCTAGCGTCTCCATATTCCTAAGAGGTTAAATCAATGATATTTTTATTTTCACTGAATCTCCATTTGGGTTTTGGTTAAACTACAATTAGGGTGGGGAAATGTTATACCCCTTAGATATTAATTTAGGATCCTCCAATCCTCTTATGCTCTAAGTACTGTAGCCTACTCCCGACCATCATGTTGTACAGCGCCATATTTTCCGTTCCATCCTAACGGAAACCCTGAGGGTTTCGTTTTTCATTTTTTTTGGAATAGGAACACCATAATATTAATCAAATCATTTTTTTTTTAAAACAATCCCATATACTGTGTTTTTACAAAAAAAGTTTTACATTTTCTAGTGATGCCAATATTGAAGACTATCAAATTCTTCTCAAAGATGCCCTCTGGTGGTCCAACTAGCACTAACTTGCATTAATGGTAAAAATGGCTGACAATTAAATAGCGTGCCATAGAATTCTGCAGTAGCCCGCAAGGTGTGCTGCAGTATGACGCAACTTAAGCTTACCCCCTCCTTTTTCGAACATTCTGTTAAAAATCGCGCAACATTTCAGCGTCCTGCTACTCATGCCAGGAATATAGTATATGCATATGATTAATATGTGTGGATAGAAAACACTCTGAAGTTTCTAAAACTGGTTAAATCACGGCTGTGACTATAACAGAGCGTGTGTTTCATCGAAAGCGCAAGAAAAACTGGTCACTGAAAGCTGAAAATAATATCCATGCGCCACTTGCATGTATTGTTTAAAGGACACCAAATTAAATATGGACACGGATGCAATTCCTACAGCTTCCACACGATGTCGCCATTGTCGTAATTTTCCTGAGAGTTATTTCTTGGGAAAACAAAGGAGAGGGATTCCATTTCTTCCGGTCTCCGACAGGATGTTTTGGAGGAAAGTTTTCCGACCATGATTTCAAGACGTGGAGCTATTGAATACACATCGCCCCGTGATCATTTTGATAGATTATAAACGTTTACTAACACCTAAAGTTGGATTACAAAAGTATTTCGAAGTGTTTTGTGAAAGTTTATCGTCGACTCTTTTAATTTTAAAAAATGACGCAGCGTTTTGAAAGAATGTTTTTTTTCTGAATTACACAGTTTCCATAGATGGCTATTTTGGGTATATATGGACCGATTTAATCGAAAAAAAGACCCAATAGTGATGTTTATGGGGCATATAGGAGTGCCAAGAAAGAAGCTTGTCAAAGGTAATGAATGTTTTATATTTTATTTCTGCGTTTTTGTGTAGCGCCGGCTACGCTAATTATTTTGTTTACGTCGCCTTCAGGCATTTTGGGGTGTTGCATGCTATCAGATAATAGCTTCTCATGCTTTCGCCGAAAAGCATTTTAAAAATCTGACTTGTTGGCTAGATTCACAACGAGTGTAGCTTTAATTCAATACCCTGCATGTGTATTTTAATGAACGTTTGAGTTTTAACGAGTACATTTAGCATTTAGCGTAGCGCATTTGCATTTCCAGGTGCCTACTTGAGACGTCTGCGTCTCAAGTAGGATCAAGAGGTTTTAAAGGAGGAACCACTGTACCTATATTTGACATTGTATTATTTCGCAGAACACTAGACGGTTTAATTTTATTTTTGGCAGTGAAACGAGGTTACTCAGGCGAGATAAAACATATAGCCCTGTTGGAAAATATAAATGTACTGTTTGAAAATGTGAAGACCTTTTTTTTATATATATTTTTTTTTTAGATGGGAATCACATATTTATTTGGCGTACCCGCGACGGCATTGCGCGTATCCCCGTTCCCCAATTCTGGAATACCTGGTCTAGTGGAAAGCCTTCCCAGAAGAGTGGAATAACAGCACAGGGGGGCACCAACACCATATTAATGCCCATGATTTTGAAAAGAGATGTTCGACAAGTAGGTGTCAACATACGTTTGGTCATAGCACAGTTGTCATTGCGGTATTTAATAGAGAACGCACACACCACAATAATTAAAGAAAACAGATCCTAAACAAATAGAACACACTATAAAAATCACTCAGCTGCACAATAGAGAAAGAATAATATGACTTTCCAAACAACAGTGGGGCGGTAGGTAGCCTAGTGGTTAGAGCATTGGGCCACTAAACTTAAGGTTGCTGGATCGAATCCCCGAGCTGACAATCTGTTGTTCTGCTCCTGAACAAGGCAGTTAACCCACTGTTCCCTGTAAATAAGAATTTGTTCTTAACTGAAAATAATATTATTCATTTGGACAATTTGCAATGGTCAAACAATATACACATCATAAACTTACCCCTCAAAAAGCCTTTGACAGGCTACCTATAAATTCCTCAACACTGTCACTCTTAATCTGAGCAGAGAGGTGCACATCTAAGTGACACATAGAATGTGAGGTCCCACACATGGCTAGAAAGAGTGAATAACAATGAATGAGTAGGACAAGCTGAGTCCTGCGAGTCACACTACTAAGCTGAGCATGTTGCTACCTGCCACTGAATACCTTGAGGTTTACACAGAAAGAGATTGAAGGGGAGGAAAACACACACAGTGGAGGACAGAGGAGCAGGAAGGACTAAAAAAAGAGAGAACCAACTGGACTGTTCATTCTAGCGATTGGAGATAAAATAATGAACAGTACAAGCGAAAGACCCGCAAACAAAGACAAATATACTAAACAAAAATATAAATGCAACATTCAACGATTTTACAGATTTACAGTTCATATTAAGAAATCAGTCAATTGAAATGAATTCATTAGGCCCTAATCTATGGATTTCACATGAATCAGAATGAGATTTTCTCCACAAAAAGGGCTTTATTACAGACCTCAAAAGTTGTTTTAGAGAATTTGGCAGTATGTCCAACTGGCCTCATAACCGCAGACCACGTGCAACCGCGCCAGCCCAGGACCTTCACATCCGGGTTCTTCAACTGCGGGATCATCTGAGATCTACCACCCTGACAGCTGATGAAACTGTGGGTTTGCATAACCGATGCATTTCTACACAAACTGTCAGAAACCGTCTCAGGGAAGCTCATCTGCGTGCTTGTTGTCCTCACCAGGATCTTGACCTGACTGCAGTTCGGCATCGTAACCGACTTCAGTGGGAAAATGCACAGCTTCAATGGCCACTATAGCACACTGGAGAAGTGTGCTCTTTATGCATGAAACTTGGTTTCAACTGTTCTGGTCAGATGGCAGACAGCTTATATGGTGTTGTGTGGGCGAGCAGTTTGCTGATGTTGACGTTGTGAACAGAGTGCCCCAAGGTGGTGGTGGGGTTCTGGTATGGGCAAGCATAAGCTATGGACAATGAACACAATTGCATTTTATCGATGGCAATTTGAATGCACAGGGATTCTGTGACGCAATCCTGAGGCCCATTGTCGTGCCATTCATCCGCCGCCATCACCTCATGTTTCAGCATGGTAATGCATGTCACAAGGATTTGTAAACAATTCCTGAAAGCTTAAAGTCCCAGTTTTTCGGTGGCCTGTATACTTACCAGACATGTCACCCATTGAGCATGTTTGGGATGGTCTGGATCGACGTGTACGACAGTATGTTCCAGTACCCGCCAATATCCAGTAACTTTGCACAAACATTGAAGAGGAGTGGGACAACATTCCACAGGCCACAATCAACAGTCGGATCAACTCTATGCGAAGTAGATGTGACGCACTGCATGAGGCAGCACCCTTATTTATTTTGTAAGGTACCTCTGACCAACAGATTGTATATCTGTATTCCCAGTCATGTGAAATCCATAGATCAAGGCCTAATTCATTTATTTAAATTGGCTTTTTTTCTTATATGAACTGTAAGTAAAATCCTTCAAATTGTTGCATGTTGCGTTTACTTTATGTTCAGTGTACATATGTGAGTGTATTGTAAGGAAATGAGGATGAACGGACGAGGCAGTTTGTCATATCTTGTTGATATCATGGAAATCGTGTCTTACCCTCAGGCTACAACTCATAAATAAAACATTAGCTAATCCAGTACCATCATGACTTCTACAGTTCTACTGGACCACACAAGTTTTACAGATTCTACTCAATTAACTAAAAAATAATAATAATACTGTATCATGTAATTTGTACTTATATCATGTATTATATTCCATGTTTGTACATTTATTTTCCAAAAGGTTTGAGATAACTTTAAACAATGTCATAGCAATTTAAATTCCCAGGGGGTACAGTCATACAAGGTGCTTCTACACCTGCATTGCTTGCTGTTTGGGGTTTTAGGCTGGGTTTCTGTACAGTACTTTGAGATATCAGCTGATGTACGAAGGGCTATATAAATACATTTGATTTGATTTTATTTGATTTAAATGTAAATTCCCCAAAAAATTACACATTTTCAGACTTAATACAAAACTGTTGCGTTTCTACTTAACATGCACACACACCAAGGCAACATGGAGGATAAATTGTTATCAACTAGTGATTGTTGATGGCTCTTTCTTTGTCTGTGTTTTTATTAGATTAAGAATTGAGCCTAATGGGACTGAGGAGATAGCTACAGCTGTTGCAAAAAAAAAACTCCTTAAAAGGGCTGTCAACAACCACCAAAAGCAACAAATATTCCTTATTTTCATCGTCTTCTCTCCTTTTCTCACTTGGCAACTGTTTTGTCACTCTTTACTCTCCATTTCACTCACTCGCTCTTTCTGTGGAAACTATGTTTTCCTGGGCTCAGTTTGAGACATTCTTTCAGAGAGAATAATAACAACAAGAGTAAGAGCCACTTTAAGTAACTCTCTCACTACCTCCCTCGCCCCTGGGCACCGGTGCGTGCGTGCGTGGGTGCGTGCGTGTGCGCGTGTGTGTGCGCGTGTGTGTGCGTGTGTGTGTGTGTGTGCGCGTGTGTGTGCGCGTGCACGTGTGCGTGCGCGTGTGCGTGTGCGTGTGTGTCTTTCCCCGTCTGTTTCCATGTATGTGTTAGTACAGTGCATTCGGAAAGTATTCAGACCCCTTGACTTTTTTCACATTTTGTTACTTTATTGCAAAATGTATTAAATATATTTTTCACCTCATCAATCTACATACAATACCCTATAATGACAAAGCGAAAACAGGTTTAGAATTTTTTTTGTTTATTTGTTTAGTATTCAGTATTCAGACCATTTGCTATGAGCTCAGGTGCATCCTGTTTCCATTGATCATCCTTGAGATGCTTCTACGACTTGGCAGTCCACCTGAGGTAAAGTCAATTGATTGGACATGATTTGGAAAGGCACACACCTGTCTATATAAGGTCCCATAGTTGACAGTGCATGTCAGAGCCAAAACCAAGCCATGAGGTTGAAGGAATTATCCGTAGAGCTCCAAAACAGGATTATGTCAAGGCACAGAGCTGGGGAAGGGTCCCAAAACATTTCTGCAACATTAAAGGTCCCCAAAACCACAGTGGCCTCGATCATTCTTAAATGAAAGAAGTTTGTAACCACAAACTCTTCCTAGAGCTGGTCGCCTGGCCAAACTGAGCAATCGGGGGAGAGGGGCATTGGTTGGGGAGGTGACCAAGAACCTGATGGTCACTCTGAGAGAGCTCCAGAGTTTCTCTGTTGAGATGGGTGAACCTTCCAGAAGGACAACCATCTCTGCAGCACTCCACCAATCAGGCCTTCATTGTAGAGTGGCCAGACGGAAGCCACATGACAGCCCGCTTGGAGTTTGCCAAAAGGTACCTAAAGGTGCCTAAACAGGATTCTCTGATCTGATGAAACCAAGATTGAACTCCTTGGCCTGAATGCCAAGCGTCACGTCTGGAGGAAAGCTGGTACCATCCCTACGGTGAAGCATGGTGGTGGCAGCATCATGCTGTGAGGATGTTTTCAGTGGCAGGAACTGGGAGACTAGTCAGGATCGAGGGAAAGATGAACAGAGCAAGTACAGAGAAATCCTTGATTAAAACCTTCTCCAGAGCGCTCAGGACCTCAGACTGGGGCAAATGTTCAACTTCCAACAGGTGAACAACATCCGACAATGACCCTAAGCACACAGCCAAGACAATGAAGGAGTGTCTGAATGTCCTTGATTGGCCCAGCCAGGGTCCGGACTTGAACCCGATCAAACATCTCTGGAGAGACCTGAAAATAGCTGTGCAGTGATGCTCCTATCCAACCTGACAGAGCTTGAGAAGAATGGGCAAAAACTCTCCAAATACAGGTGTGCCAAGCTTGTAGCATTATATCTAAGAACTTGAGGCTGTAATCGCTGAAAAGTTGCATCAACAAAGTACTGAGTAAAGGATTTGAATACTTATGTAAATGTGCTATTTCCATTTTTTTGTGTATTCTGTGTCAATTGATGAGGGAACAAAAACTATTTCATCCATTTTAGAATAAGGCTGTAACGTAACAAAATGTGGAAAAAGTCAAGGGGTCTGAATACGGTCCAAATACACTGCATGTTACGTTAAAGGGGCCTTGAAAACAAAACCTCTGTCAGTTCCTACAAGCCCAGGTCTGGTCGAAACTAACTTATGCCAAGTAACCAACTGCCTCATTTTTGTACTTTAACTATTACCATCACGAAATGTTTGTTTGCTTAGTCAATCTTTAAAAATAACTTCCACATCTCAAAAGAAATGGAAAATCATAAAAACACGAACCAGTATTTTTAGTTCTCTAGTCTGTACAAAATAAACCAATAGCTGCAAATTAAATTGTATGTAGGTTGGTTGTGCAAGATTTTTGGTGCCAGATGGAAGGAGAGAGCAGGGACAGAGAGACGGAGAGTGTTGAGGGAGAAAGAGCAGAGATACCGGGAGAAAGACTTGTTTATGTTTTACAACTAAAGAAATAAAACATGTCTCCACGAATCAGTAAAAACTGATTTATGCAAATTAATAAAGTAGTGAATCTCTACTAATTGCCACATTGAGAGTATTTACGATGCCAGACTTTATGAGCAGTCAGTCCGTGAGTTTGAGGCTCCTTTCTGAGAGCACAGACAATCTGTTGAACCACTGTAGAAAAAAGACAGGGTGAAATACCCCTGAGGTACCACTAGTGGTACCCTTCCACAGACTTCTCAGGATTATAGTAACTGTTTGGCTATACAGCTCCAATAGACCACTCTGGGACCAGGCTATCTGGAATGAAATTTGTCTAAGGAATTGTTTACCATCACTGGTTATTGGATAGAGCATAGGTCTTGGTAAGAGAGATGGTGAGAGAGGAGAGATGGCTTTTCAACATCTAGGCCACGTGTCAAATTCATTCCACGGAGGGCCGTGTGTCTGCGGGTTTTCGCTCCTCCCTTGTACTTAGATTGATGAATTAAGGTCACTAATTAGTAAAGAACTCCCTTCACCTGGTTTTCTAAGTCTTAATTGAAAGGAAAAAACAAAAATCTGCTGAGACTAGGCCCTCCATGGAAATGAGTTTGACACCCCTGATCTAGGCTTATAATAATAATTGATTGAATTCATAGAGCGCTTTTCCAGAACCCAAAGTGCTTTACATAGTAAAGGTGTTAGGAAATTATGATTAAAATGACTGAACAAATCATTTTAAATGGAACTGTAACTAAGTAAACTTATACTCTGTTTTATTATATCTGATTAACAATATGAGTTCATAAGAAGGGATTGTGTGACACGGACAAGGAGTAATAAGTTAATGAACACCATTCCATCTAGGAAGAAACGAATGGGTTGTGGACTGTGAAAACAGATAAGGTCGTTAGCCTATGGTTGACCCTACAGAAACTGTGGGGTTTTTAGATAAGGCAGTGAGTGCATTCCTAGGTTTTCTGTTAATTAAAACTCAGTTCAGTGGTGATCGATAATGTTGAGGGGTCAAAAGTTATCTGGGAGTGTGTTAGTAAGTTAGAATTAACTTTTCACCTTACTTTGTCCCGGTCGAGAGGAGGGGATTCTGTTACAGCAATGAAATGACGTCATGATCTGTATATAAACTGCTGCACGTGATTAAGCGCTTCGAGAATAAATTATATTACCTATTATTGAAAGACTGGTCTGCGTCTATTTTATGCAAACAAGAAATCTTAGAAATTCTCATAAAATAGATTAAGGGCTTTCAATTGATGAAAGCACATTGGCATAATTAAATTACAGTAACAATTGGTCCTTCGAGTGGATTCCACAAACTTCTCTGTCGTCCGAAGGGAAAAGCCGAAAACCGTGCACGGACGAGGCTGGACTCGTTATTTAAAGTCCTGGCCTCCAGCAGAGGTTTAATAATAACATGCCGGAATATATATATCTTAGGTCGACAGAGAAGGTGACGGAATCGAACCGGCATTGCTTTTCCCAGTCTACAGGACGAAGGTAAATAGTCTTTATTCTCAAATTTGGGAGGAATTATTTAAGATATTTTTGATTGAAGGTGCTAAAGGAGTTTGGATTTAATCAATGATAGTTGCTTGAATATTTTGAACAAATACAATGGGTTTCTACTTTGTGTGTAACCAAAATCGATAGGAAGGAAGCAAACAAGTCTGAAATGACTCGTGGTAAGGTGCACTACCGAAAGTAAACTAGGACTTAATAAATCTTGGCCTTGCAAGCCGAAAGATTTTTTAAGGGTGAGATATAATAAGTATTGTTAGATGGGACGGTCATTCTGTACAAATAGGATAGCCATTAATTCAAAAAACATACCTAAATAAAGTTTTAACCTAGTAGTCTATCTGTATATGAAAAGTAGCAGATAGATATATTGAAACAGGTGAGGATAAATTAGGCTTGGTGAGAAGGCAGGGCAATTCTAGGCGAACATAATAACTGAACCCATTCAATACTGAAAGAGATTCATATCTAAGGGGAGGATGGGAAGCCAATTCTAGAGTAGTGAGATATGAGATATTAACGTTGAAAGTCCCAAGGAACAATAGTTTATAATGAGCTTATAATTGTTTACGGGTGAAATGTAACGCCCAATCAAAAGTCATCTATAGATGGGGTTTCCAGAAAGGAGAATACATACTGATTATCATTAAAGAGACACACATAGTCAGACAGAAAAGCAACAAAAGTAACTAAGTAACGGTAAATAGCAAATTCATAGAAAACACGCACATAGATAAGTGATTAAATACCATAGCTGCTAGTAACGGTAAGGATTAAAGTTGGGTAGAAATTCCTCAAAGGAGGTGACGGAACTAACGGGAGACGAGAGTTATAAAGTTGAGAAAAGTGGATAAGGTGAGTCAAAAGAAAAAGAGAAAATGTTTTAATTGTAGCGTTGGTGGTATAGTGGTGAGCGTAGCAGTCTTACAAACTGCAGTCCAGGGTTCGGTTCCCAGCCGAGGCGTAAACTAAAAAAAATATATATATATCTGAGTTTTTGGTTGTAATTAAACTAATTGTTTTGCAGATAAAGTTATAGTCACTAGTATTGGTAAAAGATATAAACTGAACGTTTTAAATAGTTTGTTTGGTTCAAATTGAAAGACTAATTCATTCAACTTAAAATATGGACAAAGCGAATTTAAATGCAAGACGATGTCTGTTCACTAAATGATCTGTTTGAATAATGTATTAGGAATAGAGTCGTAATTAAAATGCTAAATCAAAGACGAGACAGTAACTTAAATCAAATGAATTCTGAATAATAACGGGGAAACAATTATGATAGATTTGTGCCCATCGAAATGTTCTTATAAATTTAGCGAATTGGGAGATGAGAGATGTTGATTGATGTTGTAAATTCTAATTCAGGATTCAACAGATGTCATAATTTAGATTTGGTTTATCGAACCCAAAATACTGTTGCTGCAGACAGCCAGCAATTATTTACAATTCATTGAAAATCGTTGCGAATTGGGTCGAGGTTGAGCGCTTGTTGATGACATGCCTCGCAAGGCACTTTTGTCGCCACGGAAATTATGTCGTGACTGGGGGTAACGGAGAAAATTGTTTGTGTCTTTTAGAAGGAAAATGCGTGCATTATTGTTTTGAGTTACTTTTCAGAAGGTGATAAAAATGTCCAAATACATTTTTAAAAGGAGTATGTAAGTCGTCAGGAAAGATGCTAAAAACTAGCAGCTGATTCGCTAGGTGGGCATCATTGATTTGTGGCGTTTATTTGGACTGTATTAGGCTATGAGAAAGGGAGATTGAATGTCTGAATCGTAAAACATCGTGATAATGGATTCTGATGGTTATTGATTCCTGGTTTGATTGTTTATGTAACACCAGTGAATTTGAGCACTGTTTCCATTATGTGGAACAATGTTAAGGTATTAATGTTGAAAAGCAACCTCTATAGTAAAACATAATTGCATATGTTTCGGGAAACTAGCTAGGTTGAATTTGGTTATTTGAGCTTTTCCCCTGATACGTAGACATCTAACAGGGGTAAGTTGTTTTTTCTTGAGAAACACGCAGATTATGTTTTGTTTTATTGAGATGTAAACGTGAGTCTCTGAGTAATTTTGTCATCTGAAGCATTATCGTAGTGAGCTTTTGTATAGTTTTTTGCTGATAAAAGTTTTTTTTTTTTTTGGTTACTGATGATTGTTTATTCTAGGAGTTGATTTAACTTAATTAAGCATTTGTTCTGGTGTGTTTAAGTAGGATTCTTAATACCGGGACGGATGGAAGTTATCTAAAATATGTGAGTTGAAGGAGCCAAGGGAAAATGCGTTTACATTTTTATTAAATATCTGGGATTAAACTACGGATTTCTTACACTGAGAAATGTACGACATTTGCGGCAGAGGGAAAAAGTAATACATTGGATAATAATGTTATCAGGTTAATTGTATCTAAGGGTAGCATGTTCATTTAAGTAAACATATACACAGATGTTGTTTAAAACTTATGATTAATGATTTGAGTCAAAGGGGAATTTTCATTAGGTTTAGTTTATAGTTCACTTTTGAGTTTCTGAATCGAAGTAGCATAGTGAATGCTAGTTAGGCGTGTTGTGTTCTTCTGGGAAAATTGATGTTTAGGTGTCTCACTTTTAGATGTTTCCTGGGATTATAATCTTGGGGAGAATGAGGCCATAAACGACCAAATTGAAAAAGGCCTGGAAGTTTTGATTAATCATTAAGGTTTGCAAATATATACACATAAAACATGTGTTAGGACTATTTGTTTTAGTGCAAAGGTATTTTAAAGAGGCACGCTCACATATGGAACTTTATGAGTTTTTATTTTATGAGTTTTAAAATACACAAGTGCATTTATTTGATTTTAAGGATAAAGGGTTCTTTAATATGTCTAATGTAGTATGGAACATGACTATAAAAGGGTGGTATGACCTATTGACCTTATCATGGCTATCTTTTGAGGTCTGATCAGCCTCAGGGGAGAGTCATTTGTATAATGAATGTGGTCATTTGGGTTAATAGTTAAGGTAAATTAATTATAATGGAGTTTTGGTTAGGGGTTTAGAATTATTGTTTGAATCACTGAAGAGAAAGTGTTTCAGGATTCTGATTTACAACATTAGCTGTGAAGTTTTTGAATGGGCTATTATTGATTGGGTATTATAACGGAGAAAAAAAATCCTATATATCATTGAGAATAAATAGGGGAAGATAAGATACATTGTGGTTTGGATAGGATATATATTAAGCCAATAGGGCAGGGAATTACATAGAAAAATAAGTTTCAGTTCTTAGGGGTGATAAATTACTGTAGATAAGGTATTCCACACTTTGCAACATATATTAAATTCATGTTATTGTCAGATAGAATACTGAGGGTCCCTGAAGGAAAGAGCTTGTTAGTATAGGAAGGATTTTTTGATATGGTTAGCATTTGTTTTGACTTTGTTTGACTATTAGGAGGTTTTTTAAATAGCATTAAATTTAACAGGAATATAGGACATCTGTGATGATTTAGGATTATTGTTAGGATTAAGATAGATTGATTAAGGAAATGTAAGGACTTTAGAGAAAAGACACTCATAGACATGTTTTTTCTAAAATCAATGATTTTAGATAAAGTCAAACAGTTAGAAGCTTAGTGGTATTTGAGAGATATGAGAGAAAAGGGTTACGGTTTAAATCGGTAAATATATATATTTAAGAAAATATATAAGTAGCACAGATAGTTCTTAAAGTAGATAAGAAACTTGACAGAGAATTGGTACAGGATTGACATGAATGGACGCCCAAGGGATATTTGGACATGTGGAAAATTAAAGGGGCTCCTACATGATGATGTCAGACATAAGGATAATTTACTAATCTTACCTAAGTCATTGATTAAGAGTAGGCAGAGCCAGGTAACAAAGGGGGGATGGGTAAATTGTGTTCTAGGATAGGATGTGACCTACGGGATAATTAACTGATTAACTTGCTAACAAGTAGGTATAGAAGTTAAACATATAATCAGATAGAACAAATGAGAAACTGTTTGTTAACCAAACCTGTATGTCCAAGATTGTATGCACTACAGGTGAATTACAGGTGAAGTCACTCAATCCAGTCCCTGAGGCCTGTTGGGGGGACCATACCAAGGACTCCTGGTGACAGCTAGCTGAAAGAACTATCCGGATTCATATCACACTGCAGGAGGGTAAGACACATTGACATTGATCTGGATAAACAGGAAGTGAGAGTAGGATAGGGAGGGATGTCTCAGTGGAGTTCTATGTAGACCAAGTGGTGTCTCTGACTCCTTGGCAGTTCAGAACTAAGAGTAGCTATTATGGAAGACATCTATGCAAATCGCTGTGTAGTTCATGGAAACATGTTATTGCTCACATCATGTGAGAAGGCTACATAAATCTACATACCCAGCATGGAAGGAGATGGAGTGTAGTGAAAGTAAGGGTTTCAGTTGATAACCTAGTGCAATCCAGGTAGAAAAAGTTAGAGCAGCTGATTGCTCTATAGTCAGCAGAATACAAGCAGAGTCCCTGACAAAGCAGATACTGACTGTGGAGTTGTCCAGAGCCAAGAGCTGGTGTGGATAGTTCAGAAATGGAATTATTCACCTAAGGGAACAGCCTGTATGGTAAAGCTATTCATGGAAGCAGGAAAGCCAGACAATAAGTTGTATGGATTTGCACTATTTATATCCACATGTTCCTCTGAAATCTGAGCTTCCTCCTTTCACAGAGGCAACGGGAGACTGTTTATTGTTTGATTCAGTATAGTACTCCTGAGAAATATGTGGGGTAAAATCAGTACTGCAATAGGACAGATAATGTTACTTCTGATGATGAGTGATTTGGCAGGCTGGTTGAGATCTGGGGATTTCAGTAAGATAAGGAGGCCCAGTGCTCACATCTGTTGATTGTGTGGGAGAATGACATGATGGCCGAGTATTACTGGCTAAATGAACAGAGGTATGTGTACTGGTACATTTGAGAATGCCTTTCACACTCATTCAACAACATGACATGGTGTTGACTAAATGGGAGAAAAGAATTACTCCGACTGGGTCTTTCGATGATAGGGTTTGTATTAATAACATTGTGGTTCCAAGGGTGGCAGATGAGATCAAAGCTATAAATTAGATCCTGGCAGGATTAGAGTCAAGTATTTTTTGGTGGTCCACTCTCAATGAGAATGTGGATTGGATCAATTATATCTATTAAAAATCCACAGTGTTTCACCAATTATATTAGAGATGTAATGAATGACTTGACAGAATAGAATAGTCTTGGATGTTTGCTGGCTGAAGAGGGTGGGAGTGTATAGGTCATTTGACTCCGGGGATATACAGTTAGGATGGATCAGTGACCAAGGCCTTGTCTGGTTTACACACCCTAGTTCACGAGTTGGAAATAAACTCAGGGATGGATACTTCTCTGACTAATTGGGTTGACAGTGTGTTTTGAAGATGGAAAAATATTATGATTACTGTGTTATGGGCTACCTTCACCTGTGTGACTGTGTTAGTTTTGTACGGACGTGGTTGATTGCGTGTATGAAATGTATCATTTCCAGGACTCTGGAGAAATCGATGACACTACAGATGGTGATATATGGACCAATCCTAAGCTCTGACCAGTGGAATACAAAATACATGGCTTGGACGTAATAGAAGAATCCGGATCCTTTCACTCGCGAGGAGACCATATTTGATGTTTAGGAAATTTAGATGTTTTCTTGTTTCAATGTATAGACTGTTTTTTCATGAAGATTAACAGAAAATCCTGATGTAGGATAGAACAGTCATTGAAGTTGATTATGTACATACATGTATTGGTTGTCTTCTTTTAGTATATCAATGATATTTCCATGTAGTGTTTAATGATGGTATGAGTTGTTAAGTCATTTTGAGGGTGGATTGTTAGGAAATTATGTTTAAAATGACTGAACAAATCATTTTAAATGGAACTGTACCTAAGTAAACTTATACTCTGTTTTATTATATCTGATTAACAATATGAGTTCATAAGAAGGGATTGTGTGACACAGACAAGGAGTAATAAGTTATTAATGAACACCATTCCATCTAGGAAGAAACGAATGGGTTGTGGACTGTGAAAACTCTGTGAATCTAACCATACCTTCTCTGCTATGCAATCTGGTTTCAGAGCTGGTCATGGGTGCACCTCAGCCACGCTCAAGGTCCTAAACGATATCTTAACCGCCATCGATAAGAAACATTACTGTGCAGCCGTATTCATTGATCTGGCCAAGGCTTTCGACTCTGTCAATCACCACATCCTCATCGGCAGACTCAACAGCCTTGGTTTCTCAAATGATTGCCTCGCCTGGTTCACCAACTACTTCTCTGATAGAGTTCAGTGTGTCAAATCGGAGGGTCTGTTGTCCGGACCTCTGGCAGTCTCTATGGGGGTGCCACAGGGTTCAATTCTTGGACCGACTCTCTTCTCTGTATACATCAATGAGGTCGCTCTTGCTGCTGGTGAGTCTCTGATCCACCTCTACGCAGACGACACCATTCTGTATACTTCCGGCCCTTCTTTGGACACTGTGTTAACAACCCTCCAGGCAAGCTTCAATGCCATACAACTCTCCTTCCGTGGCCTCCAATTGCTCTTAAATACAAGTAAAACTAAACATGCTCTTCAACCGATCGCTACCTGCACCTACCCGCCTGTCCAACATCACTACTCTGGACGGCTCTGACTTAGAATACGTGGACAACTACAAATACTTAGGTGTCTGGTTAGACTGTAAACTCTCCTTCCAGACCCATATCAAACATCTCCAATCCAAAGTTAAATCTAGAATTGGCTTCCTATTTCACAACAAAGCATTCTTCACTCATGCTGCCAAACATACCCTTGTAAAACTGACCATCCTACCAATCCTCGACTTTGGCGTTGTCATTTACAAAATAGCCTCCAATACCCTACTCAACAAATTGGATGCAGTCTATCACAGTGCAATCCGTTTTGTCACCAAAGCCCCATATACTACCCACCATTGCGACCTGTGCGCTCTCGTTGGCTGGCCCTCGCTTCATACTCGTCGCCAAACCCACTGGCTCCATGTCATCTACAAGACCCTGCTTGGTAAAGTCCCCCCTTATCTCAGCTCGCTGGTCACCATAGCATCTCCCACCTGTAGCACACGCTCCAGCAGGTATATCTCTCTAGTCACCCCCAAAACCAATTCTTTCTTTGGCCGCCTCTCTTTCCAGTTCTCTGCTGCCAAAGACTGGAACGAACTACAAAAATCTCTGAAACTGGAAAAACTTATCTCCCTCACTAGCTTTAAGCAACAACTGTCAGAGCAGCTCACAGATTACTGCACCTGTACATAGCCCACCTATAATTTAGCCCAAACAACTACCTCTTTCCCAACTGTATTTAATTAATTTATTTATTTTGCTCCTTTGCACCCCATTATTTTTATTTCTACTTTGCACATTCTTCCATTGCAAAACTACCATTCCAGTGTTTTACTTGCTATATTGTATTTACCTTGCCACCATGGCCTTTTTTGCCTTTACCTCCCTTCTCACCTCATTTGCTCACATTGTATATAGACTTGTTTATACTGTATTATTGACTGTATGTTTGTTTTACTCCATGTGTAACTCTGTGTCGTTGTATCTGTCGAACTGCTTTGCTTTATCTTGGCCAGGTCGCAATTGTAAATGAGAACTTGTTCTCAACTTGCCTACCTGGTTAAATAAAGGTAAAATAAAAATAAATAAATAAAAAACAGATAAGGTCGTTAGCCTATGGTTGACCCTACAGAAACTGTGGGGTTTTTAGATAAGGCAGTGAGTGCATTCCTAGGTTTTCTGTTAATTAAAACTGTCAGTTCAGTGGTGATCGATAATGTTGAGGGGTCAAAAGCTATCTGGGAGTGTGTTAGTAAGTTAGAATGAACTTTTCACCTTACTTTGTCCCGGTCGAGAGGAGGGGATTATGTTAAAGCAATGAAATGACGTCATGGTCTGTATATTAACTGCTGCACGTGATTAAGTGGGAGCGCGCTCCGAGAATAAATTATATTACCTATTATTGAAAGACTGGTCTGTGTCTATTTTATGCAAACAAGAAATCTTAGAAATTCTCATAAAATAGTTTAAGGGCTTTCAATTGATGAAAGCACATTGGCATAATTAAATTACAGTAACAAAAGGGCAGACTCACCTCATCCACCACCAATATCTACAATACTCCTCTGTCTGGAGTGTGTTCTCAACTCATTCTGCGGGTGGTGGAGGGATACGGATGCAGCATGAGTCGTGAGGTGGCAGCCAGAAGGTCCTGTCCCTTATTCTCCTGCAGCTACAGTACCTTAGTGGTGTGCGTGTGTGACAGTCCATGCCAAGTCACACCTCAGCAAGTCCAAAAGGCCACTCCATGTTCTGTTGCTTCCACAACCCACACCAGACATGGAGCCCCTCCAACCGGCCTTTCCAATAGTCCTGCTATGAAACTATAGACTGGAGCTGGTCCAGGGAGCTGGCTGTGTGGCTGTGGAGTGTCAGTCCGATCCATTGTGCAAAGCTGGGCTTGGAACTGGGACTGAGGGTCCCATAGAGGCTGGATGGTTGTCTAGAAATTTTGGGAGAGTTGAAGCTTAATAAGGCTAGGCAGAATACTGCCCCCTTTGGAGGAATTGCGTGCCCATAGTAAACTGAAAAAAAATCTGTCAAAAATTGCTAATATATGCATATAATAATTATTATTGGATAGAAAACACTCTAAAGCTTCTAAAACCGTTGGAATTATGTCTGTAAGTATAGCAGAACTCACAGGGCAGGCATTCTTCCAAACTAGTTTTGTGGTCATGAAAGTTGGGGCAACTTTGACGTGATCGCCCCCACCCTTCCCAACCAGCTATGGATCTGGGGCGCGAATTGGTCCCAGCCATTTCTTTGTTCCAGCACTCCGGAGGAGAACTAACAATGACCGGTTGAATTGAAAATTGTTTTGTATGTTTACAACATCCTAAAACTTGATTCTGCACTTAGTTTGACCTGTTTAGTCGACATATAATATGTAATTTTGAAGTTTTGATGCGCAACTTTTCCGGACCAGAGGACATTTTGGCTGCATTTCAGCTGATATTGTTAGCAGATGCTAATACAAAGACACAAGACTTGAAACCAAACAATGTTTTGGGTAAGTATGAACCCTTCCAGTACATTCTGAACGAAGACCATCAAAGGTAAGGGAATATTTATGCTGAAATTGTGTGTTTCTGTTGACTCCAACATAGCGGAGAAATATAGCTTATATCTGAGCGCCGTCTCAGAATATTGAATAGTGAGCGATTTCTGTAACGTTAAAAATAAATGTAACAAAGCGATTGCATTAAGAAGCAGTGTATCTTTCTAACTATATGTAGAACATGTATATTTAGTCAAAGTTTATGATGTCTATTTACGTTATCTTGCGGCGCTACCTATATTTTCTGCGGACATTTTTGAGTATTTTCTGAACATGAATTCAATGTAAATGGACATTTATGGATATAAATGGCATATTATTGAAAAAAAAATGTACTCTGTAACATGTCCTATTACTGTCATCTGATGAAGATTTTCAAAAGGTTAGTGAATGATTTAATTTTTAATCCTGCTTTTAACATTTTTATATTTTCTGGGACAAAATGGCTGCCTCTTGTCTTCGTTTCGGTGGTGGTCTAATATAAATATGTGGTGTGTTTTCGTCGTAAAACATTTAAAAAATCTGACATGCTGGGTAGATGAACAAGGTGTTTATCTTTCATTTGAGGTATTGGACTTGTTAATGTGTGGAGGTTAAATATTTCTAAGAATATTTTTGCGTTCCATGCGCCACGTTCCAGCTGAACGTGGGAGGGGATGTTCCCAAAAGGGATCCCTGACCCGTCATCAGGTTAACTGCATACAATTTTTTTTAAATGTTGAAAAGCTATTTGGAAAACAGCAAAAACAAGCAAAATTGACCCCAGCTACCTTATCACTTAGCTTTAGCGACTGTTCAGTCCATTATAATGATGAATTTCATAAAATCATCAATCTTCAGGTAGATATCTATTTTCTCAAATTACAAAGCTTTTAAATTTGTATTTCTAGGCATTAGTAATCAAGCTCCACAGCAGGTATGACTTTCTCTTTCATTTTGATCCCACGGCAAGAAGGTACGGGCTCCCACTAGATAACGCAATGTCTGTGAAAAGCATGATGCATGGCCAAATGTTGCCCATCAAGATTGGTGAATTGTAACTCACCACCGCCAACACTTGGCCTGGAACGTAATTACATGCTTGCGTGGCTAGTGGCTAACATTAGTCAGCTTGAGCTAGCTACCGAGCTAGCATTCGGACTCTGTAGCACAGAGTAGATCCTCCGTACAAAGTAAGTAAGTAAAAACATTTTTTTAAAGTAAATAAACATGTAATGACCCCAAAATATAACCCTGTTTGTACTTATACGGGGTTTCGTACAGAGAGTGGCAAGTCAAATTCAAGAACCTTCAAGAACTTTTTCAAGGACAAATATTTATTGTCAAGGACCATTCATTTGTAGTAGTTAATATTACGCTATTGTTTCTAGTTGCCACCAGACAGCAGTATAATCGCCACAACCGCAAATATAAAAAATAATAATAGTATTCATCCCTACCTTACAAGTTTTACTCAAAAATACATTGTTTCACTACTTATTTATTACATACTTAAGTGGTAAGTTAGTACTGATGATTTTGTAATTTGAGTAGTGATGAGCAGAGTTTAGGGACATGCCTACTTGTGAACACACATTTCCGATTCACATTACTACACCATTCCAGCTTAATGACTGTTTTTATTGGGCATCTGGTAATCTACTACTTAATAGCTACAAAAATGTGTCTTGCTTCCAACTGGCAGCTTCAGTGGTGCCGGTCGGGAGAAGGGCTGGCTGTGTGAGGAAAATTGCATGTGAATGGCCACCAGAACGGCAGGAGCACGGCTGTCGCTTGACGAAGCGGAATATTGTGGGTGCCCCGTGAATGAGGGAGATGATTAGCAAAAAAGCTCTGGAGGTTGTTGCAGAGAAAGGTAAAAATGTAGAACTGGCACCAGCGCAGGATGCAGTGTTGTGTCTTTCCCCTTTCATGTCAAATGTCAAAGTCCGACGCATTTTTTGCACCTTAGACAGTGTGGGTTTGTTGGGTAAGGTGACGTAGTGGTAAAAAAAAGGTGGTTAACGATTCAGAAATAAAATATATATAACACGTAAAGTGTTTGTCCCATGTTTCATGAGCTCAAATAAAATATCCCAAAAATGTTCCATACCGACAAAAGGCAGGATTGACATTACATTTGCCTGGCATTTTAGCTATCGATGTGACATTTGGCAGCTCCTAATCAGTCAGTTCTGTACCTGCCTGGCTGAGTGGCAGTGTAAGTTACTTTCCATACATGAAGGGAACATTTTGACATTTGCCATATGGTTAGTGAGAAAGTCCATATTGCAAATGTACGGTCCCTTACTAAACGTCCGCAAACATTTCTACAATTCGCGGATGGCGGCAGGCCATGCAGCAGGGCCGGATCTTCCGGGAAGTCATCGAATGAAGTCTTTCAGACATTCGGTTTCCGTTTGATAAAATTTTCCGATTTTCCGCTGTCCAGGTAAATCCTGCCAGAGGGCGAATGGAATCATATAGCAAATCTACAAAAAAATCACCAATCACGACGTGGCCTTTTCTCCTAAACGGAAAATACTTTGAATACGAAACTTGGTGGGGATAGGTTTGGCATAATGGGCAGTTGGCCCCGAACAAGATGGCGTCGAGGCCTCAACGGTTTTTGAGTTATGGCCATTTTTCTGGGATTTTCTGGGATTAAAATTACCGCTTCACGTCAAAGTAAATTAAACTACGGTGTCAGAAAAAAAAGAACCAGCCATTTATCTCTCGTAATTTAAGAGAAATCGTACAATGTACAATTGGTGATGTTCAAAAAAAGGTGTGCTTTTATTTTTAAGTTACAGATCCAGTTGCAGTGTGTTCAGACAAATCGTTTTGAAGTGTGTTTCGGAGCTCTGTGAGATTATTGTGATTTTCTGTGATTTTCTGAAATAATACACACTCATTCAACCCTCTGTAAATAAGTCAGTTCTTAACATAAAGTCTTAAAACTCAAAATTATATAAGTGCCTACCCCAAGGAGGATATGTGATCACTTTCAGCTTCCTGTGTCAACCGGAAGTGCCTTAAAATTGTGTCATAGGTGCTGTTTCGAAGGGTTAAAAAGGTCACATCTTTTCAAAACTTCATATGTGTGATTAGGCAACCCTCATGAACTGTAAGTCAGTAATTTCTCCCAACAGATGTCAAAGAAAAGCTCTCTCACACACACACACACACACACACACACACACACACACACACACACACACACACACACACACACACAGCAAGGATGGAGTGACAAAGTGCGGTGCTTAAAGACACTCAGAGCCTTCAAATGGCATTACCATAATCTCTAGGCTGTGCCGAGTTCAACGAGATGCCCGGCTAGACTGTAGCTTGCTCGGTCTGAGCTCATAATGAAGCCTGGCCCTAAATTGCAGGTGACAGAGGGAGAACAGTTAGGGTTAGAAGCACAATTCGACCTCAGGAACATTCCTGAGGTCCTCCCGATCTGTGCAAGCCTAACCTTGACCTGGCATTAACCCTTAACAGTTAAAAGAAGGTGTTTACATCAAACAGTTTGCATTGATTTCTCTCCCCATAGGAATACATTGCCTGCACCCCTAAATTCAACCTGAAGCCTATGTGGGTTATGAATGTCCTATGAACCTGTCTTCGATGACAATACATCAAGCCACTAAGAGGTCTACCTGTGTTGATTCTAAGCTTCCTGGAGCAACCGGAAGTGGTTAAAATCACCCTAAAAGTGTTTTTCCATACCCAACCAGCAGTTTATGATAAATAGTGCATTCAACCCTGTGTAAATCGGTCATTTCTTAGCGTAAACAGTGCATTTGCATAATGATTCAACAGTGAAAAAACATCACCAAATGCCGGCCATCCCGAGTTCATCAGGCCAGTCAATTTTGCATTTCTGCAGAATTTTTGAGCATGTCAAATTCGTGATGGTGAATGCAAATTGAAACATATTGCAAATGCACAGCCGTGCACCTGGTGATTGGAACGGGTTACCAGGAGCACATTTTTAAAATGGTTTTTAATGCCATTACGGGGTAGCAAGGGGTCCACGGTTGGTTAGGGAGCACCCCCCACCCGTGCCCATCCAATAGTCATTTTGGACAATTAAAAAAAAAAATGTTAAAAAGCAACAGTCCCACTTCTCCCTCATCATACATGATAAATAGACCATCTAGGTTGATTCATGGCTTAACATAGTGCTATATATCATTTTGGCAGTATAAATGCCTTTTGGACATGGTTCACTGACTTTTGGGTTTGTAAACCGACTTCCATTGATCGTACATGGCAAATGGACATAACATCCAGATTGGCACTTTCAAATCTTTAATATTGCATTTGGACATTTCTTAACTTTGGCAACAAAAAAAGAAGTGACATTTGACTTCGACTTTTGACTTCCTATGAAATCACATTGCAAATGGACAAAACATATGCCTTATGGATAAGTTAAAGAAAATATTATGATAATCAAATATGCCAAAAGCATGTTCATACAGTTCTTATGTGTAATTGACAAGAAATCGAAAGAATTTTGTAAAACGTAAAATTGTGCTTCTAACCCTAATGATTTGATTTCAAATAATGATTGACATATGTGACCAACCGGCTCAAATCGGTCTGACATAGTAAAATTAGAAATTGTGTTTTTTACATTGTATAAAGATAGAGACTCAGAGCTACAAAATTGTATATTATACATTGCATTTGAGGAACAATGGGAAAGGAAATCTTGCTTTGAAAGTTGAGATATTTGTAAACTAAGATACTTGAGATACTTGCGTCACTACTTAATAGGAGAGCCGTTTGAACTTTTTTTCATTTATCAAAATTTTTTGGGGGGGCAGAAATGCCTTCTGGATCATGAACTTTCATATGCCTTAATAACAAACTTGTATTCCATCTGTAAATACCAATAACATTGTTAAATTACGAGCCTAGTTGGTTTAGCCATGGAAAATGACAGGGACCTTCCCGCTAGCCATGATTGGCTGAGATTGAATGAGCTGGACACGCTGAGATATGAGCTTCGATTGGTCTTACATGTCGCACGCTTCTGTCTATAACATGAGCTGGTCAGTATTTGTAGGTAATCCTATCTAACATGGCTTTTTTAAAAGATATCAAAGTGTTGCTCTCCACTTTCTGTAGGACCAAGTTTTGAAATCTGTGGTAGGCCCAGTGGAATTAAAGTATGATGGCTAATGTTGATGATTAACTACAGGAGAGTGAGACCAAATCATGGACGCTGGACAGAGTGGATTTCAGTTGTAACAAAAAGGCAGTTTATTGAGTCAAAAGATATCTTATCCTGCAGTTTAACGTGCACGGACCTGATTCATATAGCTCAGAAGGAGTTAGCTGAAAAAGGGACCTAGACAAAGGTTGTAGCAGATTATATACATGGAATAATGTAGGTGGAGTCTTGTCGTGGTGGTCTTCTGACTGGTCCCGAAGAGTTGGAGGCGGGCCTGCTTCAGCCAGAGCAGGAGCCCCAATGGTGCACAGCAGAGTCCTCTGCTCTTGGCACCCGACCAGTAGAGGGGGTGGAGTGTGAGTGTGCAGTGCTCATGAAATGTTTATGTGTCAAGGAAGCGTGAGATAGGGGGAACTGAAACTGGCAGTTTATGGCTGGGGGTAGGGTGCTTCCTGTTTTGACAGGGGTGCGTGCAATGACTTGAGTCAAGCGGCTTAATATATGTGCTTGATATATGAGCTATGTATATGAATATGTGTATATATGACACTAAGGATAAGGAGAAAATTCTGGCCTTTGATTGCAAATATGCAGAGGGAGTCGAAAAGAGAACACACAGAAGGCTGTATAAAACACCTGTTTCCGGATTACATCTTCAAACTAAGCGCAACCATGGCATCCGTGACAGAGGGAGAAGCGCCCATCCATGTATACGAGTAAAATAGTCTAGCTAGCTACATTTTCAGATATTACGCGTTTCTAATTTTGTCAGAAAGTTGTTTTTATTTCAAGTTAAAGCATACTGTTAGGTAGCTAGCTAAAGTTAGCTGGCTCGCTAGCTAACATTACATGTATGATCTGTGTAGTAATATCATTTGTATCTCAGAACCATTTGCATTGCTAGTTACAGCCTAATGTTAGCTAGCTAACATTGAACCTGATTGGTTAGCTACCTGCAGATTCGTGCAGGGTAGTAACGTTATGAGTTTGAATTATGGTTCATTGTTTAGCTAGCTAGCTACATGTCTTAACTTCTTGACACTACCCATCCCTTTCGTGGGATAATTGTCATCAACAACCGCTGAATTGTATAGCGCCACATTCAAATAATATTACTAAAAATATTTATATTCATGAAATCACAAGTGCAATATAGCAAAACACAGTTTAGCACTTTGTTAATCCACCTGTCGTGTCAGAATTTTGAAAATATGCTTTACAGCGAAAGCAATCCAAGCGTTTGTCTAAGTTCCTCGATCACTAGACAAAACATTATGAACACCTAGCATCAAAGTAGCTTGTTCACGAAAATCAGAAAAGCAATAAACTCAAACTCAAACCTTTGATCTTCGGATGTTTTCACTCACGAGACTCCCAGTTACACATTACATGTTCCTTTTGTTCCATAAAGATTATTTTTATATAAAAAATACCTCCATTTGTTTGGCGCGTTATGTTCAGAAATCCACAGGCTCGAGCGGTCACAAGAACGCAGACGTAAATTCCAAATAGTATCCATAAATCCACAGAAACATGTCAAACGTTTTTTATAATCAATCCTCAGGTTTTTAAAATATATAATCAATATTATATCAACCGACACTGTATCTTTTTCAGTAGGAGATGGAGAGTCAATGGCTGCCCCACTGTGTGGGAACACCCAGCTATCCACCGACGCGATTTTTCAAAATAAAAGCCTGAAACGATGTCTAAAGACTGTTGACACCTTGAGGAAGTGATAGGAAAAGGTATCTGGTTGATATCCCTTTAAATGGACCGAAGGCAGGCTATGGAACATGGGGCTCTCAAAATAGAAGCCACTTCCTGGTTTGATTTTCCTCAGTTTTCGCCTGCAATCCTTCCACCTCACAGAATTTGAGGTATGAACAAATTTCATGTTCCATAGAAAGTGTAAAAGATGGGTGAAGAATCCAGCTACAAACTGGTCCGTTTGTCACAACTTGGGAAGCTCAAGAGAGACGCTGTGGCCACATTTTAATTTTTTTAATTTGACCTTTATTTAACCAGGCAAGTCAGTTAAGAACACATTCTTATTTTCAATGACGGCCTAGGAACAGTGGGTTAACTGCCTGTTCAGGGGCAGAACGACAGATTAGTACTTTGTCAGCTCGGGGGTTTGAACTTGCAACCTTCCGGTTCCTAGTCCAACTCTCTACCCTGCCGCCCCGTAATGCTGTTTATATAATAGCCCCAGATAAAATGTTTACATCTAATTGTTGTATAAGATGAATGAGTGACTATGATACTGTTTACACAATTTTACAATGTGATTTTGGACTGTTTAATGAAGGAAAACTCAAAAAGGAAATTGGATTTGAAGTAAATCAGAGGACCGCCCCTGAGCCCAGTTAGGGTAAGACATCCTGGGACAGCCCTCTTCTGCCATTCCGAATAAAACCCAACTTTGAGAAATTATCACTAGACCATGTTTTTCTCCATTAGGAGGGGAACAAAGGTTGCAGACCATTGCTGAATCTTTTAACCATAC
Source organism: Oncorhynchus clarkii lewisi (assembly GCF_045791955.1). Taxonomy (NCBI): domain Eukaryota; kingdom Metazoa; phylum Chordata; class Actinopteri; order Salmoniformes; family Salmonidae; genus Oncorhynchus; species Oncorhynchus clarkii. The sequence continues at coordinate 29,990,844 of NC_092162.1, forward strand.
CGCGTGGTTAAACTCTTAGACTATCAATACTGACAGAATAAGAACAAGTCTTTGATATTAATTACTAGTCTGCAGCTAGGAATTCGGTATCATTGAACGCGAAGAGCGACAACCACCGAAACATCCATTCTATAACGAATGTCACTTTGAACTATCCCCTCTAACCAAGACAGAGAGAGAGAGGGAGAGAGACGAACAATTCTACGAAAGACAAACTTTTCACCAGCGATCAAGACGACACACTGAGCGTAAATATATATATTGATTGCAATTGTTCCCGAATGAGTGAGCGTTCATATGTAAAGGATTAGCATTTTAATTGTTATAATTATCACTCTGTAGTGACTTCTTAGTCGACCCCCCTCATTTCCCCTTTGTCTAACAAGCCGCCATGCCGGTTCGGCCCACTAGGGCACATTTTCCTATCATTACATTTACCTTTGTTTGTTTGTTTATGCATTTCTGTGAATTACTTAGTTAGTAATAAATAAATTAAGACACTTGATGTATGGATGACTCATAGTGAAGACTGGGTTCGTGCAGATAACCAACAATTTGCGACGTTTGGAATGAGACTAACATGAGGTAAAGTAAATAATTCATTAATTCAAAGACTAATTGATCAGATACAATATCTGAAAAGTTATTTTAGAAAATGATAACTTTGTAATCTGAATATTTTTCCTTGGTGCCCCTATTTCATAGTTAATTAGTTACGTGATTAATCAGTTGATCGCATAGTAACTAATTACAGAGAATCTTTGATAAAAACTATCAGTCTTCAGTTAATGATAGTAAAGACACAACATTGTCATTATTACAAATAAAAAATGTTTTAAATCGGCCGATTAATCGGTATCGGCCTTTTTGGTCCTCCAATAATCGGTCTCGGCGTTGAAAAATCATAATCAGTCGACCTCTAACCCGTAGTATAAATCAGCCTTTAGTCTTGAAATGTTTGGTTGTTTAGTACATGGCTTCACACGTGAATCCTTAAAGATAAGGGTGGGGCTTAAGAGGGTGTAAACGATGCTCAATGGGAATAGACCAAGAAGAGCTCTCCAGTAGATTTACCAAAAATATTCAGGGACAATTTTCTCAAAATTTAGGTGACAAGTTTATCAACTTTTAAATTAGAATTACATTCCTATTGTTCTTCAACTGTAGTGTGTGATGTACCATTTTGTTGCTCTGAATCTGTACTTTTATCCAATGTAAAAAATACCATTCATAATTCTGTCAAGCTGAGAAAAGCGGTCTGCCTCGCCCCGACTCATTCATTACTTTGGAACAGCTAGAGATCAAATTTCGATATTGAAAGAATGTTGCAAATGACAGAGCAAGGTTTATACAAATCTCCGCTGTTGAAAACAAAATACTCGTCTAAAAGAAATTGGAGATAATGTCTAGATGCTTTTTAGAGGAGATCAAGTTTATAAATTGCCTGAGCCAGGGGATACACAACGCAAGCACATTGTCCTGCCGGGACTTCTGACAGGGACATCTTGTGACCAAAACAAATCTCACAAACGGCGTATGCACATTAAATGGGCTAGTTTGGTGACTTATGCAAATAAACCCGTAATGGGAAACTGTGGGAATGTATTTTGAGTGTGTGTTTCGAGTGTGTGTGACAATGTGGGAACTGGGCAACCTTGTCACCCCAGCTCCGTCACTCCCTGGGGTAAAATAGGGCGAGGTAAATAAGGTAGTGAATGCCCCCCCTCCCCAAAAATCAAATAGATGGGGCAAGAAGGGGAGGGGCAGGAAAATGTAGTAATAGACGCGACTGACACAAAAGTGTATTTGGGATTCTACGCTTACAACCCCGCAGAGGAACCCAAACACACACACAGTGCAGATACGCAAACACACACACTCACACACACACACCGACAATGCTACTGTATGTAAAATAGTGTGCTATAGCTTGGAAACTAAATACATTTGACTCAATGTCAAACTTAATGATGTTTGTTTCCAACATTAAGGCTGTTTTCCTAAATAAGTTAAATCCACTTAGTGTTTTGTTTCCTTGCCACGATACTAAAGATTAGCACGATACTTGTATTGTCCAGGCCCTAATGTGTGTGTCTCACACATACTATTCCTCATGTTGCTGAGTTACAGTAGCCATCTCCACTGACCTTTCCCTCAACCGCTAATGGCTCTAGCAGCCCAGTCTGCTCTCCCCTACTTGCTCCTTTTCCCTCTCTCCATCCCTCACTCCCCCTATCTGCACTGAGCCAGTCCATCACTTTTATTTACACGATTTGCTTCCCTCCCTCAATTCCTCCCTCCCTTTACTGTATATGTATCAGCTGTTCTGGTCTAATCGATTCCCTGTCTGTCTCGCTGTATGTGTGTGTGTCTGCCAACACACTGCACCCTGCCTCTGTAGCCCGCACACACCTGTTTTAGCACTTAGCCCCTCGCTGCTGGAATCACATGGCTTTACCAATGGAATGGCTGACATGATGTTCTGTTCATGTTCCAGAGATGTCCTGGCCGGGCCTTGAATCCACAACCCTCTGATTATTGGTTTAAGTTGAGTATGCGAGTATGTTTCTACCTCAACTGGGAGTTGTGAGGCATAGGGCTTCTACAGTGGCTGTCTTAAGTTAAAGTGCAGTAGCAACTCTGCACACAGAGTGAGAATAGTAACAGCACAGAGTGAGAACACACAGCTCTCATATAAGTAATGGGCTGTTGTTACACATTGTATGGACAAGAGCAAAGCTATATATAAATATGGCTCTGGCCCAGAGCCTTGCTCCTCAGTTAAGGAGCTCACTGAAAGACAGAAGAGTAGAGAATAAAGCTAAATGCTCCAGCTTCTGGCTTTTTAGTCAGACGCCTGGGGTCAGTGTAGCAAGGAGGGGGGATATATTAAAAGAAGGGGAGTGAAAATGAGAGGGAAAAAGATAACCAGGGTACTAGTTGTGACTTCTCTCTCCCCGTTGAGGCCCTTGCACCTAGAATAACACAGAGGAGGGAGAGACTAAGGAAAGGAGGGAGAGGAAGAAAAAGGAGAGGAGGAAGAGCTCTCCAAGAGGCCAGAATAGGGCTTTCAGGAACATGTTCGTCTGAATGTACTGGGGTTTTAGTGAGAGAAACAGATCGCTGTAGCGACTGGCCAGAGAGGTAAGGAGGGGGCGGAGTGGAGTAGGGGGGGGCATCAAGACCTTCCACAGGTGTCTCCATTCCCCTTTGGCGCGTTTTTCCCGGCACGGACAAACACCGCTCCCAAATAGAAAACTATATATATATATATATATATATATATACAAAAATATATGTTATATCATTTCTTGACATACACTACCAGTCAAAAGTTTTACAACACCTACTCATTTCAAAAAAATATATATATTTTTTTTTTTACTATTTTCTACATGGTAGAAAAATAGTAAAGACATCAAAACTATGAAATAACACATATGGAATCATGTAGTAACCAAAAAAGTGTTAAACAAATCAAAATACAGTTTATATTTGAGATTCTTCAAATAGCCAACTTTTGCCTTTACAGCTTTGCACACTCTTGGCATTCTCTCAACCAGCTTCAACTGGAATGCTTTTCCAACAGTATTGAAGGAGTTCCCACATATGCTGAGCACTTGTTGGCTGCTTTTCCTATGCGGTCCGACTCATCGCAAACCATCCGGTTGAGGTCGGGGGATTATGGAGGCAGCTCATCTGATGCAGCACGCCATCACTCTCCTTCTTGGTAAATTAGCCCTTCACAGTCTGGAGGTGTGTTGGGTCATTGTCCTTTTGGGGGAGTTTCTCCCATTTTTCTCTGCATATCTTCTCAAGCTCTGCCAGGTTGGGTGGGGATCGTTGCTGCACAGCTATTTTCAGGGCTCTCCAGAGATGTTCGATCAGGTTCCTGTCCGGGCTCTGGCTGGGCCACTCAAGGACATTGTCCCGAAGACTTGTCCCGAAGCCACTGCTGCTTTGTCTTGGATGTGTGCTTAGGGTCGTTGCCCTGATAGAAGGTGAACCTTCACCCCAGTGTGAGGTCCTGAGCACTCTGGAGCAGGTATTCATCAAGGATTTCTCTGTATTTTGTTCCGTTCATCTTTCCCTCGATCCTGACAAGTCTCCCAGGCCCTACCGTTGGAAAACATCCCCACAGCATGATGCTGCCACCACGCTTCACCATAGGGATGGTACCAGGTTTCCTCCAGATGTGATGCTTGGTATTCAGGCCAAAGAGTTAAATATTCATCAGACCAGAGAATCTTGTTTTTCATGGTCTGAGAGTCCTTTAGGTGCATTTTGTCAAACTCCAAACGGGCTGTCATGTGCATTTGATTGAGGAGTAGCTTCCGTCTGGCCAATACCATAAAAGCCTGATCGGTAGAGTGCTGCAGAGATGGTTGTCCTTCTGGAAGATTCTCCCATCTCCACAGTGGAACTCTGGAGCTCTGTCAGAGTGACAATCGGGTTCTTGGTCACATCCCTGACCAATTCCCTTCACACCCGATTGCTCAGTTTGGCCGGGGGACCAGCTCAAGGAAGAGTCTTGGTGGTTATAAACTTCCTCCATTTAAGAATGATGGAGGCCACTGTGTTCTTGGGGATCTTCAATGCTGCATAATGTTTGGGGTATTGTTCCGCAGATCTGTGACTCAACAAAATCCTGTCTCGGAGCTCTACGGACAATTCGTTCGACCTCATGGATTGGTTTATGCTCTGACATGCACTGTCAACTGTGGGATCTTACATAGACAGGTGTGTGCCTTTCCAAATCATGTCCAATATATTGAATTTACTACAGGTGGACTCCAGTCAAGTTGTTGAAACATCTCAAGGATGATCAATGAAAACAGAATGCACCTGAGCTCAATTTCGAGTCTCATAGCAAAGGGTCTGTTTTCGCTCTGTCATTATGTGGTAGTGTGTGTAGAATGATGATTTTAAAAAATGTATTCGTCAATTTTACAATAAGGCTGTAACTTAACAAAATGTGGAAAAAGTTAAGGGGTCTGAATATTTTTCGAATGCACTGTTCATAAGTACTAACACCCCTGAGTCAATACATGTTAGAATCACCTTTGGCAGTCATCACCTTTGGCAGTCATTTGGCAGCCTCTATTCTTTCTGGTTAAATCTAAGAGCTTGGTACAAACATAATGCTTTGCATTTATGCCAAAAACTGTGTTGCCGTGTTCTCTTTAGTGCTTTGTTGCATACAGGATGCATGTTTTGGAATATTTTTACTCTGTATATTTGTAATCTTCTTTTCACTCTGTCATTTAGGTCATTATCGTGGAGTAACTACAATGTTGTTGACCTATCCTAATTTTCTGTATTCACAGCAATGAACTCTGTAGTCATTTTAAAATCACCATTGGCCTAATGGTGACATCACTGAGCAGTTGCCTTCCTGTCCTGCAGCTCAGCTCAGAAGGACGACTATCTTTGTTGTGACTGGGTGGTTTAATACATCATTCAATGAATAATTATTAACTTGACCATGTTTAAACATACAGTGCCTTGCGAAAGTATTCGGCCCCCTTGAACTTTGCGACCTTTTGCCACATTTCAGGCTTCAAACATAAAGATATAAAACTGTATTTTTTTGTGAAGAATCAACAACAAGTGGGACACAATCATGAAGTGGAACGACATTTATTGGATATTTTAACAAATCAAAAACTGAAAAATTGGGCGTGCAAAATTATTCAGCCCCCTTAAGTTAATACTTTGTAGCGCCACCTTTTGCTGCGATTGCAGCTGTAAGTCGCTTGGGGTATGTCTCTATCAGTTTTGCACATCGAGAGACTGACATTTTTTCCCATTCCTCCTTGCAAAACAGCTCGAGCTCAGTGAGGTTGGATGGAGAGCAGTTTTCAGTTCTTTCCATAGATTCTCGATTGGATTCAGGTCTGGACTTTGACTTGGCCATTCTAACACCTGGATATGTTTATTTTTGAACCATTCCATTGTAGATTTTGCTTTATGTTTTGGATCATTGTCTTGTTGGAAGACAAATCTCCGTCCCAGTCTCAGGTCTTTTGCAGACTCCATCAGGTTTTCTTCCAGAATGGTCCTGTATTTGGCTCCATCCATCTTCCCATCAATTTTAACCATCTTCCCTGTCCCTGCTGAAGAAAAGCAGGCCCAAACCATGATGCTGCCACCACCATGTTTGACAGTGGGGATGGTGTGTTCAGCTGTGTTGCTTTTACGCCAAACATAACATTTTGCATTGTTGCCAAAAAGTTCCATTTTGGTTTCATCTGACCAGAGCACCTTCTTCCACATGTTTGGTGTGTCTCCCAGGTGGCTTGTGGCAAAATTTAAACGACACTTTTTATGGATATCTTTAAGAAATGGCTTTCTTCTTGCCACTCTTCCATATAGGCCAGATTTGTGCAATATACGACTGATTGTTGTCCTATGGACAGAGTCTCCCACCTCAGCTGTAGATCTCTGCAGTTCATCCAGAGTGATCATGGGCCTCTTGGCTGCATCTCTGATCAGTCTTCTCCTTGTATGAGCTGAAAGTTTAGAGGGACGGCCAGGTCTTGGTAGATTTGCAGTGGTCTGATACTCCTTCCATTTCAATATTATCGCTTGCACAGTGCTCCTTGGGATGTTTAAAGCTTGGGAAATCTTTTTGTATCCAAATCCGGCTTTAAACTTCTTCACAACAGTATCTCGGACCTGCCTGGTGTGTTCCTTGTTCTTCATGATGCTCTCTGCGCTTTTAACGGACCTCTGAGACTATCACAGTGCAGGTGCATTTATACGGAGACTTGATTACACACAGGTGGATTGTATTTATCATCATTAGTCATTTAGGTCAACATTGGATCATTCAGAGATCCTCACTGAACTTCTGGAGAGAGTTTGCTGCACTGAAAGTAAAGGAGCTGAATAATTTTGCACGCCCAATTTTTCAGTTTTTGATTTGTTAAAAAAGTTTGAAATATCCAATAAATGTCGTTCCACTTCATGATTGTGTCCCACTTGTTGTTGATTCTTCACAAAAAAAGACAGTTTTATATCTTTATGTTTGAAGCCTGAAATGTGGCAAAAGGTCGCAAAGTTCAAGGGGGCCGAATACTTTCGCAAGGCACTGTATATTTAATGTCTGATTTGTTATTGTTACCCATCTACCAAACACGTCCTTTCTTTATGAGGCTTTCTAGTCTATTTAGTTGAATCTGTGCTTGAAATTCAATACTTGACTGAGGGACTTTACAGATGTTACCTCGACTAACCTGTGCACTAGCATATTGACTCTGTACGGGTACAGGCTATAGGGTATAGCCACACTACTGTTATTTTACTGCTGCTCTTTAATGATTTGTTACATTTATTTTTTATTTATCTATTTTTTACTTAACACTTATTTTTCTTAAAACTGGTTGTTTAAGGGTTAAGGGCTTGTAAGTAAGCATATCACTGTAATTAATGTCTACCTACACCTGTTGTATTCGGCGCATGTGACAAATACAATTTGATTTGATTTGTATGTATGGGGGACAAAAATCATGTCAATCCCTATTATTTCACACAGTCCATGTAACTTATTATGTGATTTGTTAAGCCAATCTTTTACTCCTAAACTAATTTAGGCTTGTGTAGACAAATGGGGTGAATACTTATGCAATGGCTATATAGATTCTTTACGTTTTGTAATAGTATGTAAACATTTGTAAAATGTTCTCTTCACTTTAACATTTGAGTATTTTGTGTAGATCAATGACAAAAAAAATCACAATGATACCGCTGTACATTCATGCAGATGTATTCTCTCCTTCTTTGGATAAGTCACTGGGACAGGGTTGGGTAAGGTGGTGTAGGACATAGAGTAGAACAGAGTGGAGTAGAGCATAGCAGAGTATAGGATCGAACTTCATTAGATGACAAAGGAAACGTGTTGTACCTTGTATCGCATCTTGGGGCAGGAGTGGATATAGAAGCTCAGGTAGTAGTAGCACAGCTTGGGGGACACTTTCTGGAGATGCCCGGTGAAGGTGACCTCCCTGGAGAAAAGAGAGATGTTTAAACAGATACAATATTGGCTAACATCATTCTATTTTCAGAGGATAAATTTAAGTTTCTCACAGAAATTGAAAGTTTATTATCTACTGCATTGAATTCTGTGAGTTTAGTACAAGCAGTCAGGGTGGACAGGGCCCCTGGGGTGCCATTTGGGAAGCAGCCAATGACTATATTAAAGAATGCAGTTAGTTTCTCCAGTGTTCACATTTCATTGGTCAAAAACATTGCCTTGCCTTCCAAAGCCATTGAAATATTGAGAGTGGGAAGGTAGACAATAAGGCAAAGGAGCATGTTTACAAAGACTAAATCATTGGGAGATTTTTATACAACATCCCCTAATACAGTAAATGTCTTTCTTTCTGTATTTACTTTATCGTTCTTTCATTAATTGCATCCTTTTATTTTAAGCCTATTTTCCTCCCTCACTTTCTCTCTCGCTTCTATTTCCTTCCCTTTTCCATAACTAAATTCCACTCCTTTTCTCCACCTTTTGTTTCACTCTTCCTTCCATCCCTCTTTCTTTCACCCTCTTAAATGAAGAGTGAGAGCTTCTTTTCTTCCACTTTTCTCAAGAGCGGAAAAAAAAGTTAAATAAAATAGATGCACTGGGAAATAAAAAGGGGTGTGCACAAAGAGACCCAAACAGACTGAAAGAAGAATATAAAAGTCTATGGGGGATGAGAAGGTGAAAAGGGGGGTGGGGGGTGACGAGAGAAAGGGGGCTAGGAGAGAGGTGCGAGAAGGTCAGCCGGTTAGCTGCCAGGTTCCTGGGTTCCCATCCCCTCACCACAAAGGCTGACCGGGGGTTGAATGGGGAGGATCAGGAGAGGTAAGGGGCCCGTTCACAAAAAGTGCCCCCCTCCCCACCCCCCCTAACCCCCGTGGCAGCAGCTTGAGCCCGCCATTATCCCCTCTTCAGGGATCTGACACTCCAAAACAAGCCAATTATCTAGGCCCCCGCTTCTCTCTCTCTCTCTACACAGAGCCCTGCTACATATTAATGCACACTGCAGTGCTGAGCTTCAGCTCAGACTGAGAACCTAACTGTGTAGGGCTAAGCACAAACGCACACAAATGTGCACCCACCCACGCACATGCACTCATGCAAACACTCAGTCCAGATAGACTTTAACCCATAAATAAACAAACAAAGCCCAGACCTAGACACACAAAACAAGTTATTTTTTACAAAACCAAATTAAACATAATCACACATTTTCACTAATACAGTCACACGCATGTACTCACACACACACTTGTGTATGCACGCACATGCCAACACACAAAATCACCCCAATGCCGGACACCAGCTGCCTTTTGGACAACAGTGCCTCAGGAACAATGTCCACTCCTCCAATCCCTCTTTATCCCCCTCCCCCCTTCTTCTTGGTGCCTCTCATCAGGGGAACCTCTCAACATCCCCCTCTCCTGTTGATAACACAGAATCACACCTGAACACATTCCCCATGGAACACCCCAAGACCTCAACACACACACACTATCCCTTCTATATACCCCCCCCCCCCCCCCCCCCCCACACGCACACACTTCAGAATGTACGGCGCAGAGTAGAAAAGTTTCTTTTTTGACAGAGGAAGTCTTATGAAGTGAAATCAAACAACTAGGACGTGGTGTATGTAAACAACATGGAGTTTTTTTTCCATAGCACTGGTCTGCTTTTCCAGGGCCTCCTTAAGGCTATAAAATCAAATCACATTTTATTGGTCACATACACGTTTAGCAGATGTTATTGCGGGTGTAGCGGAATGCTTGTGCTTCTATATGTCCGACAGTAAAAGTATGTCCGACAGTAACAAGTCATATCTAACAATTTCACAACATATACCAAATACACCCAAATCTAAGTAAATAATGGAATTAGTATATACATATATAGACGAACAATGTCAGAGCGGCATGGACTAAGATACAGTAGAATAATATAGAATACAGTATATACATACGAAATGAGCAATGCAAGATGTGTAAACATTAAAGAGACTAAGATACAGTAGAATAGTATAGAATACGTACACTACCGTTCAAAAGTTTGGAGTCACTTAGAAATGCCCTTGTTTTTGAAAGAAAAGTTCATTTTTTGTCCATTAAAATAACATCAAATTGATCAGAAATACAGTGAAGAAATTGTTAATGTTGTAAATGACTATTGTGGCTGGAAACGGCTGATTTTTAATGGAATATCTACATAGGCGTACAGAGGCCCATTATCAGCAACCATCACTCTTGTGTTCCAATGGCACGTTGTGTTAGCTAATCCAAGTTTATCATTTTAAAAGGATAATTGATAATTAGAAAGCCCTTTTGCAATTATGTTAGCACAGCTGAAAACTGTTGTTCCAACTAAAGAAGCAATAAAACTGACCTTCCTTAGACTAGTTGAGTATCTGGAGCATCAGCATTTGTGGGTTTGATTACAGGCTCACAATGGCCAGAAACAAAGCACTTTCTTCTGAAACTTGTCAGTCTATTCTTGTTCTGAGAAATGAAGGCTATCCAACGCGAGAAATTGCCATGAAACTGAAGATCTCGTACAACGCTCTGTACTATCCCCTTTACAGATCAGGGCAAACGGGCTCTAACCAGAATAGAAAGAGGAGTGGGAGGCCCCGGTGCACAACTGAGTAAGAGAACAAGTACATTAGAGTGTTTGAGAAACAGACGCCTCACAAGTCCTCAACTGGCTGCTTCATTAAATAGTACCCACAAAACACCGGTCTCAACATCAACAGTGAAGAGGTGATTCCGGGATGCTGGCCTTCTAGGCTTAGTTCCTCTATCCAGTGTCTGTGTTCTTTTGCCCATCTTAATCTTTTATTTTTATTGGCCAGTCTGAGATATGGCTTTTTCTTAGCAACTCTGCCTAGAAGGCTGTGTGATGACATGCACAAATTAATGAGCGATTGATTGATGTACTGTATATTTAAGTAGGTCTTCATGCCAAGAAGTAAGTTACGCTAAAACAGCTACAGTACGAACTGCATTTTCGTTTTTCTTGGAATATAAAGATATAATATTTATAATATTTATAAAATTAATTAAACTACATTTCTAAAAAGCAATCCCATATAATCTGTTCTATTCAAGGCTCCTTTTGACACTTAAGCCTACATCTCCATGTCATTTCAATAACTTAGCTTCTCAAAGATGCCTTTTGGTGGGCAAACTAGCACTAACTACCATTGGTGGCAACAATGGCTGACACTTAAATAACATGCCATAGAATTTTGCGGCAGCCCGCAAGCTGTGCTGCGGTATGACGCAACTTTTAAAGGAAGAACCACTGTATGCAGAAATAGTTTTTAAAAGCTTTCTCACATTATTGGGTTACACTTTACAGGAAGCGGCAGATGTGTGTGTGCAGTGAGAGAGTGTGTGTGCTTGCGTGTTTGTGTGTGAGTGAGTGAGTGAGTGAGTGAGTGAGTGAGTGAGTGAGTGAGTGCACAAACTGCATCATGACAGACTAGAGGAGTATTTAGCTACCTAGTCAGGTATTACCTCAAGAGAGCGATAGACTGAGAAACAGAGAGAGAGAAGGGTAAATGGGGAAGAAGGAGAAAAGAGGGAATAAATAAGAGAGAAATGGGGATCAGGGATGATGAGGAAAAACATAGGAGTGAGAGAGTGGGTGAGAAGGGAAAGAGAGAGAGAGTGGTAACATCCACAAAGCTGTGAATGATCAGAAAGATAAGGCAAGAAAGGCCTTCTATGCCATCAAAAGGAACATACAATTCAACATACCAATTAGGATCTGGCTAAAAAAAATACTTGAATCAGTTATAGAACCCATTCCACTAAGGTTGTGAGGTCTTGGGTACGCTCACCAACCAATAATTCAACAAAGAAATGGGACAAACACCCAATTGAGACTCTGCATGCAGAATTCTGCAAAAATATCCTCTGTGTACAACGTAAAACACCAAATAATGCAGGCAGAGCAGAATTAGTCCGATACCCACTAATGATCAAAATCCAGAAACAAGACGTTAAATTCTGCAACTACCTAAAATGAAGCGATTCCCAAACCTTCCATAACATAGCCATCACCTACAGAGAGATGCACCTGGAGAAGAGTCCCTAAGCAAGCTGGTCCTGGGGCTCTGTTCACAAACACAGACTACACAGAGCCCCAGGACAGCAACACAATTAGACCCAACCAAATCATGAGAAAAAAAAGAGAATTACTTGACACATTGAAAAGAATCAACAAAAATACTGAGCAAACTAGAATGCTATTTGGCCCTAAACAGATCACTGCACCTGTACATAGCCCATCTATAAATAGCCCAAACAATTACCTCATCCCCTACTGTATTTATTTATTTATTTTATTTACTTTCACCCCAATATTACTACTTTGCACATTCACTTACTGCAAATCTACAATTCCAGTGTTTTTAATTGCTATATTGTATTTACTTCGCCATCGTGGCCTTTACCTCCCTTATCTCACCTCATTTGCTCACATTGTATATAGACTTGTTTTTGTACTGTATTATTGACTGTATGTTTGTTTTACTCCATGTGTAACTCTGTGTTGTTGTATGTGTCGAACTGCTTTGCTTTATCTTGGTCAGGTCGCAATTGTAAATGAGAACTTGTTCTCAACTTGCCTACCTGGTTAAACAAAGGTAAAATTAAAATAAAAACAGAGTACACAGTGACAGGATACCTGACCACCGCAACTGACCAAAACTTAAGGAAAACTTTCAGTATGTACAGATTCAGTGAGCATAGCCTTTCTATTGATACCACAGTGTGCAATCACAGCAGCACGATTTGTGACCTGTTGCCTCAAGAAAAGGGCAACCAGTGAAGAACAAACACCATTGTAAATACAACCCATATTTATATTTATTATTTTCAGTTTTGTACTTTAACTATTTGCACATCGTATATAGCCATAATATGACATTTGAAATGTCTCTACTCCTTTGGAATGTTTGTGAGAGTAATGTTTACTGTTGTTTACTGTGAAGAACAAACACCATTGTAAATACAACCCATATTTATATTTATTATTTTCAGTTTTGTACTTTAACTATTTGCACATTGTATATAGCCATAATATGACATTTGAAATGTCTCTACTCCTTTGGAATGTTTGTGAGAGTAATGTTTACTGTTGATTTTTATTGTTTACTTCTCTTTTGTTTATCTATTTCACTTGCTTAGGCAATGTGAACATGTCTCCCAATAACAGAAAGAGACAAGGAGAGGAGTGACAAATCAGGCAGAAAGGGAAGAGAGAGCTGGGTAAAAAAGAAAAGAGCACTGCCAGATGTGGAGCTAGATCCACAGCTAGATCCCCACTGACTTGAGTGCAGAGTAGGAGCCCAGCGATAGAGAGGCGAAGTCGGGGTGGTAGTACAGGTAGATGGAGGACACACAAGTGGGCAGGATGTCCACCACCCCAACTGCCACAATGCGGCCGTCCAGCTAGTATTGCTTGTGGAAGGAACTGTGGCCCACCTCTGGACCGTCCGTAGGCGTCTCCGCCTGGTGTGTGGGAGAAAGAGGGGGATGGATAGAGGGAGACAGATTAAGAGAGAGGGAGGAGGGAGAGAGAGATGGATGGAGGTTATATATCAAATAAAAATAAGATTTAAATAGCAGTGAAATACTTACTTACAGACCCTTCCTAACAATTCAGAATACAATAAAAACAATAGGGAAAAAAATAGTAGCACAAGGAATAAATACACAATTATCAATGATAGCTTGACTACATACTTGGGGTACCAGTGCTGATTCGATGTGCAGGGTTACAAGGAAATTGAGGTAGATCTGTACATATAGGTAGGGGTAAAGTGACTTGGCAACAAGAAACAGCGCATTCGGAAAGTATTCAGAAAGTTACAGCCTTATTCAAAAATTGATTCAATAAAACATTTTCCTCAATCCACACACAATACAGAGTGACAAAGCGAAAACAGGTTATAACATTTTGCAAATGTATCAAAAATAAAAATCAGAAATACCTTATTATTTAGACACTTTTCTATGAGACTTGAAATTGAGCTCAGGTGCATCCTGTTTCCAATGATCATCCTTGAGATGTTTCTACGACTTGATTGGAGTCCACCTGTGGTAAATTCAATTGATTGGACATGATTTGGAAAGGCAAACAACTGTCTATATAAGATCCCAACAGTGCATGCCAGAGCAAAAACCAAGCCATGAGGTTGAAGGAATTGTCTGTAGAGCTCCGAGACAGGATTGTGTCGAGGTACAGAATCTGGGGAAGGGTACCAAAATATGTCTGCAGCATTGAAGGTTCCCAAGAACACAGTGGCCATCTTTCTTAAATGGAAGAAGTTAGGAACCACCAAGACCCTTCCTAGAGCTGGCCGTCGAGAAGGTCCTTGGTCGGGGAGGTGACCAAGAACTCAATGGTCACTGACAGAGCACCAGAGTTCCTCTGTGGAGATGGGAGAACCTTCCAGAAGGAAAACCATCTCTGCAGCATTCCACCAATTGGGCCTTTATGGTAGAGTGGCCAGATGGAAGCCACTCCTCAGTTAAAGTCACATGACAGCCCGCTTGTAGTTTGCCAAAAGGCACCTAAAGGACTGACTATGAGAAACAAGATTCTCTGGTTCGATGAAACCAAGACTGAACTCTTTTGCCTGAATGCCAAGCGTCACTTCTGGAGGAAACCTGGCACCCTCCCTACGGTGAAGCATGGTGGTGGCAGCATCATGCTGTGGGGATGTTTTTCAGTAACAGGGACTGGGAGACTTGTCAGGATTGAGGGAAAGATGAACGGAGAAAAGTACAGAGAGATCCTTGATGAAAACCTGCTCCGGAGCGCTCAGGACCTCAGACTGTGGCGATGGTTCACCTTCCAACAGGACAATGACCCTAAAGCACACAGCCAAGACAACGCAGGAGTGCCTTCGGGACAAGTCTCTGAATGTCCTTGAGTGGCCCAGCCAGAGCCCAGACTTGAACCCGATCGAACATCTCTTGAGAGACCTGAAAATAGCTGTGAGGAGACATTCCCCATCCAACTTCGCAGAGCTTGAGAGGATCTGCAGAGAAGAATGGGAGAAACTCCTCAAATACAGGTGTGCCAAGCTTGTAGCGTCATACCCAAAGAAGGCTCAAGGCTGTAATCGCTGCCATAGGTGCTTCAACAAAATTACTGAGTAAAGGATCTGAATACTTACGTTAAATGTGAGTTTAATATTTGTATACATTTCCACAAATTAAAAAAAATGTGTTTTTGCTTTGTCATTACGGAGTATTGTGTGTAAGGCTGTAACGTAACAAAAAGTGGAAAGAGTCAAGGGGTCTGAATACTTTCTGAATAGACAGTGGCAGCAGCATATGTGATGAATGTGGCGAATGTGTGCCTGTGTGGACATGTTAAGTGTGGGTAGAGACCAGTTCAGGTGCATAGTCAAAAAGAGTTAATGCCAAAAGATAGTCCAGGTAGCTATCTGATTAACTATTTAGCAGTCTTATGGTTTGGAGGTTGAAGCTGTTCAGGAGCCTTTTGGTCCCAGACTTCACGCTCCGGTAACATTCGCCGTGCGGTAGCAGTATGAGTTCGGTGGCTGGAGTCTTCAAATTTTTTTAAGCCATTTCTCTGACACCGCCTTGTATAGAGGTCCTGGATGGCAGGGAGCTTGACCCCAGTGATGTACTACCCTCTGTAGTGCCTTGCAATCGGATGAAGAGCAGTTGCCATACCAAGGGGTGATGCAGTCAGTGAAGATGCTCTCAATTGTGCAGGTGTTTCACTTTGAGGATCTGAGGGCCCACGGTAAAAAATAATTCAGCCTTCTGAGTGGGAAGAGGCGTTGTCGTGTCCTCTTTACGACTGTGTTGGTGTGTGAGGACCATGATAGGTCCTTCGAAATGTGGAGGAACATGAAGCTCCACTACAGCCTTGTCTATGTGAATCGGGCCGTGTTCGGCCCTCCATTTCCTGTAGTCCACAATAAACTCCTTTCTCTTGCCCACGTTGAGGGAGAGGTTGTTGTCCTGGCACTACACTGCCAGGTCTCTCACCTCCTCCCTATAGGCTCTCTCATCGTCGTTGGTGATCAGGCCCACCACCGTCCTGTCATCAACAAACTTGATGGTGAACGGCCCAGTACATTGCCATCCATGTCCTCTATACCAGGCGGTGTCAGAGGAAGGCCCTAAAAAGCTTCTACCCTCAAGCCATAAGACTCCTGAACACCTAATCAAATGGCTCCCCAGACTATTTGCATTTCACCCCCATTTTACGCCACTGCTACTCTCTGTTGTTATCTATGCATAGTCACTTTAAAAACTCTAGCTACTGTACATGTACATATACCTCTACTAACCGGTGCCCCCGCACATCACCTCTGTACCGGTACCCCCCTGTATATAGTCTCGCTATTGTTATTTTACTGCTGCTCATTAATTACTTGAATTTCTTATTCTTATCCATATTTTTTTAAACTGCATTGTTGGTTAGGGGCTCATAAGTAAGCATTTCACTGTAAGGTCCTGTTCTATTCCTGTTGTATACCTGTTGTATTCGGCGCATGTGACTAATAAAATGTGATTTGTTTAGAGTCGTGAGCGGCCTCGCAGTTGTGGGTGAATAGGGAGTACATGAGGGGACTAAGCACGCACTCCTGAGGGCCCCCCCCCCCCCCCAACTATGGTGTTGAAGGCTGAGATGCAGTCTATGAACAGCATTATCACGTAGGTGTTCCTTTTGTCCAGGTGGGAAACGACGGTGTGGAGTGCAATAGTGATTGCATCATCTATGAATCTGTTAGGGCCGTATGCAAATTGGAGTGGGTCTAGGGTTTCTGGGCAGATGATGTTGATGTGAGCCATGACCAGCCTTTCAAAGTATTTCATGGCTACAGATGTGAGAGCTACGGGGCGGTAGTCATTTAGACAGGTTACCTTGGCATACTTTGGCACAGGGACTATGGTGGTCTGCTTGAAACAGGTAGGTATTACAGACTGGGTCAGGAAGAAATGTTGAAAATGTCCGTGTAGATAATTCCTAGCTGCTCAGTGAATGTTCTGAATATGCAACCTGGTAATCCTTCTTGTGAATCTTTATTTTATCTCCCCAATTTCGTCACATTCAAATTGGTAGTTACAGTCTCGCCCGGCCTGCCACAGGAGTTGCTAGAGCGCGATGGGACAAGGACATCCCGGCTGGCCAAACCCTCCCCTAACCAGGACGACGTTGGGTAATTGTGTGTCGCCTCATGGATCTCCCGGTCGCAGGCCGGCTGCGACACAACCTGGTATCGAACCAGGGCGATGCTGTGCCTTAGACTGCTGCACCACTCGGGAGGCCCTCCTTGTGAATTTTAATCTGTTTAAAGGACTCACATCGGTTACGGAGAGCGTGAACACAGTCGTCTGGAAGAGTTGGTGCTCTAACGCATGGTTCAGTGTTGCTTTCCTCGAAGCGAGCATGGAAGGCATTAGGCCATCTGGTAGGCTCGCGTCAGTTTCCCTTTTTAATCTGTGATAGTTTGCAAGCCCTACCACAGTGAGGATTTGTAGTGGAGTTCGATCCGCGTCCTGTATTGACGCTTTGCTTGTTTAATGTTTCGTCGGGAGGGCATAGCAGTATTCCTTATAAGCGTCCTGCTCCTTGAAAGCAGCAGCTTTAGCCTTTAGCATACGTACAAACTGCAAAAATGTAATTGATCAAGTGAGAAAATGGTATGAATCCCTTCCGTTAATGCATTAGCAGGCCTGTTCTCTCACTCTATTTCTCACACACACACACACACACACACACACACACACACACACACACACACACACACACACACACACACACACACACACACACACACACACACACAAGACCAGGCTGTTACCCAGGCCCCACACGTGTACTATGCACAGGGGTGTACAGTATCCCCATCCGCTAATGGTCTGTGTGTCTTTTTAAAAATAAAATAAAATACCCTGCATGAACAAAATTCTTCTTGCGAGGGGATGGAATGTGGTCAAGCTTTCTCCTGTGTGTGTGTGTGTGTGTGTGATACAACTCTCATTTAATACATAACAGATTTTTTTCTCACCCATCTGCACACTGGGTTTTTCTATCAACTGGCTTAACTGCTTTATATCACACAGACATCATACATTTAGTGGGGCTGGGGCATATTAAACCTGGGGGGATCCATGTCTGTCCCCACGGCCCATCTGGGCCCTGTTAGGCCCGTCAAACATGGCACTCATTATCACAACCCCGGGAGAACTGCCAATCTAACCATCCAACAGCCTGAAAACCCCCAGAATGCCGCTTGGCCACTGCCCAGCACCAACTGACACAATTGAACCTGTCTACATATTAAACCCCCTCTCCCCAATCCTCTCCACCCACACTTGGACCTGTGGGGCCCCCACCACCCCGTTGCTACCAGACCCAGAGGGACACCACTACTGGGCTCCACATTCCTCCCATACCCCTCAGTGGAGCTGTTCTAAGTGGAGCTGGCAAAAAACAAAGGCTGTCTCTCCAGCTCTGGGCTGCTTTGTTACTAAACACTTGCTGATTACCTGGGTGACACGATGGGGAGAGGGGTATCCATTCACTGTGTGGGCTAAAAAGTGGCTGTTTTGTGTGTGTGTGTGGTGAACAGAGATTAGAATGAGAGAGGACTAGCATTGTGCAGACATTAGTTTTGAGGCCTTTTAATGACTGGCAGGTGGAAGAGAGGGAGGCTGGGGGTAAAATGGAGAGTGTTTAGCTGGGAGAACCGCGTTAGAATTGGGAGGTCTGGTTGATGGCTGTACTAGCTAGCTCTGGGGCCTCTAGCTGAGTAAGTGGGAGGCATACAGCCTGTTACTTTCTTGGCACAGGCTCTCGCCACAAACACTGGAGGCTTTGTCAGAGCCCAGTGTCATTTAGAATTTAGTAAGAAGTGAGAGCGTGTCTCCATACAGTATGTGTGTGAGGACTTTTTCTTACCCCCTCTGAGTGTGTCTGAGTAAGTCTGTCAGTGAATGGTTGAGTCTGTGTATTTACTCTTGGTATGTGTGCATGCTCATTAGGGCTGTCCAGGACTAAAGAAAATCTTGGTTCTTCGACCAATCGATTAAACTTATTTTTCCATATATAGACACACACCCTATGTGTTTTAATAAAATTAACTACATATGCACTGAGCTTGTCGGATGCTTTAAGCACACTGTTTGATTAAATAATTAAGACACACAAATGACTCAAGAAAGAGCCCAATGGTCACACTGTGTTAAAAAAAATGACAGCCAGTGCTTGTGTGACTGGCGCACGTTGTCTCGCTCTCCATCCTACTGCAGCAAAAAGGCACCACAGCACAGAAAATGTTTATTGAGCTGTCTGTGCTGAAGCTGCAACATAATTTCAGCAATTTTGTTTCTGACTGAAAAGTTCTGTTACCGAAAACCTTAATTTGTTTAGGAAAAACATTCCCTTTTCCCTCAACCCTTGCTCTCTTTACGTGAACCATGTAAGCATTGTATGCACGCGACCAATAGGGCCTGACCTATAGCCCATCATAATCACATCAATAAATTGGTTATTACAAACTCAGAACATAGTAACACGTGACAGGAAAATGGATGTGGAGGAAGTGAAAAAGAAACTCGAAACGGGCGATTGTTTATTGGTTGCCCAGGAGGGAAAGGGGAATTCAGATCTGTGGAAAACATTTTACTTAGTTGTTGAAACGACTGACATTAAGTAGGGTATAGGAACAAGCGGTGAGTCAGTATTATGTATGCTAAACAGTTGCTGTTAGATTACAATATAATACTTTTTTTCTGACCACTAAACAAATAAGTGTACCAGGGAGTCTGTTCTAACAAAACAAAAATATATATAAAGCTTTATTACAGCAGACTAAAAACAGTTGCATGCATTTGTGAATTGAAATGTATCTATTGTTTAGGCTAATTATTCAAAGCGCCCTTTGTTATTTAATTTTAAAACTATAATGCTTCATTGATAAAATGCTTCAAAGCATTAATGTCTCACATGCTGTGTGATGGGATGAACAAATAAATGAATGATTGATACAGTAGCCTATATATTGAAATATAGGAGAAGTAAATGACGGTATTAAGACTAAACAGGACGCGCTCTTAGGCCTACAGCTTCATGGTGGTTATACAAAGCTACTATACAAAGCCTACTAATGATAACGACATTACTTATTATTATGATAATCATAATAATAATTGTAATAACAAGGAGATCAAGAAAAAGGAGGGTATAGGAGCGAGAGCTGTGTGCATATTATCAGTGAAAAAACAGGTGCTGTTAGATTACACTTACAAACAGGCAGAAGAATATTGTACACTAAATCAATTCTAAGTAATACCAGTCTGTTCTAGAGAATTGGTTTTATAAAGGCTTTATTACAGCATAGCAAAGATTAAAAACAGCCAAATCTGTGAAATGGCTCAATTTCAATATGCTGGTTAACTTTGTTATTATGCACATAGCAACAGGCTCCAATTCTATGGCGCACTGAACCGGGGGCAGCAACTGTATCCAACACAGGAGAAAACACATTTGTAATGAAATAATATTAGATTAATTAGTGTTGCGCCATTATTTTGAAATAACATAACCAATGGATTAGTTCACTGTACTGAGACCAGTGTGACTCAGACAGGTGCCATGTGCACGATGAAAAAATAATGTTTCGATTTTAAGAAATCTCAGTAGGCCAAAAGCCTGTAGAACAAACAATCGACCAGTTGACTAAATAGGGTCAGCCCTAACGCTCATACACGTGTGTGTGTGTGCGCGTGCTTGTGTGTTTATGCAGCAGGGACCTGTTAGAGGCAAATCTTGCCTCACTCTGCATGTCAACTCCCAGAACAGCATAATGGCTGTGTGCCACTGTGACAACAACCAAAACATTCAACACAGCTAAATGCTAAACTGCCTCTGATTCCTCAAAAGAGGCCTAAATCACTTTTAGATGGGACCCCAAACTCTCCCTTTCCTCTTCTCCCCCTCGCTCTCGCCTCTCCTCTCTAGGTCTAGTGGGGAGTAAAACTGTGATGGCTCAATTAAATTAATCACATTTTGCAGTATGGATCCAGTAGCCTTTTTTTACTTATGGTCAAACAAAATCTCAGATGGGGTACCGTATAAAAACCTACAACTACTACCAGGTAGACTCCCCTCACAGGTATACTTTGACTTTTCGGAATAATGTAAGTGTGGGTTTGCGTTGGGTGACGTTTGTAAGCAAACGTGCCAGCCCTAACCATAGCGGCAGTGGAGTCATCCAAACCTAAATATCTGCATTGCTCACTGTATAAATATACCACAGGTTTGGTGAGCCAACACGCATACGCAAACACACACACACACACACACACACACACACACACACACACACACGGTAATGGAGGTACTCTTAGGTAGGGGTGTATTGCACTGCTCAGAGATGAGTTGCATCCCAAACACCATATTGTTTGTTTATGTAGAGCTCTAGTTTTGACCAGTTCCTATAGTATGTATGCAGTGCACTATATAAACTCAGCAAAAAAAAAACGTCCTCCCACTGTCAACTGCGTTTATTTTCAGCAAACTTAACATGTGTAAATATTTGTATGAACATAACAAGATTTAACAACTGAGACAAGGTGAACAAGTTCCACAGACATATGCCTAACATAAATGGAATAATGTGTCCCTGAATAAAGGGGGGTCAAAATCAAAAGTAACAGTCAGCAGCTGGTGTGGCCACTAGCTGCATTAAGTACTGCAGTGCATCTCCTCCTCATGGACTGCACCAGATTTGCCAGTTCTTGCTGTGAGATGTTACCCCACTCTTCCACCAAGGCACCTGCAAGTTCCTGGACATTTCTGGAGGGAATGGCCCTAGCCCTCACCCTCCGATCCAACAGGTCCCTGACATGCTGAATGGGATTGAGATCCGGGCTCTTCGCTGGCCATGGCAGAACACTGACAATCCTGTCTTGTAGGAAATCACGCACAGAAGGAGCAGTATGGCTGGTGGCATTGTCAAGCTGGAGGGTCATGTCAGGATGAGCCTGCAGGAAGGGTACTACATGAGGGAGGTCTTCCCTGTAACGCACAGCGTTGAGATTGCCTGCAATGACAACAAGCTCAGTCCGATGATGCTGTGACACATCGACCCAGACCATGACGGACCCTCCACCTCCAAATCGATCCCGCTCCAGAGTACAGGCCTCGGTGTAACGCTTATTCCTTCGACAGTAAACGCAACCTGTCAGTGAAGAGCACTTTTTGCCAGTCCTGTCTTGTCCGGCAACGGTGGTGGTGTGCCAATAGGTAAAGTTGTTGCCGGTGATGTCTGGTGAGGACCTGCCTTTCAACAGGCCTACAAGCCCTCAGTCCAGCCTCTCTCAGCCTACTGCTGAGTATACTACGGTATTTCTCTATTTGGTTAAGTCGAGGTGTGATTTGGGTGGGCATTCTAGTTTATCTATTTCTTTGTTGGCTGGGTATGGTTCCCAATCAGAGGCAGCTGTCTATTGTTGTCTCTGATTGGGATCATACTTAGGCAGCCTTTTTTCCACCTTTAGTTTGTGGGATCTTGATTTTGTATAGTTACTGTTTAGCCTGCAGAACATTTTGTTTGTTTATATTTTGTTGTTTTGTTGGTGTTCATCAAATAAAGATGTACGCTTACCACGCTGCACCTTGGTCCAATCCATCTCTAATCGATTGTGACAGAAGATCCCACCACCAAAGGACCAAGCAGCTTGGCCAGGAGGAGCAGGGAGTGGGTCCAGGAGAAAAGGGAGTGGAGGACATCATGGACATGGGAGGAGTTTATGGCAGGAGACAAGACCCTGCCATGGAAGCAGGCGGAGGCAGCGAAGGAGGATCAACGACGACTCCGGGGTTCACAACCACGACGGAAGCACGAGAGGCAGCTCTCCCCCCAAACAATTGGGCGGGGGCACACGGAGTGGTTCGCGGAGCCGAGAGGTGAACCAGAGCCAGTCTGGGAGTTGAGTGAGGAACTTGACGAAAGATTCTGGAGAGAGGTGTGGGCGTTGAGAGCGCTGCAGAGTGGGCGTGCTGAGGAGCGTGACACCAGTCCGGTGTCATATGCACCAGTTTCACACATCTGGCGTCCAGTGCGCCTTCTCAGTTCGGTATGTCCTGTGTCTCCTCCATGCACTCGCCCTGAGGTGTGTGCAACCTTTCCGGTACAATGTGTGTCGGTTCTACGCACCTTGTCTCCAGTGTGCCTTCACAGCCCAGTGCGTCCTGTGCCAGCGCCCCGCACTTGCTGGGCTAAATTGAACATCCAGCCAGGACGGGTTGTGCCAGCTCTATGCTCCAGACCTCCAGTGCGCCTCCACGGTCCAGTATATCCTGTGCCTGCTCCATGCACCCGGCCTCCAGTGCGTGTCTCCAGCCTGTTACGTCCTGTGCCTGCTCCACGCACAAAGCCTCCAGTTATGATCCATGGCCTGGAGCCTCCAGTGATGATCCATGGCCCGGAGCCTCCAGTGATGATCCATGGCCCGGAGCCTCCAGTGATGATCCATGGCCTGGAGCCTCCAGTGATGATCCATGGCCTGGAGCCTCCAGTGATGATCCATGGCCAGGAGCCTCCAGGGATGATCCATGGCCCAAAGCCTCCAGAGACGGTCTGCGGTCCAGAGCTTCCAGCGACGGTCTGCGGTCCAGAGCCTCCATCGACGGTCTGCGGTCCAGAGCCTCCAGTGATGGTCTGTGGTCCAGAGCCTCCAGCGACGGTCTGAGGTCCAGTGCCTCCAGCGACAGTCTGCGGTCCAGAGCCTCCAGCGGCGCTCTGCGGTCCAGAGCCTCCAGCGACGCTCTGCGGTCCAGAGCCTCCAGCCGGGGTTCCCAGTCCAGAGCCTCCGGCGACGATCTACGGTCCGGTTCCTCCGGCAACGATCCACCGTCCGAAGCCTCCGGCGACTATCCATGGTCCGGTTCTACAGAAGCGAGCATAAAAGGCATTTAGCTCCTCTGGTAAGCTCGCGTCACTGGGCAGCTCACAGCTGGGTTTCCCTTTGTCATCCCTTATAGTTTGCAAGCTCTGCCACATCCAACGAGCGTCAGAGCTGGTGTAGTAGGATTTAATCTTAGTCCTGTATTTGCGCTTTGCCTGTTTGATGTTTCGTCTGAGGGCATAGTGGGATTTCTTACAAGTGTCCGGATTAGTGTCCCGCTCCTTGAAAGCGGCAGCTTTATCTTTTACCTCAGTGTAGATTGTGATTGTAAGCAATGGCTTCTGGTTTGGATAGGTGACTGTTTGGACGACGTCTTGGTGCACTTATTGATGAAGCCGGTGAATGAAGTGGTATACTTCAATGTCATTGGATGAATCCCTGAACATATTCCAGTCAGTGCTAGGAAAACAGTCTTGTAGCGAAGCATCCTCGTCATCTGACCACTTCCGTATTGAGCGAGTCACTGGTACTTCCTGCTTTAGTCCCATCCCATCTGTAATTGCCCTGACCTTAACAGTTCCAGTGCATTTCCTGATCTCAACAGATGGCCTGCTCTGTGTCATCTAATCATGTTTGGTCCTTGTATCTTGTTTTTAAATCGCTGTGTCTGTGGAGGGTTGGAACGAGTCCCCTTGAGTGTCTTGGACCCATTCATACTGTACAGCCATAGACCGCAGTGATTCAGCATTCATGAAATCAGCCATTTAGTCTCTCTCGACTTTCTTACGACTAGCTAGTGCAAGACTTTTAGTATGGCTCATGAGACTACCCTTCTCATGGCTTGGGCAGTGGGCACGAGAACCGGCTGTTTCTCTCAAGGATGCCTACCACATTACATCTGTACTAGTATCAGCCTTAACACACACAAACGTAGACACACAGCAGACACACATGGCAGAGTAGCAGCTTCACTATCCCTTGGTACAGCCGGAATACAGGAGTGGATCAAGGCCTGGTGTTCAGAACCGTCACATACAGACCACAATCTGGACACCACATTTTCCTCTTCTCCATTTCAACTCTCCCACCAACCCTCCCTCGAAGAGAAGCTAAATAAAACCCCTCCAAAAATAAACAATACCCGCTTCCTGAGTCCATCCCCCAGAGTCCCTAGTCCAGCTGGAGGGCTCTCGCAGAGAAAGTACAAGGGACTAGTGGGTGTGTATGCGCACACGCGTGGCTGCATGTGTGCTTGTACCAACACACGGACTACATGTGTTACTACATTTAACCATTTGAATCTGTATTCATGTATGATGCTTCTAATAATAACTAGGTCAGGAATGTGTAATATAATAACATGAGGGCTTGCATTCATTTGTATTCAAAGCTAGCTACTACTGTACTTACACTATTCCAGCTACCCACTAGTGTTGCACGGTATACCAAAACAAATTTTCGATACTGGAACATGAAAAATAGTTGGATACTAGAATTTTTGTTACTTTCGGTACTTCTGTCAAATGTGTCTCACATGTTCTACTGATTGAGAGAGGATCAAATCTGTCTATCAGCGCAGCTGATTTCCCCTCATAGCATGACAGCACCCAATGTTCATGCCTCTTGCCTGCCTGTACCATTTACTTTTTGTTAGCTCCAGCCTGCCATTAAGAATCACAGAAGTCACTGGGAGTCTGGGCTGCATCACTATTTATGCTGCACAGAAGTTAAACACAGTTGAATAATGCAACCCGGCATTTAGAAATGTTAAAACGGTTCCCAAAACAATGTCCTGTACTAGAATACTACAATACAAGATAGCATCCAGCTTTGTAGGCTATCGGTAACTTTCCTTCCTAGCTTACAGCTGAAGCCAACATCAATTCACTACCTTAGTACCTGGTTTATGATACAAACCATTACACAAAATATTGTTTGTTACAAAGCTGATAGTCACCCAACACTTTATTCATTCACTTAGACTCCCCCGCCTCACGTCTCTCCCAGTCAAGATCTTTGCTTGAGCCTGGAAATGACTGTGTGAATGACTTCATGGGTCTTAGAGACAGCGTACACTTTTATATCAATACAATAAGTCCCAAAAAAAGGTAAACAGATTGTTTTTCAGCTATAGCCTCGTGAAAATCTGTCAAAACAAGCTCATTGACTCAATGCATGTACACACTCCTATTGAATATCTATTCACCTGGGTTGTGAATAAACCTTGATTTACCCAGTTTATCAATAGCGAATTACCATTCAAATAAATTATTACCATTGTGTTATGTATATGTAGTTACACTGAACAAAAATATAAACGCAACATTTTTTGTTTATACTGAGTTACAGTTCATAAAAGGAAATCAGTCACTTTAAATGTCAGTGATGCTCTATTTGCTGGACATCACACTCATCCATAACTGAGACTAAGGCTGTTTTCACACTTGGTTGCTTTCAGACAATATTTTGAACTGAGTGTGGTTCTATCCGGACTATTTGCATTGTTGGATAAGGGCTTGTAAGCAAGCATTTCCATTTATATATATATATATATATACCTGTTGTATACATGTCCTTCGCATAGAGTTGATCAGGCTGTTGATTGTGGAATGTTGTCCCACTTCTCTTCTCTGGCTGTGCAAAGTTGCAGGAAATTGGCAGGAACTGGAACATGCTGTTGTACATGTTGATCCAGAGCATTCCAAACATGCTCAATGGGTGACATGTCTGTTGAGTATGGAGGCCATGGAAGAACTGGGACATTTTCACAGAGAAAGAAAGAGAGAGAGAATTAGAGAGAGCATATTTAAATTCACACAGGACACAAGATAAGACAGGAGAAATACTCCAGATATAACAGAATGACCCTAGCCCCCGACACATAAACTACTGCAGCATAAATACTGGAGGCTGAGACAGGAGGGGTCCTGAGACACTGTGGCCCCATCCGACGAAACCCCCGGGCAGGGCCAAACAGGCAGGATATAACCCCAGCCACTTTGCCAAAGCACAGCCCCCACACCACTAGAGGGATATCTTCAACCACCAATTACCATCCTGAGACAAGCCCAAGTATAGCCCACAAAGATCTCCGCCACGGCACAACCCAAGGGGGGAGCCAACCCAGACAGGAAGATCATGTCAGTGACTCAACCCACTCAAGTGACACACCCTCCTAGGGATGGCATGGAAGAGCACCAGTAAGCCAGTGACTCAGCCCCTGAAATAGGGTTAGAGGCAGATAATCCCAGTTGCACAGACAGCAAGGGCGGTTCGTCGCTCCAGTGCCTTTCCGTTCACCTTCATACTCCTGGGCCAGACTACACTCAATCATAGGACCTACTGAAGAGATGAGACTTCAATAAAGACTTAAAGGTTGAGACCGAGTCTGCGTGTCTCACATGGGTAGGCACACCATTCCATAAAAATTGAGCTCTATAGAAGAAAGCCCTGTCTCCAGCTATTTGCTTAGAAATTCTAGGGACAGTTAGGAGGCCTGTGTCTTGTGACCGTAGCGTACGTGTAGGTATGTACGGCAGAACCAAATCGGAAAGATAGGTAGGAGCAGCCCATGTAATGCTTTGTAGGTTAGCAGTGTAGAGAGGCTAGCACTGGAGTAATATGATCACGTTTTTTGGTTATAGTCAAGATTCAAGCAGCCGTGTTTAGCACTAACTGAAGTTTATTTAGTGCTTTATCCAGGTAGCCGGATAGTAGAGCATTGCAATAGTCTAACTTAGACGTGTGAAAAGCATGGATACATTTTTCTGCATCATTTTTGGACAGAAAGTTTCTGATTTTTGGAATGTTACGTAAATGGAAAAAAGCTGTCCTTGAAACAGTCTTGATATGTTCGTCAAAAGAGAGATCAGGGTCCAGAGTAACGCCAAGGTCCTTCAGTTTTATTGGAGATGACTGTACAACCATCAAGATTAATTGTCAGATTCAACAGAAGATCTCTTTGTTTCAGGGGACCTAGAACAAGCATCTCTGTTTTGTCCGAGTTTAAAAGTAGAACATTTGCAGCCATTCACTTCCTTATGTCTGAAACACAGGCTTCCTGCGAGGGCAATTTTGGGGCTTCACCATGTTTCATCGAAATGTACAGCTGTGTGTCATTCGCATAGCAGTGAAAGTTAACATTATGTTTCCAAATGACATAACCAAGAGGTCAAATATATAGTGAAAACAATAGTGGTCCTAAAACGGAACCTTGAGGAACACCAACATTTACAGTTGATTTGTCAGAGGACAAACCATCTTTGTCAGGTAAAACCAGGTAATTTACCACCTTTACAAGTGCAGTTGGGGTCTAAAACCAGACTGAAGCGTATCGTATACATTGTTTGTCTTCATGAAGGCAGTATAGGTTAGCATATATATATATATATATCTATAAATATATAAATATAATATAATATAATATATATATATATATATATATATATAAAAAAATCACCCCCTTTTCTCCCCAATTTTGTGGTATCCAATTGTTAGTAATTACTATCTTGTCTCATCGCTACAACTCCCGTATGGGCTCGGAAGAGACGAAGGTCGAAAGCTATGCGTCCTCCGAAACACAACCCAACCAAGCCGCACTGCTGCTTAATACAGTGCACATTCAACCAGGAAGCCAGCCGCACCAATGTGCCGGAGAAAAGTGCCCGGCCCGCCACAGGAGTCACTGGTGTGTGATGAGACAAGGATATCCCTACCGGCCAAACCCTCCCTAACCCAGACGACGCTAGGCCGATTGTGCATCACCCCACGGACCTCCCGGTCGAGGGCAGGCTGCAGCAGAGCCTGGGCGCAAACCCAGAGTCTCTGGTGGCACAGCTAGCGATGCAGTGCCCTAGACCACTGCGCCACCCGGGAGAACTGCTTTTCAAATTTTTGAGAGGAATGGGAGTTTCGATATAGGCCGATAGTTTTTATTTTATTTTTCTGGGTCAAGGTTTGGCTTTTTCAAGAGAGGTTTTATTACTGCCACTTTTAGTGAGTTTGGTACATATCCGGTTGGATAGAGAGCCATTTATTATGTTCAACATAGGAGGGCCAAGCACAGGAAGCAGCTCTTTCAGTAGATTAGTTGGAATAGGGTCCAGTATGCAGCTTGAAGGTTTAGAGGCCATGATTATTTTTCATCATTGTATCAAGAGATGTAGTATTAAAACGCTTGAGTGTCTCCCTTGATCCTAAGTCCTGGCACAGTTGTGCAGACTCAGGACAACTGAGCTTTGGAGGAATACACAGATTTAAAGAGGAGTCCGTAATTTGCTTTCTAATGATCACGATCTTTTCCTCAAAGAAGTTCATGAATTTATCACTGCTGAAGTGAAAGTCACCCTCTCTTAGGGAATGCTGCTTTGCGACAGCATCAAAAATACATTTTGGATTGTTCTTATTTTCCTTAATTAAGTTAGACAAATAGGATGATCGAGCAACAGTGAGGGCTCTTCGATACTGCACGGTATTGCCTTTCTTAGCAAGTTGAAAGACTTTCAGTTTGGTATGGCGCCATTTCCGTTCCAATTTTCTGGAAGCTTGCTTCAGAGCCCGGGTATTTTCTGTATACCAGGGATCTAGTTTCTTATGACAAATGTTTTTTGTTTTTAGGGGTGTGACTGCATCTAGGGTATCGCAGAAGGTTAAATTGAGTTCCTCAGTTAGGTGGTTAACTGATTTTTGTACTCTGACGTCCTTGGGTAGGCGGAGGGAGTCTGGAAGGTCATCTAGGAATCTTTGTGTTGTCAGAGAATTTATACCGCGACATTTGATGCTCCTTGGTTGGGGTCTGATTAGATTATTTGTTGCGATTGCAAACATAATAAAATGGTGGTCCGATAGTCCAGGATTATGATGAAAAACATTAAGATCCACAACATTTATTCCACGGGACAAAACTAGGTCCAGAGTATGACTGTCGCAGTGAGTAGGTCCAGAGACATGTTGGACAAAACCCACTGAGTCGATGATGGCTCCGAAAGCCTTATGGAGTGGGTCTGTGGACTTTTCCATGTGAATATTAAAGTCACCAAAAATTTGAATATTACCTGCCATGACGACAAGGTCCGATAGGAATTCAGGGAACTCAGTGAGGAACGCTGTATATGGCCCAGGAGGCCTGTAAACAGTAGCTATAAAAAGTGATTGAGTAGGCTGCATAGATTTCATGACTAGAAGCTCAAAAGACGAAAACGTCCGTTTTTTTTAAATTTAAATTTAAATTGTAAATTGATTGTAAAAATGTAAATTGAAATGTAATATCATAAATGTTAGCAACACCTCCGCCTTTGCGGGATACGCAGGGGATATGGTCACTAGTGCAACCAGGAGGTGAGGCCTCATTTAACACAGTAAATTCATCAGGCTTAAACCATGTTTCAGTCAGGCCAATCTCATCAAGATTATGATCAGAGATTAGTTCATTGACTATAACTGCCTTTGAAGTGAGGGATCTAACATTAAGTAGCCCTATTTTTAGATATGAGGTATCACGATCTCTTTCAATAATGGCAGGAATGGAGGAGGTATTTATCCGAGTGAGATTGCTAAGGCGAACACCGCCATGTTTAGTTTTACCCAACCTAGGTCGAGGCACAGACACGGTCACAATGGGGTTAGCTGAGCTGCCTACACTGACTGTGCTAGTGGCAGACTCCACTAAGCTGTCAGGCTGGCTAACAGCCTGCTGCCTGGCCTGCACCCTACCTCATGGTGGAGCTAGGGGAGTTAGAGCCCTGTCCATGTTGGTAGATAAGATGAGAGCACCCCTCCACCTAGGATGGAGTCCGTCACTCCTAACAGGCCAAGCTTGGTCCTGTTTGTGGGTGAGTCCCAGAAAGAGGGCCAATTATCTACAAATTCTATCTTTTGGGAGGGGCAGAAAACAGTTTTCAACCAGCGATTGAGTTGTGAAACTCTGCTGTAGAGCTCATCACTCCCCCTAACTGGGAGGGGGCCAGAGACAATTACTCGATGCCGACACATCTTTCTAGCTGTTTTACACGCTGAAGCTATGTTGCACTTGGTGACCTCTGACTGTTCATCCTAACATCGTTGGTGCCGACGTGGATAACAATACTGTCATACTTGAGTAAAAGTAAAGATACCTAATAGAAAATGACTCAAGTAAAAGTACAATTCTACTTGAGTAAAAGTATACTTAAGTATACTTAAGTATCAAAAGTAAAAGTATTAATAATTTCAAATTCATTATATTAAGCAAACCAGGTGGCACCATTTTCTTGTTTCTTTTTATTTATGGAAAGCCAAGGGCACACGCCAACTCTCAGACATAATTTACAAACAAAGCATGTGTATTTATTGAGTCCGCCAGATCAGAGGCAGTAAGAATGGCCAGGGATGTTTGGTTGATAAGTGCGTGAATTGGACAATTTCCCTGTCCTGCTAAGCATTTAAAATGTAACTTTGAGTGCTTTTGGGTGTAAAGAAAAATGTACAATATTTTCTTAATGTAGTGAAGTAAAAGTACAGTAGTCAAAAATATAAATAATAAAGTACAGATGACTGGTACTGTATGTATGTATTTAGACTGTCCGGATATACCCCAAATATATAATGATATTATTTGAATAGTGAAAATATTTTAAATGCACATCCCTAACATATAGGACTTTGCTGCTGTCGCTTTCTGTTCTCTGTCATCTTCCCAACTGTTAACGACGATGACGTAGTGGTCGAGTCAACTTCAAAATAATGGATTCCTCAACTCCTTGCAGTGTCAAGATTTGATTCCTCTAAATGAGATTCCTCTAGGAATCGACTCCTAAGATTCACTATTTTTGGAACGGAGGAGACCGATTAGATGCCATACTACCGAGAACACAAACACTCACATCTTTCATAGCGAGCGAGCGAGCGAGGGACAGAGAGAGGGGGAGGGGCACATTATAGGCAGGTCGGCCACGAGGCAGACAGAGTATGAACCATACATTAGGACTATCTATCGGCAATCAAAAGCTGTATCTCACAATGGAATGCTGTATCTCACAATTTCTTTACTTGCAATGTCTCGCAACTTCAGTAAAGCAGGGCCTATCATCAATGAATAGGCTAGGATATTGAGATGAGCGAGATGCAACACTTCGCTCTCAGTCACACAGTATCTACGCATGTGCATGGGTTCGCTTCATGCTGTTCACAGAGTGGTAGCCAGGGCTTTTAGTTGTTGTGGAAATTGACCCACTATGCTGTTTACTTTCTACATCTACGTAAAAAATACTTTTTCCGGTTATGGATTTATTTTTTTACATTAAGGATCCCAATTTAGTTTAAACTCTTTAGTTTAAACGTTCACACAACTAATCTATATACTGTAGATATAGCAAAACTAGAAACCAGGGGCGCAACTGTCACTGGGAAGTCGGATAACACCCCCGCCATACACACACAGTTTTATAATTGGAATGTAATACAAAAGGATAGTGTGCTTTAGGACCATGTGGACTCCTCCGAGCGGTCGGGTAGGCTGTTTGGAGTGTTTATCCGACTTGATAAAAAAAGTATAATCATTTATGTCACCCCACTTCTAAAACCAAAGTTGAGCCCCTGCTGTAAACTATGATGGGGCGGCAGGTAGCCTAGTGGTTAGGGTTGGGCCAGTAACTGAAAGGTTGCTAGATCAAATCCCCGAGCTGACAAGGTAAATATCAGTCGTTCTGCATCTGAACAAGGCAGTTAAGCCACTGTTCCTAGGCCGTCATTGTGAATAAGAATTTGTTCTTACCTCTTGAAGCTAGGGGCACTATTTTTATTTTTGGAAAAATAACGTTCCCAAAGTTAACGGCCTATTTCTCAGGACCAGATGCTAGAATATGCATATAATTGACAGCTTAGGATAGAAAACACTCTAAAGTTTCCAAAACTGTAAAAATATTGTCTGTGAGTATAATAGAACTGATATTGCAGGCGAAATCCTGAGAAAAATACAATCAGGAAGTGACTCTTATTTTGAAAGCTCTGTGTTCCTATGCATCCCTATTGACCATTGAAAGAGATATCAAACAGATTCATTTTTCTGTGCCTTCCCTAAGGTGTCTACAGCCTTTAGATGTAGTTTCAGGCCTTAATTTTGAAGAATGAGCGTAAACGTCCACATTGCGTAAGTGGTCAGTTGTTGGCTCTCAGTGTGATTTTTGCGCAAAACAGAGAGGCCATTTTTCCTCCCGGTCCTAGTGAAAAGCCAACTGTCCCGGTTGATATATTATCGAATAGATATTTGAAAAACACCTTGAGGATTGATTATAAAAAACGTTTGCCATGCTTCTGTCGATATTATGGATATAATTTGGAATTTTTGTCTGCGTTGTCGTGACCGCTATTTCCGGTGGATTCCTGGGCATAACGCATCAAACTAACGGAGGTATTTGGATATAAAAAATATCTTTATGGAACAAAAGGAACATTTGCTGTCTAACTGGGAGTCTCGTGAGTGAAAACATCCGAAGATCATCAAAGGTAAACTATTAATTTGATTGCTTTTCTGATTTCGTGACCAAGTTACCTGCCACTAGGTGTACATAATGTTTTGTTAGTATATCGATAAACTTACACAAACGCTTGTATTGTTTTCGCTGTAAAGCATAATTTCAAAATCTGAGACGACAGGGTGATTAACAAAAGGCTAAGCTGTGTTTCGCTATATTTCACTTGTGATTTCATGAATATGAATATTTTCTAGTAAGATTATTTGACCGTTGCGCTATGCTATTTAGCGTAGTTGATGACAATTACCCCGGATCCGGGATGGGTGGTTCCAAGATCAAACAATGTTTGAGAGATGAGTGATATTGTCGCACCCGAATCAATTAGCACATGACAAGTTAAGCAGTCCTCCAGGACTGTTTCCAGGTATGGCCATTTAGATTTGTGGTTAGTGGACATATTACACACAAAGTGGAGTGGTCGTTCGCAACGACGTGATGTGTAATTTCTGTTCAAGGTGGAAGCAGATTGACTTTTCCAATTTGAGTGGGCTTGGCTTTAACGAAGCGTTTTACCTTTTTCTGCGCAACCTTTGTATCAGAGTCTATAGACAAAACCCAGGGGCTTGTTTCTTGATCAAGCGGGCCCCAGATTGGGTCTTTAATGAGAGCGGGAGAAATTAGAACATTAACGTCCTTGCTATGGGTGTTAATTCCTGCTGACCTGGTGTCCGGTAATTCCCCTTCTAGTCCTTGTGACTTATCTTTCACCCTTTTCTCAAATTGTTCTCGCTTTAGTTCTTCCCGTAGTGGAACTTCTGGAGAACATTGGTCTATGTTTTGATCGTCCTTCACCCCTTTGTTACCCTTGTGCTCTGACACTTTTTGTGTGTTGGGTGCAGGAACGTAGCGAACAGGTTGATTGTAGCGGTAGTTATGTTGATGGCGACGTACTTTATAGTTATTTTGACCGCTGAGGTTATTGGAATCAAGGTTACGTGGTAGAAACTGTTGTTGTGCGTCATCTCTCAATGCTCCCATACCTGATAATGAACCCTCTAACTGGAGTGAGTGCTCATGGTCAAAATTCAAAACCGAGTAGCCAGGGCTCTTAGCGTTGTGAACTTTTGATGCCTCAAAAGCTGTGCTTGCAAGCTCTCTGAGTTGTAAGTAAGGCAAGCCAACGTGGGAGGCAGGGCCCAAGTAGGTAATGAAGGTAGGATCGTGTTCGACAGGAACATTTGTTTAAAGGTAACAGGTCTTCCATGCCTGTTTCAGTGAGTAGGCCAAAGTAAGCTGAACGAAGCCTATGATAGTAAGCTTGTGGGTGTTCATTCTGAGCTTGTTTGACGGTGTTAGCCAGTGAGCTATCGTGTTTGCAAGTCGCAGAACCACTGAATTCTAATTTCAAAGCTGTGGCAAGTTTAGGGTAGTCGTTTAGCACATGTTGTTGTTGTAGACAAATTAACCTTGTCACGTGTCTATTCGACGTTCGCATCAACAGGTAAACCCTGTCAGAAACCTTAGTGTTCGGGTAGCTATCCAATGCGTCCTCTATGTCAGCTAGGAACGTCTCAGTATCGTTTGGCTGACCGGGGTCAAAGGTGGGGAAATTCTTGATGAGTTTGTCAAGGTATTCCGCGCCAAGCGGGCGGAGAGGGTTGGCTTCATCCTGTGGAGAGATTGGGGCCGAAAGGCCAAGAGGAGAAGCCAAGCCTTGTTGTTGTTGGCCAAGAGGCGCAATATTTACTCAGTTCCGAATGGCCAATAGGAGAAGACTGAGGGACACTTAATGGAGGCAAGGTCTGTGAGTACAGGATTGGTAGTCACGCTGTAGACTTCCTCCAGATGGTACCTAAGGGTGGTATTCTTCTGCACTGCAGAGTCCACTTGCCTAGTTAAATAAAGGTTCAAATAAATAAATGATACTTTTCTTGTCATGAAATGCATTAAAAAGCCCTAAAATTTCAAGTTTCTTTGAATCAAAAACACTATTGTTAGCACATTGTCTAAATGAAGAGGTACAAAACTCTTTCTTCCCCAATCCCACTGGTATGGAGGTAAAACAGGATAACTGGCACAATCCAGATGGTACAGTAACTACCCAGCCTTATATTCACCCGTAGCCTCATACATACCACTATCAATACCCCAACCTGGCAACTCCATCCCCCCAAAAATCTATCAACAAATCTGGCAACACAACAAACAGATGTCAGTGTTGTATGGAACTCCATTTGGGTCCTAAAGCACGTGGTCAAAATGCAATCTTTTTAATGCTACGTGTGTAAAGTAAACAAGTGCAGGCGCTAAATTAACACGTGCATGAGCTAAATTAACATCTTCACGCGCTAAATTAACGCCTACGTGTGTCAAATAAGCACTTGCAAATGTGCTTGCAGGTGGTCCAACATGTGCTAAATAAACTGCGGTCCTGCACAGTCAAATTAACGCCTACAGCTGCTAAATATACACCTACACACGCTAACTTAGCACGTTCTTTAATATGCTAATTTCCCTAGCTCCTCCTTTCAACCAGATTTCACAGTTTGAAGGAACTTCCCTTTCCACGGCATTGCAAGCAGAGTATGAACCTTTACAAGGTAACGGTTTTGTCTTTGAAAATTGTTGTTACTGAATCATCAAGTTTATCAGGTAGTTTACAGTGGAAGGATCTGTTTCTCATTCCTGGCTATAAAATTCAGCTAACATTAATCTAGCACCAGCATCAGCAGTGCTTAGCATAAGCTAAGTCAGATACTTGCTAGCTGTTTTAGCTAATGTCGGTAGCCTCGAACCCCGGGATATCATACTGTATAGTTAGCCTCAAACTGCCCGGTCATACTGCTAGCTGCCGTGAACGGAGTTGTCTTGTGTTTAAAAAACATCTCAACTATAACAGTCACGGAAACACATTGGACTATGTTAATACTATCAAGGTAAATTACATACTAGCAAGATTGTTGCATGTATGTAGGGCCAGGCATACCTAGATTAGACAACGGAGATGCTCAAAATCCTGGTAGTTCTCGATTTTTGGACTATTGTCTTTATTTTGCTTTATCATTGACTTAAGGAAGACAAGCTACCTAAATGTGACTTATCGGCTAGTTCTGAAGCAGGGCATGTTTTTGAGTTACATTTTTTAGCAAAACAACAGCTGAAGGTAGGCAACTTCTTCAGCCTGACTGGCTGTCATTTCAATGCTAGCGTTAGCAGTGCTAGCTCACGATTAGTATGAAGACACTGAAAAGCTCATGTAAAGCCAATTTGGCTAGTGACAACCTTGTAAACCCTTTGCTAACATCTACATGTCAGCTTTCGAACAGTAGACTTTAATGTGCACATTCACTTTTTAAAATATTTATATTCCATCGAAGCTTATTAGGGTAAAATAACAACTTCAGGCATATACCCTGTACTGTATAGTACTGCTTCAAAGGAATAGGGTTCCCATTCCTTCCGCTTTATTTTCACACAATTGTGTCTTGCAGAAGGGAACCATGAAGAGGAGCTTGGAGTGGGCAAGGGGGAGGCTGATAAAGCAGCAGAGGAGACCCGATTCATCAATTATTTTTGGTGATTCTCACCTGGTTGGCTTGCACAACACAACAAGGTATGCAACATTAAGCCCAATCAAATATCCAATGTTATTAAAACATGTATCCCAATTTACAGTCAAGCAACGTTTGTCAGTTGTGTGCTAATTTTATGAACTACAAACAATCTATGGTTCTTGGAGACAATTAATCAATTACAAATTATTTTACAACTGTGCCAGTAAAGATGACTAAAAAAGTAATCTGCTCTTATGGTTCCGTTTATATTTTTTGACACTTCAATCCGACACTCTTGTGTTTGAAGTCAGGCAAAACGTCTTCAGACACCGTAGGACGGAGAGCCGCCGGTTGGCATTTTTGACTGCAGTGTCTGTGTGGGTGTACCAGGAAAGGAAGTTAGATGTTAGGTCCCCATGATATCGAAGCTTCTTACCATCTCCACTGCAGTCAATATCGATTTTAAAAACTGGAAAATAGATATTGTGTAGCACATGGTAGCAAAGATTTCACTGGACCAACTCCAGTCTGTCTATTGTCCCAACAAATGTCAATTATACATGTTTACATACATCAGAGTGCATTTTCTTTTATAGCTCTGCTTTCAACACCATCCTGACCCACAAACTGGTTAGCTGACTCAGGGCTCTGGGTGTAAACCCTGTAAAAACAAATTCGATTTTTTTTACATTATCACAAGAATGTGTATCCCCAGAATGGACCCAACACCTGAACATGCTGGCGACACTACCATGGTACACCTGATCACCAGTGATCATGAGTACATGAAGGAGCTGTGGGACCTGACATAATGGTAATAGGACAACAGTCTCAGTGTAAGCAAAACAAAGTCGATGGTGATTCTTGACCATTCTTCCATCTACTGTACATTGACATGGAGTTGATCAGCAGCTTCAAGTTCCTGGGCACCCTTATGTCTCTTTCTGCCCTCAGTCACTTCACTCAAAAAGTCCCACTAGTGCTTCTCCACTACCCTCATCAACTTGCTGCATCGCAACCTATGTACCAACTACAGTGTCTGTTTTTATTGCCATAACACATGTAAATTAAATGTCCATATTTACTGTAACAATGTAACATAGTCCCTTGACATACATGACTGAACTACTTTGCATAATGCTCAGTTTACCCACACTAAGAAATCATACATTTATTAAAATATTAAAGCTGCATTATGTATTATTGTGTCCAATTGATTCTGGTTAGTTGTAATGTTTTTGAAAACTTTCACTACACTACTTTTTTGCTGATAGACAATCCTGTCGGAAACTTTCATATCGATGCTTTTGGGACACATCACCAATTAACATTGACTGCAGTATTCCGAACTTAATCGGTAGTCATGCAATAAACATTTTAGATAATTCTCCTTAAATGAATTCCCTTTAAATCAAATGAAATTGTATTTGTCACATGTGCCGAATACAACCTTACAGTTTGTGCTAACTGGATCTTAGATTGTCCCAAAACACTGTTTATTGAACGAATTAGCAAAACAATAAACTGATTATCACTACCCTTAAAAAAGATTGACTGCCAACAAAAGGAAACCAAATCCATATGGGAAAGTATTCACGAACAACAACAACCTTAATATTTGTGCAAACAGTAACATAACATCCATCACAGTATAAAAATACTTACCTTCTCCAACTTCTCTCTGAAGTCATATTCTGCAATTTCTTTCAGGTCTGGTACAGGAGGTTGTAGGCCACACACCTCTGCATAGCCTCTGAAAATATGTGTGGCTCAACACCCCCATGTACCAGACAGACAGCAATCATGCGGCCCACCTGCTTGTATACGCCATCATAGATTGCTGTCACACAGAAGACAAACAGTAAATAAAGGACACATTACATACAAAAATCAAATGTCTTACTCAAGTCATATATTGCCATAAACAAATGTGTCTTTGTTGGTGTAAAAGTGTAACTCACCTTGAGAGTTGCATTAAATGCATTTTTGCCAATCAGGTCCCTCAAATATTGCAGAGAAATGGATGACACATTAGCAGCCGGAGAAATTCTTGAGGGACCACCCTCATCAGTTGCCCCTTTTCCGTCAGCATCCCTAAAAACCAAGTCTAATTTTACCTCCGGATTAAAGCGGGCTCTTTTAAAGCCTATCATAATACAATCATAAACGTTGTCCCTCATCACGTTCATTTGGTTGGCATCTTATTTACTTCAGCAGTGTTTGGAGGTCAACACTAAAAAAGAGACACTCAGAATAACAAAGCTTAGATACTTCCCACAATTCACCTGTAATAACAAGACATTGAACTATTTACAGGGATGACTTACTCATTGTCATCACCAACGCCAACAGAAGAGTGTGGTGAAGGTGGAAGATAAGCCTCAGGGAGTGGTATAGGTGGAGGGGGGCCACAAGAAGTGGTGCAGAAGATGGGGGGTGGCACAGGAATAGGTGCTGCCACAAGTGTAGCCTCATTTGTAGAATTAGTCTGTAAATTAAAGGCTTATATTTTTTCAAAAACATGGAGAAAGCAAAAAAGCTGTCAAACATGAGGTGATTGCGTTCTGAAAATTATTTACAGAAAGAAAATGTAGCCGCATGCATCACTCACTATAGAATGTAATCTCACTATAGAATGTAATCTCACTATAGAATGTAATCAATGTGTAGGCCAAGAAGACATTTTAAGGATGCATGTAACACTATTTTTTAAATAATATTTTCAATATGTATTACATTCAACAAGCAGACAGTGTTGTTTTCTCCTCCATGGTCCGTCCTAACTCTGGAGGGAACGCCATATCTGGAGACAGTATTCATGAAGCAATCCATTACAGTACTGCTGCGATTGTTGCTGGACGCACGGAGAAACAACGAGACGGCTGTACCCATCAACGCCACCATGTATGACTATCCTCCACCTAAATGAGAAAATACAGCACTGGTTGATACAAAAGCTGAAGACATTAAATATACAAACATCACCATCCTACTTTACCACTTAGATGCTGCATCAAGTTCCAGCAGTATACAACAAAGCAGAAAACCAAATATTAAATGAACATCCGAAATGTGGAACAATGTTAATGAAAAATCTACGCACACATTCATTTTTCTAATGTAGCTGCAGTTCACACTCCACTAGTGATGGGCATTCCGGCTCTTTTCGGTGAGCCGGCTCATTCGGCTCAGCTCACCAAAAATAGCCGGCTCTTTTGGCTCCCAAACGGCTCTTTAAAAAATATATGTTTTGTATTTTTTCAAGTCAAACAGTTTGCGATAGTTTGACTATGATTGGTGTTAAAACAATTAAATTATTCAATGAAATCATATTCTACCTTAGCCACAATGTATTTAAAAATGCATTGGTTTGTTATGAAAAAGAATGTTATTAAACATTTGCATTTAAAGTATAACTTTTTAATGTATATAAACAAAGTGCATGTAAATCTAACCATGCAAAACGAATACAATCTGAAAAGCATAAATTAATATTGCACCATATCGAAGAAAAATAAATAACATTTGCAAAACTGCAGTATCCCACAAATTGCAAATAAATGTAAAAAAGAAGGATGCTATTACACATGTGCATTTAGAGTGTAACTATTTTTTTATGTATAAACCATATAAATGGAACAATTCAAAACAAATACAATCTGAACAACATAATATAATATTTCACCATATAAAATAAAAATAAATAACAATGTGCAAAACTGCAGCATCCCACTTAAAACATTAAACTGGTCCCTCTTTTCTCTCTCTTCTTTATTGCCATGTTATAACCAGCAGCACACAGCAATGCTGACCATATTTTGATTTTATGAGGGATTTGCATTCAGAAATGCAAGATGCCTCACTTACGAGGGGCTGATTTCTTCTTTTGATTTCTTCTTTCGAGGAGCGGTTTCTACTCTCAGTAATTATTTGTCCTGTTTTCGATAAGTCCCTCTCAGTGGGAACGGATGTGGCCACTATGCAGTCTCCCTGTCATGACTTTAGTAAGCCGTGGATAGACAGAGGCCTTGTTCTTCCACCAGCTCAAAGGATCTACAGATCTTTCAGAATGAATGTGTGCGCGCTTGAGCATTTAGGCCTATATCATTTTATTTCTTTTTTCGTTTTTTGAATTAGTTCTTTCTATTCATTAAAACATTTTGATTATTCATATCTACATTTTTTTTTACATTTTATAAATATATTCGGCTCTTCTGATATGCGAGCCGGCTCCCAACGTTCACCCACAAGAGGCGGCTCTTAGAGCCGACTTGTTCTCGAACGACCCATCACTACACTCCACGTTTCGCTCTTTACTGACCGTCTTTTGAACCATGATGATGTAGCGCATTTCTCTGCCTCATATTTCTGAACAACTGACCCCGTGGCAATTTGAATGAACATTCCAAAACACATATTATGAAGACATGCTCACAAAACAGTCCCTTCTCTGTCTGTCTGTTGTAATGTAGCGGATATTGCAGTTGCACGAGGACGCAGTACCTACACTTTGGAATAAAACAATCAGCGTTTTGTGTGATGATGTAGACTCATCTTTGTAGTTGCAGTCATATTGTAGTTCCTGGAAAAAAATAACACTACTTGACTGTTTGCCTCCCGAGGGGCATAGACAATGTTTGCATTGATGATGAAAAAATAACATTCAGTCGCTAATTAGTCTGTCTTGTTGCATTCTACTTCTGGTCATCTGAACGTTCTAGACAGACGAGCGTGTATGGGTACTGTGTATGTATGGGTACTGGTGAAAAGTATCGCCCAGTGCCATAGTTATGCCATATACTGTAGGTCCTGGATGGCAGGAAGCTTGGCCCCAGTGATGTGCTTGGCCCCAGTGATGTACTTGGCCGTGCAGTGCCTTGCAAAAGTATTCATCCCCCTTGGCCTATTTTGTTGCATTACAACCTGTAATTTAAATGCATTTTTTATTTGGATTTCATGTAATGGACATACACAAAAGAGTCCAAATTGGTGAAGTGAAATGAAGAAATGGCCTGGGGTGGTAGTGGTTTGTAGGGGAGAAGGACAGACAATGGGGGAAGCCAAACAATAAGTGGAGAGATGTTAGACAACGCCACACAAGCAGTTTAGCGCTATAAAAAGGTTATGCTGAAGCAGTTCAGACTCCCAGTTCAAAGTTATGTTGATGAGCTTTTCTGTTTAGATGCTTGGTTCAGAGTTTTGAGCTCATCTCGATGCTAATCGAGATTCCAACCATAAAATGAACAACCACCCAGAACTAAGGATTATGGGAGTCTGAGTCCAGCTGTGGTTCCTGCCTGGAGATAAGGGGTCCAGGGATCCCGAAGATGAGACAAGTGCACTGCCCCCACGTCACGGTTAACGGCGAAACCTCCGAGAGAATGACAGGGGGCTAGAGATTGAATAGAGTTCAAAATATGAAACATCCACATTCACTCACATTTAGACAGGGATCTACACACACATTTACTTTCGTATAGATCCAGATGTGGAGACAATAGCGATGTGAGATTTACAAAGGGAAAATCAGGCTGAGGTATAGTATAGCTGTGAGAGATACAGAATGTCTGGTGAGAACCACGGAGTGGAGACAATCCTCCAAGTGTGTCAAGTGCCATCATGGTCTAAAACATAAAACTAATGCTAACACTGAATTTTAAGCTCTAGAGTAGTGGATACTTCAGTCCAACAACTGCGACGGGTTGGGATGAAATTATAGTTTGGGGTTGGAATAAAAAAATCTAACTAGCAGAAGTGTTGGAAGGAGTGATGGATGGACGAGGGTGGGACTGAAACCTGACATCCCCCGTATCCAAACAGCAAGAGGCTGTATCGCAAATGGCATTCCCTACATAGTGCACTTGTTTTGAAGTGGTTGGGCCCTCGTGAAAAGGGTAAATGTTCTTTCCATTTCCCATCTGTATCATCTTAGTTGCCTGATGACAGAGTGCACAAACATTGGTCAGAGATACTTCTCTTACATTGGAGACAGACTGGTCATACTATTTAGCAAGCTCCAGACAACGACTACATCTGGTGGTTCAAGATGTTTACCCCATGTTGACGAGGTGCACCTGATGAGGTTATGTGGTTTGTTTTTATATCAATGAAGCTAAAGACACATTTCCACATTGTGTGAATGATCAACACAATAAACAGCTTCCTTACCTGCATGCGTCTGCTGCTGAGGAGAGCGAGAGAAGGTTTGGCTACTGTTGTTTGCGAAGTTGGGAGCCTTTTTTCATTGAAGTAAAATGAAAGTTGGAGAGTATGCCAATAGTGAAAAGCCTACAAGGGGAATGTCCTTCGTATGGACAAGCTTTAATATTGTAGTGGACAAAGATGAGAAGAACGTTGGCGCGGACAATTGCAGGCTACTGTGTAACTTGCTATTCAGGTAGAATGCAATTTTGGAACTTATTTTATTTATTTTTCATATTAATAATATATTTTTTATTATTATTATTTACATCATCATCACTCTTATTGCAGGCCTATTTATTAATATTAATCTAAACCAGTTCTTTAAAAATGCAAATGGTGTTTTGTTTCATTCTGTTGAGATATTTGTAGGCTAAATTTGATCTGTCTTTTTAATGTTGAGCTCTGTATTTAGTTTACAATGGGTTATAAGTAGGCCTGTTATATCATTAACCTACTGCTGTCATTTATTGGGTACAGTAGGCTTTAGCCTATCTTGGTAATTGCTGAAATATGTGACCGACCGGCTCGATATTATGTAGCAACATTTTGTATTTTATTTTTTACATTGGACAAAAGTAGAGCGCCAGAGCTAGAAAATGGTATATCATACACTAGAGTTGAGGAACAATTAGAAAGTATTTCTGCTTTGAAAGTTGAAAAACCTTTTGGTAGTCCTACTGGAGAGCTTTTCTTTGTCTACACCCATTCAGCATTGTTCACACCCTCTTAAGCCTTAGCCCCACCCATCTCTTTAAGGATTCACATGAGGCCATGTAAACAGAGTGAGTACGGAAGTGTACTAAACAAACAAAGATTTAAAGACTAAAAGGTAGGTTTGTACTACGTCTATCAACATATCTGTATACAGTTGTCGCAGGTACATCACAAATATTCTATTGTCGTCCGACATCAACTTGTCGTTGTCGTAATGAAAAAGTATGAAACACAAAAACTACAGGCTGGATGACATCATGGTTTTCCAACGTAGCATAACTGGGGTATTTTAACACCAATAAACCAATAAACCCATTTTGTACATGTCAATCTAGCAAACCAGGCAACTAAAGTACATACAGTTGAAGTCGGAAGTTTACATACACCTTAGCCAAATACATTTAAACTCAGTTTTTCACAATTCCTGACATTTAATCCTCATAAAAATTAGGATCACCACTGTAATTTAAGAATGTGAAATAATAGTAGAGGGAATGATTTATTTCAGCTTTTGTTTCTTTCATTACATTCCCAGTGGGTCAGAAGTTTACATAGACTCAATTAGTATTTGGTAGCGTTGCCTTTAAATTGTTTAATTGTTTAAGTACAATCTTTGTCCCCATGTGCAGTTGCAAACATTAGTCTGGCTTTTTATGGCGGTTTTGGAGCAGTGGCTTCTTCCTTGCTGAGCGGCCTTTCAGATTATGCCGATGTAGGACTAGTCTTACTGTGGATATAGATACTTTTGTACCTGTACTATTGTTTGTACAGATGAACGTGGTACCTTCAGGGGTTTGGAAATTGTTCCCAAGGATGAACCAGACTTGTGTATGTCCACAATTTATTTCTGAGATCTTAGCTGAGTTTGAAGGTAGGCCTTGAAATACATCCACAGGTACACCTCCAATTGACTCAAATGATGTCAATTAGCCTATCAGAAGCTTGTAAAGCCATGACATCATTTTATGGAATTTTCCAAGCTGTTTAAAGGCACAGTCAACTTAGTGTATGTAAACGTCTGACCTACTGGAATTGTGATACAGTGT
Source organism: Oncorhynchus clarkii lewisi (assembly GCF_045791955.1). NCBI lineage: Eukaryota > Metazoa > Chordata > Actinopteri > Salmoniformes > Salmonidae > Oncorhynchus > Oncorhynchus clarkii. The sequence goes on from NC_092162.1 coordinate 30,035,748, forward strand.
GATACAATTGTGATACAATTATAAGTTAAATAACCTGTCTGTAAACAATTGTTGGAAAAATGACTTGTGTCATGCACAAAGTAGATGTCCTAACCGACTTGCCAAAACTATAGTTTGTTAACAAGAAATTTGTGTAGTGGTTGAAAAACCTAAATGTAGGTAAACTTCCCGGCTTCAACAGTAGCTGAGAAAATGCCTCTTAAAAGAAAGCTTGAAGCCTGTGAAAGTCATCAGACTCTTACACGGATCTTTAAAAGGGCCAGTGCAGTCAAACTAACCTTTTTCCTTAATTAATTCTATAACAGCTGATGAAACTAACACTGTAAAAGTTGTCAATAGAGATAAAGCATAAATAGCGCAGACTGACACAATTCTCTATTCTACATGACAGGAAGTACTATCTGTTCTACACAATATACTTCTATTGGATTCTGAACCATCTGTGATGTCATATCATCCCGAACAGGCCCCTGCTAAAGTGTTAGCACAATGACTGGAAGTCCATGAGTAAAGCTAGTTAGCATTGATTCACAAAACTACCTCTAACTTCCTTCATACTAGACACAAAAATGGTATCCACGAGTTCATTGGACTCTGGGGAAGTAGATAAAGGGCCTTTAACCAAAACTGACATCACTCTAGACTCTACTAACCTCAGCAAAAGTGAAGATGGTTCAATATTTTATACTGGAAAGGGACGTTTATTTTTCTTTCCCAGGGCCTTGGTCAAAAGTAGTGCACTATAAATAGAATAGAGTGCCATTTGGGACGTAACCTGCCTGCAGTAGAACCCCGAATCAAAAGTTCATTTCCATCTCTTATAAACAATGCTGAGCTCTGCGCAATGGTTTTAATGTGATTAGTTGCGGTAACCTGACCCAATATGTGCTGTCACACTGTCATTTGGTTGAGTTTGTATTGTGAAGCACAGCATTTTCCACTCCAGCTGCACCATCCTCCCCACAGGCATGCATGGTGAAGTCACTGGTTCAGGGAAGCAGGAAGAGGCCTCTCTCTGGCCGGGTCTGAAGGTAGTTATTTTGGAAGTGGACAGCAGTAAAGCAGTATGGAGGAAACTCACCTAAATCCATTGGAAGGCTAAGTGGAGCCATTACAGTAATACTTAGAATTATATAGTCCCCTCAGATCTGTAGACTCTCGCTCTCTTACCTCGAAATGGGGCAGAGGACTATCGGGCAAGGATTCGTTGACAAACTTCTCCAGAGTTTTGGGTTGGCCTAGCTGGACGGGCGTGGCGGGGTTAGAAGCCGAACTGGACAGGTTTATATCAAAGACTCAATCATGTAAACTCTTACTGACAGTTGTGGCTGCTTTGCGTGATATATTGTTGTCTCTACCTTCTTGCCCTTGGTTCTGTTGTCTGTACGCAATAATGCTTGCACCATGTTTTGTTCTGCTACCATGTTGTGCTGCTGCCATGTTGTGTTGCTACTATGTTGTTGTCATGTTGCTACCATCCTGTGTTGTCATGTTGTGTTACTACCATAATATGTTGGTGTCTTAGGTCTCTCTTCATGTAGTGTTGTGTTGTCTCTCTTGTCATGATGTGTGTTTTGTCCTATATATACTACCGTTCAAAAGTTAGGGGTCACTTAGAAATGTCCTTGTTTTCCATGAAATTATTTGCAAAATGAATAGGAAATATAGTCAAGACGTTGACAAGGTTATAAATAATGATTTTTAATTTAAATAATAATTGTGTCCTTCAAACTTTGTCCTTCAAACTTTGCAGAAATTACAGCCTTGCAGGCCTTTGGCATTCTAGGTGTCAATTTGTTGAGATAATCTGAACAGATTTTACCCCATGCTTTCTGGGGGTGCTTTGGTGGTGGCAAGTGGGATATTTGTACAGGGTAAAAGGGATCTTGAAGAAGGAAGGCCAACAAGTTGGATTGGCTTGATGGACACTTCTTACTTGCCATATGGTCAAGCTGCTCCCACAACAGCTCAATAGGGTTGAGATCCGGTGACTGTGCTGGCCACTCCATTATAGACAGAATACCAGCTGACTGTTTCTTCCCTAAATAGTTCTTGCATAGTTTGGAGCTGTGCTTTGGGTCATTGTCCTGTTGTAGTAGGAAATTGGCTCCAATTAAGTGCCGTCCACAGGGTATGGCATGGCGTTGCAAAATGGAGTGATCGCCTTCCTTCTTCAAGATCCCTTTTACCCTGTACAAATATCCCACTTTGCCACCACCAAAGCATCCCCAGACCATCATATTGCTTCCACCACACTTGACAGATGGCGTCAAGCACTCCTCCAGCATCTTTTCATTTTTTCTGCGTCTCACGAATGTTCTTCTTTGTGATCCGAACACCTCAAACTTCGATTCGTCTGTCCGTAACACTTTTTTTTACAATCTTCCTCCGTCCAGTGTCTGTGTTCTTTTGCCCATCTTAATCTTTTCTTTTTATTGGCCAGTCTGAGACATGGCTTTTTCTTTGCTATTCTGCCTATAAGGCCAGCATCCCGGAGTCACCTCTTCACTGTTGATTGAGACTGGTGTTTTGCGGGTACTATTTAATGAAGCTGCCAGTTGAGGACTTGTGAGGCGTCTTTTTCTAGACACTCTAATGTACTTGTCCCCTTGCTCAGTTGTGCACCGGAGTCTCCCTTTCTTTCTATTCTGGTTCAGTTTGCACTGTTTTGTGAAGGGAGTAGTACACAGCGTTGTATGAGATCTTCAGTTTCTTGGCAATTTCTCGCATGGAATAGCCTTCATTTCTCAGAACAAGAATAGATTGATGAGTTTCAGAAGAAAGGTCTGGGCATTTTGAGCTTGTAATCGAACCCACAAATGCTGATGCCCAACTAGTCTAAGCCAGTTGTATTGCTTCTTTAATCAGAACAACAGTTTTCAGCTGTGCTAACATCATTGCAAAGGGGTTTTCTAATGATCAATTAGCCTTTTGAAATGATTAACTTGGCTAACACAATGTGCCATTGGAACACAGGAGTGATGGTTGTTGATAATGGGCCTCTGTACACCTACGTAGATATTGCATTAAAAAAATCTGTCCTTCCAGGTACAATAGTCATTTACAACATTAACAATGTATTCACTGTATTCTGGTCAGTTTGATGTTATTTTAATGGACAATTGTTTTTATTTTCTTTCAAAAACAAGGACATTTTTAAGTGACCCCAAACATTTGAATGTTAGTGTATATTTGTATTTGTATTTATTATTTAATCCCAGCCCCCGTCCCCGCAGGAGGCCTTTTGCCTTTTGGTAGGCCATTATTGTAAATAAGAGTTTGTTCTTAACTGACTTGCTTAGTTAAATAACATAAATAAATTCACACCAAAAACAGAGCTACATGGAAATCCTTTTCTTTTCCCCTTCATATTCAATACTGTTTACATGACATCACAGCTCTAAAACCTATAAAACAACATGCATTATATTTGTTTACTGCAAGTGATTCAGGGCTTTTTGCGAACACTTGGTTTCAAATGATAGAGTATTAAAAGGGCCAGTTCAGTCAGAATTCTGTTTTTCCTGTTTTATATATCATATTATACAATGGGTGTGTCTAATCCTTAATGCTGATTGGTTAAAAACACATTCCAGGCGTTGTCTATTTCACAAGTTACCACCGGCTAAATCTATAACGTTGAAATGCCTATTTACTCTGTTCCATCTTACTGCGCAATCCACTGTCTCATCAACCCTGCCAGGAAATGTATAAACTTGATTCTCCACTATAAAAATCATCTAGACATTATCTCCCATTTCTTTTAGACTAGCATTTGGTTTTCAACAGCAGAGATTTGTATAACCCTTGCTGTCTGTCTCTCCGACCTTTTCAATATTGAATTGTGATCTCCACAGTCCCATATAAAGTGAATGTGTCTGAACGACACTGACAGCATATTGAGCTGGTTGTCATAGCAACATACCAAAACTTTTCAGTTGACTGGCTAAATCAATACTTTGTTGCGAAAACTAAAATGGAACATTTATTTTGATCTTTTTTTTGGCGGCATGACTATGGATGAATGGGAAAAAGAGATAATAATAAGACAATAATACCCAGGCATGCAGATTTAGAGGATACCGCATTGAATGACAGAGAAAAGCTGCAACGAAAAAAACACAGTTAAGAATACAAACTGGGCTGTGAGTTGCTTCAAGGGCTGGCTAGCAGAGAAGAAAAAAGTTGTTGACTTCAAAACTGTCACTAAGGAAGAGTTTAAAATCCTTCTCCGACAGTTTTATGGAAATGTACGAAATGCGAAGGGAGAGCAGTACAGCATAAGTAGCTACCTGGCACTCCGTAGTGGGCTCAACCGGTTTCTAAATGACCCACCTATCGGTCACAGCTGGTGCCTTATGGAGGACACTGAATTTCCCACCTCAAATCATGTATTTCTAGGCAACATCAAACTGCTAAGGCGGCAAGGAAAATATATCACAAACAGCCACCCTCCCATCACCAATAAGGACATGGCCCAGCTCCAAAACTCCCGGGCTCTGAATCTCAGTACACCAAGGGGTCTGGTCCAGAAAGTGTGGTTCGACCTCCAGTTACACATAGGTCAAGGAGGAAACAGGGGAACAGACCACTAAAGCCCAACTCATTCCTCGTAAAAACAGACGAGAATGGTCTAAGGTATGTTGCTCATAGCCTGTTTGTGTTATTTCTAAGTTACCCGCGTAAATAGGCTACTGGAAAACAATAATATAACAACGCTTTCTCTCAGATACACCACTCTCACATATAACGAAGCTATAAAGAATAATCTGGACCAAAGGGAGAGTGGCAGAGAGTCAAAGAGAGGATTCATGTTCGAGCAGCCAGGGAACCCACTATGCCCAGTGATGTCACTGGAGAAATATCTATTGAAATGCCTGGAGAACGCCCTTGCCTTTTATCTCCCCCCAAGGAGAGAATCGGGGACTCAATCTGGTACACATCAGAGCCAATGGGTGTCAACTATCTGGCAGCACTTCTACCCAAGATCTGGGTAGAAGATCAGGGCAGCGGGAACAACTACATACACAAATCACAGCATCAGGACCACGACAGTCCAGAAACTGGCCAATGCTGGTTTAGAAGCGAGGGAGATTATGTCAGTGAGTGGGCATCAGTGCGAAGGTTCGCTCCATAGCTACCAGCATCTGTCACTGACAGACAGTTAACGCTGGAGCAACATCCTGGCAGAAAACAAAGCGAACACTGCAGCACCATCAACACCCAAAAGGCTGAAGCAAGGCAGCAAAAGTAGTAGCACAGACTCCAACATATATTTAAACCAATGCACAATCCTGGGTAATGTACAGATAAATGTGACATACAATAAGTATCTATAGCTATGTCAGATGTGGTGAATAACAAAATGTATGGTTTCATTTATTAAAATTAGCTCAAATGAATGTCATGGATTGTCTTTTTTTTGTCTGAACAGTGTCCTGACAAGAGAGCAATTTTTTTCTGGCAGGCATCATAAGCTCATAAGCTCATTGTTATGGATGTATCCAAATAAATCTTAACAATAAAACGGCTTTAACAAATGTAAATGTAGCTACTTAGCTGTTATTCTGGCTGCAGTTTTTGACGCGACTGTAAATTAGCCGTAGTTAGCTAGCTAGCAAGCAAGGAGTCAGAACGTTGCCAGTCAGTATGGGAATGAAACATTTAGAAGGAATGACTGGGTCGCATCTATAGAAGCAGAACAAAAAGAACGAACAACTGGGTCGAGTCCCTAGCAACCCTAGATTTGTCTTGGGACTATATATTGTGGAATGATGAAATAGTACGAATACAATCAAAATAAAATGTAATGAAAATATGTCGATCATTATTTGAATATGTTGGTAACTCGTTGTATAAAATTGATAATGTCAGAGAAGCCCGTGTTTGTTGGATATATTTGCACGGTTTGGCGGCCCTCGATACAGCAAACAAAAACCGGCTTCTCGGGCATTATCACTTAATTGTACAACAGTGTAAAAGTGTGAATTTCGATCAGTGCCATTTCCTGATAGTTGCTGGTTGGAAATATTATCTACACAGGACCTTCCATTCAGAAAAGTTTGCATGGACGGGAGTTTCGGCTTTCTATGGTGACATCACCATGCGGTAAATTGGTTAACAGACCAGTAACAAAAGAGAGTCCCAAACCACTCTGCCAATAACAGCTAGTTTTCAGCTTTCCCCACTCCCAGACAGTCGTAGCAACATTTTTACTTGAGAAATAGTTTTGCTAAAAAGCCATTTTAAATGGAAATCTATTACAGTAAGGTACTTCTATATCATCCAGAAATGATTTGATATAAAAACAGCTTCATTGGGCCTTTAACTTAGGAGATGGAAGCTACTCAGCCTTGGGGAGTATCCAATTGAATGAAGGAGAGTTTGGCTGTTTGTTTGTTATTGTATGGTGTGGGTGTTGGATGGTTTGGACGGGGCTACAGGTTCAGATGGGAAAAAGCAGCGCTCAGCTCCCCAGCATGTAAATAGCTGATCCACATCAGAGTACTGGCAGATGGGTGTGCGTGTGTTGCTGACAGCAGAGAGAGCACATTATAACCACAGGAGCAGCTCTTACAGAGAAAAACATACAAAAACATACAGACCAGGATGATGCTCTGTAGAGCTCTTTAAGACAGGAGTAAGGTAAAGAAATGTAAGGAAATTGATAAATATAGCATTCTTCTTGTAGACTGTAAGCATTTAGCTTATGTCTGTAATTTTGCACAACGTTCCAGTTGATTGTTCTTAAACCATTATTTGGTCAACAGTAACCTATGCACTATGTTGATTCCTGCTATGAAGGTATCTGCCTGTCCCCGTTTCGCTGTAGGCTGCCTCTACCCACTGTGTGCACAGAGGATGGAGAGATGCATTCTAAGAAAACAAGCATATCCGTTGCTCAAAATGCTATTGTAGGAAAAATACAGTTTTCAAAGAATGTTGTTCTAATGTTGTTGTAGTTACAGACAGTCACAGGTTTCTGTGAATATATAATGTATTTATCGCCTCTTAATATTTAGTTAATGGTACCAATTTACAATTGGAGTAGACTGTGTAGTATGGTTGATGCCCCTGCGGAGCGGAGCCGAAAAGTTTGAAAAGTTTGAGGACCATTGGCCTAAATTTACTGACAGATTAATAAATTAGGCGTCAGGAGTGGCACAGCAGTCTAAGGCACTGCATTGCAGTACTAGAGGCGTAACTACAGACCCGGGTAGGATCACAGGCTTTGTCGCAGCCGGCCGCGACCGGGAGACCCATGAAGCAGTGCACATTTGGACCAGCATCGTCCGGGTTAGGGGAGAGTTTGGCCAGCCGGGATGTCCTTGTCCAAACGCGCTCTAGGGACTACATGTGGCAGGCCGGGCACATGCACGCTGACGTCGGTCGCCAGTTGGACAGTGTTTCCTCTAACACATTGGTGCGGCTGGCTTCTGAGTTAAGCGAGCAGTGTTTAAAGAAGCAGTGCGGCCTGGCAGGCTCATATTTCGGAGGACACACGGCTCTCGACCTCTGCCTCTCCCGAGTCCATACGGGAGTTTCAGCAATGGGACAATACTGTAACTACCAACTACTGTAACTACCAATTGAAAAAATCTATAAATATTTTTTAAATTATCCCCGAACTGAGACGTTCTCAAGAGGTGGTCTGAGTTCAGTTCGCATGAATTCCTCAGTCCGGTTCCCGTTTTTAGGGCAATGTAAACACAAAGCTCCCCAGGTTCGCTTGTCATTATTCTCACATGACACACTAGACGACTACAACACTGTTTCCCCTGCCATAATCCCTCACATTGGTACCACAAAAGAGAAGATGATGTGCAGGTTCATGGAAAACAATGTGTGCTGTTTTTGGATGTCGATTAGCGATTGTCCAAAATTAGTTTTTTGTTCAGATTATTCGTTTGCATTATGTTGTCTATAGGCTGAGGACTTCATATGCTTCTTATTCAATTGTGGGGTTTGAATAGTGTGAGAAGACACCAACATATCTGGTGAGAATCACAACATAGAGAACAAAATCAATCCTAGCTCAAAAAAACCCTAAGGTCGGTGTCACGAGTCCTACCGAGGGTGGCTTCCCTTCCCGGTCGGGTGGCGCTCGGCGGTCGTCGTCACCGGCCTATTAGCTGCCACTGATTGTCTTTCCTCCCCTCCTTGATTTATTGGTAGCACCTGTTTGTGATGATTAGTTGGGCTTCTTTAGACAGCCTGCCCGCCTGTTTGTTGTGCGGGATTATTCATTGTAACCTTCGGCTCTATAGTAGAGGTACGTGTTAGTGCCTGGTCGTGCATTTTTCAGTTGTACATTTTTCATTCCCCGTGTTTGGGGCCGGTATTATTGTGAGCACCCTGTGGTGTGTTGGTGCAATTAAAGAGCACAGCATTGCACTCTCTGTCTCCTGCGTTTGACTCCACACCCACGACACCCGGAGCATTACAGAATCCCGCACCTAAAGATTGAATGGAGTCAGCAGGAGCAGGAGCCAACCCGCTCCCATCGATGGAGGAACGGTTTCTCCACCACACCACCGTCCTTCATCGGATCGGATCCGCGATGGATCAAGTAATGGAGAGAATGGACCGATGGGAGAGGAGTGGTCTCCTCTCTCCACCTTCGGCACCCCCGGCTCCGGAATCCCCATCTCCCGACTCCAGCAGTCTGACGCTACCAAGGGCTTATGATGGAGCGGTGGCGGGTTGCCAGGGGTTTTTGCTTCAGCTGGAGCTATACCTGGCTACCGTCAGACCCACTCCCTCGGGAGCGGAGAGGGTGAGTGTCCTCATCTCCTGCCTCACGGGTCGTGCTCTGGAGTGGGCGAATGCAGTCTGGAATGGCCCAGACTCAGCGCGGGAGCACTACCCAGAGTTTTCCCGCCGCTTCCGTGCCGTGTTTGATCATCCTCCAGACGGCCGAGCGGTGGGAGAACGACTATTCCATCTCAGGCAGGAGAGGAGGATCGCCCAGGATTACGCGCTGGAATTCCGGACCTTGGCAGCAGGATCTGGGTGGAACGACAGGGCCCTTATTGACCACTACAGGTGTAGTTTCCGGGAGGACGTCCGCAGGGAGTTAGCGTGTCGGGACACCGCTCTGTCACTGGATGAGCTGATTGACATGTCCATTCGACGGGACAATCTGCTGGCTGCCCGCGGGCATTCGGAGAGGGTCCTGTGCATTCCACCACCCAGCCCATCCGCTCCCATTCCGATGGAGTTGGGAGGGGCTGTGCCGAGGGGTACCGGAGGAGGAGGCCTTCCCTGCACCAACTGTGGTCGGAGAGGACACACGTCTTATCGGTGCTGGGGGGGGGTCCGTCTGGGAGTAGAGATGGCAGGCGGAACGCTTCTCTATCACCCCAGGGGAGTCAGCATCAAACTCACCCAGAACCCCTTGTTGGCCACATGTTTGTCTTAACTTTTTTCCTTCACTTTTTTCCCTCTTCCCAGCATAGGGCGCTAGTTGATTCAGGCGCAGCTGGGAACTTTATGGATCGCGGACTCGCCCTTAAGTTAGGGGTTCCGCTTGTGCCGATAGATTCTCCCTTTCCCGTGCACTCCCTAGATAGCCGGCCATTAGGGTCAGGGATGGTCAGGGAGACCACGGTCCCACTGGACATGGTGACGCAGGGGAATCATGGGGAGCTTATCAGTCTTTTTATTATTGATTCGCCTGCGTTTCCAGTGGTGCTGGGAATTCCCTGGTTGGCCCGGCACAATCCTAAAATTTTGTGGCGACAGGGGGTTCTCCAGGGGTGGTCAGAGGAGTGTTCTGGAAGGTGTTTGGGAGTTTCCATCGGTGCCACGTCGGTGGAGAGTCCTGACCAGGGTTCCACCGTGTGCAATCCCCCAGAGTATGCCGATTTGGCAATCGCTTTCAGTAAAGTGAAAGCGACTAAATTACCACCTTTCGACCGGGAAGGGATTGTACGATAGATCTCCAGGTGAACGCTGTTCTTCACAAAACTGTATCTCAGGAGCGTGTATAGTCTGGTGCGTATTCGGAATGGAGACGAGTGGAAAACCGCATTTAGTACCACATCAGGCCACTATGAGTACCTCATCATGCCGTATGGGTTAAAGAATGCTCCAGCCGTCTTCCAATCCTTCGTAGACGAGATTCTCAGGGACCTGTGCGTACAGGGAGTGGTGGTGTATATCGATGACATTCTGATCTACTCGGCCACTCACACCGCGCATGTGTCTCTGGTACGTAAGGTGCTTGGTAGACTGCTGGAGCATGACCTATACGTAAAGGCTGAGAAATGCGTGTTCTCTAAACGAGCCGTCTCCTTTCTGGGTTATCGCATTTCTATCTCGGGGGTGGTGATGGAGGGCGACCGCATTAGGCCGTGCGTAACTGGCCGACTCCGACCACGGTAAAAGAGGTGCAGCGGTTTTTGGGTTTTGCCAACTACTACGGAGGTTTATCCGGGGTTTTGGCCAGATAGCGGCTCCCATTACCTCACTGCTGAAGGGGGTCCCGTTGCGGTTGCAGTGGTCAGCAGAGGTGGACGGAGCTTTCAACAAGTTGAAGGCGCTGTTCACTGATGCGCCCGTTTTGGCGCATCCGGACCCCTCTCTAGCATTCATAGTGGAGGTGGACGCGTCCGAGGCTGGGGTGGGTGCCGTGCTATCACAGCGCTCGGGTACGCCACCAAAACTCCGCCCCCTTTCTCAAGGAAGCTCAGCCCAGCGGAGCGTAACTATGATGTGGGGGACCGGGAGTTGCTAGCGGTGGTTAGAGCTCTGAAGGTGTGGAGACACTGGCTTGAGGGGGCTAAGCACCCCTTTCTCATCTGGACCGACCACCAGAATCTGGAGTATATTCAGGCAGCTAGGAGACTTAACCCACGTCAGGCAAGGTGGGCTATATTCTTCACCCGGTTCCGGTTTACATTGTCGTATAGACCGGGCTCCCAGAACGTAAAGGCTGACGCACTGTCCCGTCTTTACGACACGGAGGATGGGTCCACTGAACCTACTCCCATCCTTCCCGCCTCTAAACTGGTAGCACCAGTGGTATGGGAGGTGGACTCGGACATCGAGCGGGCGTTACGGGCGGAACCCGCGCCTCCTCAGTGTCCGGCGGGGCGGAAGTAGCCGTTTGGTGTTCGGGACAAACTGATTCGGTGGGTTCACGTCCTACCCTCCTCGGGTCACCCTGGGGTGACGAGGACAGTGGGGAGCCTTCGGGGGAGGTATTGGTGGCCTACTTTGGCAAAGGACGTTAAGGGTTATGTCTCCTCCTGTTCGGTGTGTGCCCAGAGTAAGGCTCCTAGGCACCTTCCTAGAGGGAAGTTACAACCCCTCCCCGTTCCACAACGGCTATGGTCACATCTATCCGTAGATTTCCTGACCGATCTTCCGCCGTCTCAGGGGAACACCACGGTTCTAGTGATTGTGGATTGGTTCTCTAAGTCCTGCCGTCTCCTCCCGTTGCCCGGTATCCCTACAGCCCTACAGACTGCGGAGGCATTATTCACCCATGTCTTTCGGCACTACGGGGTGCAGGAGGACATCGTTTCTGATCGGGGCCCCCAATTCACGTCCCGGGTCTGGAGGGCCTTCATGGAACGTTTGGGGGTCTCTGTCAGCCTGACCTCCGGTTATCACCCCGAGAGTAATGGGCAGGTGGAGAGAGTGAACCAGGAGGTGGGTAGGTTTCTGCGGTCGTATTGCCAGGATCGGCCAGGGGAGTGGGCACGATACATTCCCTGGGCGGAAATGGCCCAGAACTCACTACGCCACTCCTCTACTAACGTGTCCCCTTTTCAGTGTGTGTTGGGGTACCAGCCGGTCCTGGCACCATGGCATCCGAGCCAGACCGAGGCTCCTGCGGTGGAGGAATGGGTACAGCGCTCCAAGGAGACCTGGAGGGCCGTCCAGGAATCTCTACAACAAGCGAGTGGACAGCAGAAGAGGAGTGCTGCCGGAAGCTGCCCTGCCGGAAGCTGGGTCCACAGTGTGTAGGGCCCTTTAAACTCCCTTCCTATTATCGTATTAACCCCTCGTTTCATGTGTCTCTCCTCAGGCCGGTGGTAGCTGGTCCCCTGCAGGACAGTGAGGTGCCGGAGGTCCCTCCCCCCCCTCTGGACATCGAGGGGTCCCCGGCGTATACGATCCGGGCCATTCTGGACTCAAGACGCCGGGTGAGGGGCCTGCAGTACCTCGTGGACTGGGAGGGGTACGGTCGAGAGGTGCTGAGTACCGGTGGGGGACATCTTGGATCCATCCATGTTGAGGGATTTCCATCACCTCCATCCGGATCGCCCTGCACCTCGTCCTCCGGGGCGACCTCGAGGCCGGTGTCAGCGCGCTGCGGGAGCCGCGCGTCAGGGGGGGGGTACTGTCACGAGTCCGACCGAGGGTGGCTTCCCTTCCCGGTCGGGTGGCGCTCGGCGGTCGTCGTCACCGGCCTATTAGCTGCCACTGATTGTCTTTCCTCCCCCTCCTTGTATGTTTATTGGTAGCACCTGTTTGTGATGATTAGTTGGGCTTCTTTAGACAGCCTGCCCGCCTGTTTGTTGTGCGGGATTATTCATTGTAACTTTCGGCTCTGTAGTAGAGGTAGGTGTTAGTGCCTGGTCGTGCATTTTTCAGTTGTACATTTTTCATTCCCCGTGTTTGGGGCCGGTATTATTGTGAGCACCCTGTTTCGTGCGTTGTTACAATTAAAGAGCACAGCATTGCACTCTCTGTCTCCTGCGTTTGACTCCACACCCACGACACACGGAGCATTACAGTCGGTGTCTGCGCCCCTGCGGAAAATGAATTAGCATAATAAACAAATCCCTACAAATATCTGTCAGTTTAAGCTAGAGATGTTTTTTTTGTTGCTTTGGATGTGTTGCAATCCACCGTATCTACCTGTATCGCACATTTCCCCATCTGAGCACGGTTTGACAAAATTGTATGTAGCATCTGAACGGTTTGCCTACAAACTATTGTATGACCCCTCTATGGAAAGATGGAATTTTCTCACGAACACGATGGTGTTCTCCGTTTTGCCTTCAAGCATCTGGGGACTCGTCTGAAGTCAGTCCAGCCGATCTGCCAACTTTTGTCTGTAGTGTCGAACAGTAGTGTCGAACAGTTTGGGCTGCACACTAATATGACCCATCAATGGAAAGGTGAGACTCACGAACACATGCATGTTTCGACTCCCACAGCCCTTAAGACTCGTCTAAAGGTCCCCCGGTACCAGTTGAAAAAACTTTATAGAAGTATACTGTATATGGAGACAGTTTAGTGCAAAACGTAAGTGGTTAAATACAGATAAAAAATACATATATAATGTTTCCTGCTCTTTCTTATATCACTCAGAGAAAGGACAGACACTTTCTGTTCCATGTACAGGACTTTCTGTTCCATGTACAGAATCTGTTATTCAATGCATTTGTATGGGCTAATAGCAGAAAGGCCAATATTTTTTTCCCCCTTCAAATTATATATACAGTATATATATATATATATATATTTTATTTTTTTGATACTTCAAGGTTTCTTAAAATTCAAAATAAAGTAGCTAAATTATCCTTGGTACAACCTCTTTAAAACAATTCCATAGGAGAACCCCCCCAACCCCCACCCCCGCACCACGTTAGACAGGACTTCGACTCTTATGGGTTAAAGGAGCAGTACACATTGGGTGTACAATTTTAAATTACAGAATGATTTAATCTTCAGGTATTCTTCTGGTATTTATTCTGTTACCAATAATGTTTACATGTTAATGGTATATTCTGATAACATGTATTGTCTCATCTTAACAAAATGCAGACTATTAGCTTCCAAAATGTAAGTACATATATAGTTATTTAGCAGACACGCTTATCCAGAGCGAGTGCATACAGTCGGAAGTTCACATACAGCTTAGCCAAAAACATTTAAACTCAGTTTTTCACAATTTCTGACATTTAATCCTAGTAAAAACTCCCCGTCTTAGGTCAGTAAGGATCACCACTTTATTTTAAGAATGTGAAATGTCAGAATAATAGTAGAGAGAATGATTGATTTATTTCAGCTTTGATTTCTTTCATCACATTCCCAGTGGGTCAGATGTTTACATACACTCAATTAGTATTTGGTAGCATTGCCTTTAAATGGTTTATCCTGGGTCAAACGTTTCGGGCAGCCTTCCACAAGCTTCCCATAATAAGTTGGGTGAATATTGGCCCATTCCTCCTGACAGAGCTGGTGTAACTGAGTCAGGTTTGTAGGCCTCCTTGCTTGCACACGCTTTTTCAGTTCTGCCCACAAATTGTTTATGGGATTGAGGTCAGGGCTTTGTGATGGCCACTCCAATACCTTAACTTTGTTGTCCTTAAGCCATTTTGCCGACAACTTTGGAAGTATGCTTGGGGTCATTGTCCATTTGGAAGACCAATTGCGACCAAGCTTTAACTTCCTGACTGATGTCTTGAGATGTTGCTTCAACATATCCACATAATTTTCCTTTCCTCATGATACCATCTATTTTGTGAAGTGCACCAGTCCCTCCTGCAGAAAAGCACCCCCACAACATGATGCTGCCACCCCCATGCTTCATGGTTGGGATAGTGTTCTTCGGGTTGCAAGCCTCCCCCTTTTTCCTCCAAACATAACGATGGTCATTATGGCCAAACAGTTCTATTTTTGTTTCATCAGACCAGAGGACATTTCTCCAAAAAGTACGATCTTTGTCCCCATGTGCAGTTGCAAACCGTCTTTTTTATGGCAGTTTTGGAGCAGTGGCTTCTTCCTTGCTGAGAGGCCTTGCAGGTTATGTCGATATAGGACTAGTTTTACTGTGGATATAGATACTTTTGTACCTGTTCCCTCCAGCATCTTCACAAGGTCCTTTGCTGTTGTTCTGGGATTGGGATTTCACAACAAAGTATTTTCATCTCTAGGAGACAGAACGTGTCTCCTTCCTGAGCGGTATGATGGCTGCGTGGTCCCATGGTGTTTATACTTGCGTACTATTGTTTGTACAGATGAACGTGGTACCTTCAGGCACAAGGATGAACCAGACTTATGGGAGTCTACAATTTTTTTTATCTGAGATCTTGGCTGATTTCTTTTGATTTTCCATTTTCTGGAATTCTCCAAGCTGTTTAAAATTAACGGCACAGTCAATTTAGTGTATGTAAACTTATGACCCACTGGATTATAAATTAAATAATCTGTCTGTAAACAATTGTAGGAACAATTATTTGTGTCATGCACAAAGTAGATGACCTAACCGGCTTGCCAAAACTATAGTTTGTTAACAAGAATTTGTGGAGTGGTTGAAAAACAAGTTTTAATGAGTTCAACCTAAGTGTATGTAAACTTCCGAAGTGTATATATAGCTGTTCAATAACATGTTCTGATGCAATGGCTTGTCCTGCACTTTATAAGAGGGAATTGAGTTAATGTTGGAGAAAGATCTTGGTTCCTTTCTAAACATAGCAATGTGACTGCAAAGAGGACTCCAACCTGAAAGGTAAAATGAACTGAGTCCTCATTCAAAGGCAAGGTTAGTGTGAATACAAAGGGAACCAAGTTATTTTCCCTTTTTTAACCTCAGTTCATTTGAAAGAGGACTGAGATCGCTTCTTTTAGAGGACTATACAAAACATTCACATTGTTATTGTGCACCTGTATCCCATGTTTTTTAAACTTTCTAACAGTACTAAGCATGTGTTTGTAGAACTTAACATTTTGAAATCAAAATGTATCTAATGAAGGTACTTTACAGTTTGTGACCAACCAGTTCAAATCTTTCTTATGTAGCAATATTTGAAATTGTGTTTTTTTACATTGGATAAAAGTAGAGACTCAGGGCTACAAAATACACTGCATTTTTGAGGAACAATGGGAAAGTAATTCTGCTTTGAAAGTTGATAAACCTTTAAACTCACTTTTGAGAAAATGGCCTTTGAATATTTTGGTACCGAGTGAAGAGCTCTTCTTTGTCTACACCCACTCAGCATCATTCACACCCTCTTAAGCTTTAGCCCCAC
Organism: Oncorhynchus clarkii lewisi; assembly: GCF_045791955.1. Lineage (NCBI taxonomy): Eukaryota > Metazoa > Chordata > Actinopteri > Salmoniformes > Salmonidae > Oncorhynchus > Oncorhynchus clarkii. Next base: position 30,051,740 of record NC_092162.1, read on the forward strand.
CCATCTCATTTCGCTCTCAGCGCATTCAGAGTGCACACTTGACGCTTTGGCTGATGAGATGGGATAACAGCTCTCTCATGAAAACAGCCTAACCAGCTCTGCTGGCAACAACTTCATTACGCTTTTTTTGCAAACGTTTACTGACACCAGCAATATTCAATTCCTGTTTTGCGTTTGTAAATTCATCAGTTATTTGACGCTCTGGCATACTCAGACTTAAATTTATAAACTCACCCAAAATGGTTACTAGTACTAGTTTTACTGTGGATATAGATACTTTTGTACCTGTTCCCTCCAGCATCTTCACAAGGTCCTTTGCTGTTGTTCTGGGATTGGGATTTGTGACCTGTGAGTCTTTTGTTAAACCTTTCACACGGGTGTGATCATTCTACAGTGGTCCCTGTAGCGTACGATCACACCGGTGTTATTTAGAACGCCAGTTTAGAATGATGCAACAATCAGCATTTGAGCTGGCCACACTTTTTTCAGAAACATTTTGCACAAACACAGTCCTTACAAAGTTATGTCCAGAATGTGAGCAGTTTATTTTTGGATGCAATGTTCAGATATTCACAGAAATATCTACAGCATAACACAATCATCCAAACCGGAAAAATGTAGGCTACATTTGTCCTAGCCCTAACTGAGGAAAGATTGATGTAAAACAAGTGGTCATATTTGTATAACTCTCTCTGACAAACTACAATATGAATTAGCTGTCACGCTCTGATCTTAGTTATCTTTGTTTTCTTTATTATTTTGGTTAGGTCAGGGTGTGACAAGGGGTGGTTTGCTGTGTTTTTGTCCTGTCTAGGGTTTTTGTATGTTTATGGGGATGTTTACTAGTCTAGGTGTTTTGTATGTCTATGGTTGCCTAGATTGGTTCTCAATTAGAGGCAGCTGTTTATCGTTGTCTCTGATTGGGAACCATATTTAGGCAGCCATATTCCTTGGGTAATTCGTGGGTGATTGTCTATGTGATGTTGCATGTTTGCACACAGTGTTGATAGCGGTCACTGTTTGTTTGTTTGTTTGTTTGTTTGTTTGTTTGTTTGTTTGTTTGTTTAGTATACTTCGTCTTACATTAAAAGTATGTATTCACAACACGCTGCGCTTTGGTCTCCTCACTACAGCGATTGTGACAGAATCACCCAACAACCAAGGACCAAGCAGCGTGTTACCCAGGAGCAGCGGGTTCAAGACTCCTGGACTTGGGAGGAGATCTTGGATGGCAAGGGACACTGGGTACAGACGGGAGAATATCGGCGCCCCAAGGCAGAGCTGGAGTCAACGAAAGCCGAGAGGCGGTGGTATGAGGAGGCAGCACGGCAGGGAAGAGAGGCAGCCCCAAATATTTATTGGGGGGGGGAACATGGGGAGTGTGGCTAAGTCAGGTAGGAGACCTGAGCCAACTCCCCGTGCTTACCGTGGAGAGAGGTGGACCGGGCAGGCACAGTGTTATGCCGTGAGGCGCAAGATGTCCCCGGTGCGCAGGCATAGCCCGGTGCGTTACATCTCAGCGCCTCGTATCGGCCGGGCTAGAGTGGGCATCGAGCCAGGTGCCATGAAGCCTGCTCAGCGCATCTGGTCTCCAGTGCGTCTCCTCGGGCCGGGGTACATGGCACCAGCCCTATGCATGGTGTCGCCGGTTCGCCAGCACAGTCCAGTGCGGTCTATTCCACCTCGCCGCACTGGCCTGGCTACGGGGAGTATCCAGCCAGGTAGGTTTGTGCAGGCTCGGTGCTCGAGACTTCCAGTGCGCAGCCTCCACGGTCTGGTCTATCCGGTGCCTCCTCCACGCACCAGGCCTCCCTCCGGTGGCAGCCCCTCGCACCAGGCTGTCTCTCCGTCTCCTCCCTACACATGCTCCCGCCTGTCCGGCGCTACCAGAGTCTCCCGCCAGTCCATTAGGCGCCACTCACTCCAGTGGTGTCAGTAGTCCGGGGTCGGTGGTGAGGTTTCCTGCTCCAGAGACATTACGTAAGGGGGCCGAGTCAGAAGTGGAGCGGGGTCCACGTCCCTGACCGGAACCGCCACCGTGGAGTAATGCCCACCCAGACCCTCCCGTATCGGTTTAGGTTGGCGGCCGGGAGTACGTACCTTTGGGGGGGGGGGGGGGGGTACTGTCACGCCCTGACCTTAGTTATCTTTGTTTTCTTTATTATTTTGGTTAGGTCAGGGTGTGACATAAACTCCCACTCTGAGCCATTAAATTTTGTTTATGTACAGTGCCTTGCGAAAGTATTCGGCCCCCTTGAACTTTGCGACCTTTTGCCACATTTCAGGCTTCAAACATAAAGATATAAAACTGTATTTTTTTGTGAAGAATCAACAACAAGTGGGGCACAATCATGAAGTGGAACGATATTTCAAACTTTTTTAACAATTCAAAAACTGAAAAATTGGGCGTGCAAAATTATTCAGCTCCTTTACTTTCAGTGCAGCAAACTCTCTCCAGAAGTTCAGTGAGGATCTCTGAATGATCCAATGTTGACCTAAATGACTAATGATGATAAATACAATCCACCTGTGTGTAATCAAGTCTCTGTATAAATGCACCTGCACTGTGATAGTCTCAGAGGTCCGTTAAAAGCGCAGAGAGCATCATGAAGAACAAGGAACACACCAGGCAGGTCCGAGATACTGTTGTGAAGAAGTTTAAAGCCGGATTTGGATACAAAAAGATTTCCCAAGCTTTAAACATCCCAAGGAGCACTGTGCGAGCGATAATATTCAAATGGAAGGAGTATCAGACCACTGCAAATCTACCAAGACCTGGCCGTCACTCTAAACATTCAGCTCATACAAGGAGAAGACTGATCAGAGATGCAGCCAAGAGGCCCATGATCACTCTGGATGAACTGCAGAGATCTACAGCTGAGGTGGGAGACTGTCCATAGGACAACAATCAGTCGTATATTGCACAAATCTGGCCTTTATGGAAGAGTGGCAAGAAGAAAGCCATTTCTTTAAGATATCCATAAAAAGTGTCGTTTAAATTTTGCCACAAGCCACCTGGGAGACACACCAAACATGTGGAAGAAGGTGCTCTGGTCAGATGAAACCAAAATTGAACTTTTTGGCAACAATGCAAAACGTTATGTTTGGCGTAAAAGCAACACAGCTCATCACCATGAACACACCATGCCCACTGTCAAACATGGTGGTGGCAGCATCATGGTTTGGGCCTGCTTTTCTTCAGCAGGGACAGGGAAGATGGTTAAAATTGATGGGAAGATGGATGGAGCCAAATACAGGACCATTCTGGAAGAAAACCTGATGGAGTCTGCAAAAGACCTGAGACTGGGACGGAGATTTGTCTTCCAACAAGACAATGATCCAAAACATAAAGCAAAATCTACAATGGAATGGTTCAAAAATAAACATATCCAGGTGTTAGAATGGCCAAGTCAAAGTCCAGACCTGTATCCAATCGGGAATCTGTGGAAAGAACTGAAAACTGCTGTTCACAAATGCTCTCCATCCAACCTCACTGAGCTCAAGCTGTTTTGCGAGGAATGGGAAAAAATTTCAGTCTCTCGATGTGCAAAACTGATAGAGACATACCCCAAGCGACTTACAGCTGTAATTGCAGCAAAAGGTGGCGCTACAAAGTATTAACTTAAGGGGGCTGAATAATTTTGCACGCCCAATTTTTCAGTTTTTGATTTGTTAAAGTTTGAAATATCCAATAAATGTCGTTCCGCTTCATGATTGTGTCCCACTTGTTGTTGATTCTTCACAAAAAAATACAGTTTTATATCTTTATGTTTGAAGCCTGAAATGTGTCAAAAGGTCGCAAAGTTCAAGGGGGCCGAATACTTTCGCAAGGCACTGTATTTAGCTGTTGAGATAAGCTGTTGCATTAGCAATGTCTTTCAAAAGGAGACAACTCAAAAATGTGGAAATTCTGGAGATTTTTAAAAATTCTGACAACGAGTCTGAGTATGAAAGTCAGGAATCAGATTCTGACTGTGAGGAGATGCCCCTCAACCTCGTAGCCATTGAGAACCCTGAATCTGAGGATCCCTTGTCCACTGACGAAGTCCCAGGTCTCTTTGAAGTTGCTGGTGGTGATGGAGGCAGACCGACAGTGGATGAAGTACAGGAGTTCTGTGGTAGCTGGAAGTCCGCCAGCCATTTCATTCCTCCTGGCACTGCTGTTTGCTTTGATGAGTCCTAGTCTGGAGTGTAACACCTCTTTCCATTTCCAACTGAGGCAGAGGGCTTCACAGAGCTAATAGAAGACTGTAGCTAGCTACATAGGCACGATTGAATATAACACCATAAAGGTTATGAAATGAGTAACGTTACCTTGCGTGCCCGCGGTTTTAAGGAATACACACAAATATATCATGCTCAATACATATAGTGAGATACAGTAGAAACGGCATAACACAACATATAGAAACTATTATAACGTAATAAGGCACTTACTTTGATAGAAATGCAGCCTGGATTTGAACACGAGAGTCACATCTCTAGATCTGAGATGCTGTGTCTTTGACCGCTGCGCCACTTGGGAGTCATAAGGCCAGGGTGGCTTCAAAATACAACACAAGCTAATACTTCTCTGACGCAATTAGCATTGTTTAACAGAGCTAATAAAATAATGTAGCTAGCGACAAAAGCACGATTGAATATAACACCATAAAGGTTATGAAATGTGTAACCGTTACCTTACGTGTCCGCGGTTGTAAGGAATATACACAAATATATTATGCTCCATGCAGACAGTAAGCTACAATAGAGCACTTTGATAGAAACTCACATTTCCAAAGTTATTATTAGTAACTAAAACAACAATGACTGCGATGCGGGCAACAGATGGAAAATGTGAATACCTCCCGTCAAATCCTGTTCTGACGGGAGATGCGCAAATGTCTGCAGACTTGAACTGCACAAACAATTGGGAAGTGTTTGAGGAATTTTGTCCAGGTTAGAAATGTCTCAAACATGTATTGTCCGCAAAAGCAAAAATGTCTATTTTTATGTGGATGAATGAGGAGGCGGAACACTCCTCAAATCAAACTGTTCTTGGACAATACAAACTTGTTAGAAAATCATTTTAAATTTGAAGTTGAAACAGCCTATAAATAAAAACAGGCTAAATGGCTTGGTTTGAGGGCAGCACGGAGAAAATGTACTGTTGCGTAACAATGGAATGGAGAGAACATTAAAAAAACTCACACTGGGTGACCATTAGAGATATTTGGAACTCGCGCATGAAAAGACATGTAGCTAGCTAGCTAGCTAGCTAGGTAAACAATGAACCTAGCTAGGTAAACAACTTGTAAGATCATACACATCACGTAACTTCCGCTAGCAAGCCAGCTAACGTTAGTTAGTTAAACAACAATGAACATAGTGCCAAATCATGTAATTACTACCCTGCATGAATCTGCTGGGAGCTAATCAACCAGGTTCAATGTAAGCTAGCTAACAATAGGCTCTAACTAACCAAGCAAACGGCTCTGGGATACGAATAATATCATAAACATAACGTTAGCTAGGGAGCCAGCCAGCTAACGTCAGCTAGCTAACAGTACTCTTTAGCTTAAGAAATGTAGCTAACTAGGTAAAAAATGAACCTAGCTAGATAAACAATGTGTAAGTTCATACATAGCACGTAATGTTAGCTAGCGAGCCAGCCAGCTAAAGTTAGCTAGTTAAACAACAATGAACATAGTGCCAACTCATGACGTTACTAAGCCTTGCATGAATCTGCTGGTAGCTAACCAAGCTCTAACTAGCTAAACAAATGGCTCTGAGATATGAATAATCTCATACACATAACATAACATAAGTACACTTTAGCTTGAAATGAAACTACTTTCTGTCAAAATTAGAAACGTGTGATATCTGAAAATGTAGCTAGCTAGACTATCTTGCCCATATCGATCAACATGCATGATGGATGCCTCTCCCTGTCACGGATGACATGCCATGGTTGCCCTTAGTTTGAAGATGTAATCAGGAGACAGGTGTTTTCTCCATCTCTTTAGCTATCATACTCTAATTCCACTGATTATCAAAACTCGATCCTCCAGAAAGTAGAGGTGTACACAATACAATAAAAAAGGTAGTGTTCGACAGGATTACCAACACAGACTGACCAGCTCAAATAGACAGGATCCTTCTACATGCTAGACCAATCTGAACTCTTCTCTCGGCATGTCCAGCCCACTTATTATCTCAGTGGGAAGGTTGCTGACTTTTTCTGTGGCTTAACCAACTAGGCTCTAATTTAACAATTGTATTCATATTTACAGATGGCATACCAGTTTGTTATTAAGACACATGAAAGTTCACATGTTCGAGAAGGCATTTCTGCCAAAAAACACATTTGGATGAAAAAAATGTAAGTTTAAGTTCAAATGGCTCTCCTGTGAAGTAGTGACCCGCAACATATGAACAGGTTAATGTCGGACCATGGTGGGTGGGTGTGGTTCGAGGGAGAGAGAGAATCACTGTCTGTATTATGTCAGTGTGTTTCTGTATTTATATGACTTTATGCTACTTAAAGAAAAGTGTGTGTGGCTGGGGAGGCAGGACAGGGTGAGTGCTATTGATTTTATGAAGTGTTAACTGCTGGAGTGGGAGTATCTGTCTTCCACAGGAACAGCTGTGTCAGTTTTTTCTTTACCACGGCTGCCTGCTCTGTCCTCGTAACTCTTTGTGTGTGTAAGGTAGAATACCTATCTGCATGTATTTGTGTATGACTGCTAGAGAGAGGGGGTGTATCTGTATGTGAGAGAGGGAAAGTATGAATGATAGAGTAGAGGCTTTGTGTGTGTGTGCGCGTGTGACTATTAGAGGAGGTGCATGATTTACAGAGGTGTGTGTGTGTCAATGTGTCCATGATAGAGAACACGTAAATGATGGAGTGCGTGGTTGAATGTTTCCATAATGGTGTGGACAGGACAGGCTGACCATGGACGAGTACATGTGTTTGTGGATCAGTCAAACAGTGTTCAATTTGAACATAGACCATACCATGGGCCTGGACTGCTCTGTGACCGCTTTATCTTGCCCTGACCATGTTTAGTTTATACTCATTTGGAGGGGAACCATTTGATCTGCTCTCTGTTTATATCTCCTCCTCGGAAACGTTCACTCTCTTCAAAGTCACCTTGAAAGACTAACAGGAAACGAAGAGAATGTGAGGATATACAGGGGAAGGAGGTAATACTCTCTCGTCATCAACTAGACACTTCATATCCTCTGTCTGTCTCTGTCTCTCCCTGTGTGTGTGTAATCTAGGAGCAGACAGACTCATTCGATTGAGAATATTTATGCATTTGAATTGGGAATATTAACGCTTCTTTGGTGCATTCATTGTTAGTAATCTGCTGTCAATCTCTCTTTAATGATGCATAATTTAATCTAATTGGCTCATCCATAATCAACACAGTACCTTGGTGTCTACTGTCTAGACACTATCACTCAACCCACCCAATAGTATTAGCACCCAGAACACTGCAAATTAACCGTGATTGAGGGATTTATCTATATACTATTTTAGGGCCTGATTCAAAGTTAAGGGTGAGCTACTCAGACCTTTCGCTGACGATGTCGATATGCTCTATCATTCATATGTTCCCTCTCTGACACACGTCTCATGCAGATCTCAAGTCAAAATCAAGCCCATATAGACACTGACAGGAGTGTACTGTATGTGGAGTGTTAGTGTAGGCCTACATTAGTGTAGACCTACATTAGTGTAGGTCTACATTAAAGGCTGAGGATCGTTTCCCCCAGTGTCACACCGTAGCAAAACGTTTTGCAACTGAAAACGAAAACAAGCTTTCTGATTGGACTAGTTCAAGTAGTCCCTCCTTGTTTCAGTCAGTTTTTTTCAGTTTGTTCATTTTGATGTCTCGTGAATATGTTCCTGGCACTTCTTGGCTCAGTGTTGCCTTGTCCTGATCGGTCTCCGTAGTCGCCACTAAAACGTTCACAGAGCGAGAGAGAAAAAGAAAGTGTGTTTTCAGTGGCGGCTGCCAACGGGACAGGCAGGAAATGGCCCTTGTTTCCTTATTGCTTCAAACAGGACGTGGGCGTGTAAACTGTTGACATGGGATGCCCAGTGCACTGGAGAGGCTGCCAGGAGGGGAGGGGAAGGGATGGAGTTACTGGAGCTGCATTGTGTAATATATGTGTGTATGTGTGTGCGTGCGTCAACAGAGTAGTGTGTCTTTTTGTTTATGTCCCCTGTCATTTAACTGTAGTTGCTACAGACTGGAAATGTAGGAAAATAATATGCATGCATACAAGGAACATACATTTTTCATTAAGAGCTTAACAAACTATAGTTTTGGCAAGTCGGTTAGGACATCTACTAGACATCTACTAGTAATTTTTCCAACAATTGTTTACAGACAGATTATTTCACTTATAATTCACTGTCTCACAATTCCAGTGGGTCAGAAGCTTACATACCCTAAGTTGACTGTGCCTTTAAACAGCTTGGAAAATTCCAGAAAATTATGTCATGGCTCTAGAAGCTTCTGATAGACTAATTGACATCATTGAGGTGTACCTGTGGATGTATTTCAAGGCCTACCTTCAAACTCAGTGCCTCTTGTCTTGACATCATGGGAAAGTCAAAAGAAATCAGCCAAGACCTCAGAAAAAGATTGTGGACCTCCACAAGTCTGGCTCATCCTTGTGAGCAATTTCCAAACGCCTGAAGGTACCACATTCATCTGTACAAACAATAAGTCAAGTATAAACACTACGCGACCACGCAGCCGTCAGACCGCTCTGAAATCTCCTAGAGATGAACGTACTTTGGTGCGAAAAGTGCAAAGAACAACAGCAAAGGACATTGTGAAGATGCTGGAGGAAACAGGTACAAAAGTATCTATATCCACAGTAAAGCGAGTCCTATATCGACGTAACTTGAAAGGCCGCTCAGCAAGAAAGAAGCCACTGCTCCAAAACCACCATAAAAAAGCCAGACTACAGTTTGCAATTGCACACGGGGACAAAGATCGTACTTTTTGGAGAAATGTCCTCTGGTCTGATGAAACAAAAATAGAACTGTTTGGCCATAATGACCATCGTTATGTTTGGAGGAAAAAGGGGGAGGCTTGCAACACGAAGAACACCATCCCAACCGTGAAGCACGGGGGTGGCAGCATCATGTTTTGGGGGTGCTTTGATGCAGGAGGGCCTGGTGCACTACACAAACTAGATGGCATCATGAGGTAAGGAAAATTGTGGATATATGGAAGCAACATCTCAAGACATCAGTCAGGATGTTACAGCTTGGTTGCAAATGGGTCTTCCAAATGGACAATGACCTCAAGCATACTTATAAAGTTGTGGAAAAATGGCTTAAGGACAACAAAGTTAAGGTATTGGAGTGGCCATCACAAAGCCCTGATCGCAATCCTATAGATAATTTGTGGGCAGACCTGAAAAAGTCTACAAACCTGACTCAGTTACACCAACTCTGTCAGGAGGAATGGGACAAAATTCACCCAACTTATTGTGGGAAGTTTGTGGAGGGCTTCCTGAAACGTTTGACCCAAGTTAAACAATTTAAAGACAATGCTACCGAATACTAATTGAGTGTATGTAAACTTCTGACCCACTCGGAATGTGATGAAAGAAATAAAAGCTGAAATAAACATTTCACATTCTTAAAATAAAGTGGTGATCCTAACTGACCTAAGACAGGGAATTCTTACTAGGATTAAATGTCAGGAATTGTGAAACACTTTAGCCAAATACACTTAAACTCAGTTTATGTAAACTTCCGACTTCAACTGTATGTATTAATTTGTGACGCTATCCTTGATATGATCCTGCTATTGTCACATGCATCTATCTATCAAATGTTATCATGATTTCTTATAAGGGATATTATACTATATTACAGGAAGTATTATTAAAGAGATGCTTTACATTGAAATACAGATAGAGATGTGGTAGTACCAGAGTTAATGATCCAAGGTCAGTTTTGTATTTCGCCTCCTGATTATTGATGACTAACTGTGTTAGAATAAAAAAACAAAGATTAATCATGCTCTCTATCCACCTGTCTCTCGTCTGCAGGTATGTTTTGATGTGAGAGAGGAAGCCAGTCCTGTCATCGCCACCTCACCTGCTCTTAAGATAACCTTCGGGCCGACTGGAAGTCCAAGGCTGGTTAGGAGACACCACTAGAAAAACTATGTAATTGTGATGAACTGAGAGAATTTTAGGGAACACTGTAATTCATTAATCATATGCTGTTTTCCCTGCTCCTCTGTTTTACCTCCTTCCTTTTCTGTCTTCTACACCTCTCTCCCCACCTCCTCTTTCTTATTTTATTATAATGCACACCATATGTGCTGTGAAGTACAGATTTGACTTGCAATTATAATATTACACTTATAATATTTATAATGTATTATGTATTTATAACACCTGGATAATGAATTTTCAATAAAGTGTTTCACATTCTCCACTGTTTCAAATTAAGTATATCATTGGAATACTACACCTATCCTGCATCCTCAGATTAATGCAGATGAAGGAAGTTAGATATGCATAGGTGTATTTCTGTATATATGAATTACAAATCAGCCTTTACTTAAATCATGTTGCTAGTCTATTGCATAGTTACAATATGTAATCATTGATGTCCCTGGAGCAGTAGACACTGTTGAAGTGTATAATTGGAATACATACATGCAGACACAGCATCATTCAAAGGATGGAGTTTGATACACCTGGTATTGGATATAACTGACAAAGAATGTCTCACAGAGATTCATACCTGAACCGCACCTTTATTTGCCAAGGAAGAGTACATGATCAGTGAATATATTCAATATACAAGCTACAATGTGGGGATCTCATGCGTGGTAATAACTACAGTACATGTACAGTGGGGAGAACAAGTATTTTATATACCTCCGATTTTGCAGGTATTCCTACTTACAAAGCATGTAGAGGTCTCTAATTTTTATCATAGGTACACTTCAACTGTGAGAGACGGAATCTAAAACAAACATGCATAAAATCACATTGTATGATTTTTAAGTAATTAATTTGCATTTTATTGCATGACATAAGTATTTGATCACCTACTAACCAGTAAGAATTCCGGCTCTCACAGACCTGTTAGTTTTTCTTTAAGAAGCCCTCCTGTTCTCCACTCATTACCTGTATTAACTGCACCTGTTTGAACTCGTTACCTGTATAAAAGACACCTGTCCACACACTCAATCAAACAGACTCCAACCTCTCCACAATGGCCAAGACAAGAGAGCTGTGTAAGGACATCAGGGATACAATTGTAGACCTGCACAAGGCTGGGATGGGCTACAGGACAATAGGCAAGCAGCTTGGTGAGAAGGCAACAATTGTTGCCGCAATTATTAGAAAATGGAAGAAGTTCAAGATGACGGTCAATCACCCTCGGTCTGGTGCTCCATGCAAGATCTCACCTTGTGGGGCATCAATGATAATGAGGAAGGTGAGGGATCAGCCCAGAACTACACGGCAGGACCTGGTCAATGACCTGAAGAGAGCTGGGACCACAGTCTCAAAGAAAACCATTAGTAACACACTACGCCGTCATGGATTAAACTCCTGCAGCGCACGCAAGGTCCCCCTGCTCAAGCCAGCGCATGTCTATGCCCGTCTGAAGTTTGCCAATGACCATCTGGATGATCCAGAGGAGGAATGGGAGAAGGTCATGTGGTCTGATGAGACAAAAATATAGCTTTTTGGTCTAAACTCCACTCGCTGTGTTTGGAGGAAGAAGAAGGATGAGTACAACCCCGAGATCACAATCCCAACTGTGAAACATGGAGGTGGAAACATCCTTCTTTGGGGATGCTTTTCTGCAAAGGGGACAGGACGACTGCACCGTATTGAGGGGAGGATGAATGGGGACATGTATCGCGAGATCTTGGCCAACAACCTCCTTCCCTCAGTAAGAGCATTGAAGATCGGTCGTGGCTGGGTCTTCCAGCATGACAACGACCCGAAACACACAGCCAGGGCAACTAAGGAGTGGCTCCGTAAGAAGCATCTCAAGGTCCTGGAATGGCCTAGCCAGTCTCCAGACCTGAACCCAACAGAAAATCTTTGAAGGGAGCTGAAAGTCCGTATTGCCCAGCGACAGCCCCGAAACCTGAAGGATCTGGAGAAGGTCTGTATGGAGGAGTGGGCCAAAATCCCTGCTGCAGTGTGTGCAAACCTGGTCAAGAACTACAGGACACGTATGATCTCTGTAATTTCAAAAAAAGGTTTATGTACCAAATATTAAGTTCTGCTTTTCTGATGTATCAAATACTTATGTCATGCAATAAAATGCTAATTAATTACTTAAAAATCATACAATGTGATTTTCTGGATTTTTGTTTTAGATTCCGTCTCTCACAGTTGAGGTGTACCTATGATAAAAATTACAGACCTCTACATGCTTTGTAAATAGGAATAGCTGCAAAATCGGCAGTGTTAAATACTTGTTCTCCCCACTGTATATAGGACTTGCATCCTTGGCACAATAAAGTTATTATATTCTACGCAATCCATAGACTTCATTAATGCCATTCAGACTTGAAGTCGACACAACTGAGGTTCATAGATAGGTTCTGAACTAATATTCATACCAAAAGTTTTAGGGTCCATAAACAGATTGACTACATACTGTAGCTAGCTACACATCCATAAATATACAGTTATTTTTATCCTCCACTACACAATAAGCAAGTAAATAGTTAGCTATGTTACTTCAGCTGCATTGCAAGGCAAGCTTACAAAACTGTACATTCAATTTGCAGTAAATGCTTTCGCTAGCTATATTCTTTACATCCCCTGTTTCACAAGATGACAGCCTGGTTTTCTGGTTTTCTCAGGAGTCCCTAAAACATTAAACAACACAAATTACAAATTCATTCATACTCATGTCATAACACTAGTTAGCTAGTCAGCTAACTTGCTGAATAGCGATTTTTGTATATTAACTTTATGACAAAAAAATATGCACAATCTTTTGTCTCTACATTAACTAACATATTCCTCTCAATTGTACATTTTTTGCCTACTGTAGCTCTGGAAATGAATAATTCCCCCTACACAGTCTGACCCTTTGTCAGGTATACAACACCGGAGTCAATCTCTCCCTGCTATCTGGGTCGAAAAGGAAACGTGCACACCCTCTCAACGACAATACTGCCTACTGCTCTTTGGTGTATAATGTAATTTGCTACACAAGTCCTGTAGACTGAATTCAACAGTAAAGCCTAATTTTGTCTTAGATTCCTTGCAAAGGGCTCCACTATGTTGTGACTTGACAAACATTAATCTGAAGACAGTTCGGTAATTAGATAAATAACCATGTTTAATTATTATCTGATCTTAAATTAATCATGTAACAATTACGATTAGTTAATCATAATTAACATTAGGATCTGGGGCACCATAAGTGGTTCTTTAAAAATACTCTGAAAAGGTCTTTACCTATAACTAAACAGTAAACTTATTAATCATAACCTCGTGTCATATCATCATTCTGAACAGTTGTAACCTCCTTGCATCTGCAACCCCCTTTGCTATGAAACCCCTAAATAAGATCTGGTGCAACCAATTACCTCCAGAAGTCACATAATTAGTTAAATAAAGTCCACCTGTGTGTCAAGATCTAAGTTTATATATATATCTTAGTATATATACACCTGTTCTGAAAGCCCCTAGATTCTACAACCCACTAAGCAAGGGGCACCACCAAGCAAGCGGCACTATGAAGACCAAGGAGCTCTCCAAACAGGTCAGGGACAAAGTTGTGGAGAAGTACAGATCAGGGTTGGGTTATAAAAATTATCAGAAGCTTTAAACATCCCACATAGCGCCATTAAAACCATTATTTAAAAAATGGAAAGAATATGACACCACAACAAACCTGTCAAGAGATGGCCACCCACCAAAACTCACAGACCAGGCAAGGAGGGCATTAATCAGCGAGGCAACAAAGATAACCCTTCAGGAGCTGCAAAGCTCCAAAGCGGAGATTGGAGTATCTGTCCATAGGACCACTTTAAGCCGTACACAGAGCTGGGCTTTTTTTATTTTTTTTTACCTTTATTTAGCCAGGCAAGTCAGTTAAGAACAAATTCTTATTTTCAATGACGGCCTGGGAACAGTGGGTTAACTGCCTGTTCAGGGGCAGAACGACAGATTTGTACCTTGCCAGCTCGGGGGTTTGAACTCGCAACCTTCCGGTTCCTAGTCCAACGCTCTAACCACTAGGCTACCCTGCCGCCCCGGAAGAGTGGCCAGAAAAAATAAGCAAACATGTTTGGTGTTCGCCAAAAGGCATGTGGGAGACTCCCCACAAAAACATTTAACTTTTTGGCAATCAAGGAAAACGCTATGTTTGGTGCAAACCCAACACCTCTCATCATGCCGAGAACACCATCCCAACAGTGAAGCATGGTGGTGGCAGCATCATGCTGTGGGGATGTTTTTCATCGGCAGGGACTGGGAAACTGGTCAGAATTGAAGGAATGATGTTAAATGCAGGGAAATTCTTGAGGGAAACCTGTTTCAGTCTTCCAGAGATTTGAGACTGGGACGGAGGTTCACCTTCCAGCAGGACAATGACCCTAAGCATACTGCTGAAGCAACACTTGAGTGGTGTAAGGGGAAACATTGAAATGTCTTGGAATGACCTAGTCAAAGCCCAGACCTCAATCCAATTGAGAATCTGTGGTATGACTTACAAGATTGATGTACACCAGCGAAACCCATCCAACTTAAAGGAGCTGGAGCTGTTCTGCCTTGAAGAATGGGCAACAATCCCTGTGGCTAGATGTGCCAAGCTTATTGAGACATACCCCAAGAGACTTGAAGCTGTAATTGCTGCAAAAGGTGGCTCTACAAAGTATTGACTTTGGGAGGGGGGGTTGAATAGTTATGCATGCTCAAGTTTTCTGCTTTTTTGTCTTATTTCTTGTTTGTTTCACAATAAAAAATATTTTGCATCTTCAAAGTGGTAGACATGTTGTGTAAATCAAATGATACAAACCCCCCCAAAATCTATTTTAATTCCAGGTTGTAAGGCAATGAAATAGGAAAAAAGCCAAGGGGGTGAATACTTTCGCAAGCCACTGTTTTTGCTACCTTCACTTTAACAACCTCTACCGTCACACCCTCTTTATGTTACCTCCACCCCCCTGTACACACACACACACACACACACACACACACACACACACACACACACACACACACACACACACACACACACACACACACACACACACACACACACACACACACACACACACACACACGCAAATCCATGGGTTACATGTGGTTAGACCTGGTATGCATCTCAAATGGCACCCTATTCCCTATATAGTGCACTACGTTGATCATAACCTTATGGGCTCTGGTCAAAAGTAGTGCACTAAGTAGTGCCATTTTAAATGCAGCATGCTTCTTCCTTTGGGGAGCTCAATTCTAAATCCTCCCCATTTCCTCTCTGGCTAGACTTCCAGTGGGGGATTATTCTGAAAGGGGGAGGGAAACATGGCATAACAGTCTTCCTCATGTCTCATGTATGCGTTACACTAAGCGGTGACATGAACAGGGTCCTTGAGTGAGCATTTCACTGTTTGTCTACACTGGTTGTTTATGAAGCATGTGGCACATTACATTTGATTTGATCAGATCTGCACCCCTCGTCCTCGTCTACTTTACCAGGCGTTCCTGGTTCACTGTGTATCCAATGGCTTATATGAACGAGGATATGGGTCTATTTTTACTGAGTGTGAGAGTGACTGTCAATATCCCAAATGGCACCAAATATCCCAACTGGTAATGGATGCCGGAGGAGATGGCCGCTGTTTTACGGCCTCCTAACCATTATGTGCTATTATGTGTTTTTTTTGCAATATTTGTAAATCATTTTGTACATAATGTTTCTGCAGCCGTATCTTATGGCAGAAAATAGCTTTTAGATATCAGGACAGCGATCACTCACCTCGGATTAGACAAAGATTTTTGTCAACAACAACAACAGAAGCAATTAGGATTAGGATATTCTAACACCCCACAGGGCAGGATATTATAACACCCCACAGGGCAGACATCCCAATTATTCGCAAAAGGAAGCGACGCAGAGGAAGAACCCGCAGAAGGCAACTAGGACCGTCAATATTACGCGCCAACGTGCAATCATTGGACAATAAACTAGACGAGGTACGATCACTAATATCCTACCAACGGGACATCAAAAACTGTAATATCCTATGTTTCACGGAATCGTGGCTGAATGACGACATGGATATTCAGCTAGCGGGATACACGCTGCACCGTCAGGATAGGACAGCACACTCTGGTAAGAGCAGGGGGGGGGGGGGGGGCGGTCTGTGCATATTTGTAAACAACAGCTGGTGCACGAAATCTAAGGAAGTCTCTTGATTTTGCTATATATTATGAGAAATTGCAGGCCCCACTACTTGTCTAGAGAGTTCTCAGCTATACTTTTCGTGGCTGTTTATTTACCACCACAGACAGATGCCTAAGACCGCACTCAGCCAACTGTATAAGGAAATACGCAAACAGGAAACCACTCACCCAGAGGCGGCGTTCCTAGTGGCCGGAGACTTTAATGCAGGGAAACTTAAATCAGTTCTACCAAATCTCTATCAACATGTTAATTGTGCAACCAGAGGGAAAAAAAATCTAGATCACCTGTACTCCACACACAGAGATGTGTACAGAGCTCTCCCTCGCCCTGCATTTGGTAAATCCGACCACAACTCTATCCTCCTGATTCCTGCTTACAAGCAAAAATGAAAGCAGGAAGCACCAGTGACTCGGTCTATAAAAAAATGGTCAGATGAAGCAGATGCTAAACTACAGGACTGTTTTGCTATCACAGACTGGAACATGTTCCGGGATTCTTCCGATGACATTGAGGAATACACCACATCAGTCACTGGCTTTATCAATAAGTGCATTGAGGACGTCTTCCCCACAGTGACTGTACGTACATACCCCAACCAGAAGCCATGGATTACAGGCAACATTTGCACTGAGCTAAAGGGCAGAGCTGCCGCTTTCAAGGTGCGGGACTCTAACCCGGAAGCTTACAAGAAATCCCGCTATGCCCTGCAACGAACCATCAAACAGGCAAAGTGTCAATACAGGGCTAAGATTGAATCATACTACACCGGCGCCGACGCTTGTCGGATGTGGCAGGGCTTGCAAACTATTACAGGCTACAAAGGGAAGCACAGCCGCGAGCTGCCCCCCAACCCCTCTTTTACACTGCTGCTACTCTCTGTTTATCTTATATGCATAGTCATTTTAACTATACATTAATGTACATTCTACCTCAATTGGCCTGACCAACCAGTGCTCCCGCACATTGGCTAACCAGGCTATCTGCACTGTGTCCCACCACCCGCCAACCCCTCTTTTTACGCTACTGCTACACTCTGTTCATCATATATGCATAGTCACTTTAACTATACCCACATGTACATACTACCTCAATAAGCCTGACTAACCGGTGTCTGTATATAACCTTGCTACTCTTATTTTCAAATTTCTTTTTACTGTTGTTTTATTTCTTTACTTACCTACACACACCACTTTATTTTCTCCGCACTATTGGTTAGAGCCTGTAAGTAAGCATTTCACTGTAAAGTAGTACCTGTTGTATTCGGTCTCATGTGACAAATAAACTTTGATTTGATTTGATATGATATAGTGCACTACTTTTGACAATAGCTATGGGCCCAATGAGCCCTGGTTAAAACTAGTGTACTACATAGGGAATAGGGTGCAATTGCCTGATCATTGTCTATTATGTTGGTATTCATTCACTCTGAATATTATTAATTCAATACCGTTTCTCAATGTGGACTGTCTCAGGATATCCTCCAATTCATTTGAGGCAAACTGAAAGGAGACCAAGTGTCAGATGGGTGCCATTGAGCCTCATTCATGAGACTTATAGCAGAAAACATAAGCTCTATTCATAGGCATCCAACACAACACAGACAGACTCCATTCATGGGTGACTGCTGCAACCTTCTGTTCAGCAGGTGAACTTCATTCATGAATTCATTCTTTCTAGAGAAATCTTCTATAGATGGGTTAGTTGACAACGTCAAAACAATGTGCGCGGTTCCATGTGGCAGAAGTCAGCGTGTTGTGATTCTGGATGACCAGATTGCTAGCAAGAATAAGAAACTGCCATGTGGGGAATCGTAAGTGGCTTGTTTCAGAGAGATTCATCTTGTTCTTGATACCATGTCTTGTTTTGAGGTGTTTTGACTGATTTCATGTCAATGCTAACATGGCAAAACATTTGCTAGATAACAAACAACTGTAACAATGTATTTGAGAGACAAGTGCTTATTGTCCAAATTTATTTACATTTTCAATAAACATTGGAGACGAAATATAGCTTACATGTTAACAATCTAAGCCAAACCAGTCCGTTCTTCCCCATAGTTGTGCATGCGTCGGTGTTGTTGCTAAACAACTAACCTGTCTATATGCTTTCATGAAAATTACTGGTATATTGTGTGTCCTAACATCTGTCCTGGCTAACCAAATTAGAAGATGAGAGGTAGATCCTAAGGAGTGGAGATGTGAGATACACTTTCCTTGGATAATAAAGACGTCTTGCGCATGGTATGCAAGGCTAATAAAACAGTGACCAAGCAGACTGGGATTCCAGCTTATTCAACCAAGCAAAGTAGACTGTGTCGTGTTCATTAGTCACCAAAAATAAGAAAATGGACTGAAACGGAAGGACATTTTGCTACAGTGTACTGAACATGATCCTATTCTCCACACAGCTCACTCAGTGACCGCACTTCGAGCCCTCTAACTTCCTGCATTTGGACTCACCTGGATTGGGGATTGTTTGTGGTCCTCTCTCGTTTGGGACAGACACTCGGTCTATTCTGGCTGTTTCAAACTTGGCTGATGTGGTGTCACCTTCCTCAGTCTGAACGGCTATGATCACAGGACTCTCCACCTCAGAGTGACAGACTTTAGCATGGCCCAGCGGTCCTCCCTCCTCACACAGCAAGTCCATGGGCTCCCCTGAACCGCACAAGGTCACAATTAGATACTGTTATACTGTAACCACCAGTTAGTTACATGCATACAATAATATGATTATTGTGGATAGTCAGATTAATATAATAGTTTATATGCTTTGCAAGAAGAACGATTTCCCTAATAATCATGCTTACATGGACACATCTGAAATCAGGCTCCCTAATGGGAGAAAATCAGCAATCAAAATAAAGGTTCTACCACCATGTTATTTTTGGGAAGCTCCATTGCGCTAAAGAGGGAGGCTCACTCAGATGGTGCTAGCACATGCGCAGATCAAATACACAGCTGGAAAACAAATTAAGGTGTTTACATGTCCTAATAATTTGAAAGATTAATCAGAAAACCAGGTGTTTTAAATTGGCATATGTTTACTTTGATTATGACAGTCTGCCTATTAATTAAGATAAGCAGAGTAAAGCATTTACCTGAACAATGTCATACTAGGCAGTGACATTTTTTACAAGTTGAAAATGTTGAAAATGTAGGAGCACACAGAAATTTAGGAGCACAATGACAAACATTAGAGGTATTAAGGGGGCAATCAGCAGTTTTGTGGTTTCCAATTGTTAGTAGTTACTATCTTGTCTCATCGCTACAACTCTGGGCTTGGGAGAGATGAAGGTCGAAGGCCACGCGTCTTCCGAAAAACAACCCAACCGCACTGCTTCTTTAACACAGCGCACCTCCAACCCAGAAGCACCAATGTGTCGGAGGAAACACCTTGCACCTGGCGACCTGGTTAGTGTGCACTGCGCCCGGCCCGCCACAGGAGTCGCTGGTGTGCGATGAGACAAGGATATCCCTACCGGCCAAGCTCTCCCTAACCCAGACGACGCTAGGCCAATTGTGCGTCGCCCCACGGACCTCCCGGTCACAGCCGGCTGCGACAGAGCCTGGGCGCAAACCCAGAGTCTCTGGTGGCACAGCTAGCACTGCTAGCACTGCCCTAGACCACTGCGCCACCCAGGATGCCCTTGTTTTCTTACTTTTCTTGATTTTTTTTTACAAACACTGGAAAAACAAGCTTATATTTTGGCAATGGATGGGATACGACTGTTAATCTAAGCTTGTGGGGAATTTATAAATTATATTCAAGAATCAATGGGGTTATTAAGTCCAAAAAGTGATGTAGTAACTGCAAACTGCCCCTTTAAGGGGACTTCATACGGTTGTTCCACCTCACTTCCATCAGCTGGGACTTCACCATCCTCTTGGAGTATCCTCCCAGAAGACTCAGGAAGGCCTGCTACCCAGTGGACAGTCCTGGCGTCACTCCCATCCATTTGGCTGGACTCTGCAGACATCTCAGAGATCACGTCACCACTCGATAGAGATCCGTGACCCTCTGGTTCCTCCGACGAAGGCAAAGGCAGAAAGTTGACTGGCGTAATCAGGTTCCTATGCATGGTTTTGATGCGTCCAGTAGTAGGGTGTTGGATACGATATGTGTTCAGTGAGCTGTTCCTCACAACCACTATGTACACCACACTCTTCCAGAGATCAGCCAGTTTCTTCTTGCCCCTCTCCCCTTTGTTAGCAAGTAGAACTCTGTCTCCCTTCTGCACCGAGTGACCCTTAGACCGTCTGTTGTAGACCTCGGCTTGTCTCTTTTGTTGATTACTGGCATGCTGCTGGGCCAGTGTCATGGCCTCTCTCAGATCCTCACCAAGAGACTGGACATACTTATCCACATCTATTGTGTCCCCATCCAACAGCACACTTTCAAACATAACATCTACCGGCAACCTAGGGGTGCGTCCGAACATCAAGAAGAAGGGTGGAAACCCAGTAGTCGCGTGAACAGTGCAGTTATAGGAGAATGTCAATGTGTTCAACATCTGAGGCCATTTAGCCTTGGACCTAGCTGGCAGAGCTCTAATCATCCCACCCAGTGTGCGATTCAGACGTTCTGCTTGACAGTTACCCATGGGAAGATAAGGTGTGGTGTGGCACGTTTCAACACCAGATAACTGAAGCAATTCTGCATTAATTTAACTCTTAAAGTTAGCACCCCTGTCAGAATGGATACAGTCAGCGAACCCATAAATGCAGAAGAAATTATTCCAGAGAACACGAGCAACAGTCTTAGCAGACTGGTTTGGACATGGATACGCACAGGCCAGCTTAGTAAAGTGATTAGTCACTACTAACACATCAATAGACTTATTGTTTGAGTCTTCTGCAGTCCAGAAATCAATACACACAAGTTCTAAAGGTGCCGTTGTCACAATGGAGACAAGTGGAGCTCTTGCTTCAGGCTCAGGTGCTTTACTCAACACACATCTCTCACAGTGGGCCACGTATTCCTTGACATCCTTCTCCATAGATTCCCAGTAAAACGCTGTCTCGTAAGCCACAATGTGCGCTGCTGACCCTGATGACCAGCATCATCATGAACTCCCTTCAACACAACGCCTCTCAAAGACACAGGTACGACATACTGGAATATTTTCTTCTTACTCACTGGGTGTTTTGAGACACGATACAGAATCCCTAACCGCGAGGTGAGTTTTCCCCACTGTCTTAGAGGATAAACTGTTTCTTTAGCTTCAAAGACTTGCTCTCTCCTAGATGGGCTCCGGCCTCTATCGACAAAGAACATGACTCTGCTGATGATAGGATCCAGTGACTGGTTATCATAGAGCTCCTTGTGTGTAAGGACAGGTAAAGGGCTCTGACCCATGGACATCAACTTCTCAAGGTGCTCCACATGTGAAACTACCCTCACTGTGACACCATCATCCCATCGGCGATGGGCATGGAGGACAGCAGACACCTCTTCACAGGAAACCAACCCACTGACACCGTCTCCAGCTCTACTCAACTCACTCCGAGGAGCCATAGGCGTTCTACAGCCAGCCTCTGGGTGCTCACAGGAGAGACGGAACATGTCTTGTACATCATCCACTCGAAGACCTCTGGCTTCCTCCAGCAGGACATCATATGGAATTCTTGTCAGTCGGTGCAGAGCTTTGGAGCAGACAAATGGCTCTCTGCTCAAAGCATCAGCAACGAGATTCTTGGGCCCTGGTATGTACTGGATATCAAAATCAAAAGGTGCCAGCTTTGCAACCCATCTCTGCTCGCATGCATCACATCTCGGCTTTGTAAGAATATATTTGAGTGGATTGTTGTCGGTCCACACAGTAAACTTATGCGCTCGCCGCCAATGGCTGAACTTATCATGAATGGCCCATTTCATGGCTAGAAATTCCAGCCGGTGAGCAGGATACTTGGATTGTGCATGATTAAGAGATTTACTAGCAAATGCTATTGGCCTGGCTATGGCTTTCCCATCTTGCACTTGGGATAGTACAGCTCCCAAACCACTAGTAGATGCATCAACAGAAAGTAAAAATGGCTGAGAAAAATCTGGATGAGCCAGCAGTGCCTGGTCAACTAGTGCAGCTTTCAAAGCCTCAAAAGCAAGTTGACATTCGGCAGTCCAGTCTGCAGCAGTAAGTCTGCGAGAGGGACCAGGCCTCTTTCTGCCCTTGCCTCTCCTAGGCTTCTTCTGACCTGTAGTCAGCTGAAACAATGGCCTAGCAACCATGGAACAATTCTCAATGTAGTGTTGATAGTATACTACCATACCAAGGAAAGAATGGATTTTGCTAGGAGATGGAGTGACACTATCAGCTTCCCCACTCTCAGTCACATTTAAAATGGTTTGAACCTTAGATTCTCCTATCTCTGAACCAATCTGCTTAATAAGGTCACTAAACTGACTCGGAGGTGTCACATTATTACTGAGGACCGGGGATGATGGTACATCAAAAGACAGAAGTGGGATACCCTGATCAGGTGGAGTAAACAGCCTTCCCCTCCCAGTGCTTGTAAACTCAGGACTAGTAATCACTCTACTCCCAGGAGCTGACTGTACAAATTGTGTAAATGCAAGGACACCCCTCCCTCTACCCACACTAAAATCCCCAGCATAACTCACTTATGGACTTGAGTCTTCCATGGCTCAATTGAGCACGAAAATACAATGTAATATACTGCATACAAAAAAAATGCAATAAACAAATTCCTTCAAAACAAGCAAATAAACACAAATACCCTTATCTAGTGAATATGCTACATTCACCTTCACTATTTACAGTATAAATTCACTTATAGCAAACCATCAACAAATGCGCATGCGCAGATCGCGCATCTCATCCACATGCACAGCTCCAGTGGTCGGCTTGAGCTGACAGTCGGCAGGTCGCGGCACCAGTTTGTAGCGTGGTTCGTTTTGCGTTGTGTACTTTTAATTAGGACGCTGCCGCAACTGAAGGTCTGCTAGTGGAATTATTTTAATTTGCCCTGCACACGAAGAGACAACACACATTATGTTAACCCTTGGCGCAGTCCTAGCTCTCAGGCACCTTGCTAGCCGAAGGTCAGGCAAAAGAGCGCCAAAAGGAAATAACAGGTGCTGCGTGCACACATTCAATGCACAGCAGCACACCATACAATACAAGTGAAATGATACAGAACATAATTCGGACAAAATAAAAGACATACCTGCACACAAAGAGACAACACACATTATGTTGGGGTGGCAGGGTAGCCTAGTGGTTAGAGCGTTGGACTAGTAACTGAAAGGTTGCAAGTTCATATCCCTGAGCTGACAAGGTACAAATCTGTAGTTCTGCCCCTGAACAGGCAGTTAACCCACTGTTCCTAGGCCGTCATTGAAAATAAGAATTTGTTCTTAACTGACTTGCCTAGTTAAATAAAGGTAAAATAAAATGTTAACCCTTGGCACAGTCCTAGCTCTCAGGAACCTGCGCAGCACATGGACACTCACTCAAACACTGTCCCAAGTTAGCAAGCTTTGCGAAACTTGTTAACATAAATCTTTATATTATCCGCATTGTAACAAACGTATGGTGCATTGTGTAACATTATGACGGTTTTATATTAAACAATTCCGGAGCCAAGGACAACATACCTTGCTCGCCGAAGGTCAGGCATCAGAGAACCATTTGGGGGTTTGGAAATATAGATAACTAAACCAAAATATACAAAACTTTTACAATCACATGTATGTACAATATTGATATGAAAAAGTGTTTGTACACCAAAGAAAAACATTAGCTATGCAGCTGTAATTAAATAAAAAAATACACTGAATTATTATTATTATCAAAATTATTAACATCCCCTCTTGACCTGGCATATTTGAATTGGTCCTTGTGTGCAAACATCACACTGCTACACAGGCTGACCCCAGTCGCCAGTTGAACAGGGTTTTCTCCGACACATTGATTCGGAGGACTCATGGCTCTCGATCTCAGCCTTGTTTAACCACCATCAAGCTGTAGGCCTAAGAGCATATCCAGTTTAGTCTTTATATCATAATTTATGTGAGTGTGTGTGTGTATATACTACTGTATCAATCAATAATTTATTAGTTCATGTCATCACACAAGTCATTTATGATGTGAAATGAAATTAAGCATTTTCGTTTTTTTTAAAGAGATCATTGAATAATTAACGTAAACAATAAAATAAGCCTAAACTGTTCCATTTCGGAAATTGCATTCACGAATGCATGCAACTGTTTAGTCTAATGCAATAAAGGATTTACAAAAAAAACAGACTCGGTGCGCTTAGAATTTATTTAGTGTTAGTTACATTGTTCCAAAAGGTCCAAAAATGTATTTTGTCATCTAACGGGATATGCGAAGCATACATGTGTCACGTAAAGAGAGCAAGCGTTGAGGGAATGTTTCCTTAAATTAGGGGATTTCGGTAACAACTTTTCAGTCAGAAATGTCTAATTATGTTGAATCAACAGCAACACGGACAGCACTATACACACAAACCTACGTTATGTGGTGGTCGCTGCAGCAGGGAGGAGAAAGAGACAACAGGTGCGAGTCACTTGCCATCTTTTTTCTTAACTCTTAAAAGGATCGGACCCTTTTTTTCAATTTCTGCCTAAAATGACATACCCAAAGCTAACGACCTGTAGCTCAGGACCTGAAGCAAGGATATGCATATTCTTGATACCATTTGAAAGGAAACACTTAAGTTTGTGGAAACGTGAAATTAATGTAGGAGAATAACACATTAGATCTGATAAAAGATAATTCAAAAAAAACATGCATTCACTTTTTTTTAACTCTGAAATGCAAGAGAAAGGCCATGAATTTAGCCACCAGATGGTAGCAGTGTGTGTGCATAGTTTCTTGCGGATCCAGTGAAGCATTACATTACTGCACAACATTTTGAATCAAGTCTGCCCAAATGTGCCAAATTGGTCAATTGATATATTTTTAAGTACATAACTATAGAGAACATCGGAAAAAAATCTATATATATATATATATATATATATATATCCGGGCAGGATGGGGCCAGAAAAAGCAAGGGTTCAAACTGTAAAACCCAGTTCGTACATTTAAATATAAAAATGGATAACAAATCAGAGCAAGATTACTGAATGTAAATACATGACATACCTTCAGAGGTGAATGTCTCAAACCAGTTGCCGTGATAAGTATTTTGTTGTTGTGCACTCTCCTCAAACAATTGCATATCATTTGTTCACTGTAATAGCTACTGTAAATTGGACAGTGCAGTTAGATTAACAAGAATTTAAGCTTTCTGCCATATAAGACATGTCTACGTCCTGGAAAGTTGGCTGTTACTTACATAATTCTAGTCACATTAGCAGCAACCGTCCTGATATAGGGACACCGAACCTGTAGAGCAGTAGTTCCCAAACTTTTTACACTCCCGTACACCTTCAAACATTCAACCTCCAGCTGCGTACCCCCTCTAGCACCACGGTCAGCACACTCTCAAATGTTTTTTGCCATCATTGTGAGCATGCCACACACACACAATATACGATACATTTATTAAACATAAGAATGAGTGTGAGTTGTCACAACCCGGCATGTGGGAAGTGACAAAGAGCTCTTGTAGAACCAGGTCACATATAATAACAATTTTGCTCTTTATCAGGGATGCAAAATGGTGAGGGCCCAAAAAGGTGACACTTTTTTTTTTACACTGAAACATGCAGAAAATCCCTGTTAGAGGGTAATGCAGGTTTTAACTAATTAAACAACAAAGAATATTATCTACATGATCAGTCTCTGTGTGTAAAATAAAGTGGTTAACGTGAACCTAACTCACAGCTAAAAAATGTAAAGAAAGCAATCCAATGTTATTTGTTGCCTAGACTTCAAATGACACTCAAGTCTTGGGAAAAACAATACACTAATATTGCAGCCTTTTATAATATAATACTGTGACCACACACACATCTAAATATTGCACTTGGGAAGAAAAAAACCCCATCTTAAAGTAGAAATAGAATGAAACAGGCATTCTATTTTTGCTCTATTAAAGTGGCCACTATAGTAGACTCGATCAAGTGCACGTGTACAAAAATAACGTTCACTGAGTAAAAAAATGTAATAATCCCCCCTCACAAACATTACTGTCATATTCAACAAAAGCAAAATCTTTGGGCTACACTGCACATTATTACATTGTACATTTTCTGCCTGTAGACATCTGCTCTACAAAGTGAGAAGGAGGGAAAGTGTGTGTTGTTCCTTTAAACTCTAGTGGCATCCAGCTTAAGCCAGGCCCAGCTGTTTATTAACAAGCAACGCCTCATTTTCACCTAATTCTCTCATTCTAAAAATTAACAACATACTATGGAGGAAAAACATTAGTTCATTAGCTAGTTAACAATTCAGATTGCCATGGTCCAGTAAGAAACTAACGTGTTATAACTTGAGGAAATCTAGCTCATCTGATGTTGTAACGAGCTGTCTGACTTTATTAGCCAGCTAATTTTCACACCAGAAATGATAAAATAATTTAGTTTAAGTAGGCTAATATATCTCAACATTTCTCTGGCTAGCTAATGGAGAATTCGATCCAGCTAGCAAGATACTTAACAATGCTAGCAATACTTGACCCACCACACTTTCTACCTCACCTCAAGCTTTCCAAATGTCAGTTGGTTTTCAGTTACAGCTCATGAAGTACGCTTCATCTCCCCCGTCTCCATGGTCAGGCTTCTCACCTACCTCTTCATTATCATTCAGGGGATGCGCTGTTGTAAGTTAACTGGTAAACTGCCTTTAAACTCTTCGCTGTCTTTCCAGAGGTCAGCATCCCGGAGTCGCCTCTTCAATGTTGACGTTGAGACTGGTGTTTTGCGGGGACTATTTAATGAAGCTGCCAGTCGAGGACTTGTGAGGCATCTGTTTCTCAAACTAGACACTCTAATGTACTTGTCTTCTTGCTCAGTTGTGCACATCGCACTCCTCTTTCTATTCTGGTTAGAGCCAGTTTGCGCTGTTCTGTGAAGGGAGTAGTACACAGCGTTGTACCAGATCTTCAGTTTCTTGGCAATTTCTCGCATGGAATAGCCTTCATTTCTCAGAACAAGAACAGAGTGACGAGTTTAAGAAGAAAGATCTTTGTTTCTGGCCATTTTGAGCCTGTAATCAAACACACAAATGCTGATGCTCCAGATACTCAACTAGTCTAAGGAAGGCCAGTTTTATTACTTCTTGAATCAGAACAACAGTTTTCAGGTGTGCTAACATAATTGCAAAAGGGTTTTCTACTTATCAATTCGCCTTGTAAAATGATAATCCAAGTTTAACTAACACAATGTGCCTTTGGAACAAAGGAGTGATGGTTGCTGATAATGGGCCTCTGTACACCTATGTAGATATTCCATAAAAAATAAAAAGCAGTTTCCAGCTACAATAGACATTTACAACATTAACAATGTCTACACTAATTCTGATCAATTTGATGTTATTTTAATAAACAAAAAATGTGCTTTGCTTCTAAGCAAGGACATTCTTAAATGACCCCAAACTTTTGAATGGTAGTGTATACCAGGAGATGTGCCAGGCCCGCCACGTCTGTTGACTCATCCAGCTGGTTTGAGAATTGAGTATGCCTACGAGGCTGAGCTGGCCAGCACTTCTTTTTCTCAGGGAGTCCATTTATACACCTCCCCTGCTTTTAACTTACTATTTATAAATCAGCCATTGCTTTAAAACCATCCTAGCTCCGTAAAGGTTCCATCATAAGACTTCAAACTCACTATTAAAGGGAAACTCCAGTCTCACTTGAATAACATCTAGCCTAGTTTAAATCTGGTGTTTCTAAGGTCAGTTCTCTGAACAGGAAATAAGGCCTAAACTGGCTAGCCCTTCCATAAATAATACCTCAGAGGATATAGATTGCACAAGTTTCTGACCTTCATCACATCGCTCTAAGCCAGACAGAGGGTGTTAGATGTTCAGGGTTGGCTCAGTGCCATTGTCACCCATGACAGTATGTAGCATTTGGCAGCGTCAATTAGCCTGGTCCTCAGATGACCAGACAGATTTTTTGCGAAATAACTGAGTTCTAAGACTTATTTGCAAATAATGATCAACATAACATTAATGTGTAGGACATTTACTGTATTACAGAGAAGAATATCAGGTATATTTTGCTCCAGAGAAGTAGCTCATTGTTCCCTCGTTGGTGCAGACGCTAGCCTAGCATCTAACTAAAGTTAGCTAGATTTCAAGCTAGCCAGGTTTCCTTAGCAGCTTGAGGAGTAAGAGTAGCCTACGTTACTTCCATGACCAAAGCTGGTGGGAGTACCGTTAAGGGCAGTGGTGTCTCGCTATCACAGGTGAAGGTTCTTTTGTTGAGTTGTTACGAGAAATACACTACATGACCAAAAGTACATAAGACACACACTTGGCAAACATCTCATTCCAAAATCATGGGCATTAATATGGAGTTGGTCCCCCCTTTGCTGCTATAACAGCCTTCACTCTTCTGGGGTGGCTTTCCACTAGATGTTGGAACATTGCTGCGGGGACTTGCTTCCATTCAGACACAATAGCATTAGGGAGGTCGGGCACTGATATCAGGCGATTAGGCCTGGCTCGCAGTTGATGTTCCAATTCATCCCAATGATGTTTGATGGGGTTGAGGTCAGGGCTCTGCGCAGGCCAGTCAAGTTCTTCCAAACCGATCTCGACAAACCATTTCTGTATGGACCTCGCTTTGTGACTGGGGTGAAACAGAAAAGGGCCTTCCCCAAACTGTTGCCACAAAGTTGGAAGCACAGTATTGTCTAGAATGTCATTGTATGCTGTAGCGTTAAGATTTCCCTTCACTGGAACTAAGGGGCCTAGCCCGAACCATGAAAAACAGCCCAGACCATTATTCCTCCCTCACCAAACTTTACAGTTGGCATTACAGTTGGCATTGGGACAGGAAACATTTTCCTGGCATCTTCCCGAACTCGGTAGAGTGTTGCAGCAGAGGACAGACAATTATTACATACTACAGCACTCGGCGAACCCATTCTGTGAGCTTGTGTGGCCTACAACTTAGCGGCTGAGCAGTTGTTGCTCCTAGAAGTTTCCACTTCACAATAACAGCACTTACAGTTGAGCAGGGCAGCTCTAGTAGGGCAGACATTTTACAAAATGACTTGTTGGAAAGGTGGCATCCTATGATGGTGCCACATTGAAAGTCACTGAGCTCTTCAGTAAGGCCATTCTACTGCCAATGCTTGTCTATGGAGATTGCATGGCTATCTGCTCGATTTAACACACCTTTCAGCAAAAGGTGTGGATGAAATAGCCGAACCCACTAATTTTAAGGGGTGTCCACATACTTGCGTGCGTGTATATTGCCTCTGCCATTAGCTATCTTGATGCAGTGACATTTTTATAAACATTTTTAAGCTGGGGAAGTCCCAGTCCCTATGTAAACAGACATTGATTTCACATAGGCCTAACTAACGAAAAGGCTATACTTTGAAGTGTGGTCCGCTGTCAAAGTAGCCAACTTGGCTGCCGAGTCACCACAGTGGTACCAAAGTTTTTATAAGTAGCCCAAGATAGACCAGAGCCTGTAGTTTCCAATGGGAGTAAATTAATTCTAGTGGGCAGAATAAACAAGGTGGGCAGAGCCAAGCACGAGCTAGTAAGATCCTATAGGCACGTTCTAGCATTTATTTGCATATTTCTATTAGGGAACACCTACTCTGAAGTGCCTTGTGCAGCAACTCAATTCGCCCTTGCACTCCTAAACAGCGAAATGTATAGAACTTTAGCAAGGGTAATGTCTACAAAACGCAGTCCACTCTGTTACAGATTATAGTTTAGAGAACAGAAAACTGTATGGAGATCAAATGTTTCATAAATGAGAAAATGTGCAGAATTTCAGCCAAAATCCATCTCGCTCAATCTTCTCCCACTGCAGGCCACTGTGATTCCTCGCATCACCATATTCAGTTGTAAGCGAAAACGCAAACCGGATGCTTTAGATTTTAACATCCGGTGAAATATCTGGTTCATTGTTCCATCTGCGGTGGTAACACAGATAGAAGAACGATTTAAAGTTTTTGGGGGTGCTACCGGCGTTAGCTAGCTAGTAAGGTTAGCTTGATGTGCTTGACTAGCTAACGTAAACAATATGTTTAACTATGAAGTTGTAAACCATGTGTCAAATAACATGCCAAATATTTAACTACATAAAGTTAGCTATGTGTCTAGCTAAAATGATGTGATGGCTAGCTAACGTTAGATAGTGGACTCTTTGCTATGGAAAATGGCTGGCTAACAGTTAACTAGCCAGCTGTCAACGACGAGGCCTTCACAAAGGACAGTAAAATAAAGTTGACCCAGCGATTTTACAAATCAACATTTACCATGAGAGAAGTTCCCCTTCTCATTTTTACAATGACGGCTACCACAGCGGTATCCGTCATCGCCCCCGAAATATTCCACTAATGTGTAGGACCTACCCGCTGACATATCCGACAATAGATTTGCAGCAAACCACCTGGCGTTTTTAGGAGCAACAGAGCGAGCTGAGCGTGAACACCATAGAAGACCGAAATGATTACAAAGATGGAAAAGGCCTATTGCACCCGTCTCCTAAGGAGTGGGAATGCACCTTAGCACTATAATAAACATATTACAGTATGGATAAATTAGAGTACTCGGTCTCTACTTTTGTTTGATGTTCTAAATCAATAGAGTCCCGAGATTCAAGTTCAATTATTACATTTTCCACAAAGAGGAAGAACCCATAGTGGTTTATTGTATATGTACAGTAACAGAAATATGTAAATGCAGTATATGAGGATATTCCAAGACGGAACCTGAAAACTGTTTACTTGAACAAAGATTATTATACATCAGAGCCCATCATTCAGAATTATTAAAAAAAATATATGGCTGTGAGAGTAAAACAGGCAGGGATGTTTGTGAAGTCCAGTTTTCCAACTAACCTTTTTCAAACCTGTTTTGAGCAATGTTTTCCTCGGGACCAAACACCAAGTGTGCAACTCTATTGTCCGGACCTAGTAAATAGTCTAACTGTATTTGCATAATAATGGAATTCAATCTAAAGGGAGCATGAGGTTGACATGTGCTCAGTGTCATAGGGGCAGATAGAACAGTTTGTGCTGACATGATAACTCACGTGATTTTAATAACAATGCTCTATCCTTTTTCTCT
This sequence comes from Oncorhynchus clarkii lewisi, assembly GCF_045791955.1. Lineage (NCBI taxonomy): Eukaryota > Metazoa > Chordata > Actinopteri > Salmoniformes > Salmonidae > Oncorhynchus > Oncorhynchus clarkii. Next base: position 30,083,353 of record NC_092162.1, read on the forward strand.
GACACATAAAAGGCTCTGGGATGAGGACAGGCCTGTCCTGTTGACCTCCACAGTCATGATGGGTAAGGTAAGCAGAACATATAATTTTCCAAAGAAAAAAACATTACAGACCGCCTTTTCAAGTCTATTGCCGTTCCATTTCAGATTTAGTCATGAGTTTTGGCTGAAATCATAATTGTAGTATGAGCCCAGATTTTTTTTTGCCTGGTTCTAGATCTGATTGTGCTGTATAACCAACTCCTGTGGCCATTGTTTGGCATGACATCGACAGTGACAATAGGTGTTGGTGAGACGGCACATTCAGATCTGGGACCAAGGCTAGGAAAATAGGTGTTCTTCTATCCTTTGTGCCATTCTCAAATATATTTGCAGAGTCAATTTAATGTGTAAATCCAAACACAGGGGTGTTTTTCACCCAGAAAGAAGGTTCTAAGCTAGTTTGATTAAAATGTAGAGATGTGCTTCTGCCTGTATTCCCATTAACTTTAGAAGCTCTCTATTCAGATCATCTTCTACGAGGGCAGGAATTTTGAGGGACGCCACTATGAGTGCAGTGGTGACTGCACTGACATGCACTCCCACTTCTCCCGATGTAACTCCATTCGAGTGGACAGTGGGTGCTGGATGGCCTATGAGAAGCCTAACTTTTCTGGGTACCAGTACATGCTGACAAGGGGGAAGTACGCTGACCACCATCGCTGGTCCGGCTTCAACGACTGCATCCGCTCCTGTCGCATAATCCCAGCTGTGAGAACAGCTATATCTTCACCGTCATGACACAACATAACACAAACAAATGCTCTTGAATCTGTTTTACCTTTGTAAACATTTATAACAGCTGGTATAAGTGTGACATGGTTATAGGCAATTGACTTGACACAAACCAATATTTAGGAATGTTTGTAGGAGGTATGCCTACAAAGTTTTTTTGCGAGCCCAACCCAACATTGCAGGAGATATCTTTCAGGTGGAAGCTGTCAGATGTTCTCAGATTCAAGATTCCCATAAGCTTACATCAGCTGTCATGACTGTTTACAACAGCTGTTACTTAATTAATTATGACAATATTCTGTGTAGCTAGGGAGTTCATGTGAAGTTTCCCAAACTTTCCAAGCCTTCATACAACATTCAGGCCTAAAAGTCTGACATTGAAAAAACATTATTTCAGTTCTATGAAGTGAATCAATTTTCTCATTGCACAGTACAATGGAAACTACAGGATGAAGATCTTTGAGAGATCAGACTTTGGGGGAAAGATGATGGAGCTGAGCGACGACTGCCCCAACCTGCAGGACCGCTTCCACCGGAGAGACATTTCCTCCTGCAATGTTATGGAGGGCTACTGGATCCTCCACGAGCACCCAAACTACAGGGGCCAGCAGTACTTCCTGCGCCCTGGCGAGTACAACAAGCATAGTGACTGGGGCAGCATGAGCTCTACCATTGGCTCGGTGCGTCGCGTCACAGAGCTGAAGCAAAACAACCAATAAAGCGGTCTCTAGATCGCTCCGTCTAGCCAGGCTAGATCTGTCCGACAGCCTGCAGAAGTCTATACATATGTAGAGGGGATGCCAACATGAGTCAATCTCAGAATATGGTTGATATCAGGGAATAAGGGGATTGTCCTTTAGTAATTAGACCACTTACTGAGAATATGGCTGGGCTGAAGAAAGCAAGCAGTGGATTGGAATCCTGGTGTAGATTTGTATACAAGAACATTTAAAGGGCTTTATGCAGACAGTCGTCAATTTATACATACCATTTCCTCACATTGAATAATAAACCAGTGGACTGAAGGGACAGTATATTTAATTGTGTCACTAATGCAGCAGCAAAGACAGTTGCAATTTCTTTCAACTGAGCCTGCTTAAATTGGTGTTTTTTAAAACATTATTCTGACCTATATCGAAACACGTGAACTTCATGTGTCTATGACAAAGTAACTTTGTTAACTGTAGCACTGTTTGGAATATAACAAAATCTTACTGTATGTGGTTTGAGACAATTCAATGTTGGTGTGTTGACGTTCACTACAAGTAAATCAAGTTTGAGCAAATCAGGTATCAATCACAATAATTATTCATATCAACAAAAATATTTATCTCACTGTGATTGTGAAACAAATGTGATTGACAACATCAAGTACCTAACTGTACATCATATTTATTATTCAAAGAATCTGTGGCATGAGGAACCAAAGATAACAAACTTTCACTATGGACCTGTACTGACACCAAACATGTGACCATAAACATGAAAAACAGAAGGGGAAAAAAGTTTATATATAAAAAAAAATGTCAAATCAAATAGGGCCAGTAACCAATCATGATTACAAATGATTTTACCATAAACATTTGAGTGGAGGGGGAGGCACAAATTGCACAAAATGTCCAACCTCTGTGGTCACTATACAAAACATTCTGCCGAGACCTAGTGCAGGGGATTGTCAGACACACACGGTGAATGGATATATACACTGAACAAAAATATAAAAACGGGGCATGTAAAGTGTTGGTCCCCTGTTTCATGAGCTGAAATAAAAACTCCCAGAAATGTTCCATACACACAAAAAGCTTATTTCTCTCAAATTGTGCACAAATTTGTTTACATCCCTGTTAGTGAGCGTTACACCCTTGACAATATAATCCATCCTCCTGACAGGTGAGGCATATGAAGAAGCTGATTAAACAGCACGATCATTACACAGGTGCACCTTGTCCTGTGGAAAATAAGGCCAACGCTACAGAGGTCTCAAGTTGAGGGAATGTGCAATTGGCATGCTGACAGCAGGAATGTCCACCAGAGCTGTTGCCAGATATTTGAATGTTAATTTCTCTACTATAAGCTGCCCCCAACATTGTTTTAGAACATTTGGAACTACGTACAACCGGCCTCACAACCGCACTCCACGTGGAACCACACCAGCCTAGGACCTCCACATCCGGGATCGTCTGAGATCAGCCACCTGGACAGCTGATGAAACTGAGGAGTATTTGTCTGTACTAAAGCCCTTTTGTGGAGAATTTTTTTTTCTTTCTGATAGGCTGGGCCTTGCTCCCCAGTGGGTGGGGCTATGCCCTCCCAGGCCCATCCATGGCTGCACCCCATCCCAGTGGGGTGCAGCCATGGATGTCATGTGAAATCCATAGATTGGGCCAAATAAATGTATTTCAATTGATTGATTTCCTTATATGAACTGTAATTCAGGAAAATCGTTGCGTTTAGATTTTTGTTGAGATAAATATGTGTATATATATACACACACAGTACCAGTTAAAAGATTGGACATACCTACTCGTTGAAGGAATTTTCTTTATTTTTACTATTTTGTGAAGACATCAAAACTATGAAATAACACATGCACATGTAGTAACCAAAAAAAAAGTGTTTAACAAATCAAAATATATTATAGTTTAGATTATTCAAGGTAGCCACCATTTGCCTTGATGACAGCTTTGCACACTCTTGGCATTCTCTCAACCAGCTTCATGAGGAATGCTTTTCCAATAGTCTTGAATGAGTTCCCACATATGCTGAGCACTTGTTGGCTGCTATTCTTCACTCTGCAGTCCAACTACAGTCCGTGGTTCGAATCCAGGCTGCATCACACCCGGTCGTGATTGGGAGCCCCATAGGGCGGCGAACAATTGGCCCCGCGTCGTCCGGGTTTGGCTGTGGTAGGCCGTCATTGTAAATATGAATTTGTTCTTAACTGACTTCCCTAGTTAAATATCTATATTTTTTAAATTATAATAAATAAAAAGTACAATCATAAAAACCATCAAATGCTTTGAGGAAACTGGCTCATGAGGACTGCAACAGGAAAGGAAGATCCAGAGTTACCTCTGCTGGAGAGGATAAGTTCCTTCAAGTTACCAGCCTCAGAAATGGCAGCCCAAATACCAAATAAATGCTTCACAGAATTGAAGTAACAGAAACCTCAACTGTTCAGAGGAGACTGCATGAATCAGGCCTTCATGGTTGAATTTCTGCAACGAAACACCTACTAAAAGGACACCAATAAGAAGAAGAGACTTGCTTGGGCCAAGAAACATGCAATGGACATTAGACCGGTGGAAATCTGTCCTTTGGTCTGATTAGTACAAATTAGGTTTTTGGTTCCAACCGCTGTGTCTCTTAGACTGCAGAGTGAAGGAAAAGCAGCCTTCAAGACTGTTGGAAAAGCATTCCTCATGAAACTAGTTGAGAGAATGCCATGAGTATGCAAAGCTGTCATCAAGGCAAAGGGTGGCTAATTTGAAGAATCTAAAATATATTTAGATTAGTTAAACTTTTTTTTTTTTATTAATACATGATTCCATATATGTGTTAGTATTGAGGTCTTCCCAATTATTATACAATGTAGAAAATAGTAAAAAATAAAGAAAAGGTCTGTCCAAACTTTGGACTGGTACTGCCTGCATGTACAGTTGAAGTTGGAGGTTTACATAACCTAGTTTCAATGACTCCAACCTAAGTGTTTCAACCACTCCACAAATATCTTGTTAAAAAAGTTTTGGCAAGTCAGTTAGGACATATACTTTGTGCATAACAAACATTTTTCACTTATAATTCACTGTATCACAATTCCAGTGGGTCAGAAGTTTACATACAGTAAGTTGACTGTGCCTTTAAACAGCTTGGAAAGTCCAGACAATTATGGCATGGCTTTAAAAGCTTCTAATAGGTTAATTTACATAATTTATGTCAATTTGAGGAGTACCTGTGGATGTATTTCAAGGTCTACCTTCAAACTCAGTGCCTCTTCGCTTGACATCATGGAATAATTCATCCTTGGGAGCAATTTCCAAATACCTGAAAGTACCACGTTCATCTGTACAAACAATAGTACGCAAGTGTAAACACCACGGGACCGTCATACCGCTCAGGAAAGAGACGCATTCTGTCTCCTAGAGATTAACGTACTTTGGTGCGTAAAGTGCAAATCAATCCCAGAACAGCATCAAAGGACCTTGAAGGTGAAGGTGCTGGAGGAAACAGGTACAAAAGTATCCACAGTAAAATGAGTCCTATATCAACATAACCTGAAAGGCCGCTCAGCAAGGAAGAAGCCACTGCTCCAAACCGCCATAAAAAAGAAAGACTACGGTTTGCAACTGCACATGGGGACAAAGATTGTACTTTTTGGAGAAATGTCCTGGGGTCTGATGAAACAAAAATTCAACTGTTTGGCCATAATGACCATATATATATGTTTGGAGGAAAAAGGGGGAGGCTTGCAAGCCGAAGAATACCATCCCAACCGTGAAGCACGGGGGTGGCAGCCTCATGTTGTGGGGGTGCTTTGCTGCAGGAGGGGCTGGTGAACTTCACAAATTTGATGGAATCACAGGGAATGGAAAATTATGTGGATATATCGAAGAAACATCTCAAGACATCAGTCAGGAAGTTAAAGTTAAAGGGTCTTCCAAATGGGCAATGACCCCAAGCATACTTCCAAAGTTGTGGAAAAATGGCTTAAGGACAACAAATTCAAGGTATTGGAGTGGACATCAAAGCCCTGACCTCAATCCCATATACAATTTGTGGGTAGAACTGAAAAGGCGTGGATGAGCAAGGAGGCCTACAAACCTGACTCAGTTACATCAGCTCTGTCAGGAGGAATGGGCCAAAATTCACCCAATTTATTGTGGGTAGCTTGTGGAAGGGTAACCGAAACGTTTGACCCAAGTTAAACAATTTAAAGGCAATGCTACCAAATACTAATTGAGTGCATGTAAACTTCTGACCCACTGGGAATGTGAAAAAATGAATCCTTCTCTCTACAATTATTCTGACATTTCAAATTCTTAAAATAAATTGGTGATCCTAACTGACCTAAAACAGGATTATATGTCAGAAATTGTGAAAAACTGAGTTTAAATGTATTGGGCTAAGGTGTATGTAAACATCCGGCTTCAACTGTATGTATATCTTCACACACACACTACATGACCAAAAGTAAGTGGACAACTGCTCGTTGAACATCTCATTCCAAAAGCATAGGCATTAATATGGAGTTGGTCCCCCCTTTGCTGCTGTAACTGCCTCCACTCTTCTGGCAAGGCTTTCCACTAGATGTTGGAACATTGCTGCAGGGATTTGCTTCAATTCAGCCACAATAGCATTAGGGAGGTCGGGCACTGATGTTGGGCAATTAGGCCTGGCTAATTGCAGTCTGCGGTCCAATTCATTCCAAAGGTGTTCGATGGGGTTCAGTTCAGGGCTCTGTGTAGGCCAGTCAAGTTCTTCCACACCGATCTCAACAAACCAATTATGTATAGACCTGGTTTTGTGCAAGGTGGCACTGCTGAAACAGAAAAGGACCTTCCCCAAACTGTTGCCACGAAGTTGGAAGCACAGTATCGTCTAGAACAGGGGGGTGGGGGGGCGCGTAATCTGCCCCCCGGAACGTCATTCCAGCCCGCAAGACATAAAAATTCTCCAATTTCGTGGTATCCAATTGTTAGTTATAGTGTTGTCCCATCGCTGCAACTCAGGAGAGGCGAAGGTCGAGAGCCGTGCGTCCTCCGGAACACGACCCAGCCAAGCCGCACTGCTTCTTGACACAATGCCCGCTTTACCTGGAAGCCAGCTGCACCAATGTGTCGGAGGAAACACCGTACACCTAGCGACCGTGTCGCAAGAGCGCGATGGGACAGCAAAATCTCAGCCTGCCAAACCCCCTCCTAACCCAGACCACACTGGGCTAATTACCACGAACAGTGCTTGTGCAGACGTGCTTCAAGAGGCAGTTTGGAACTCAGCATGGAATGTTGCAGGACAGAAGATTTTTACGTGTGAGGCCTACCACATCGCGGCTGAGCCGTTGTTGCTCCTAGAAGGTTCCACTTCACAATGACAGCACTTACATTGCTCTAGCAAGGCAGAACGTTGACGAATTTCCTTGTTGGAAAGGTGGCATCCTATGACGGTGCCACATTGAAGGTCACTGAGCTCTTCAGTAAGGCCATTCTACTGCCAATTTTGGGCTATGGAGATTGTATGGCTGTGTGCTCGATTTTATACATCTGTCAGCAATAGGTATGGCTGAAAAAGCTGAATCCACTCATTTGAACAGGCCTCCACATACTTTTGTATATATAGCGTACACACACACGTATACTTTGACCATTTTGCTTTCCTGTGCAACCGTTCACCACCTCTTCATTAATTTCCAGGTCATCTTAATGCTTTACACGCTCCGACACTGTAGCAGATACAAAACAGCCTCCTGCTGCTTTCATGTATGTGGTATCTGAAAGTGGTTTGTTGACCCCCACAGTCACATACAGATCCATATATAAGGTTGCAATTTAAGCCCTACTCATAAAAATGAACTTTAAGGTTTTCACTTCCCACTTTACATGACAGTTCCTGTATTGGAGCGTTCTGTGACTGACTGTGGTTCCTAGCTGGGGAATCTCTGAGGAACAGGGATGTTCTCATGAAGGTACTTCATACTGCCCGTCTCTGAGAACTCTGCCACTGTGTGCCCCTCACCCCGGAGGACCCACTTGGTGGTCAGCAGCCCCTCCAGACCCACTGGGCCCCTCGCATGGATCCGAGCTGTGCTGATGCCAACCTCCGCACCTGCAACACCACAATATGGATCAGGATGTGCTGGTCTAGACACTTTATAATAACTGTTTATCATGAATATGAATTAATAATCTAACAGATAAAATAAAAAACTGTACTCAACATGAATACACATTTATAAGCATTATAACAAACTAAGCATTACAATTCATAAGTATACAACATTTATACATTTTTAAAAAGCATTTATAACTAGATTTACTGTTATATTTTTGTACAATAAAATTATTTGTACTCACCAAGACCAAATCTGTATCCATCAGCAAAGCGAGAGCTAGCGTTCCAGAAAACACAGGCACTGTCCACCTGCTGCATGAACTGTTCAGCTGTATTCTCTATGCAGAAAAACATTACAATATATATTATTCTAGGAAGCAGTTAGTGCATTTTAAATAATTTGACATCAACAACACTTTTTTGGAATCCTATAGTGTAAACATAAATGTATTTTGTTGTAAATAAATGCATGGTAGGCCTATACACTAGGACAGGACAACATTGGAACGTTGACATGCAGTGCTACAGAACTCATTGAAAACGGTGTTTTTATTTTATTTCACCTTTATTTAACCAGGTAGGCTAGTTGAGAACAAGTTCTCATTTGCAACTGCGACCTGGCCAAGATAAAGCATAGCAATTCGACACATACAACAACAGTTACACATGGAAAAAACAAATAACAAATCAATAATACAGTAGAACAAAAGAAAACAAAAAGTCTATATACAGTGTGCAAATGAGCTAAGATAAGGGAGTTAAGGCAATAAATAGGCCATGGTGGCGAAGTAATTACAATATAGCAATTAAAAACTGGAATGGTAGATGTGCAAAGAAGCAGGACAAATAAATAAATACAGTATGGGGATGAGGTAGGTAGATAGCCCATCTGTAAACAGCCCATCTATGTACAGGTGCAGTGATCTGTGAGCTGCTCTGACAGCTGGTGCTTAAAGCTAGTGAGGGAGATATGACTCTCCAGCTTCAGAGATTTTTGCAATTCGTTCCAGTCATTGGCAGCATAGAACTGGAAGGAGAGGCGACCAAAGGAGGAATTGGCTTTGGGGGTGACCAGTGAGATACAGTGGGGCAAAAAAGCATTTAGTCAGCCACCAATTGTGCAAGTTCTCCCACTTAAAAAGATGAGGCCTGTAATTTTCATCATAGGTACACTTCAACTATGACAGACAAAATGAGGAAAAAAAATCCAGAAAATGACATTGTAGGATTTTTAATTAATTAATTTGCAAATTATGGTGGAAAATAAGTAACTTGCACAATTGGTGGCTGACTAAATACTTTTTTGCCCCACTGTATACCTGCTGGAGCACGTGCTACGAGTGGGTGCTGCTATGGTGACCAGTGAGCTGAGACAAGGCGGGGCTTTACCAGGCAGAGACTTGTAGATAACCTGTAGCCAGTGGGTTAGGCGACGAGGATGAAGCGAGGGCCAACCAACGAGAGCGTATAGGTCGCAATGGTGGGTAGTGTATGGGGCTTTGGTGACAAAACAGATGGCACTGTGATCGACTGCATCCAATTTGTTGAGTAGAGTGTTGGAGGCTATTTTATAGATGACATCACCGAAGTCGAGGATCAGTAGGATGGTCAGTTTTACGAGGGTTTGTTTGGCAGCATGAGTGAAGGATGCTTTGTTGCGATATAGGAAGCCGATTCTAGATTTCATTTTGGATTGGAGATGCTTAATGTGAGTCTGGAAGGAGAGTTTACAATCTAACCAGACACCTAGGTATTTGTAGTTGTCCAGGTATTCTAAGTCAGAGCCGTCCAGAGTAGTGATGCTGGACGGGCGAGCAGGTGCGGGCAGTGATCGATTGAATAGCATGCATTTAGTTTTACTTGCGTTTAAGAGCAGTTGGGAGGCCACGGAAGGAGAGTTGTCTGGCATTGAAGCTCGTCTGGAGGTTAGTTAACACAGTGTCCAAAGAGGGGCCAGAAGTATACAGAATGGTGTCGTCTGAGTAGAGGTGGATCAGAGAATCACCAGCAGCAAGAGCAACATCATTGATGTATAGAGAAGAGTCGGCCCGAGAATTGAACCCTGTGGCACCCCCATAGAGACTGCCAGAGGTCCGGACAACAGGCCCTCCGATTTGACACACTGAACTCTATCAGAGAAGTAGTAAACCAGGAGAGGCATTCATTTGAGAAACCAAGGCTGTCGAGTCTGCCAATAAGAATGTGGTGATTGACAGAGTCGAAAGCCTTGGCCAGGTCGACGAATACGGCTGCACAGTAATGTCTCTTATTGATGGCGGTTATGATGTCGTTTAGGACCTTGAGCGTGGCATGACCTTGAGCGTGCATTCATGACCTGCTCTGAAACCAGATTGCATAGCGGAGAAGGTACGGTGGGATTCGAAATGGTCGGTAATCTGTGTGTGTGTGTGTGCATTGCAGGATTTGCTCACCATTATCTGTAACAATGACATCTGTGTGGGAGCTGCCGTATTTGTGGATGTGGTCCACGGCGTCCTGCATACTATCCACCACCTCAATGCAGCACTCCAGGTCCCCGTACTCTGTCCTCAGAGACTTCACCTCAGATGGGCTAAAAGTCAGGTAGGAGGCAAATCTGGGGCCTGCATGGATCTTCACCTGTGGGATGACAAAAGACATTACATTTTCAATGATGACTTTATTTGACCATGTACACATCTCTACTGTGTAGTTAAAGGGACATAACATTTCAAATCAAAGCAGGATGTGCGCATACAGTATCTCAACATTAGAATACTTTTTACCAATATCCCATTAAACTGACCAGGTAGATGCTTCACCGATTTAAATAAAAAAGACAGTAAGCCTTCCCCCTTACAATTGGTCAGATAGGGTGGCAAGGTACTACATGAATAAGTTATTGTTGGAAAAATGAACTATTCTGCTGTGGGGTTCTCCGGTAAATGTATTTGTGAATGGCTGCTTTAGAGACGACAATGCTTTGGATGACAACACTAAAAGGTCTAACAGAGTGTTGGCCCGGTCTCTCCATTTATAAATTATGTCTCTATATAGTGTGTTAATGCTCTGGATTATGTAATGTCTGTCATCTGTATAAGTTACTGAACAAGCCACAGTATGAGTATTGTCTACATGGAGAGATGGTGGGTGTATGCACGTCTCACCTGTTCCACTCTAAGCATATCTATAATCTGGTCAAACAGAGGTGTCCTCAGTAGATCTCTGTGGAGGAGTAGGGTCTCCATGGCATTGCAGGCCGCAGGGTAGTCACATTTAGAGTCTTTGACTGCAGAGAGAACATTTATTAGACTACCGTTCACTTAGAGCAGGTATTCCCAGGGGTACGCGCAATGCCGTATGGGGTACACCAAATAAAAATGTGATGCACATAAAAAAATACAAATATTTTTTTAATTCACATTTTCAAACAGTACATTTTTGTATTTTCCAACGGGGCTATACATTTGGGTGAGTTTTTTTTCCCCCTCGCCTAATTAGCCTCATTTCACTGCCAAAAATTACATTTAAAACCACCTAGTGTAGAGCGAAATAACATAACGTCAAATACAGGTAGCCTAGTCAAATAATTAACATCCAATCACATTAACCATAACTCTCCAGCAGGAAACCTGAACTTTAGCGCAGACATTTAGAAATGAAACATGACAATTTGAAAAATAAGCAACGGGAGTTTGAGTGAGAATAAAGACCACTTTCGAGTAGTAAGACGTATAAAAGCAACAGACCATTAATAAGAAGGGGCTAGAAGCATCTTATATGGTGAGCTACCGAGTGGCTAGGACAGGCAAGCCCCGTACTATTGTAGAGGATTTAATTATTCCTGCTGCCGCGGATATGACTGGGACAATGCTGGGGGAATATCCTGGCAATGCCTTCCTCAAACAACACTTTCATGATGCATCAGTGACACGGCAGGAGATGTTTTGAAACAATTACTGCTTTGCATACAAGCCAGTGAATTATATGCGCGAAAGCTGGATGAGTCAGACGTGGCGGGCCTGGCACAGCTCCTGGTATATGTCCGTTACGTTTATGGGAGGTCAATTAAGGAAGACATCCTCTTCTGCAAACCACTGGAAACGAGGACAACATGAGGATATTTTTAAAGTACTGGACAGCTTTGGGCCATCAAATGGACTTGTGGTCAAGATGTGTTGGTATGTATACTGATGGCGCAAAAGCCATGACAGGGAGACATAGTGGAGTGATAACGCGTGTGCAAGCAGTTGCTCCCGACGCCACTTGGGTACACTGCAGAATCCACCGAGAAGCTCTTGTTGCCAAGGGAATGCCTGACAGCTTGAAAGACGTTTTGGACACTACAGTGAAAATGGTTAACTTCATTCGGATAGGGGGCTGCATTTTCACTTTTGGATGAAAAGCGTGCCCAGAGTAAACTGCCTCCTACTCAGTCCCAGATGCTAATACAGTGGGGCAAAAAGGTATTTAGTCAGCCACCAATTGTGCAAGTTCTCCCACTTAAAAAGATGAGTGGCCTGTAATTTTCATCATAGGTCCTGCCTTGGCAAATCACGCTGTTAAGACACTGATGCCCTTTGCAACCACGTACCTATGTGAGAGTGGATTCTCGGCCCTCATTAGCATGAAAACTAAATACAGGCACAGATTGTTTGGGGAAAATGATTTAAGACACTCTCTCTAATACAACCCAACATTGCAGAGATACAGTTGAAGTCCGAAATTTACATACACTTATGTTGGAATCTAGAGGTTGACCGATCAGCACGGACGATTTCAAGGTTTCATAACAATCGGTAAACGGCATTTTTGGACGCCGATGATGGCCGATTACATTGTTTTTGCATTATTTAAACCAAATTGAACATGTTTCATTATTTATTTGAGACTAAATTCATTTTTATGTATTATATTAAGTTAAAATAAGTGTTCATTCAGAATTGTTGTAATTGTCATTATTACAAATATATATAAATAAAAAGCATCCGATTAATCGGTATCGGCTTTTTTTGGTCCTCCAATAATTAACGTTGAAAAATCAGAATCGGTCGACCTCTATTCGAGTCATAAAAATTCGTTTTTCAACCACTTTACAAATTTCTTGTTAACAAACTATAGGTTTGGCAAGTCGGATTGGACATCTACTTTGTGCATGACAAGTCATTTTTCCAACAATTGTTTACAGACAGATTAACTCCAGTGGGTCAGAAGTTCACATACACCAAGTTGATTGTGCCTTTAAACAGCTTGGAAAATTCCAGAAAATTATGTCATGGCTTTAGAAGGTTCTGATAGGCTAATTGACATCATTTGAGTCAATTGGATGTGTACCTGTGGATGTATTTCAAGGTCTACCTTCAAACTCAGTGCCTCTTTGCTTGACATCATGGGAAAATCAATAGAAATCAGGCAAGACCTCAGAAAAATGTGTAGACCTCGACAAGTCTGGTTCATCCTTGGGAGCAATTTCCAAATGCCTGAAGGTACCACGTTCATCTGTACAAACAATAGTACGCAAGTATAAACACCATGGGACCATGCAGCCGTCATACCATGCGTTGTCTCCTAGAGATGAACGTACTTTGGTGCGAAAAGTGCAAATCAATCCCAGAACAGTAAAACGAGCCTTATATCGACATAACCTGAAAGGCAGCCCAGCAAGGAAAAAGCCACTGGTCCAAAACCACCATGAAAAAGCCAGACTACGGTTTGCAACTGCACATGGGAACCAAGATCGTACTTTTTTTTTCTCTTCCGATGAAACAAAAAAAGAACTGTTTGGCCATAATGACCATCGTTATGTTTGGAGGAAAGAGGGAGATGCTTGCAAGCCAACGAACACCTTCCCAACAGTGAAGCACGGAGGTGGCAGCATCATGTTGTGGGGGGGCTTTGCTTCACAAAATAGATTGCATCATGAGGAAAGGAAAATTATGTGGATATATTGAAGAAACATCTCAAGATATCAGTCAGGAAGTTAAAGCTTGGTCGCAAATGGGTCTTCCAAACGGACAATGACCCCAAGCATACTTCCAAAGTTGTGGAAAAATGGCTTAAGGACAACAAAGTCAAGGTATTGGAGAGGCCATCACAAAGCCCTGACCTCAATCCTATAGAAAATGTGTGGGCAGAACTGAAAAAGTGTGTGCGAGCAAGGAGGCCTACAAACCTGACTCAGTTACACCAGCTCTGTCAGGAGGAATGGGCCAAAATTCACCCAACTTATTCTGGGAAGCTTGTGGAAGCCTACTCGAAAAGTTTGACCCAAGTTCAACAATTTAAAGACAATGCTACCAAATACTAATTGAGTATATAAACTTCTGCCTCACTGGGAATGTGATGAAATAAATAAAAGCGGAAATAAATCCTTCTCTCTACTATTATTCTGACATTTCACATTCTTAAAATAGTGGTGATCCTAACTGACCTAAGACAGGGAATTTTTACTAGGATTAAATGTCAGAAACTGTTTAAAATGTATTCTGCTAAGGTGTATGTAAACTTCCTACTTCAACTGAATGTGCATCCTTTCAAACACACCCTTCTCATTAACCTGTGGTGAGTTTGTTCCTCAAAAATGGTGAATAATAAGGTTTTATATGTAAGATGGCTAAATAAATAAAAGATCATTATATTATTATTTGTGCCCTGGTCCTATAAGAGCTCTTTGTCACTTCCCATGAGCCGGATTGTGACAAAAACTCACACTCATTCTCATGTTTAATAAATGTATCGTAGTGTGTGTGGCAGGCTTACAATGGCGGCAACATTTGAGAGTGCGCTGACCCTGATGCTAGAGGGGGTACGCAGCTGGAGGTTGAATGTTTGAAGGGGTACGAGACTATAAAAAGCTTGGGAACCACTGACTGGGTGTATGAATGACTAATGAATGAGTACATAATTTAATGTAAACTAAAGCCGTCTGCTGGTTTTTAAGACCTAGACAACCAGCTGAGGGGAGTTCCTTACCAATCATGACCTTAATTCATCAATCAAGTACAAGGGAGGAGTGAAAACTGGCAGACACTGCCTTCTGCAGAACGAGTTTGACACATGCCCTAGACGCAAGGACTGACAGTTGATGACATCCACAAGATAGCTTCACCATAAGTTGCTTATAAACAATGAGGTAATGAAGCACTCACTGATGTCAATAGCCTTTTCGATGCAGGCCTCAGAGTCGATGTAGACATGGCAGATGCCCTCACTGTGTCCCAGCACAGGGATGCCCTTGGCAGCTCTCTGGATGTCTCTGACCAGCTGGGATGAGCCTCGAGGGATGATCAGGTCTATCATCTTATCTAGTCTACACAGGTCCTCCACCTCCTCACGGGTACTCACCTACATGTTAATAACATACTTTACTATGATGCCAACTAAAATCATATGTACCTACAACAGGGCTGGGGTCAATTCCATTTTAATTCAGTCAATTCCAATTATCTTCTCATAGAGAAGGATTGAGGAAAATGTGAATTTCTAATTACGTCCTAAAATGACTGAATTAAAATAGAATTTACTCCAGCCCTGACCTACAGTACAAATGTACTGTTGTTCACACCACACAAATTATTTCTCCTATCTGTAAAGTATCTAATAAAAGTGTTATGCATAACCTAAAACTCAACTCCTGCCTCAAATGTCCCATTGATTTGGATCAAGCTCTTACCAGCTGAATAGCATCCTTCACCCCGTGGATAGAGAGCGCCTCCTGGGTCAGCTGATGCAAGATACGGTTGGTGTTGGCCGCTTCTTTTCCCCCCTTCAGTAACAGAGCATTTCCACTGGCAATAGCCAGAGCTGACACCTGTATTTCATATCGGTACAAGTCCATACGACACTTCAGTCACACATCAGTACTATCATGTCTCTGAAAATAAAAGACAATAGGGTGGAATCTCAAATCAACCCTTAGACCATATGTCCTGTGTACTTAAAATCTGTGTAAATCTGAGAGGATGTGAGGCCTCCCGAGTGGCGCAGTGGTCTAAGGCACTTTTGCAGTGCTGATGTGCCACTACAGCCTCGGGTTCGATCCCTTAGACCATATGTCCTGTGTACTTCAAATCTGTAACTGTGACACCCATGGGGCAGCTCACAATTGGCCCAGCGTTGTCCGGGTTAAGGGAGGGTTATGCCGGCCGCGATTTCCTTGTGTCATCGTGCTCTCAATCAAATCTTATTGGTCACATACACATATTTAGCAGATGTTATTGCGGGTATAGCAACTGCTTGTTGCGGGCTGGGCGCCTGCAAGCTGAATCCGGTCGTCAGTTGGATGGTGTTTCCTCCGACACATTGGTGCGGCTGGCTGCGGGGTTAAGAGAGCAGTGTGTCAAGAAGCAGTGCGGCTGGGCAGGGTTGTGTTTCGGAAGACACGTCTCTCGACCGTCGCCTCTCTCGAGTCCGTAGGGGACATGCAGCGATGAGACAAGATCGTAACTACCAAGTAGAAAAAGGGGGTTAAGAAAAAGGGGGTAAAGTAAAACAAATGTTTAGATAACTAATAAATTAGAGAGGATTTGACAAATGTAAACAATATGGTAATAGCCCATTAGAGAGCAAGGTGAAGCGATGTTAAAGTTTCACCATATTGCTTATTTTCCAATCAAATCCTCTCAGATCTCCACAAGTGCCTAGGGTGAAGGGTCTAGGGGTCCATTTGGGATTGGACCCAGGATGAGCCTTGTGGTTTAGCAGCATGGCCACCATCAGGTGACTGACCTGAGGAAGGCAGTCGGGTCGGGACTCAAAGATGACCAGCAGGACCCCGATGGGCACAGTGATCTGTTCGAGCTCCAGGTTGTTGGCGACTCTGGTCCTGCGGAGCACCTGCCCCACGCTGTCCCTGGACGATACAGCAATCTGACGCAGGCCTATGGCTAGGCTGTTCAGCTTCGATGTGGACAAACTCAACCTTGCCAGCAGGGGTTGGGAGAGACGGCCTAGAGGGAATCACACTAAAATATAACACCAACATTCTTATGGCTTTTATCAATTGCTGATATCGACAGACAGCTTCTGTCAGCAATATTAACAATATCTGGTATGATCCTAATTTGTGAGGCCATTGTGACCTGATGAAGCTACATTGAGTACCTGATGATGCTGCAGTCTCCATGTCTCTCTTGTTGGCACTGAGGATCTCATCCTTCTTCTCTGTCAGCAGGTCAGCCAGACGGCAAATTATCTCTCCTCTCTGGTTGAGTGTGAATGAATACAGACGTCTTAAAAAGATTACTAAAGTACAGCAGAGATAGATCACACATCAGCTCAGATGGGCACTCTGTAACCAGGCCAGTCAGTATAGCTCGGCACAGCTCTGTAGTGTGAAAAGGGTAAAAAAGGGAACGCTCACCTCATCTGGGTGAAGAGTGGCCAGAGTCCTGCCTGCCTGCCTGGCCATTTCTGTCTGCTGCTCCACAGTGGGACCTGTGTGTCACATCCCACAACAACATGAACCTGAGTGGGGCATCTCACCAACTGTTTCAGTGACACTTTATAACCATTTTCATACATGAGCCATTATAAATGCTTTTTGAAATGCTTATAAATCCTTTATACATTATTATAAATGTTACAAATGCTCATGAATTGTAATGAACTGCATTTTTACAAATAATATAGTTAATTAATGAGTGTAACTACTGCTTCTAATCTACTGTAGGTTGGAGTTTATTTCTCTACAAAGGTATCAGTGACTCACCAGCAGGCTTGACCTCAGAGAAGAATGTGCCCACTTTCTTTCCCTCCACTATGTCTGTGATGACGTGGCCCGTGACTTTGGGGTCGGTGCCATTGGCAATGACGACCGACGTGCCACCCTGAAGCGCCCACAGAGCAGACTTCACCTGGGTGAGACATGGTTCTAATAAACATTTACAATGAAACATACCCCGTACAGCCTGTGGAGGGTGTGTCCCCCATCTGGCCCTGGTTCCTCCCTAGGTTTCTTCTATTTAGGGAGTATTTCCTTCCCTCTTTCTTTCTGCTTGCTTTTGACTTTAGGGCCTTAATCCGAGTTACTGTAAAAGCACTTGTGACAACTGCTGATGTAAAGGGTTTTATAAATGAAATTGATTGATTGATTAAACCTTCTTTCAAACAGCCAACCACACTATTTTAATACTTGGAGTGTAGCTGGTGGTTGCTTGCCACTAACCTTTGCCTCCATGCCCCCAATGCCCACTTTGGACTTTGAGCCATATCTGATAGACTGCTGGTCTCCGGGGTAGAAGATATCGATGAGTTTAGCGTCATCTGTTCCTGGGGGGCTGTCATACAATCCTGTGGGATACAACATGGTCAACGCAAATACTTTTTATTTTAGCTGAGAGTAAATGAACAACAACGTAGCTAATTTCGAAATGCATTACATACCTTCAACATCAGATAGAGCAATAAGAAGGTCTGCTTTCATTTCAACAGCCAGTCTTGCAGCCAAGCTGTCGTTATCCTTGATGTGTATTACCTAAAAATGCAAGAAAAAAACATAAAAAAGCATGACCCCATTTAATACATGCAAACAGCTCATCATAGCCATGTATCATAACTATGCAATGTACCCTAGCCTAGGATGTCATTTTAAAGTAAGAGCAGCTTGCTGTATAAAAACTTGCTACAATAGGCCCCTCTATACTAGCATTGGCTCTGACTTCAACATAAGTCATATACTAACTTCCACATTAGCCAAGTTTTCACTTAGGTTTGCATTGGCATCAATGGAAGACTAAGTGGAAGTCCAGATTCGCCCCTCAGATGCATGAAGCAGTACTAATAAAAGTAGAAATCGTCAAAGCTAATTACATATATTTTCAAACAAATGCTAAACCAAAATGAAATATTTGTGTGGGTGGAGAAAGTAAAAGAAAATATATGCCTTATGTAATAAACCATCACAACCACACTACGCATTCCCAGCATGCCCTTCACAAAGTACCCACATTTACCCCCTGAAGGTCACTGTTTGGAACAGGGGGCGGTACAACTGCGTCATTGGTGTTGATGATGGGCACTATGTTCATGCGCAGCAGCTCGTGGAGGGTGCTGTTCAGGTTGCGACGCTTCTGCTCATCGTGGAAGTCGAGGTTCGTCACAAGGATCTATTGAAGAGGTATACGAAAGATCTCAGTATGAGGGTTTAACGTAGGCATATAGTAATTCTAAAAACATGTACTGGGGCCAAGCTTCCTACCATCCAAAACCTCTATACCAGGCAGT
Organism: Oncorhynchus clarkii lewisi; assembly: GCF_045791955.1. NCBI lineage: Eukaryota > Metazoa > Chordata > Actinopteri > Salmoniformes > Salmonidae > Oncorhynchus > Oncorhynchus clarkii. The sequence goes on from NC_092162.1 coordinate 30,102,154, forward strand.
GTCAGGGGAAGGCCCTAAAAATTGTCAAAGACTCCAACCACCCTAGTCAGATTGTTCTCTGCTACCGCACGGCAAGCAGTACCGGAGCGCCAACTCTAGGTCCAAGAGGCTTCTAAACAACTTCTACCCCCAAGCCATTAGACTCCTGAACATCTAATCAAATGGCTACCCAGACTATTTGCATTGCCCCCCTCCTTTACACCACTGCTACTCTGTTGTTATCATCTATGCATATTCACTTTAATAACTCTACTTACATGTACAAAATACCTCAACTAACCGGTGCCCCCGCACATTGACTCTATACCGGTACCCCCCGTGTATATATAGTCTCGCTATTGTTATTTTACTGCTGCTCTTTAATTACTCTGTTACTTTTATTTCTTATCTGCATTTTTTTAAACTGCATTGTTGGTTAGGGGTTCGTAAGTAAGCATTTCACTGTAAGTTCTACATTTGTTGTATTCGGCGCATGTGACAAAATAACATTTGATTTGTCAATATAACTTTGGCTAAGAAAAGGAATAGAAAAACAATACATGAATGTAGTGACATCAGACACTATGCAATTCCATCTGCAAAGAATGATACAGTAATTATTTTGTATGTGTGTTTGTACCTGTGCAGTGCAGGTGCTGTACTGGGTGAACATAGCTTCATACAGAGCCATCAAGCCACTCTGTCCAGCAGCTGCACACGCCCGGGCCTCCAGAACTGGAAGTGACTGAAGCGCAGAGAAATAGAAATCATTAGTAAAAGCCAATATGCCAATAGTTATTGATCTATTGTCATCCAATCTGTTGTGAGGAGATTTGGTATACCATTTCTTTGAGTTGGTTCTGTCCAGAGTGCAAGGCTTGTCTGACGCTCTGAGATAGCAGGATCTCGTGTCTCAGTCTCTGCCTTCCGAAAGCAACGGCCCCACTGGTGACAATCATCATCTCCCTGCCTTGGTTCTGCAGCACGGCCACCTAAGGGACAGACAACAATGAGCTCTTCTTACACACCACTTAGTGTAAGTGTTCTCTAAAGACCCACCAAACATGTAACTGAACATTACCTCAGCAGTTTCTCCCCTTAAATTTTAGAAGGTACCTTTTAATGACAATCAAAACCCACATAATCATGTCTTCAATTACAATATTCTGGAGTCTTCTATTTCTACATTATTTCTGGTTCTCATTAGTAGTTCCTGGTCATTACAACTTATGTAATTAATGACCGGGTTGTGACCTCACCTGCTCCACAATGGAGGCGAGACGCCCGAGGGCCAAGCCACACTCATCTCCCCGCGTCACCACAGCACTGCCCAATTTCACCACAATGCGCTTGGCCTGTCTGAGCTCACTGCGGTGCGCTGCTGACTTCCCAGGAGAATGGGTGACAGGGACTGCAACAGATAACAGGACATTCATTTAACACCAGTCATGTTCATTAGGGTACACCGTAGCAAAACATTACGCAACGAAAAACAAAAATGAAAGTTTCTTAGTTCAGACAGTACCCTCATATTTAACTTGTTTGCTTCCGTTTCATGCCTACTGAACATGACCCAAAATAACTTTATCCAAAACGTACTGAACAGCAGTTCTCGTCGTAAACCTTGGGTTGTCTGACAACAGCATATGTTAGGCTATTATATGGGCATACATCTGAGACTGCCAAAGAGGTGTGTTAAGCGCCAAGTGTCATCTGTAGTGGGGTGCACCAGTGCAGTGTGTTTTGGAATGGTGGAATGGGGTTGGCTACTTACACTTGGTTTGGGACACTGCCCTGGCAAAGCGTGGGCAAACATTTGCTTGCAGGCTCCTGGAACGTAGACTGGAACACAAGGCCAGCCTCTGCAACATCATGGCAATTTGATCTGAGGACAGTACACAGCTATTTATAAATCAAAATAAAGTGGGCATCCTTTAGGCTGAAATACAGGTGTACATCTGCTTGAGAGTATGCTAAACCAAATTGTCTCGTTGTAGATTAATTGGTAGAAAATAGCTTGGTGCACCAATTGTTGTCAACAGTCTAAAGCGCTGAAGTTAGCCAGCTATACTACACACAACAAAAATATAAAATGCAACATGCAAAGTTTGGTCCCATGTTTCATGAGCTGAAATAACAGATCCCAGAAATGGTCCTTTCGCACATAAAGCTTATTTGGTGCACAAATTTGTTTACATCCCTGTTAATGAGCATTTCTCATTTTCCAAAACAATAAATCCACCTGACAAGCGGCATATCAAGAATATGATTAAACAGCATGAGCACTACACAGGTTCCCCTTGTGTTGGGACAATAAAAGGCCACTTAAACATGCAGTTTTATCATACAACACAAAGCCACAGATGTCTCAAGTTGAGGGAGCATGCAATTGGCATGACTGCAGGAATGTCCACCAGATCGGTTGCCAGACAATTGAATGTTCATTTCTCTACCTCCGTGTTTTCGAAAATTTGGCAATACCTCCAATCGGCTTCAGAACCGCAGACCACATGTATGATGTGTGGGCCAGCAGTTTGCAGATGTCAACGTTGTGAACAGAGTGCACCATGGTGGCAGTGGGGTTATGAATGGTATAAGGAAGGTTAAAACTACAGACACAATTGCATTTTATCAATGCATAGAAATACGTCTGTGGTATGTCTGGGTATGTCTGTGACCAACAGATGCATAGCTGCATTCCCAGTCATGTGAAATCCATAGATTAGGGCCTAATTTATTCATTTCAATTGACTTATTTCCTCATATGAACAACCTCGGTAAAGTATTTGAAATTGTTGCGTTTATTTTTGTTCAGTATAGTTAGTTGTGTTTTTTATTTTTTACTAAGGATTGATAGCTGTAGTTACAGAAATAGTGCAAATTCAGTGCACACTGCTTATCCTACGACTAGCTAGGCTGGGCATAGACCTCCACCGTCGCGTGGCTTGATGTGGCCAGCCAGTAATACACGTGACCCCTTGACCGGTTCGTACTTAACACTATATATTCAGGCTGCAAATGTTTCGATTTCCTCAGCAACTTTACTTAATGACGAGAAAACTGGGGGGGACGACAAAATATGCGATTAACGTTACTACAATATGGCCGCTTCTAGCGGACGTTAGCTACTAGCTGACTAGCTGACTAGCTAGCGATAGACTAACGTTGAGGTAGGCAAATAGAGAATCAAAATAGAGAATTAATTCAAAAGATGTCTCACCAACAGTCAGTACTTATAAAAGTCGAAGGTTCCCGCTGCAGAAAAATTGACAACTGCTGAGCAAAGACACGTCGTCAGATTGCCACATCCACAGGCAGCCATAGACCGTGTTCCCGAAACGTGTGGGTTGTGTTGTGAACAACATAACCGTGAATCAGCGGTTCGCTTTCAAAATAAAGGTACCCCATTGAAAGTAATGCAAACAGATACAAAAATGTTGAATCATCCAAGAGCCATAGTTAAGGATGTACATAGCAATATGAATGTCCGATAAGACTGAATGGTGAGGGGATTTCTCACGGTTAAAGTCCCGTTATAAGAGCTACGACGCTAATATTTGTGTAGTCTTTAGAATTGTAATCTATGTGTAGCACTGAGTAAAATAATACATGTAATGGACCCAAAACCCATACAGTAGCTTGCAATATGAGTATGCCCCCAATGCAATTCTGAAGTCTAATACATCCACAGTGCCATTTCAAGATGTTTTACTGTCTTTTGATGAATCCAGTGGTGGTCTGTGCCGTTTAAGGTTAGGGTGGATGATACATTTTTTTATGAGCACAGACTTATTTATATTACAGCATATGGGATGACTGTCAATCATATTCCAATCACCCAGCTCAATGTAACATTGATAGGTTTAGGCTACTGATACTCGAATTTGCCCTATAACCCCTCATGAGGTTGCTACAACCGAGCCTACAAATTAAAGTTTATAACGTAGGTGCACAGATCGAAATAAAAATTGGAGTAATCAAGGTGACAGAAAGTGAAACAGTAAATACCACCTAGCACACTCTTGCCTACATCTTGCTGAACTAGGGTGTAATCATTAGTCCAAACGTTACGTTTTGCAACTAAAACGAGAGATACTATTGGACAAATTCAGGTAGGTCCATTCCAGTTTCGCTCCATTTGCTTCCGTTTAAAAAACATTTCTCAACTGAATTGGCTGAATGAACACTCCCCTGATCACCCATCACATCTACGCTCTCCTCCTCTCACATTTTCCCTTCACTTTTGGAATTCAATGCACAACACAACAGTGGTCTGATCAGGTGAAAAAATTATCTACACACAGCCTACATTGTTATCACCATATTAGCTAATGTCATAGTCAACACATAGCTACTAGAACTAACGTGTTAGTAAACTCACAATCTATTCCATTTATAAAATCACGCAGTACAGTGTAAAGCAAGAAGTTTAGCATTTACACAGATGAGCCCCAGAGGCAATAAATTAATAAAACCAAAAGCCTTACCTTGACTTGGAAGAGTTGGAGTAACTTGTTTCAGGAAACTAGGCGTATGTTACGGGTCAATACTTCACAGGAGAGCCATTTGAACGAAAACCTTTTTAACTTAATGAAAATTTGTTTTTTTTTGTAAAAATGCTTTGTGGAACATGTGAACTTTCATATTCCTTAGTAACAGGCTTGTATGCCATCTGTAAATACAACTATAATTGTTAAATTACGAGCCTAGTTGGTTAAGCCACAGAAAAAGTCAGCAACCTTCCCACTAGGCATGGGGGGGCAGGTAGCCTAGTGGTTAGAGCTTTAGGCCAGTAACCAAAAGAATGCTCGAGCTGACAAGGTAAAAATATGTAATTCTGCCCCTGAACAAAGCAGTTAACCCACGGTTCCTAGGCCATCATTGTAAATAAGAATTTGTTCTTAACTGACTTGCCTAGTTAAATGAAGATTAAATAAAAAAATAGAAAGCCATGATTGGCTGAGATAATGAGTGGGCGAGAGACGAGTTCAGATTGGTCTGCCATTCTGGCTTCTGCATATTTGAGCAGCTCAGTATGTGTATGTAATCCAGTCTAATGCATATTTTGCAGAAATTTATAGCGTAGTAGAACTGCATCAGTGTTACTCTCCACTTTCTGGAATTAGAGTATGATAGCTAAGGAGATGGAGAAAACACCTGTCTCCGGATTACATCTTCAAACTCAGGGCAACCATGGCACCCGTGACAGGGAGAAGTGTCCATCCATGATGTACAATACCAGTCAAAGTTTGAACACTCATTCTAGGGTTTTTTCTTTATTTGTACTATTTTCTACATTGTAGAATAATAGTGAAGACATCAAGACTATGAAATAACATATATGGAATCATGTAGTAACCAAAAAAGCGTTAAACAAATCTAAATATATTTTATATTTGTGATTCTTCAAAGTAGCTAGCCTTAGCCTTGATGACAGCTTTCCACACTCTTGGCATTCTCGCAACCAACTTCACGAGGTAGTCACCTGGATTGCATTTCAATTAACAGGTGGGCCTTGTTAAAAGTTTATTTGTGGAATGTCTTTCCTTCTTAATGTGAGTGCGCCAATCAGTTGTGTTGTGACAAGGCAGGGGTGGTAAACACAAGATAGCCCTTTTTGGTAAAAGACCAAGTCCATATTATGGCAAGAGCAGCTCAAATAAGCAAAGAGAAACGACAGTCCATCATTACTTTAACAGGGATTGGGCTGGCTGTGGTCTGTCCTGGGGCTACACTGGGCTTTAGCACTGCTGTAGGCTTCTCTGGACCTGCTGAGGGTTTGACCGGTGTTGGTTTTGGCTTGGGAGTTGCAAAAGTGGGCTTGGGACCAGTAGTCGGCTTGGTACCAGCATCTGTAAGGGCCACAGCTGAAAAATGACATGGGAAATTCAATTGAATACAGCTTCAGTTATCCCCTCGGGATAAATTATTAAGGCCTCTTGTTAACTTGTTGTCCATACAGGCAGTGGTCAGAGATATGATATTTAAGGCTGACCTGTGGGCTCAGCACACCCCCTGACGTCACAGTGATCCCACAGCAGCTTCTGGCCTCTTCCTATGAAGCACCATGGCTGAGTGTCAACATCTGTGTTTCTGGACCAGAGTCAATGCACAACAGTGAACAGTTGTGGGTCTATGCAACAATGTGTTTAAATGTGAGAAAGTATATAAGGTGTCTTTTTATACAAATACTCTATGTATTGTGTGACAAATGTATTTATTTGTCTTAAAGGCAATTTAAGTGTTGGAGTGCTGTTCTAGGATCAGCCTCCCCGTCCATATAATCAAAATAATTATTATCTAAAAGGCAAAATTTATCACATATCAGTACTGATACTCTGACACTCATAGTGAATATGTGACCTGACCTGAAGATGTTATGAGGGCCCAGTCCATCGGCATCCTCAAAGTCATTGAAGGGATCAGCGCCTTTCTCCAGGATAAAATGGGAGTTCCAGTGGAGACATTAATCTCCATCGTCTGTCTAACTCACATTGACGCGATACGACATCCTGTCATACTTGAGCTTGTAACAGTTGTCGTGACTTTTACTTTAATTTATCTGATGACTGTTATTTATCTGATCAACTAACTATGCTTAATTGTTACCCAATTAAATTAATCATGTAATAATTAACTCATTAGGATTTGGGGCACCACGAGAGTGGTTCTTTAAAGGGTTACCTTCTCCCGAATTTAACTCTAGAGGTTTTTACCTATCACATCCATAAAACAGTAAATGTATGAATCATAAACTCGTATCATATCATCATTCTGAACAGTCGTAACCTCCTGCGTCTGCAAAAAACCCAGCCTTATGATTCAGTACTACACAAATTGGTTTCATTATTTATTTCCTAGCTAACAAATTGATGAGACAGAATAAACATACACACTTAATACATGAGAAAAGGTCCCTAGTGGACTGACATAACATATGGTGGAGGGAGAGAAACAGACACTTATTGTTGATACATTTGTGACCCAATTCATGAAACTAGGCATATGTCGCAAGTCACGACTTCACAGGAGAGCCGTTTGAACGTAAATATTTTTTTTAATCAAAATGCATTTGTTGGCAGAAAAGCCTTCTTGAACATGTGAACTTTCATGTGCCTTAATAACAAACGTGTATGCCATCTGTAAATATGAATACAAATGTTAAATTACGAGCCTTGTTGGTTGAGGATCAAGCTTTGAAATCAATTAAATTATAGTATGATAGCTAATGCCGTACCCTAACTGGCCACGCGCCATCATGCGCCAATTGATTTTTTCCCCCCACAACAAACGCGATCACAACACGCAGGTTAAAATATAAAAAAAACTGAACCAATTATATTAAACATTAGACATTTAAGGCAATTTAGCTAGCTAGCTTGCTGTTGCTACCAAATTTGTCCTGGGATATAAATGTTATTTTACCTGAAATGGACAAGGTCCTCTACTCCGACAATTAATCCACACATAAAACGGTCAACCAAATCATTTCTAGTCATCTCTCCTCCTTCCAGGCCTTTTCTTCTTTGGACTTATATGGCGATTGGCAACTAACTTTCATAACGTGTATTACCACCACTGACCTCCGTTCATCTTCAGTCACCCACGTGGGTGGGTGGCGCGTGGGGAGGAGGAGATGAGATGGCGCGTGGGTATCCGCTTCTATAAACCAATGAGGAGATGGGAGAGGCAGGACTTTCAGCGCAATCAGCGTCACAAATAGAACTGACTTCTATTTTAGCCCGTGGCAATGCAGACGCTAGTTGGCGCGCGAGCAGTGTGGGTGCAATAATTGAATTTTGCAACGCGAGCGCACGCAACGCAAGCGGTGTAGTCAGCATGTAAAGAGATGGAGAAAACACCTGTCTCCGGATTACATCTTCAAACTAAGGGTAACCGTGGTATGGCATTCCTGACAGGGAGATGCATCCGGCATCATGCATGATGATGTATACAGGTAAGATAGTCTAGCGTTAGCTAGCTACATTTTCAGATATTACACGTTTCTAATTTTGACAGAAAGTGTACTGTTAGCTGGCTGGCTCCTTAGCTGACGTTATTACTTGTTTCCCAGAGCCGTTTGCTTTTCTAGTTAGAGCCTAATGTTAGCTAGCTAACATTGGACCTGGTTGGTTAGCTTCCAGCACTGTGGCATTGTTGGCACTTTATTTATTGTTGTTTAACTAGCTAACGTTAACTGGCTGGCTCATTAGCTAACGTTACATGACATGTGTGATCTTAAATGTTGTTCATTATTTACCTAGCTAGCTATATGTCTTATGTCTTAAGCTAAAGTGTACTGTTAGCTAGCTAGCTAACGTTAGATGGCTGGCTCCCTAGCGGACGTTATTATTTGTTTCCCAGAGCTGTTTGCTTTTCTAGTTAGAGTCTAGTGTTTGGCATTGCTGGCACTTTGTTCATTGTTGGTAAACTAGCTAACGTTAGCTGGCTGGCTCTTTAGCTAACATTACGTGACGTGTGTACAACACCCACTGAATATGGCTGGTGTCAGTAAACATCTGAAAAAAAGCGTAATGAAATTGTTGCCAGCAGAGCTGGTTAGGCTGTTTTCATGTTATTGAGAGGTAAACTAAGCATCAGCCAGAGCATCAAGTGTACGCTCCGAGAGTGAAACCAGATGGGTGGGGCTAAAGCATAAGAGGGTGTGATACCAAAACATTCAAAGGCGATTTTCTCAAAAGTGAGTTTATAAGTTGATCAACTTTCAAATCACCATTACTTTCCCATTGTTCCTCTGAGTCTCTACTTTTATCCAATGTAAAAAATCGAATTTCACATTTGAATCCAGGTGGTGAGTCACATTTTAGGAACTATTCTCACAGTAATCATTATTTTGCACATGAACTGCCGCCCGTTTGGAGTAAGAAATCATGAATGCATTTACTTTTAAATGTCTTCGTTCGCCGTGGATCTCTGTTGGAACCAGCTCTCCTTAGGAAGGGTGTTGGGCCTTTCAGCGGCACGGTTGTAAGGCTCTGATTGTCCAAAAGGGGTCACCCCTCCCCAGTCTTCTACTGTTGTTCACTCTGGAAGATGCTCGTTGGAAGATAGGCTAGCCAGCGGTGTTGACGGTTCCCATTGGTGATACTAGTAGTAGAATACAGTGATTCGAGAAGAGTAGTAGAATAGGATGGTTTGAAGAGTAGTAGAATGGTCCTACTTAAATTCATTTTTCTAGATATTTAACTAAGGACAGCTAATCAGCCGTACTGTGATTGTCCGGGAGGCGAGCTTCTTGCGTCTTTCGGGGCTTGGATACCTACTGTGCAAATTTTATAGAAGACAAATGATCTCTTAAAATCACATTCTTATCTTAACAAAAATACTTAGAAAATGTTTCATATTTCATATACGAAGTATAGGATGGAGACTTTGTACATGTAGTGTATACTGTATATACAGTATTTCCTTTATAACCTTTAATGACATCACAAAATAACAACCTATATGACATTATTATTATTTAGATTACCACTGACCATTCCCCACGTTCTTATGTTAGAAATATTGTTCCAGTATTCGCTTTAGAATGTGGTAGAGTTTCGGGTAGACAAAGGAACATTCCTGCGTGGATTTGGAGAGGGATGTTCTCTGGATTTCCTCTCCTTTAATCTACAACAGGGCGGAAGGTGTCAACCCTCCACCAGCTCCCTCCTCTCCCCCTCTATGGGTGAGAGAGAGTCTGGTTACTGTCATCCATTGCACAGCTGATCTGACCCATTAGGATCCTCACAGGACAGTCATGACAGTCTCCCTCTGGTAGGTTCAATCTTGGAAGGATTCTGCAAGTTGAAATTAACACAAAAATGACAACAGGATGTCCTGGTTTGTGGATCATCGTGGTTTACCCTGGTAGGATTTCTGCAAGCTGCAGACCACCACAAGAATGGCCAGGGGATGTCCTGGTTGCGGATCGTCGTTCTGGACCCATCGTCCGGTTGTCCAGGCTGGTGGATCTAGGCAGTAACTTAGATAGATGTTAATAATGCAGAACACTCAAGCAATACATCATTACATTTCTTCTCCAAATGAGTGGCGTTGTGGCACTAACTAGTGGTTGTATGGGGAACTTGTTTGTGGCAGTATCACTTCCTAAGTGTCAAAGAAAATGAAACAAAAATGAATAAAAATACAGAGAAAATATATACAAAATATAGTTACTACACCCTAATTATCTAATTGGACCATATTCTATATACGTCCACGGTCTTGCTAAATTCCATTTTCATGGCATTTTATCTAATGTCACATCTACAGTACAGCGACTCTACTTAGTGGTGTGTTGCTGAGGGCACTATCGTAAATTGGTAACTACATGATAAGTCTACAGCTGTAAGGCATTAGCTTCGGACAGTCTACAGGGATGACCTATGGACCCCTGGGAAGAAATTGGTGATTCATGTAGCTGTGGAGTCAAAGGGGCGTCAGGGTAAATGTTAAATTTTACCAGGGCTGGTATTTTGCTCGTACCCTTAAGTGATCCTAGTATAAATCCTCATTAAATGTTCCATTGTGCATGTGTAATTATGCTTAGACAAGCGCACACGCTAAGGTAAAGAAAACCAAGTATCCTGGTAAGCTGCAACCTGTTCAGAATGAGTCTGACGTCATCAGATCATTTCCATGCCAATGACCAGTAAGTCAGTAAGAATTGGTGCCGACCTTAAAACCTGTTGTGACTAGGGGGCAGTATTTTCATTTTTGGAAAAATAATGTTCCCAAAGTAAATGGGATATTTTGTCAGGACAAGATGCCAGAATATGCATATAATTGACAGCTTAGGATAGAAAACACTCTAAAGTTTCCAAAACTGTAAAAATATTGTCTGTGAGCATAACAGAACTTATATTGCAGGCGAAAGCCTGAGAAAATCCAATCCGGAAGTGACTCATGTTTTGAATGCTCTGCGTTACGATGCGTCCCTATTGGGCTATCAACCAGATTCCCTTTTCTACGTATTCCCCAAGATGTCTACAGCATTGTGACATAGTTTCACGCCTCTATGTTGAAGAATACCCGTAAGCGGCTCCATTGCGCAAGTGGTCACCTGATGGCTCTCAGAGTGATTCTTGCGTAAAATACAGAGGTAGCCATTCTTCCTCTCGCTCCTACTGAAAAACCAATTGTCCCGGTGGATATATTATCGAATAGATATTTGAAAAAAACCTTGAGGATTGATTATAAACAACGCTTGCCATGTTTCTGTCGATATTATGGAGCCAATTTGGAATGTTTTTCGGCGTTGTCGTGACCACAATTTCTGGTCGATTTCTCAGCCTAACGTGAAGAACAAACGGAGCCATTTCGCCTATAAAAATAATATTTTGGGAAAAAAGGAAAATTTGCTATCTAACTGGGAGTCTTGTGAGTGAAAACATCCGAAGCTCATCAAAGGTAAACGATTTAATTTGATTGCTTTTCTGATTTTCGTGACCAAGTTACCTGCTGCTAGCTGGACATAATGCTATGCTAGGCTATCGATAAACTTACACAAATGCTTGTCTTGCTTAAGCTCTAAAGCATATTTTGAAAATCTGAGATGACAGGGTGATTAACAAAAGGTTAAGCTGTGTTTCAATATATTTCACTTGTGATTTTCATGAATAGGAATATTTTCTAGTAATATTTATGTCCGTTGCGTTATGCTAATTAGTGTCAGATGATGACAATGATCCCGTTCACGGGATTGGAGTTACAACAAGTTAAGCCATATGCCAAGGGGACCTGTAGTGGTTTTACTACAAGTCAATGTGTCTTACACCATTCTAGTGGCGATAGGTATGAAGGAGTCTATTTCATAGATATGTTATCCACTAAGTGATCATGGTGATCATGACTTCAATAACTTTCCTCCTGAATGGAGGGTTCTATTTATTAGCGGCTTGTGTGTTAACCATCAGAAGAGTGTTTTGGAGATTCACTTCCACGTGTTGCAATCTGAGTGACTACTACATCCTCTGTCGCTGTTATCAAGGGCAATTTGAATTGTTAGGTCTCTAACCTTCTTACTGATTGTGGCTGGACTGATTGTTGCTGGCATTGGTACTGGTTCCCAAGGGGACCAGCTATCCTACCGATTTATTCCGAAATGTTATCCTACCGGAACACATGATTAGAGCAATTTACTAGTTGCATTGTAGTTGAGACTGCACATGGCAAGGAATGATTATTGTTACAATTTTTGGGGGGAGAGATGGAAAGTCCACTGGACTTCTTTTACGACCAGTGTGGGACACCACAGTGATATCTCAGATATATTCTAAGGTTATCCCCATCGAGGGGCTTGTCCACTCCTCTCTGTTATCATGGGGAAGTTTACAACTTGATTTGTTTCCTGATCGGGCGGCTACGTACATTGTTATATGTAGTCTCGACCCCCCCACTGGCCTCGATGAGGCTCATCATGGGCCTGGGCTAGTATTTCTCCCTTTTGTGTTTCGGAACCTCCCCACCAGTGATTGTTGTTGGTGTCCGGGGCACAAACACAAAAGGTCTGACCCTTTGTACGAGTTGCCAGCAGCTGCGTTGTTAGTAGATTAGCTATAACCTTTCAACCAAATCTCCTGGTGTTTGTGCTTCAAAAAGCTCAGTGACTGTCATGGCCTGCCATTCACCACAGCGTCCTTGTGTGGCAAGCATTCCAGTACCTGCAAACTGAGACGAGGATATCTTTCTGCGATATCACACAGTGTTTCACCAGTGTGAGTCATCCGGTCAGTGGCGTGACTGATGCCGTTAGTTTCACTGTAAGGAGTTTCAGTCCCCCTTAAAGCGGAAAATTTATCATCGGAAGCAGAGACCAGTCTGAACATTGATACATTATTTCCTGAGACTGCCGTGGTGCTTGCGGAAGTGTCTGAAGAACAAGAAGTTAATCTTAGCTACAGTATCGCATGACTCCAAGGAGGAGGGAAGTTGCTCACTCACAGAGACTACTTGCTCGAAGTCATGAGAAGAATAGTCAATCAAATTTGAATGTGACAAGATATCGTAATATCCGCTTGAATCAGATTCTGCAAAGAGGTTTCGAAGCGTCTTTTTCCCAAGGGGTCCTTTCGACAGATACTCCTTGTGGATGACTTTGTTTCACCCAGCAAATTACTTGTGACTATACTTAGCGAGATAAAATGATCCATCAAGTCTGCTCCGAGTAGCAGGTGTTCAGTTTCGAGGCTGGTAACATACACAGGGTGAACAAGCGATACGTTTTTAGAAGTGATGATTCAGCATGAGTCGCATTGGGAGAGTCAAAGTTTAGTGTCGCATCGTTTTGTTTTTAACCAACGTTTAGCTGGATGCAAAGCCCTTTTGAGATCATTGAACAATGTTTGAGAGATGAGCAATATTGTCGAGCCTGAATCAATTAGCGCATCATGGATTAAGCAGTCCTCCAGGACTGGTCAATGATTTGATTATCATTGAAACCTTTGTTAGCCTTGTTACACTTTGTGTGGGTTGGGTGCAGGAACATAGTGATCAGCTTGATTGTTGCGGTACCTATGTGGTTGGCCACGTTCTTTATAGTTATTTTGACAGCATGGCTATTGGTATCGTGGTTTCGTGGTAGAGACCGTTGTTGTGTGACATCTCTCAACACTCCTATTGTAACGATTCTCGTTGGTGGAAGGAGAGGAAGACCAAAATGCAGCGTGGTAAGTGTTCGTCATATTTTAATTAAAAAACTGAACACTACACAAAATAACAACGAAGAGAAAACGAAACAGTTCTGCCAGGCGAACAGACACTAAACAGAAATTAAACACCCACAACCAAAATGGGGAAAACAGGCTACCTAAGTATGATTCTCAATCAGAGACAACGAACAACACCTGCCTCTGATTGAGAACTACTAGGCCAAACACATAGAAATATAACAACATAGAAAAAAGAACCTAGGCTACCCACCCCAACTCACGCCCTGACCAACCTAACACAAAGACATAAAAAAGGAACAAAGGTCAGAACGTGACAGTACCCCCCAAAGGTGCGGACTCCGGCCGCAAAACCTGAACCTATAGGGGAGGGTCTGGGTGGGCGTCTGTCCGCGGTGGCGGTTCTGGCGCAGGACGTGGACCCCATTCCACCATAGTCTTTGCCCGCTTAAGTGGTGCCTTTGGAGCGGCGACCCTCGCCGCCGACCTCAGACTGGGAACCCTTGCAGCGGGCCCCGAATAGATGGGAGACTCCGGCAGCGCCGGACAGGCGGGAGACTCCGGCTGCATCGTAGTGGAGGGCGACTCCGGCAGCGCCGTATTGGAGGGTGACTCCGGCAGCGCCGTATTGAAGGGCGACTCCGCCAACTCCGGAGTGAAGGGCGGGTCCGGCAGCTACTGACTGACGGGTGGCTCCGGCCGCTCCTGACTGACGGGCGGCTCCGGCAGCTCAGGACAGACGGGCGGCTCCGGCAGCTCAGGACAGACGGGCGGCTCCGGCAGCTCAGGACAGACGGGCGGCTCCGGCAGCTCAGGACAGACGGGCGGCTCCGGCAGCTCAGGACAGACGGGCGGCTCCGGCAGCTCAGGACAGACGGGCGGCTCCGGCAGCTCAGGACAGACGGGTGGCTCCGGCAGCTCAGGACAGTCGGGCGGCTCTGGCAACTTAGGACAGACGGGCGGCTCTGGCAGCTCAGGGCAGACGGGCGAACCTGGAGGGAGGAGATGGAGAGACAGCCTGGTGGAGCCTGTGGCAGCCCCACGCACCAGTCTGTCTCTCCGTCTCCTCCCTCCAAGTTCGCCCGGGCTGTGGGTGTGCACTGGAGTTCTGGTGTATACCACTCTCACCTCTCCCTTAGGCTCAATGCCCACATTCGCCCGGCATGGGCGGAGCGCTGGCATAGGACGCACTGCACCCTCCCAGTGCCCCGGAGACACAGCACGCAGAGCCGGCGCAGGATATCCTGGTCCGAAATGGCGTACCGGAGACCAGATACGCTGAGCCGGCACAACACACCCTGGCTGGATGCCCACACTTGCATGGCACTTGCGGGTGGCTGGCCTATAGTGCACCGGGCTATGAGCGCATACTGGCGACACCGTGCGCTTGGCCGCATAACACGGTGCCTGACCAGTACTGCGCTTCCTCCGGTAAGCACGAGGAGTGGGCTCAGGTCTCCAACCCCCCCCCCCCAAATTCTTTGGGACTCCCTTTCGTGCCTGTCGCGCTGCCGCGCTACCTCCTTATATCGCCGCCGCTCAGCTCTCGCTGCCTCCAGTTCTTCCTCGGGGCGGCGATATTCCCCAGCCTGTGCCCAGGGTCCCTTACCGTCTAAAATTTCCTCCCATGTCCATGAGTCCAGAGAACGCTGCTGCTCTATACCACGCTGCTTGGTGCTTGGTTGGTGGGTATTTCTGTAACGATTCTCGTTGGTGGAAGGAGAGGAGGACTATAACAACATAGAAAAAAGAACCTAGGCTACCCACCCCAACTCACGCCCTGACCAACCTAACACAAAGACATAAAAAAGGAACTAAGGTCAGAACGTGACACCTATCCCTGATAACGCACCCCCTACCTGGAGTGAGTACTCCTGTTCAATGTTCAAAACCGAGATGCCAGGGCTCTTAGCGTGGCTCACTTTTGATGCCTCAAAAGCTGTGCTCACAAGCTCTCTGAGTTTTGAGATTGGCAAACCAACGTGGGCTGTAGGGCCCAAGTAGTTAATGAAGTTGAGGATACATGTTCGACAGAATTTTTTCGTCGCAGAACCTCTGAAATCTATTTTCAAAGCCGTGGCAAGTTTCGTATAGTGTCTCGTATAATGTCTCCGTGTCATTTGGCTTCCCTGGAACGGGGTCAAAGGTGTGGAGGTTTTTGCCGATTTTGTCATGGTGTTCCTTGCAAAGTGCGCAGAGAGGGTTGGCTTCATCCTGTGGGGAAGTATGGGCCGAAAAGCCAAGAGGAGAAGCCAAGCTTTGGCATTGTTGGCAAGGAGGCGACATATTACTCTGTGCCGAATGGCCAAGAGGAAAAGACTGAGGGACACCTGAGAGAGGCAAAGTCTGAAACCTTCTATCGTCTACACTCCTTTTTGTACCGAGCTCCAGTTGCGATTTTGATTGGGTAGGGTAGTCATGCTGTAGCGCGTGACTGTTCTGGAATTCCTCCAGATGGTACCTAAGGGTGGTATTCTGCTAAATCGCAGGGTCCACTTGGGTGCTTAGAGTACTTATTTTAGACATGTGAGTGTCGCAGTTGCTCCTTTCGGTCTCATACTTATCTGTCATGGTTTGCAGGTAGAAGTCTTGAGTGCGGAGCAAGAGATTCAGTGATGAGATGTCCTCCGCTTGCTTAGAGATCATTTTGTTCACCTGGGTTCTCTCATCGTTCATTTGGTCAGCGACTTCAATGAGTTCAGCGGTTTAGTCATCCAACTTGGTTATTGTGTTCATAAGCTGATCGTCTTTGGTCTGCAGCATTTGGACTAGAACATTATTGCTTTGAATGTTGTTTATCAAAACTGCATGCATTCTATCAAGTTGCGCGCCCCTGTTCATAGATAACTCAACAGATTTATCTAGTTTGAGGATTGTGTTCCTGCAGAAGATGATTTTGTTGAAGAGTTTGTGCTCGTTCGTCATCATAAGGTTTTGCTATTTCTTTTAAATGTTCCGTTTTCAAACACAGTTCCTTGGATAGCGGTATTTTCCCCTTTACTGCGGTTGTCATTAGTTTCCTGGTTCTCTCCACCTGTCCCTTCATGTCAACCGTGTTTTGCTCGTGCTTCTGCTGTGGTACTGGAACAATGTTAATCTCTGCTGGCGGCCATGTATCAGGGCTGAACTGGAGAGAACCTTTACAAGGCTTGCGCCCCGCCTCCCACCGGGGTCCATCCATTAGCACTCATGGAGCTCACCCACCCTCTTTATGGAAGTAAATCGCTACCAAGAAAGCCACCTTCATAAAGAGGTGTTTCACGGAGGCAGACTACAACGTTTCGAAAGGCAGCTTTGCCAAAGCTGAAAAGACCACATTCAAATCCTAGCTCGCCATTGACCAGGTCCTAGCTGGTCGCAGGCGGCGAACCCCCTTCATAAACCTGGAGACCAAGGGATGGCGCCCCACTGGCATGTCCATCCACCCCACATGGCAAGCAGATATAGCAGGCAAATACCCTCAGTGTAGAGGCTGCTAAGCCTTCATCCAAGCGAGACTGCAGGTATTGGAGGACATACTGTACCCCACATGACTCAGGCACCACCTCAATACCAGTGCACCAAGAGCAGAACAATCACCAGCTCAACTGATATGCCGCGGTTGTATCCGGTGCCCTTGCACTCTGAATGGAGTTCATTACACCCTCCTGTAGTCCTAACATGGACCATTGGCATCGTTCAGTGGCCAAGCCCACCGACTGAGACAGCAGGTCCGGTCTCAGGGGAAGTAGCCAAGGTGTCCCAGACAACAGGGACAGGAGAAGGCTGAACCAGGCTTGTCTGGGCCAGTATGGGGCCACCAAAAGCAGACGATGCTCTGCCATGCTGGTCCTGTCCAGCACTGCCTGGAACAGGGGAAAAAGGGGGGAATGAGTAAAGCTCCAGCCTGCGCCAATCGTGAGCCAGAGCATCCAAGCCCAGAGGCCCAGGTGGCTCCGACATGGAGTACCTCAGGGGGAAGTGCGCATTGTCCAGGGAGGCAAACAGGTCCACCTGCGCCCTCCTGAACTTGCTGCATCACCTGGGGATGTCGGCTCCAGTCCCAAGGTGGCGGACCCTCCCTTGGGAGCATATCCGCTGCCACATTCAGGATGCCAGGTACGTGCGCTGCGCGTAGAGACGCTAGACATCCCTGAGCCCAGAGAAGGAGCTCACATGCCATAAGGAGCTCACATGCCATACCATGTAGGCGGTGGTACTTTAGTCCACCCTGATGGTTGATGTAAGCCAATACTATGGTGTTGTCTGTTCTCACCAGGACATGTCTTCCCTTCAGATGTGGAAGGAAAGACTGCAGGGCCAGCAATACAGCTCGGAGCACTCGTGTATTGATGTGCCTGCCGCTCCAAGGGGGTAGCCAACATCCTCTGACCGACCTGCCCTTGGGTGGCGTCTGTGCTGACCTGTGCTGACCAGCTCCCGGCAGCACATCCTCAGCATCTCCACCCCACCTGAGAGAAAGGGGTCACAGCGCCACCTCAACAATACCATGAGGCACTGTGTGGTCATCCGCAGCTGGCGGTGACAGTTGCGCTTCGGGTGCAGCCAGTGGGAGTTGAGTCACTGTTGAAGAGGCCGGAGATGGAGCAGGCCCAGGGGAATCAACAATGAGGCCTCTGTCAGCAAGCCCAACAGGCTTTGGCAGGTTAGGGCGGATACCACCCGCCCCTGTCAAAAGTGATCGAGGCAAGGTGAGATTGCCTGAACCCTTCTGGTGGACAGGCGTGCTCTCATGAGGACTGAGTCCAGCTCCATGCCAATGAAGGCCACCCTCTGGGTGGGCGTCAGACGACAGTTCTTGTCGGTTACAGTAATACCCAGCCCGCCGATGTGGGTCAGGAGCATGTCTCTGTCTGATAAGAACTGTGTCCTGGTCAGGGCACAAATCAGTCATTCGTCCAGGTAATTGAGAATCAACACTTATTGAAAGTGCGGGGTGCCAAGACCCGTTCCTTCGAAAGCGAATCGGAGGTACTGCCACTGAGCTGGGTGAACAGGAACATGGAAGTATGCAACCCTCAGGTACAGCGTCACAAACCACTGGTCCCTGGACACGGCCTGCAACACACGGCTGGGGACAGTATGTGGAACCTCAGTAACTTTAAGTACCCATTGAGGTTCAGAATCGGTCGAAATCCTCTGTCTCTTTTTGGGACCACAAAATAAGTGGTCAGAGTGGGGTGTTCTCTCATTATGTGTCTGGAAGTAGATAGCAAGCCAGCCAATGTTAGCCAGTTAGTTTGGGTGCTTCACTACTGTGAGGTCAGAACGTTCTGATCAACCCTACTCATCGGTTATAGCGTCCAGTGTGCGCTCTGAATGCTCCGAGAGCGAAACGCTCTGAAGAATGGACAATCTGACAGCACAGTTGCAGTCACCAAAGCTCTGGATAACATAACCGCCTAACCAGCTCTGCTAGGGCGAGTAATGTTGAGTGAGCTGTTCTCTCATTTGTGTCTGGAAGTAATTAGCAAGTTAGCTTGGGTGCTTGATTGCTGTTGATAGTACAGAAAGCTTGGATCAACCCTTAAAGAGATGGGTGGGGCTAAAGCTTAAGAGGTTGTGAACGATGCCGAAGGGGTGTTGACAAAGAAGGGCTCTCCAGTAGTAGTTCCAAAACATTCAAAGGACATTTTCTCAAAAGTGAGTTTACAAGTTTATCAACTTTCAAAGCAAAATTACTTTCCCATTGTTCCTCAACTGTAGTGTATGATATACCATTTTGTCTCTACTTTTGGACATTTTCTCAAAAGTGAGTTTACAAGTTTATCAACTTTCAAAGCAAAATTACTTTCCCATTGTTCCTCAACTGTAGTGTATGATATACCATTTTGTCTCTACTTTTATCCAATGTAAAAAACGCAATTTAAAATGTTGCTACATAAGCCCGATTTGAGCCTATCGGTCACATTTGTGAATCACAAAAGACAAAAGACATTGGTTTGATTCATTCTGAAAAGTGCCACATTCAGTTATTCAAGGGAAAGGGGATACCTAGTCAGTTGCACAACTGAATGCATTCAACCGAAATGTGTCTTCCACATTTAACCCAAGAGGTGCGTGGGATGCCTTAAACGACATCATCGGCACCCGGGGAGCAATTGTTGTTGGGGGTTAACTGCCTTGCTCGAGGGCAGAATGGCAGATGTGTTGTTATTAAGCCTACTGACTGTCAATACTGATAGTGGCTAATATTTAACACAATAGAAATAGGAAACAGAGAAAGTTAATTAATTATTATAATTAAGATATTCAAGAGGGCCCATCCCTGCAAGTTAAAAGGCTGTACAATTAAAATTCTGCATAATGCATTTCATACTCTTTAATGTGACAAAGTTGATATATCGATATACTTAATTTTGTTGCCATATGACTGGTTTCACAATTGTCTCCAGTGATTATAAGATAAAATATATCTAAAACAAGTATCATTAATATTTACAATCCCCTTATCCAAATGGATTACTAATTTACCTAGCTCTTTTCAATAGCTCTCATGAAATTGTAAATTACACTGCATGGAGAATGATGTTATTTCTATCGGAAAATATTAAGTAGATACTTTTTCCTCTTGCGTAAAGGTGGCTGAATTATTAGGACATTAAGTCGATGTGAGAATATGGCATATCTATAGACACCTCTGCCACACCTTCATTAGATATTAGATATCCACCCAAAAAGAAAAGCAGGTGAATAGTGTGCTATTCTCATGCCTAAGTTCAAGGTCAGAATACGTGTTGAGAGAAAATCGCTTAAAAAGGGAATCATCCCCTTTGAGTATCATAAGGAGCAGAGTCAGCATTCTTGGGCATTCTGGATAGAACTAGGAGTTGGAGGTGCGTTACAGATCAAAATTGGTTTGGCGTTCGTACCGTTGTGGTCGTGACCTGGGCACAATGCCAGGTGGAGACAGTCCTTGAACGCCCCCACACAAAACGAGAACAGAGGGGTCATGCTGTCCGCCCCCAGGAAAGACACTAGGCCCGCTGGGAAACTACACAGGACCCCAATACGGCTTAAGTGTTTCGTGACAGGCAGCTGGTGGGGCACCCCACCATGCCAGGCTGTGTACTCCCCGTCAAAGAATTCCATGGCCCAGGAGTCAGAGCCGCGACCCAGCCAGCAGTCCTCGGCCCGGCCCTTGCGGGAGATGGTGGGGTAGGTGAGGCCCAGCTCCCAGTAAGTCTTCCCAGCCACATCTATCTCCCAGTAGTGACGCCCGGAGCTGAAGCCCTGCAGGCTGATCACGTTGAGGGTGGTGTCAAAGCGTCCTGGGAGCTCTGGTAGTTCCTGCCAGGTGTCTGTGTAGGTGACACTGTCACCTTGCAGGGAAATGACCAGCTTGGGGTGTGCTGTCTCTGGGTCCAGGGACACCTCTGTAGAATCTGTTGACAGAGGTGTAATTTTCCCATGAGAAAATACTATATTTAAAATACTATATTATAATTGGCTGGATGTTTCAAGGCATAACCACTTTCAAGGCATAACCAGTTTTAATAACATGCAGCATGTTTTTAAGTACAAAAACATGCTGTATGTTATAACGGCTTACCTTCACTTATAAATTATAGATGTAAGAAATGTATCCATAATGAAATACACTTTTTGAATTGTTTTAGAATTTCTACAGTATTCTGATAGACCACTAGGTGTAGAGGATCCATGGTACAAAAAGATCCTGCCTATCTCTCCACTTCCAGTTGTACTTAGCTATGTTTCCATTAACCTGTCCAGTAACTTTTTTTTTTGACATTTAGAAAGATTGCATTGAAAATAGATGCAACAATTGCCTGCTACGGTGCGTTTCCATTGAACTATCTTGTGTCAATAAAAACAGCTGGATGTAATGATGTCACCCCCCCCACGAAAGCCACATTTGACATATTCTAATAATTCTCATGTGCCAACGTATCGTCACGGTCCATGCCATGGTGAAACTTGCACTCCTGTAGATCTGAAATAATTGGATCATGAAACTTGCATCTAGCCAACAAGAAAAGCAAGAAGAAGTAATTCAGATATTATTGAAAGTCAGGACAATCCTTGTCCTGCAAAGAAACATATATATTTTTTTATAGTTTACAGCAGTATACATTTAGAATGAAATGTGGAGTGGATCTTTATAATTACATGATGGCATCATGTATTCCGAATACCTTAAAAATGATTTGGCAATCATCATTTATTTGAAAAACTGTTTCAATCATTATTTGTCGCAATAAAGAAACTTAGACAAAATAAAAATCCCCCCTGTCGAATGGATACAAATGTTGTATCTTTAGAAAATGTCTCCTATATCTGCCGTTTACATTACACATGTTGCAAAGATTTGTTTTGCGACATTGCTTTTGTCGAAAAAACCTGTGTCAATGGAAACCTGCCTAGTGACATCATAGCATTTTGAGATTTAAATCATAAAGTTGAAAGATGTCATGGATTACTAAGGGTACTCACAGCTCTTGATGAGTCTCTTGGTAATGGGGGTCTGGGAGTGGATGAGTAGCAGCATATTGTTGGTGAGGGTGAGAATTTGGTCAGCTTTAGGCTCATCCAGGTTCACTTTGCTTGGGTCTGTCCTGCTCAGCAGATCCATCACTCTGGGTGAGAGAGAGGACAATTACCAACATTTAAAGCCTGGTTTCATAGACTAAATGTAACATAGTAAATGTAAATCAAATCAATCAAATGAGTATGATATGTTACGTTTGGTATGGTTAAATAAGACAGATGGTTACTTAAGGCAAAAACAAAAGTAGGGTGGATGGGTTGGCGTATAATGCAAACATCTAGCAACTGAAAGGTTGAGAGTTTGAAATCTCATCACAGACAGTTTTAGCATTTTAACTAATTAGCAACTTGTCAACTACTTACTACTTTTTAGCTACTTTGCATGTTAGCTAACCCATCTCCTAACCCTAAACTTAACCCTTTTAGCTAACCCTTCCACTAACCTTAACCCTTTCACATAACTCCTAAACTTATCCCTAACCCCTAGCCTAGCTAAATTTAACTAGCTAGCTAACGTTAGCCACCTAGCTAGAATTCGTAACATATCATACATTTTGCAAATTTGTAATATATAACACAATTGTAATTCGTAACATGTCATACGAAATAGGTAATGGACATCCACAAATTAATACATACCACGCCATTCGAAACATATCATACTAAATTGAATGTTCCGGATATACATACAGAATAATATGAAATGCTCTGAGACCAGGTTGCCATTTACTGCAGTGGCTCTCACATGAACAGTAGGCAGGTTTCCATTGACCCAAAAAGACATGTGTAATGGAAACGGCAGATATAGGATAAATGTTCTAAAGATTGATAACATTTGTATCTGTTCAACAGGGGTGGATTTTTCTTTAGTAGAACTTTATTGCGACAAATGATGGAAACTGTGTTTTTCGAATAACTGATGATTGCCGAATGAATCATTTTGAAGGTATACGTAATTATAAAGCGCCACTTCACATTTACTAAATGTCTACTGCTGTAATGGCTTTCCTCCTCTTCGTCTGAAAAGGAGAGGCGAGAAGGATCGGAGGCCCAATATGCGGCGTGGTAAGTGTCCATGGTATTTATTTAAACACATAAACTGAACACTCCATGCAAAAACAATAAACTCTACACTCCATACAAAAACAATAAACGTAACGTGAATAACCGAAAACAGTACCATGTGGTGTAAAACGAAAACAATCACCCACAAAACAACAGTGAAACCCAGGCTACCTAAGTATGATTCTCAATCAGAGACAACTAACGACACCTGCCTCTGATTGAGAACCATACTAGGCCAAACACAGAAAAACAACCTAGACACACAAAACATAGAATGCCCACCCAACTCGAGTCCTGACCAACTAAAACAAACAATTAACACAAATACTAGGATCAGAAC
Organism: Oncorhynchus clarkii lewisi; assembly: GCF_045791955.1. NCBI lineage: Eukaryota > Metazoa > Chordata > Actinopteri > Salmoniformes > Salmonidae > Oncorhynchus > Oncorhynchus clarkii. Next base: position 30,125,719 of record NC_092162.1, read on the forward strand.
GTGACAACTGCTTGCAAAATCACATTTTTTTCAAGTATATAAATAATGTTTCTTTGCAAGAAAAGGATTGTCCTGACTTTCAAAATTCCTGAAATTCTTGAAGGTATATTTGTCAATTATTGCATTCTGTCCATGCTGGCTTTCGCAGGCTACTTGAGACATGAAACAGATAGGTGGGAGGGCATACAGGCTGTCTCCAATTTATTAATGCGCAATTTGCCTAAATTGGTAATGGAAATATTTCAATTTATGATCAATAATGATGATTGTAAACATCTTTGTCAATAAAATGATTTATATAAAATATATGTGCATGCGGTATTAGAAACAACAAATGTATTTGGATCAAATTACATACCTGCCTTCTATCTCTGTGTCCTAGAGTCGATGTGGAGGAATAAAGAGTGATAGTGAATACAACAGCATCAATATCAATTAAATTAGTTTATGTTGAATAGAACTGAAGAGCCAAATCACCATTGTATCAGGCAGAATAATGTCCTTCTGGGCCAGCTCAGTGGTGAGCCTGGCCAGATCCTGCTCTATCTCCTGGATGATGATACAATTATTTTCCATCAGGTCCTCCAGGGCTGTGACTGCAGCTCTCTCCTCCATCTCCAGCTGGGTCAGAGTTATCCTGAGGTCCTCATTCAGAACCCTCTGGATGTCCTCATACTTCTTCTTTATACTCGCCTTCATCGCTGAGGACTTTTTCTGGTTGTGGGACACAGAACCAGTCAATGCGAAAGTCATTGCAACATTTCACATCTTAGAGTTTATATGTTACCATGTTGTGCATGTTTTTCACCACAAATAGATGCCATAGAAATATAAATGTCAGATGTGACCATAGAAATATAATTACTAGAAGGGCCAAAGCCCCTCAGACAACTTCAATTTGACTGGAACACTCATGTGTGCATTCAATATGTCTGACATGTTATTGTGATGCTTGTGACCTCTGTTCACACAGATGAAGCCCTGTGCTGTTTACTTACAATGATTTCAGTTTGCTTTGCACTTAGTTTCTTCATTCGGAGCTTCACAGCCTCTCTTTGCCTCTTCAGACATTCCTGGTGCTTCAACTGCATCTCCTGAGGAGTGAAAAAAAAGTAGCACACACCTGATCCTGAGTCTTCATCTTCAAGGCCTTACTCTAAGTGAGATGATCAGTTATACAAATGAAGAAAAGCTGACGTAATTGCAAAGGGAAGTTGTAATAAACCAAAGACTTCTAGTCCTATGTCAATGAGCCTTAAATCAATATAGACTACCTGGCACTCTTTAACAATACCACGCTTCTAGTTTCACAAGCTCAGGTACTAGAGTATAGTGGGTAGGGTTGTGTCCTTAGAAATACGGGGATGGCCCATTCAATGAGCCATATTGGGTGTACCCATGAGGGTGCAGTCAAATTGCTGTGGTCTGAGGGGATTGTCCTTTCTAGTTATTATATTTATATGGTTATGTCAATGAGGCCCTTCATTCTCCCCTAGAAAGTATTCACCTTGACTCCACAGGTACATTATCCATTAAGGAAAGGGGGTTTTCGAGTCAGTTGTACAACTGAAATATGTCTTCCACATTTAAACCAATCCCTTTGAATCAGAGAGGTGCGGGGGGCTTCCTTAATCCACATCCATATCGTCGGCACCTGGGGAACAGTGGGTTAACTGACTTGCTCAGGGGTAGAACGACAGATTTTTACCTTGTCAACTTGGGGATTTGATTCAGCAAACGTTTGATTTACTGTCCTAACGCCCTAACCACTAGGCTACCTGCCACCCCATTATGTACCTGTAGGCTGCCACTCAAAAGAAGAAGAAAACAACCCCAGTAAGAAATACATACATAGTTTAAGTGATAATAAATTCTGTATCAACAGGAAAAGAAAACCCTCCCCATACCACCCCTTCCACATGGGCCTGAAAGCAAAGAACATAAAAATATAAAAAAATAGGTATATTTATATATATACCCAGCACAAGTCAAAAGTTGGGACACACCTACTCATTCATTCAAGGGTTTTTCTTTATTTTTTTACAATTTTTTACATGTAGAATAATAGTGAGACATCAAAACTATGAAATAAAACATGGAATTATGTAGTAACCAAAAGTGTTAAAAAAATCAAAACATATTTTATATTTCAGATTCTTCAAATTGGCCACCCTTTGCCTGGATTACAGCTTTGCACAGCCTTGGCATTCTCCCAACCAGCTTCACCTGGAATGCTTTTCCAACAGTCTTGAAGGAGTTCCCACATATACTGAGCACGTGTTGGCTGCTTTTCCTTCACTCAGCGGTTCAACTCATAACCAAACCATCTCAATGTAGGTGACAGGTAGCCTAGTGGTTAGAGTGTTGGCCTGGTAACCAAAAGGTTGCAAGATCAAATCCCTGAGCTGACAGGGTAAAAAGCTCTTGTTCTGCCCCTGTTCCTAGGCTGTCATTAAAAATAAGAAATTGTTCTTAACTGACTTGCCTAGTTAAATAAAGGTAAAATAAAAAAATTGGGTTGAGGTTGGGTGATTGTGGAGGACAGGTCATCTGATGCAGCACTCTTGGTCATATACAGTGCCTTGCGAAAGTATTCGGCCCCCTTGAACTTTGCGACCTTTTGCCACATTTCAGGCTTCAAACATAAAGATATAAATCTGTATTTTTTTTGTGAAGAATCAACAACAAGTGGGACACAATCATGAAGTGGAACGACATTTATTGGATATTTCAAACTTTTTTAACAAATCAAAAACTGAAAAATTGGGCGTGCAAAATTATTCAGCCCCCTTAAGTTAATACTTTGTAGCGCCACCTTTTGCTGCGATTACAGCTGTAAGTCGTTTGGGGTATGTCTCTATCAGTTTTGCACATCGAGAGACTGAATTTTTTTCCCATTCCTCCTTGCAAAATAGCTCGAGCTCAGTGAGGTTGGATGGAGAGCATTTGTGAACAGCAGTTTTCAGTTCTTTCCACAGATTCTCGATTGGATTCAGGTCTGGACTTTGACTTGGCCATTCTAACACCTGGATATGTTTATTTTTGAACCATTCCATTGTAGATTTTGCTGTTTTGGATCATTGTCTTGTTGGAAGACAAATCTCCGTCCCAGTCTCAGGTCTTTTGCAGACTCCATCAGGTTTTCTTCCAGAATGGTCCTGTATTTGGCTCCATCCATCTTCCCATCAATTTGAACCATCTTCCCTGTCCCTGCTGAAGAATAACAGGCCCAAACCATGATGCTGCCACCACCATATTTGACAGTGGGGATGGTGTGTTCAGCTGTGTTGCTTTTACGCCAAACATAACGTTTTGCATTGTTGCCAAAAAGTTCAATTTTGGTTTCATCTGACCAGAGCACCTTCTCCCACATGTTTGGTGTGTCTCCCAGGTGGCTTGTGGCAAACTTTAAACGACACTTTTTATGGATATCTTAAAGAAATGGCTTTCTTCTTGCCACTCTTCCATAAAGGCCAGATTTGTGCAATATACGACTGATTGTTGTCCTATGGACAGAGTCTCCCACCTCAGCTGTAGATCTCTGCAGTTCATCCAGAGTGATCATGGGCCTCTTGGCTGCATCTCTGATCAGTCTTCTCCTTGTATAAGCTGAAATTTTAGAGGGATGGCCAGGTCTTGGTAGATTTGCAGTGGTCTGATACTCCTTCCATTTGAATATTATCGCTTGCACAGTGCTCCTTGGGATGTTTAAAGCTTGGGAAATCTTTTTGTATCCAAATCCGGCTTTAAACTTCTTCACAACAGTATCTCGGACCTGCCTGGTGTGTTCCTTGTTCTTCATGATGATCTCTGATCATCATGGTGCATTTATACGGAGACTTGATTACACACAGGTGGATTGTATTTATCATCATTAGTCATTTAGGTCAACATTGGATCATTCAGAGATCCTCACTGAACTTCTGGAGAGAGTTTGCTGCACTGAAAGTGAAGGGGCTGAATAATTTTGCACGTTCAATTTTTCAGTTTTTGATTTGTTAAAAAAAGTTTGAAATATCCAATAAATGTCGTTCCACTTCATGATTGTGTCCCAATTGTTGATTCTTCAGTTTTATATCTTTATGTTTGAAGCCTGAAATGTGGCAAAAGGTCGCAAAGTACAAGGGGGCCGAATACTTTCGCAAGGCACTGTAGCCCTTACACAGTCTGGAGGTGTGTTTTGGGTCATTCTCCTGTTGAAAAACAAATGATAGTCACACTAAGCGCAAACCAGATGGGATGGCATATCACTGCAGAATGCTGTGGTAGCCATGCTGGTGAAAACTAAAGGACAGATTTACACCTGTCGAATGTCCATTGCTTGTGTTTATTGGCCCAAGCAAGTCTCTTCTTCTTATTGGTGTCCTTTTGTAGTGTTTGTTTTTCAGCAATTCGATCATGAAGGCCTGATTCATGCAGTCTCCTCTGAACAGTTGATGTTGAGATGTGTTGAGATGCATTTATTTGGGCTGCAATCTGAGGTGCAGTTAACTCAAATGAACTTATCCTCTGCAGCAGAGGTAACTCTGGGTCTTCCTTCCCGTGGCAGTCCTCATGAGAGCCAGTTTCATCATAGCACTTGATGGTTTTTGTGACTGCACTTTCAAAGTTCTTGACATTTTCAGGATTGACTGACCATCATGTGGGACATGTAATGATGGACTGTCTTTTTTCTTTGCTTATTTGAGCTGTTCTTGCCATAATATGGATTTCATCTTTTACCAAATAGGGGTATCTTCTGTATACCACCCCTACCTTGTCACAACACAACTGGCTCAAACGCATTAAATAGGAAAGAAATTTCACAAATTAACTTTTAACAAGGCACACCTGTTAATTAATTGAAATGCATTCCAGATGACTACTGCATGAAGCTGGTTGAGAGAATGCCAAGAGTGTGCATAGCTGTCATCAAGGCAAAGGGTGGTTACTTTGAAGAATCTCAAATATAAAATATATTTTGATTTGTTTAACACTTTTTTGGTTACTACATGATTCCCTATGTGGTATTTCATAGTTTTGATGAGGTGAGATCACCTTACCTGTTACTTCTAGTTATTCTGAACAGAACAGAGCCGGTATTGCCTGTTATTACTATGGCTGAGGGATTGGCATATACTGTAGAATTTGAATCATATTAATGAAAACAGAGCCAAGTACCATGTCACAAAACCAGCCAAAGATATGACAATTCTAGTCTATCAAAAGCTTTTTCTGCATCGAGAGATAGAAGTGCCCAAGGAGCTTTGGTTTCTGATGAAGCATGTAAAATATGTATTAGAAAATAGTTTAATATCTGTGTTTATCAAAGAAAGAGGGTGATGAGAGAACTGAATGGTTTTTACCTTTTAAAGAAATTGCTAAATTAGTCCTGCATTTACATCCCTTCCAAAATGAACCTTTGTGAACGGCTGTGTTAATCATTGCAAGTATGACGTAATTGGTTCCACATTTTTAAATAGACCTCAGGAGGTACCAGGTGATTTACCTTTATTCATGTTATCCAATGACCTTTTGAGTTCATGTAGAGAGATTTAGGCTCCCAGCAAGCCGGCTTCGTCAGTTGCGAGAAGAGGAGATATCTTTTAAAAAGGACTTGATCTGGCTTGGTGTTTGATTTACAATCAGAGGTGTACAATTCTTTATAGAAACTGGATAATTTTTGGTTGATTAATTTGGATTCAACAGTTGCAATTTTCACTAATTGATCATTAATGAAAAACTTGTTAGCCAATAGACGACTGGGTCGATTACCATGGAAGTAATGGTTAAGTCTAACCCGAAGGATGGCAAATTCTCCTCTCTGTCTTGTCAATAGATTTAGTTATATATTTTAGTTCTCTTCTGACTTTGAAGAAAGTAGTTGTTACCTCGTCTGAAAAAAGTGTTTGTTGACAACTTTTCCAATTCTGATATCTTCTTTATGATTCATTCCACCCAGATGCAAATGCAGTTGCATTTTTTTGTTTTTTTAAACCTTTAATGGCGTCCCATAAAAATCAGAGGATCAGATTTAATTTTTGTTAATCATTATAAATTCAAATTGTACAAAACGTAGGATTTTGTACTAAGGAAGCGTTAAAGTGCCATCTTGTGGTTATTTTAGGAAATTATGAATCTGTCAGAAGCATGATGATCAGATAGACTCATATGTCTAATTTCTATTTTCTTGATTAAAGAAAATAGAGTAGATTCTAGTAGGTTGGGGAGAATGTTTTGTGCCTGTTTGAATAGAAAGTGTGCTCTTTTGCTTCAGGGATATGAGCTCGCCAGGCATCAAGGGTTGTAATCAGAGAGCATATGTTGGAGAGCCTTGGTTGCTTTTGGCTTGTAGTTGGTCTTATTAGATTCGTCCCGCATATCCAGAATGGCATTCATGTCTGTCCTGATAACCAGTTGGAATTCAGTTAATTCTAACAATAAGCTAACAGAAGTTATTATCCAATTTGATACATAGATATTTAGCAATACTGTATTTCCTCCATTCATACCATACTTTAAAACTATAGGCCTATTATAAACCTGGGTGTTTGTGTATCAGTATGTGTGTGTTTGAGAGAGAAAGAGACAGTTCCATGGGTGTCTGCCTCTTTATTGGCTGAAGTCCAGGAAGTCAACGGAACACACTGTCTGATTTGTTCCATCAAACTTGACAGGAGAGTCCTCATATTACATTACACACTGTAGTTCCTTGAACAACATATATGAACCACAGTGTTTATTATAGTTTAATAGCTGAGAGGAGAACAGGTAAACTACTACCTTTGGAGTAGCCGAGGATTAACATACACAGTGATTTAAAGCTTTATTTTTTGCTTATATTTTAGTACAACAAATGGCAGTGTGGGTTTCATTTATAAAACAGTCATTTCAAATAGTATTTCATTTTTATTTTTTTACATTTAATGTGTTTGTTAGTAAAATAGGAATTGCTACTCTAATGGGAGCCTGAGAGGCGAAACTGAGTCGAACTCATTTGGCATCAAACCAAAGAAAACAGACTGAAACAGGGAGGGACTACTTGGACTCGTCCAATAACGAAGGCTCATTTCTGTTTTCTGTTGAAATGCAGTTTAAAATGTTTTCCGTTTCATGCCCTAAAGAATATGACCTGGATCTATACGTAAACCACATTATATTGTTTTGAATAGCAGCTTTTCCAGACTCTGATGCCAGTGAGAGTAACATAGTTAGGAGCTTAGGCTAGCTGGTATGTACTAGGGCCATAAAGAAATGGCAAGACCCAATATTTCCCATGATGAAGACAACCATTTGATTTGACTTGATAGCCCAAATAAGGGCAAACTGACCATTGACATGTGAAGCTGACAGACATTCAATTTTTGCATGTGAACAGCATGTTTCATATGGTGCCATGAAATTCTACTAACAAAGTTCCACAGGAATCAACAGCAACAAATATGAGGAAACAAGCAGGTCAAGGAAAGCAGTTCCATTCAAAGCAAAGCCAGAAATTAAAACAAGCGCAGCAATCAAAAAGAACATGACTTAATTCATAATTCTTTCTAATTTTTGAACATGGAAGAAATTGTTTTATTTTCTTTCCTTGTAGCCTTTCAAATGTATCTATTAGTAATCATATCATGTATTCAGTCTGCAGAGGAGGCATCGTGAAAAAAGAAAGAAGAGTCCATTGCCTTCTTGAACATGTCAGAAAAAAAGATTGACAAAAATCGAAACAAACCTTACATCTATATTACAGTGTAAAAGTAGAGTGCTATCTGAAAGGATGGGATGAGTGCATTCTGCTCTGACTGCTAGAAGAGATTGGCCTTCTTTTTCATGTTGTTGCGTTTCCACAGTGGAAGCCTGTCAAACTCCTGGATCTCCATCCCAAAGATGTCAAAGAACGTTTCTGGGGCTAAGTGGCGCTAGAGTGAGAAGAGAGGTTGAGAAAAGAAGGAGGGGAAGGGGGGATGTTGTGGTTAACATTTCCGCTCCTATATGGTCATTGAAAAACTCAAGAAGCTATATGGATCTATGGATTCTGTACTTTCCTTGCTAAGTATTTGTGTAGCATTCATGCACACACATGCAGAAATCAAATGATACCTCCAGTCTTGTTCTGTCCACCTCCCTGGGCAGTTTAGCTCGCCCTCTACTGGTTATCATGAGCATTTCATATGGTACAACCTTCAAAAGGGAGACACTCATCAGTAAAGGATGTCAATACTGAATTAAGCTTCAAAAGGAGATTGTTGAAAGATGGACCCTTGGGCCACCAAAACGGACTGAGGACCCAATTCAATCAAAATTGGATACTAGGTTTTAAGATACAGTGCACTCGGAAAGTATTCTGACCCTTTGACTTTTTCCACATTTTGTTACAGCCTTATTCTAAAATGGATTAAATAAAACATTTTCCACATCAATCTACACACTAAATACCCCATAAATCAAAAACATTTTTTTTTAAATGCTTGCACATTTATTAAAAATAAAACATAAATACCTTATTTACATAAGTATTCAGACCCTTTGCTATGAGACTCAAAATTGAGCTCATTGATCATTCTTGAGATGTTTCTACAACTTGGAGTCCACCTGTGGTAAATTCAATTGATTGGACATGATTTGGAAAGGCACACACCTGTCTATATAAGGTCCCACAGTTGACAGTGCATGTCAGAGCAAAAACAAAGCCATGAGGTCGAAGGAATTGTCCGTAGAGCTCAGAGACAGGATTGTGTCGAGGCACAGATCTGGGGAAGGGTACCAAAACATTTATGGAGCATTGAAGGTCCCCAAGAACACAGTGGCATCCATCATTCTTAAATGGAAGAAGTTTGGAACCACCAAGACCTTTCCGAGAGCTGGGCACCCTGCAAACTGAGCAATTGGGAGAGAAGGGCTTTGGTCAGGGAGGCGACCAAGAACCCTATGGTCTCTCTGACAGAGCTCAAGAGTTCCTCTCTGAAAATGGGACAACCATCTCTGCAGCACTCCACCAATCAGGCCTTTGTGGTAGAGTGGCCAGACAAAAGCCACTCCTCAGTAAATGGCACATGACAGCCCGCTTGATGCTTGCCAAAAGGCACCTAAAGGACTCTGACCATGAGAAACAAGATTCTCTGGTCTGATGAAACCAAGATTGAATTCTTTGGCCTGAATATAAAGTGTCACGTCTGAAGGAAACCTGTCACCATCCCTACGGTGAAGAATGGTGGTGGCAGTATCATGCTGTGGGGATGTTTTTCAACGGCAGGGACTTGGAGACTAGTCAGGATCGAGGCAAAGAAATGGAGTAAAGTACAGAGAGATCCTTGATGAAAACCTGCTCAGGACCTAAGACTGGGACGAAGATTCACCTTCCAACAGGACAACGACCCTAAGCACACAGCCAAGACAACGCAGGAGTGGCTTCTGAATGTGCTTGAGTGGCCCAGCCAGAGCCCGGAATTGAACCCGATCGAACATCTCTGGAGAGACCTGAAAATAGCTGTACAGCGACGCTCCCCATCCAACCTCAGAGCTTGAGATGATCTGCAGAGAAGAACGGGAGAAAGTCCCCAAATACAGGTGTGCCAAGCTTGTAGCATCATTCCCAAGAAGACCCGAGTCTGTAATCAGTGCCAAAAAAACAGTTTTTGCTTCGTCATTACAAGGTATTGTCCGTAGATTGATGAGAGGCAAAAAAACAATTGAATCAATTTTACAATAAGGCTGTAAGCAAAGGGTCTAACAAAAGTTCTTAATATTTTCTGAATACACTGTATATCCAAAAAGGGGAGTACATGAATCCACACATTCATCGCTGCAGACAACGCATTATCATATTTGAGATCCCACGGAAACCAGGTATCCAAGTTTGATTGGACAGGGCATCGTTTTTACAGTTATAGCATGTTCAAAACTGATAGTCTTGACTGAGACAGGGGAACACTGGGTAGGGACAACAAGTGTGACAGGAGATTGTGAGTGAGGGCTGATGGGGCTATAGACCCTGGGAGCTCAACTATAAGGGTATCAGTTGGTGGGGAGGTGCATGATGCCATTATCGTTGTGTAGGTACGTGCATTACTGCGCTCATTATTACCAAAACATCTACAATGAGTGTACAAAACATTCAGAACACCTGTTCTTTCCATGATATAGACTGAACATGGGAATCCAGGTGAAAGCTATGATCCATTATTGATGGTCACTTGTTAAATCCCCTTCAGTGTAGATGAAGGGGATGAGACAGGTTAGAGAAGTATTTAAGCCTTGAGACAATTGAGACATGGATTGTGTATGTGTGCCATTCAGAGGGTGAATGGTAAGACAACATATTTAAGTGTCTTTGAATGGGGTATAGTAGGTGCCAGGTGCACCGGTTTGTGTCAAGAACTGTAACGCTGCTGGGTTTTTCATGCTCAACAGTTTCCTGTGTGTATCAAGAACGGTCCACCACCAAAGGATATCCAGCCAACTTGACACAACTGTGGGAAGCATTGGAGTCAACATGAGTGAGCATCCCTGTGGAATGCTTTTGACACCTTGTATAGTCCATGCCCTGACGAATTGAGGCTGTTCTGAGGGCAAGGGGGGGGGGGGGGGGGTGTATATCAGTTAAAATGTGAATATGTTGGAATATCTGACCAGACAAGATTAGGCTTACAGATCGACATTTTCAAAGAACTGTGGCCCTAAAATAATGTTAAGTTACAAAATAGATACAGTACGGGTTAAACAATTTGTTTAAATGAAATTGTCAAGTCATAGATCGAGTCATGGGAAGCAGCTATACTGTGGGATTTACAGCAAACGTATGTTAGGCCCAGTACACAAACACACCTAGATGAGATCGATTGAAATTTAGAGGAAGAGTTTTGCAAGATCTTATTGAAATGCTCTAATAAGCAACCAGGGGAGTTATTTGTGCTTTTTTTCCCGCCCTCTATCTGATCAACTCATAGTAGTCAAACCAGTCATGAAAATCCAACAATGAAGGTGTCTCTCCTTCATTAAGTTGTATCAAAGACACATTTGGTATTGGATTTTCCACTGTATGTTACATACAGTCTGTATTGAAGCCATGTGCGAATGAGCATGGAGAAGCCGGCATGCTAAGCGAGAGGTGACTCAGTTCACTAGCCCCTGTCTAGACTGCAGCACAGCCATAGCCTCATGGGAGATTTAGTACTTTAGAGGGGCTGCCTTTGGTTACAGGAACCCATGAAGGGACTGACTACCAGCTGCATACTGTAGGTAGTTAGTGGTGATATGAGACACCAATCATATACAGTTGAAGTTGGAAGTTTACATACACTTAGGTTGGAGTCATTAAAACTAGTTTTTCAACCACTCCACAAATTTCTTGTTAACAAACTGTAGTTTTGGCAAGTTGGTGAGGACATCTACTTTGTGCATGACACAAGTAATTTTTCCAACAATTGTTTACAGACAGATTATTTCACTGTGTCATAATTGCGGTGGGTCAGAAGTTTACATACAATGAGTTGAATGTGCCTTTAAACTTCTTCAGGCTAGGGTCTATTTTTATCCAGTTCCCGTCTGACTGACGTGCCCAAAGTAAACTGCCTGTTACTCAGGCCCAGAAGCCAGGAACTGCATATAATTGGTACCATTGGATAGGAAACACTTTGAAGTTTGTAGAAATGTTAAAATAATGTATGAGACTAAAACACAATTGATATGGTAGGAGGAAATCAAAAGAAAAACCAACCAGGATTTTTTTTGAGAGCCATGCTCTTTCAATGGAAAGTTATGGGTCCTATGAAATTCCAGCTCCCGGATTGCAATTTCTATGGCTTCCACTAGATGTCAACAGTCTTTGTTCAAGCTTTCAGGCTTGTTTCTTCCCAAACAAGGAAGAATTTTGAGTTTTGGTACTGGGAGTCAGAGTTGGAAATCAGTCTGTGTGTGCACGACAGAGGACGCACACTTGCTAATTTTACTTTTCTATTGAACAAACTTCTTTCCGGTATGAAATATTATAGTTAAATTACATTTTAGGGTACCTGAGGATTAAATAGAAATGTATTTTGACTTGTTTTAACAAAGTTTAGGGGTAGCTTTTTGTATTCCTTTCTCTGCATGTTGAACGAGTGGACTACTCAAAACGATGGCGCCAACTAAACTGACTTTTTGGCATATAAAATATTTTATCTATCAAAACAACCATGCATGATGTAGCTGGGACCCTTGGGATTGCAAATCAGAGGAAGATTTTCAAAAAGTAAGTGAATATTTAGTTGCTGTTTGTGATTTTACGAAGCCTGTGCTGGTTGAAAACAATTTTGATGTGGGCGCAGTCCTCAAACAATAGCATGCCTTCGCTGTAAAGCCTATTATAATTCGGACAATTCTGTTAGATTAACAAGAATTTAAGATTTTAACTGACATAAGACACTTGTACATACCTAGATGTTTAATATTCATAATATCTTCCAATTTCACCGGAAGTTGTCAACAGGTGTCCCGCTGGCGGGACGCCTATCCTCGAGAGGTTTTAAACAGCTTGGAAAATTCCAGAAAATGTCATGGCTTTAGAAGCTTCTGACAAATGATGTCAATTAGCCTGAGTCAATTGTAGGTGTACCTGTGGATGTATTTCAAGGCCTACCTTCAAACCCAGTGCCTCTTTGATTGACATCATGGGAAAATCAAAAGAAAATCATCCAAGACCTCAGAAAAAAAATTGTAGACCTCCAAAAGTCTGGTTCATCCTTGGGAGCAATTTCCAAACGCCTGAAGGTACCATATTCATCTGTACAAACAATAGTACGCAAGTATAAACACCATGGGACCATGTAGCCGTCATACCGCTCAGGAAGGAGACGTGTTCTGTCTCCTAGAGATGAACGTACTTTGGTGAGAAACGTGCAAATCCATCCCAGAATTGCAAAGGACCTTGTGAAGATGCTGGAAGAAACAGGTACAACAGTATCTATATCCACAATAAAACGAGTCCTATATTGACATAAACTGAAAGGCCACTCAGCAAGGAAGAAGCCACTGCTCCAAAACCATCATAAAAAAGAAAGACTACGGTTAGCAACTGCACATGGGGACAAAGATTGTACTTTTTGGAGAAATGTCCTCTGGTCTGATGAAACAAAAATAGAACTGTTTGGCCATAATGACCATCCTTATGTTTGGAGGAAAAAGGGGGAGGTTTGCAAGCCAAAGAACACCATCCCAACTATGAAGCATGGGGGTGGCAGCATCATGTTGTGGGGGTGCTTTGCTGCAGGAGGGACTAGTGCACTTCAAAATAGATGGCATCATGAGGTAGGAAAATTATATGGTTACAGTGGGGCAAAAAAGTATTTAGTCAGCCACCAATTGTGCAAGTTCTCCCACTTAAAAAGATGAGAGAGGCCTGTCATTTTCATCATAGGTACACTTCCTCTATGACAGACAAAATTAAGGAAAAAAAATCCAGAAAATCACATTGTAGGATTTATAATGAATTTATTTGCAAATTATGGTGGAACATAAGTATTTGTTCACCTACAAACAAGCAAGATATCTGGCTCTCACAGACCTGTAACTTCTTCTTTAAGAGGCTCCTCTGTCCTCCACTCGTTACCTGTATTAATGGCACCTGTTTGAACTTGTTATCAGTATAAAAGACACCTGTCCACAACCTCAAACAGTCACACTCCAAACTCCACTATGGCCAAGACCAAAGAGCTGTCAAAGGACACCAGAAACAAAATTGTAGACCTGCACCAGACTTGGAAGACTGAATCTGCAATAGGTAAGCAGCTTGGTTTGAAGAAATCAACTGTGGGAGAAATTATTAGGAAATGGAAGACATACAAGACCACTGATAACCTCCCTCGATCTGGGGCTCCACGCAAGATCTCACCCTGTGGGGTCAAAAATCCCAGAACCACACGGGGGGAACTAGTGAATGACCTGCAGAGAGCTGGGACCAAAGTAACAAAGCCTACCATCAGTAACACTACGCCGCCAGGGACTCAAATCCTGCAGTGCCAGACGTGTACCCCTGCTTAAGCCAGTACATGTCCAGGCCCGTCTGAAGTTTGTTAGAGAGCATTTGGATGATCCAGAAGAGAATGTCATATGGTCAGATGAAATCAAAATATAACTTTTTGGTAAAAACTCAGCTCGTCGTGTTTGGAGGACAAAGAATGCTGAGTTGCATCCAAAGAACACCATACCTACTGTGGGGGGTGGGGGTGGAAACATCATGCTTTGGGGCAGTTTTTCTGCAAAGGGACCAGGACGACTGATCCGTGTAAAGGAAAGAATGAATGGGGCCATGTATTGTGAGATTTTGAGTGAAAACCTCCTTCCATCAGCAAGGGCATTGAAGATGAAACGTGGCTGGGTCTTTCAGCATGACAATGATCCCAAACACACCGCCCGGGCAACGAAGGAGTGGCTTCGTAAGAAGCATTTCAAGGTCCTGGAGTGACCTAGCCAATCTCCAGATCTCAACCCCATAGAAAATCTTTGGAGGGAGTTGAAAGTCTGTGTCGCCCAGCAACAGCCCCAAAACATCACTGCTCTAGAGGAGATCTGCATGGAGGAATGTGTGAAAACCTTGTGAAGACTGACAGAAAACGTTTGACCTCTGTCATTGCCAACAAAGGGTATATAACAAAGTATTGAGATAAACTTTTGTTTATTTTCCACCATAATTTGCAAATAAATTCATTAAAAATCCTACAATATCATTTTCTGGATTTTTCTTTCTCATTTTGTCTGTCATAGTTGAAGTGTACCTATGATGAAAATTACAGGCCTCTCTCATCTTTTTAAGTGGGAGAACTTGCACAATTGGTGGCTGACTAAATACTTTTTTGCCTCACTGTATATTGAAGCAACATCTGAAGACATCAGTCAGGAAGTTAAAGCTTGGTCGCAAATGGGTCTTCCAAATGGACAATGACCCCAAGCATACTTCCAAAGTTGTGGCAAAATGGACAACAAAGTCAAGATATTGGAGTGGCCATCAAAGCCATCACAATTTGTGGGAAGAACTGAAAAAGTGTGTGCGAGCAAGGAGCCCTACAAACCTGGCTCAGTTACACCAGCTCTGTCAGGAGGAATGAGCCAAAATTCACCCAATTTATTGTGGGGAGCTTGTGGAAGGCTTACCAAAACATTTAACCCAATTAAGCAATTTAAAGGCAATGCTACCAAATACATATTGAGTGTATGTAAACTTCTGACCCACTCGGAATGTGATGAAAGAAATAAAAGCTGAAATAAATCATTCTCCACTATTATTCTGCCATTTCACATTCTTAATATGAAGTGGTGATCCTAACTGACCTAAGACAGGGATTTTTTACTCTGATTAAATGTCAGGAATTGTGAAAAACTGAGTTTAAATGTATTTGGCTAAGGTGTATGTAAACTTCCGACTTCAACTGTACCTCCTGTTATCGGTGCCGAGGTTTACCTCACTATTCCTTCTATTATATCACCCAATGTTTGCGGTGGCTCCGATGTGCCAAGCTCACTTGAAGCTCTCTTTACTGACTCAGCATATTTGTTTTTGTAGCGTACACATTTTTGTAGTAAAGTATAAATTCAAAAAAACTTGGAATGTCAGTCAAATATACTAATAAGGATAGGGCACATACATCAGGTAAATTCAAAATCTTTATAAAGAAATTATAGGAAAAAAATAAAAGATACTTGCTTTTGTTTCCAACATATTAGGCATAGACACTCCCCTGTCCATTCTTGTTACTGCAGCACTGCCATCCCTAATGTGCTACAGGATAGAACATACAGTACACACACACACACATGTAATATAGTGGTATGGAACTGAGATATATCTACCATCGCTATCTACTACTATCCCAGCTACCGTATCTTATTCCTATCATATAGAGCAGCATACTGGTACTTATGGTCACTGCAGTACTTTTGTCTTTCGGTAATAGGTCATGGCACTCAAAGATTGGCACTCTTTTAATACAATTACTATCAATAGCATCTTAGGTTACCTACACTTGTGACACCTCGACCTCACAGTGAAGCACTGTTACAGTTTAAAATTGAATATGTAAATAAATGAGACATTTAGTGACAACTGGAGACATTTTGCAACAATAAAACAGGCAATGATACAAAGATCATTCTACGTTGCATGTACAGTACAGTGGTTCCATCTAGTCACAGTGAGACTGAACATGTCTGAGCAATGTTGTATGTGGTCCTTGACAAGAACATGCAGGGTCACTGCAATGCATTCACTACAGTTTGGGATAGCTAATAGTGATGCAGGCATTTATCAGGAGTGGGTTGACATTCAGGATAACATGAAGTTTGTGACCCTAGGTATAGAGTGAGCAAACGCATGCAAAATGAAATTGCATAATGAAAGATATTTGTGGATAAGCAAATGAGCGACATACCTGAAACTCTGCAAGACAACATGGGACAGAAAATGAGACTCAGTTAGATTTTCCTGTACTATTTAAATCTGAAAGATATACATTATTTCCAAATCTGACTGTTCAATAATTGGGTCGCTTATTTACAATGTATTATCAGTTAAAGGTACAATCAAATCAAATCAAATCAAATCAAATCTGGGAGGGGTTACATTTCCCAAGCCCCATTCCTCAACTGTATATCAAAAGTAGTGTCATTTTGCTGAAAAACAAATTTCTAGATTGTAGTTTTAAGAATATTGAAATTGTATGTAGATGTAGAAGTAGCTGTGAACACAACCACAGCTGTATTTGTTGAGCAACACTCACCTCTTCCTCCCCCACACATGTTGCCATGGCTGTTGTAAGGAGTGAAATCTGCGGACTGAGGCTGTATGGGCAGAGACAGTATTGTAACAGCGATCACATGTGTCTATGAACAATATGATCAACAACACTTTGTCAATCAAAGCCTATAAGGGGAAACCATCCACATTAATCAATAAGTTCGATTTTAATGTTGGAGTGAATAAATAGTTGTGATATCTGATATGTGAAGCATCTGATCTTACCCTGTGTAATCCATTCCGTCCATAACCAGGCAGCGATGAGGTTTTGGAATTATCTGAAAAGTTGAAACTAAAGTAAGCATAATTTCGATGAAACATCTAAGATCGATTTGGCTGTCCAATAGTTTGAATGGTTCATGCTGTTTATTTGATAGGGTTGCTTTTGAGGTTGGATCTGACCAGGATATTATGTATTGGTGCACACCATATCAAAAGGTTTCAAAACGTTTTGCGGCAGAAAACCAAAACATTTGTGTTTGTTATGTTAATAGAGGTAGGTATTGAGAGGGTTGGAAGATGCAACCATCACTCTTATTAACTACGTCCTTAAACATCTTGAGGGAAGTAAGACCCATGCCAAACTACTATCTGTTGACTTCTCTTCTGAAGTTAATTGTATACAACCGCTAAGCAGAGGCTTTTGTCCAATTTTGATCTTGATTTTAACATACAGTACAGTAGTCAGCTGGTTGATTGACTTTAACCAACCGAACTCAAAGGGTGAGAGTCAACGGTTCCCTATCTGGCACAGTATCCTCCTGGGGGTATGTCTTTTCCCTCTGTTGTTAGTATTGTGCACTGATGATCATGACTCTAGGCATACCATTACGTTTGCAGATGACTCAGTTATTGGGAGTCATTTACCGGATGAAGAGGTGAGCCATGGCCCAGTGGTGGAGTATGTTGGATGGGGTGACCGCTCCTTTTAAGAACTTAATGTCAAGAAAACCGATGATATCGCTATTGATTTCCGGAGGAGCTTCCTGACACCAATGCAGACTGATGGTGAGCCAGTGGGGATTGTTGATCAATACAAATACTTTGGCACTTCCCTTGACAGCAAACAGAGTTGAGGCTAATGTGGAAGCTATCTGTGAGACGGGAAATCAGCACCTGTTCTTCCTGAGGAAACTCAGCAGTTTCAGGGTGGATAAGAAGCTGATGACCATCATTTACAGATTGTTAATTGAATCCATTTTAACATTCAATATGATCTGCTGTTTTGGTAATCTTAGGGTAATAGGCTGGATAACAATTTATTTATATTTCACCTTTATTTAACCAGGTAGGACAGTTGAGAACAAGTTCTCATTTACAACTGCAACCTGGCCAAGATAAAGCAAAGGGACAAAAACAACATAGTCAATAACACAATAGAAAAATCTATGTACAATGTGTTCAAATGAAGATGAGTAGGGAGGTAAGGCAATAAATAGGCCATAGAGGAGAAATAGTTACAATTTAGAATTAACACTGGAGTGAGATGTGCAAGTAGAGATACTGGGATGCAAAAGAGCAAGAGGATACATAATATGGGGATGAGGTAGTCGGGAGTGTCATTTACAGATTGGCTGTGTACAGGTAGAGTGATCGGTAAGCGGCTCTGACAGCTGATGCTTAAAGTTAGAGGGAGATATAAGACTCAAGCTTCAGAGATTTTTGCAATTCGTTCCAGTCATTGGCAGCAGAGAACTGGAAGGAAAGGCGGTCAAAGGAAGTGTTGGCTTTGGGGATGACCTGTGAAATATACCTGCTGGAGCGAGTGCTACGGGTGGGTGTTGCTATGGTGACCAGTGAGCTGAGATAAGGTAGGGCTTTACCTAGCAAAGACTGAAAGATGACCTGGAGCCAGTGGGCTTGGTGATGAATATGTAGTGAGGGCCAGCCAACGAGAGCATACAGGTCACAGTGGTGGGTAGTATATGGGGTTCTGGTGATAAAACGGATGGCACTGTGATAGACTGCATCCAATTTACTGAGTAGAGTGTTGGAGGCTATTTTGTAAATGACATCGCCAAAGTCAAGGATCGGTAGAATAGTCAGTTTTACGAGGGTGTATTTGGCAGCATGAGTGAAGGAGGATTTGTTGGCAAAATAGGAAGCCGATTCTAGATTTAATTTTGGATTGGAGATGCTTAATGTGAGTCTGGAAGGAGAGCTTACAGTCTAGACAGACACCTAGATATTTGTAGTTGTCCACATTCTAGGTCAGAACCGTCCAGAGTAGTGATGCTAGTCGGGCAACAATCGGTTGAAGAGCATGCATTTAGTTTTACTAGCATTTAAATGCAGTTGGAGGCCACGGAAGAGGTGTTGTACGGCATTGAAGCTCGTTTGGAGGTTTGTTACCAGTGTCCAAAGAAGGGCCAAATGTATACAGAATGGTGTCATCTGCGTAGAGGTGGATCAGAGAATCACCAGCAGCAAGAGCGACATCATTGATATATATAGAGAAAAGAGTCGGCCCGAGAATTGAACTCTGTGGCACATAGAGACTGCCAGAGGACCGGACAACAGGCCCTCCGATTTGACTCACTGAACTCTGTCTGAGAAGTAGTTGGTGAACCAGGCGAGGCAGTCATTTGAGGAACCAAGGCTATTGAGTCTGCCGATAAGAATGCAGAGATGAGAGGCTTGGCCAGGTCGATAAAGACGGCTGCACAGTACTGTCTTTTATCAAAGGCAGTTATATCATTTAGGACCTTGATCGTGGCTGAGGTGCGCCCGTGACCAGCTCAGAAACCAGATTGCATAGTGGAGAAGGTACATTGGGATTCTAAATGGTTGGAGATCTGTTTATTAACTTGGTTTTTTAAGATTTTAGAAAGGCAGGGCGGATATACAGTTGTTTGCATACACTTAGGTTGGAGTCATTAAAACTCGTTTTTCAACCACTCCACAAATCTGTTGTTAACAAACTATAGTTTTGGTCGGTTAGGACATCTACTTTGTGCATGACACAAGTCATTTTTCAAACAATTGTTTACAGAGATTATTTCACTGTATCACAATTCCAGTGGGTCAGAAGTTACTTACACTAAAGTTGACTGTGCCTTTAAACAGCTTGGAAAATTTTAGAAAATGATGTGATGGCTTTAGAAGCTTCTGATAGGCTAATTGACATCATTTGAGTCAATTGGAGGTGTACCTGTGGATGTATTTCAAGGCCTACCTTCAAACTCAGTGCCTCTTTGCTTGACGTCATGGGAAAATCAGAAGAAATCAGCCAAGACCTCAGAAAAAAATTGTAGACCTCCACAAGTCTGGTTCATCCTTGGGAGCAATTTCCAAATGCCTAAAGGTACCACGTTCATCTGTACAAATAATAGTATGCAAGTATAAACACCATGGGACCACACAGCCGTCATTCCACTCAGGAAGGAGACGCGCTCTGTCTCCTACAGATGAACGTACTTTGGTGCGAAAAGTGCAAACCAATCCAAGAACAGGGACCTTGTGAAGATGCTGGAGGAAACAGGTAGAAAAGTATCTATATCCACAGTAAAACGAGTCCTATATCGACATAACCTGAAAGGCCACTTAGCAAGGAAGCAGCCACTGCTCCAAAACCGCCATGAAAAAGCCAGACTGGGGTTTGCAACTGCACATGGGGACAAAGATTGTACTTGAGAAATGTCCTCTGGTCTGATGAAACAAAAATAGAACTGCTTGGCCATAATGACCATCGTTATGTTTGGAGGAAAAAGGGAGAGGCTTGCAAGCCGAAGAACACCATCCCAACCATAAACCACAGGAGTTGCAGTATCATGTTGTTGGGGTGCTTTGCTGCAGGAGGGACTGGTGCACTTCACAAAATAGATGGGAAAGGAAAAAGATGAGGAAAGGAAAATGATGTGGATATACTGAAGTGACATCTCAAGACATCAGGAAGTTAAAGCTTGGTTGCAAATGGACAATGACTCCAAGCATACTTCCAAAGTTGTGGAAAAATGGCTTAAGGACAACAAAGTCAGGGTATTGGAGTGGCCATCACAAAGCCCTGACCTCAATCCCATATAAAATTTGTGGGCAGAACTGAAAAAGTGTGTGAGAGTCAGGAGGCCGACAAATCTGACTCAGTTACACAGGCTCTGTCAGGAGGAATGGGCCAAAATTCACCCAACTTATTCTGGGAAGCTTGTGCAAGGCTACCCGAAGCATTTGACCCAAGTTAAACAATTTCGAGGCAATGCTACCAATGGGAATGGGAGTGATGTTGTGTGCTGCAGGGCCTGGGTTAACCTATACATCAGCAGAGGAGCAGAGGAGGAGTAGGATAAGGGTACGGCTAAAGGCTATAAGAACTGGTTGTCTAGTGCATTCGGAACAGAGAGTTAAAGGAGCAGGTTTCTGGGCACGGAAGAGTAGAATCAAGGCATAATGTACAGACAAGGGTATGATAGGATATGAGTACAGTGTTGGTAAACCTAGGCATTGAGTGACGATGAGAGGTTTTGTCTCTTGGGGCACCAGTTAAGCCAAGTGAGGTGTAGCCGAGTGATCATAGTGTCCAATGAGTAGCAATAGATGAGTCAGGGAGCCAGATTCCGTAGTCGCTGCTACGCTAGGCGAGCTGGAGTCATGGCGATTCGCAACGGAAGAGCCTGTTGAGACCACCTCGGACGGTTACGTTGGCAGGGGCTCCGTGTCGGCAGTAAAGGTTCCAGGCCAATTGGCAAAATAGGAATTGTAGCCCAAGAATTGGCTGGTGGACCTCTTTGGCTAGCCGGGAGATGGGCCTAGCTCGAGACTAGCTCCAGGCTAACTGGTGCTTGCTTCGGGACAGAGACATTAGCCAGGAGTAGCCACTCGAATAGCAGCTAGCTAGTTGCGATGATCCGGTGTAAAGGTTCAGAGCTTGCGGTAGGAATCTGGAGATGTGGCAGAGAAAAAGCAGTCCGATATACTCTGGGTTGATATTGCGCTGTGCAGACTGGCAGGAATTGATCGGGTTGAGGCTGGCTGATGTCCGAGTTAACGGTGAGGACCGTAGATGGGAAGTGAGATTAAAATATATACGAAGAAAACAATATATACATGGGACAGGACGGGACAAGACAGACACACGTCTGACTGCTACTCCATCTTGGAAGTGTCACGGGATCCTTCCTGGGAAGGAGAGGAGGACCAAAATGCAGCGTGGTTTGTGTTCATCTTGATATTTAATAAAGAAAACACTGAACACTGAAACACACTATACAAAAACAATAAACAAAATAACGATCGTGAAGCTAATGAGAACTGTGCTGACACAAGCACTCAACATAGACAATCACCCACAAACAAACAGTGAAACCCAGGCTACCTAAGTATGATTCTCAATCAGAGACAACTAATGACACCTGCCTCTGATTGAGAACCATACTAGGCCGAAACATACAAATCCCCAAATCACAGAAAAACAAACATAGACTGCCCACCCCAACTCACGCCCTGACCATACTAAATAAATACAAAACAAAGGAAATAAAGGTCTGAACGTGACAGTACCCCCCCCCCTCCCCCCCAAAGGTGCGGGCTCCGGCCGCAAAACCTTAACCTATAGGGGAGGGTCTGGGTGGGCGTCTGTCCGCAGTGGCGGACGTGGACCCCAATTCACCATAGTCTTAGTCCTCCTCATTGTCCGCCTCCGTGGCTTCCTAACCACGGCAACCCTTCTAAATGACCCCACTGGACTGAGGGGCAGCTCGGGACAGAGGGGCAGCTCGGGACAGAGGGGCAGCTCGGGACAGAGGGGTAGCTCCGTACTGGCTGACGACTCTGGCAGATCCTGGCTGACTGGCGGCTCTGGCCGATCCTGGCTGACTGGCGGCTCTGGCCGATCCTGGCTGAATGGCGGCTCTGGCCGATCCTGGCTGAATGGCGGCTCTGGCAGATCCTGGCTGACTGGCGGCTCTGGCAGATCCTGGCTGACTGGCGGCTCTGGCAGACCCTGGCTGACTGGCGGCTCTGGCAGATCCTAGCTGACTGGCGGCTCTGGCAGATCCTGGCTGACTGGCGGCTCTGGCAGATCCTGGCTGACTGGCGGCTCTGGCAGATCCTGGCTGACTGGCGGCTCTGGCAGATCCTGGCTGACTGGCGGCTCCTGGCTGACTGGCGGCACTGGCGGCTCCTGGCTGACTGGCGGCTCCTTGCAGACTGGTGGCACTGGTGGCTCCTTGCAGACTGGCGGCACTGGCGGCTCCTTGCAGACTGGCGGCTCTGGCAGATCCTGGCTGACTGGCGGCTCTGGCAGATCCTGGCTGACTGGCGGCTCTGGCAGATCCTGGCAGACTGGCGGCTCTGGCAGATCCTGGCTGACTGGCGGCTCCTGGCTGACTGGCGGCACTGGCGGCTCCTGGCTGACTGGCGGCTCCTTGCAGACTGGCGGCACTGGTGGCTCCTTGCAGACTGGCGGCACTGGCGGCTCCTTGCAGACTGGCAGCACTGGCGGCTCCTTGCAGACTGGCGGCTCTGGCGGCTCCTTGCAGACTGGAGGCTCTGATGGCGCTAGGCAGACGGGTAGCTCTGGCAGCGCCGGACAGGCGGGAGACTCCGGCAGCGCTGGAGAGGAGGAAGGCTCCGGCAGCACTGGACAGGTGGGAGCACCTGTAGGGAGGAGACGGAGAGACAGCCTGGTGTGGGGGGCTGCCACCGGAGGGCTGGTGCGTGGAGGTGGTACCGGATAGACCGGACCGTGCAGGCGCACTGGAGCTCTTGAGCACCGAGCCTGCCCAACCTTACCTGGTTGAATGCTCCCGGTCGCCCTGCCAGTGCGGCGAGGTGGAATAGCCCGCACTGGGCTGTGCAGGCGAATCGGGGACACCATGCGCAAGGCTGGTGCCATGTACACCGGCCCAAGGTGACGCACTGGAGACCAGATGCGTAGAGCCGGCTTCATGGCACTTGGCTCGATGCCAACTCTAGCCCGGCCGATACGCGGAGCTGGTATGTACAGCACCGGGCTATGCACCCGCACTGGGGACACCGTGCGCTCCACCGCATAACACGGTGCCTGCCCGGTCTCTCTCACCCTCCGGGAAAGCACAGGAAGTTGGCTCAGGTCTCCTACCTGGCTTCGCCATACTTCCTGTGTGCCACCCCCCAATACATTTTTGGGGCTGCCTCTCGGGCTTCCTTGCCAGCCGTGTTCCCTCGTATCGCCGATTCCTCTCTCCGGCTGCCTCTGCTCTCCTAGCTAGCTCCACCTGTTCCCATGGGAGGCGATCCTTTCCCGCCAGGATCTCCTCCCATGTGTAGCAACCCTTTCCGTCCAAAACGTCATCCCATGTCCATTCCTCCTTGCGCTGCTCCTGCTTCCGCTGCCTGTCACCACGCCGCTTGGTCCTGTTGTGGTGGGTGATTGTCTATGTTGACTGCTTGTGTCAGCACAATTCTCATTAGCTTCACGATCGTTATTTCGTTTATTGTTTTTGTATAGTGTGTTTCAGTGTTCAGTGTTTTCTTTATTAAAATTCAAGATGAACACAAACCACGTCGCATTTTGGTCCTCCAATCCTTCTCGCCTCTCCTCTTCAGACGAAGAGGAGGAAGACCGTGACAGGAAGTGGTGTTGTGAAATAAAGTAGCAGCATCAGGTTGAAACATTCATGGACATTTAGCTAGCTAGCTTGTTGTTATTTTACCCGAAATGCACAAGGTGCTTTTTTTCTGGATCGTTGTTGAATTGGGACCTATTTTGAGTCACAAAATCATATGTTCTCTAGGTGCATTACCGGTACTAACTGGACACGAGTTTATGCTCCTAAAAACCAATGAGGAGAAGGGACTTTCAGCGAGTCAAGTATCAAAAATAGAACCTAGTTCTATTTTAGTGCCTGGCTACGCAGACACTCGTTGAATTGCGCAAACTTATTAACGCGGGCGGTATGGTCAGCATGTTAGGCACAAGTCAGACTCAAGGTGCAATCCATTCGGAGAGACTCACAGCATCCCTTATATGATGAATTTACAATGCTTCCCTCAGAGGGCAGATACAGGCTGCCTAAGTTTAAAACAAACAGGTCTAAACTGTCATCCCAGCTGCTGTCAGCTTCCACAAACAAACTGTATCGTGTGCTGTGTACAGATTGCTGTATATACTGGTTTTGTTTTTGTGTAAATGTATTGTTATGTGCTCATTGTGTTTTGTTAGCTACGTGCTGCAAAATGAATTGCACCTCAGGGATAATAAAGACTACTCTATATATAGAGGTACTATTTCAATTCGATTCTGATCGCTTTCTTCAATTTGGTGCCTAATGAACACCACCATAATTTACAGCTCTTTTGATGTGGTTCTTCTAAACAATGTGCTAATTACTATATGGTGAGGTTGGTTAGAACATACCTCCATCACAGTTCGTCTGCTGGGGATCATAGCGCTGAGCTGATTGGCTGCGTTCCCTGATCTGCTCCTTCTCATTCTCCTCCTTCATTATCAGCTTCCCCAAACCAGACTGGATCTGTGGACCCACAGAACATTATGGTAAAATGTAACTTAAAGAGAAACTGTCTATAAAAAGCAATACATCCTTTTGAAAACAGCCTACGTGGCATCAATATGAGTCAGAAACAGTTATTCTAGTATGTACAATGTAATAAAGTGTAAATAAGATAATTTGGGTCATAGTCAGTCTTGTCTAAAACGAAGTTTGGAACATCCGTGTGACACAACGGGTAAATGAAGGTTGGGTTTTGATTTGACGTACATTTATATTTGCCCACTAAGATGGGGTGAACAGCTGCGGTGATTGCTCTCTATCCAATAGCATAGATAGAGACAGACCTGCCCAGCAGCCTGACTTTGTTTACATAAGACAACAAATTGCACATTTTCTACTTGAGAAATACTGCACCAAACACCTTAGTTAGATGTCCATTCTGTGGATATTGAGTAAGTGAAATAAGCTTCTGCGTCTACAGTGCCTCATGGGGGAGACAAATCATTAACCAAATGCGGAATCGGTCAGGAAACACACCCCCAAGACCGAAATCTCGATTTTCAAATGAGCAACAGAAAAATACACATGCCAAACGGCGTGATCAGTGCCTTTTTAAAGCCTGTAGGTATAATGCATTATGATCAAGTTATAACGCACTATAACACTTGTCCTGAGCACGTATGACCATCTTCTGTTTTTTGATCTCATAATGATCCTTACTAAACACCAGATATTTTGAGTCAGTTAAAATATTGAAACATAACGTAGTGTAAACATTATTATGAGACAGTATGAAGGCTTGATCATGCTTCGAAGCAATATACCTGCAGGAAAAACGTTTTTCAAACATACTGTACAATAGTAGGGCAGAGCTGCCTATCTGGGCCAGTGTGTGTTTGTGGGAACAGGTTATTAATTAATGTGCCTTCTCTAACCTTGTTGATATGCTCCTCCTGGAGCTGCTTTCTCTTCAGGGCCTCCTCTTCCTCCTCTTCCCTAGACCATCTCCTTCCTCCTTCTGATCCTAGGAGTAGCATACACAACCCACGAATAAGCCAACAGAAAAACATGCAGGCACACTGACACACAGGTCCATATCTATCAAGGCACAAGGTGAGACACAGATGCAGACTCAGGAGGCAGATGGTTGGAGTCTTACAATGTTTATTAATCCAAAGGGGTAGGCAAGAGAATGGTCGTGGACAGGCAAAAGGTCAAAACCAGATCAGAATCCAGGAGGTACAGAGTGGCAGACAGGCAGAAAGGTCAGGCAGGCGGGTACAAAGTCCAGACACAGGGTCAAAGGGTCAAAATCGGGAGGACTAGAAAAAGAAGAATGCAAAAAGCAGGAGAACAGGAAATCCGCTGGTTGACTTGGAAACACACAAGAGGAACTGGCACAGAGAGACAGGAAACACAGGGATAAATACACTAGGAAAAATCTGCGACACCTGGTGGGGGTGAAGACAATCACAAGGACAGGTGAAACAGATCAGGGAGGGACACCCCCCTCCCCCCAGGGACGCCTCCTACCTGGGCGCATACCTGGCTGACCGGGGTGTCGGCGGTGGAAATCGGCGATGAGGGCCGGGTCCAAGATCTCTTTAGCAGGAACCCAGCACCTCTCCTCCAGGCCATAACCCTCCCAGTCAACCAGGTACTGGAAACCCCTGCCCCGAGGTCGAACCTTCAGGAGGCGTCTCACCGTATACACTGGCTGGCCATCGATTACCCAGGGGGGCGGGATGGGCCTGGAAACAGAAGACAAAGGACAGTGAGACACAGGCTTAATTCTGGACAAATGGAAGGTAGAGTGGATTTGGAGTATCAAGACGGACAGCAGTGGAACTCACGACTCTGGAGATGGGAAAAGGACTGATGAACCGGGGAGACAATTTGCGGGACTCTACCCACAGGGGCAGGTTCCAAGTGGAAAGCCATACCCTCTGCCCAATGCGGTAGCGGGGAGCTGGGGTCCGGCGACGGTGCGCTTGTCGACGATACCTGGAGTTGGTCTTGAGAATTGCCGCCCTGGCTCTTCTCCAGGTACGTCGACAGTGTCGGACAAACATCTGGGCCAGGGGTACGCTGACCTCCTGCTCTTGTTCCGGGAAGAATGGAGGCTGATACCCCATGGAGCACTCGGAAGGGCAGAGTCCCGTGGCAGAACAGCGAAGGGTGTTCCGGGAATACACCACCCAGACTAGTTGGCTCCAGGTAGTGGGATTGGTTGAGACTAGGCATCTAAGTGTGGTTTCCAGGGCTTGGTTGGCTCGCTTCGACTGACCATTGGTTGGGGATGGAATCCGGATGAAAGGCTGGCCGATGACCCAATAAGGGTGCAGAATGCCTTCTAGAGCTGAGACGAGAACCCCGATCAGAGACCATGTCTACCGGGAGTCCATGGATCCGGAAGACATGCTGCACCATAAGCTGAGCCATCTCCTTGGCAGAAGGTAGTTTGGGGAGAGGGATGAAATGGGCAGCCTTGGTGATTAGGGAATGGTAGTGGCTGCAGGAGGCCAGAAGGAGCTTGCCGTGGAGTCTTGTTTTGAGCACACACTGGGCATGCGGCAATGAAGGCAGAGATGTCAGGAACCATTGTGGGCCACCAGAAGCATTGTCAAAGGAAAGCTAGTGTACGACAGGACCCTGGATGACAGGTCAGCCTGAAGAAATGAGCCCATTCCAGGACCGGATTGGATTATGGACAAACAGCCGGTTTGCCGGGCCCCCTTCAGGTCCAGGCTAGGAGCGTTGTGTCTCGCGGACCAGGTTCTCAATACCCCAATCCAGTGGCAGCAAAGCAGCAAAGGTAGGGATAATGGTTTCAGAGGTCAAGGGTGTGGCAGAGGAACTGTATAAGCGGGAGAGGGCTTCAGGCTTCACATTCTTTGACCCTGGATGGTAGGAAATGGTGAAGTTAAATCTGGTGAACATGAGGGCCACCGGGCCTGCCTGGAGTTGAGGCGCTTGTCTGTATGGAGATATTCCAGGTTTTTATGGTCGGTCCAGACCAGGAATGGCTGTTCTGCTCCTTCCAGCCAGTGCCTCGACTCTTCCAACGCCATCTTCACGGCCAGGGGTTCATGGTTGCCAACATCGTAGTTCCTTTCAGCAGGATTGAGACAATGGGACAGGAAGGTACAGGGATGAAGCTTCTGGTCCTGCGCAGATTGCTGGGACAGGATGGCCCCCACTCCAACTTCTGAAGCATCCACTTCCACCACAAATTTAAGCGAGGGTTCTGGATGGATGAGGATGGGTGCTGTTGTGAACCGATGCTTCAGATCCACAAAGGCTTTGTCGACAGCTGGAGAACATTTAAACGGAACCTTGGGAGAGGTGAGTGCCGAGAGGGGAGCCGCCAGGGTGCTATAGTCCCGAATGAAACGGCAGTAGAAGTCTGCAAAACCAAGAAACCGTTGCAACTGCACCCTGGAAGTTGGGTGAGGCCAATCCACCACTGCTTTCACCTTTCCAGGATCCATCTGAACATTTCCCTCATCAATGACATATCCCAGAAAGGTGATTGACGAGCGGTGGAACTCACATTTCTCGGCTTTCATGAACAGTTGGTTCTCCAGGAGGCGCTAACGGACCTGTCTGACATGAACATGTTCCTCTGCGGATTGGGGAAAAAAACAGGACGTCGTCAAGGTACACAAACACAAACTGGTTAAGCATGTCCCGAAGCAAGTCATTGATAAATGCCTGGAAAACATTGGGGGCGTTGGTGAGTCCAAATGGTATGATAATGTCCACTGGCTGTGTTGAAGGCTGTCTTCCACTCATCCTCCTCGCGTATCCGAACCAGGTGGTAGGCATTACGAAGGTCCAACTTGGAAAATATGGTGGCCCCCTGGAGAGGTTCAAACTCAAACACTGAGGAGAGGAGAGGTAGGGGGTAGCATTTCTTGACAGTAATGTCGTTAAGTCCCCGGTAGTCAATGCATGGACGCAGGGTCTTGTCCTTCTCCACAAAGAAAAGGCTGTGCTGATCGGAGGCAGTGGGAATGGCAAAAAGGACTCCAACCGAGAATGGAGCTTGTGGTCTAGTCAATCACAAGATTGTGCTTTTGAAGCCAGGAAAATCCCAAAACAACTGGAACATGGGGAGATGCAATGAGGAGGAACTGTATGGTCTCACTGTGGTTACCAGAAACTCGTAATTGAATGGGCACAGTACTATGGGTGACTTCCCCTAGAGAGTGGCCGTCCAGTGCACTAGCATCCATGTGAACAGAGAGAGGCTGAGTGGGAATACCATGCTCCGAAGCAATAGTGGCATCCATAAAACTTCCATCAGCCCCAGAGTCAATGAGCACTCAGAGACTTAGATTGGTCTCCCCACAGTACAAGCACAAAAAAAGGTGTGCAGGTGATGGGAATTAGGGAAATCCCAGTCTGACTCACCATGGTGCTGGTACCCATTAGAGACAAGGGTTTCCTAATAGGGTAGCTATAAAAATGTCCTGCCCCTCCACAGTACAGACAACAGTTACTGTTCATCCTCCGTGAGCGTTCCCCAAATGATAACCTAGCTCTTACCAACTGCATAGGCTCAGGAGTATCCAACTCACCCATCGTAGATTCACGAGAGGTCTCGGGTGGCTTCGAATCCTCTCGGAAGAGAATTCCCTTGGAGGTGTACACACTATAGCGGGTGCACGAGTGTGCCCGAGACCAGACCTCCTCTCACTCTTGCGTTCCCTTAGGTGTCCATCAATTTTAATGGTTAGGGCGATAAGGGAGTCAAGATCCATCGGCAATTCCCGAGCAGCTACCTCATCCTTTACCTCAGATAATCCGTGCAAAAAAGTATCGAAAAGAGACTCCGGATTCCAGGCCCTCTTGGCGGCCAAAATGCGAAAATCAACCGCGTACTGGCTGTCTTTCTCCCAGAAACGGGAGATTCAAATACCTTTCTCACTTCTGCCAAATTCCTCCAGATGACCACAAATGGCAGATTGTTGCTCCCAAACTGCCATAGCCCAGAGGAGCGCCCTTCCCGACATTAGCTTAATAATATACACCATCTTTGATCTGTCTGAAGGAAACAAAGATGGCTGTAGCACAAAAATAAGCTAGCACTGAAATAGAAAACCCCGGGAGGTACTAAGATTCCCAGAATATCGCTCCGGAGGTGGTAAGCAGGGTTCTCGGGGAGCCGGGATAGGCTGTACAAACTCACTACAGATAAGGGAAAAATTACTGGGTGATTGTGGTTTTTCCAGAGTTGACAGGCAACCTCTGAGCTAACTCCCCGATTTGCTCCATAATAGCCTTTAACCCATGGTCATGGCGTACCGTCAAGGACCTGAGCCCTTCCAAATGGCCCTGTACCAACTCCTCATTTCTCCTAATGATAACTTCATGCAGGTAGACCGCGTGGCAGAGCTGGTCCAAGTCTGCTGGGTCTGTCATGGCCAGTTAGTACTATCAAGGCACAAGGTGAGAACCAGATGCAGACTCAGGAGGCAGATGGTTGGAGTCTTACACTGTTTATTCATCCAAAGGGGTAGGCAAGAGAATGGTCATGGACAGGCAAAAGGTCAAAACCAGATCAGAATCCAGGAGGTACAGAGTGGCAGACAGGCTCAGGGTCAAGGCAGGCAGAAAGGTCAGGCAGGTGGGTACAAAGTCCAGAAACGGGCAAGGGTCAAAACCGGGAGGGCTAGAAAAAGGAGAATGCAAAAAGCAGGAGACCGGGAAAACCGCTGGTTGACTTGGAAACATACAAGATTAACTGGCACAGAGAGACAGGAAACACAGGGATAAATACACTAGGGAAAGTCAGCGACACCTGGAGGGGTGGAGACAATCACAAGGACAGGTGAAACAGATCAGGGCGTGACACTTATCACTGTGTGTGAACTACGGACATCTTGACCAAGGAGCAGTGCTAGAAACAGTAAAATGAGACTGTCCAAAACTATAACAGAATGCATAATAGAATGCTTCCATCTGTGGTCATCACATTCACAAAAGTACTGTCCAGGATTTTTAAATGGATTTACAAAAGTACTGTAGGATTTATCTTTCCAGCCATTTCAGTGGGATTGAAGAACAGGAGTGTGGGAGAACACAAATGAGAGACATAGTTGACTAGACATAGACAACACCAGGGCAGTACAACTACTCAGCTGCACTGAATGTTAATGGAGACATTACAACAGTCTTCACAAGATGGACTTTCTACTATTAGTTTAATACACAGAAAAACAGTGTAGGAAAACAGGTTAGTTTGAGACCAGTCTCAGTTACAGTAGCTCTGTCCAAGTAATTTGTGAATGGTGTAGAGACAGGTAACAGTCAAAATAAAGGAAACACCAATATAAAGTGTCTTAATAGGGCGTTGGGCCACCACGAGCCGCCAGAACAGCTGTAATGCGCCTTAGCATAGATTCTACAAGTGTCAGGAACTCTATTGGAGGGATGCTACACCATTTTCCATGAGAAATTCCATCATTTGGTGTTTGGTTGATGGTGGTGGAAAACGCAGGCGCCGCTCCAGAATTGACCATAAGAATTCAATTGGCTTGAGATCTGGTGACTGAGACACACACAGCCCCTTCAACAACAGAAAATACTAAAATTATAATGTGCAACTGGGCATTTTATACATGACCCTAAGCATGATGGGATGTTAATTCCTTAATTAACTCAGGAACCACACCTGTGTTGAAGCACCTGTTATCAATAAACTAAAAGTGGTTCCATTATTTTGGTAATTACCTGTATATCAATCAATTGATTGATTGTATAGGTAGCTGTAAACGAAAGTAAAACTGGTAAGCAAAAAGTGACATGACGCCAACAACAACAGCCTTTCAAGGAGACACTATTCAGCATCAGCAAAAATAATTGTAAAAGTCTCTGTTCCAGAGTCAAATTCTAGTGAGAGCAGGGATGCAATAAAACTTAGTGGTGGGGTTAAGCTACAAGTGCATAAAAGTGATATTCTGCCCTATTCATAAAGAACCCCAACCACTACATCCTAGACACTTGTTGAAATCTGAGAGAATATGACAGAAATTATACCTAGTCTATCAGAGTGAGCTATTGGCATATTGCTCAAACCTATCAAATCCTCTTGGTTCTCCACAAATGTCTAGGGGGTAGTGAGCCTCTAAGGGGTGGGAGGTAGGGCAGTGCAAGCATGCTCATAGGGAGCCTACTGTACCTAAGGCAAACAGGGCCAGGGAGAGAGCGCAGGGGGACCAGTGGTCGCTCTTGCTCGGTGACGTGTCATCCAGAGGGGGGACATGGGCAACAGGAAACGTAGCGGATCTGATGATTTCATCAGCAGACTTTCTTTTTGGTGCAGGTGAATCTAGGTTGGAAACCAGGGGAACTGGACTATCAGTGTCTGAGTATGTCCTTTGAAACACAGCTGAACATTTCAACATCTGTCTGAAATGTTGTGTGACAATCTCTACACGGTAAAGATCAAAGTAATCCCGCAACCTTACACTTACGCTTGTACCTAATTGTACATAGATTATATACAGTGCATTCGGAAAGTAGTCAGACCTCTTGACTTTTTCCACATTTTGTTACATTACAGCCTTATTCTAAAATTGATTAAATTGTTTTCCCCCCTCATCAATCTACACACAATACCCCATAATGACAAAGCAAAAACTGTTTTTTATACAATTTGCTGTTTTTTTAATAAAAAATAAATAAAATACAACACATTTACATAAGTATTCAGACCCTTTATTCAGTACTTTGTTGAAGCACCTTTGACAGCGATGACAGCCTCGAATCATCTTGGATATGACGCTATAAGCTTGACACACCTGTATTTGGGGAGTTTCTCTAATTCTTCTCTGCAGATCCTCTCAAACTCTGTAAGATTGGACGGGGAGGTTTGTTGCACAGCTACTTTCAGGTCTCTCCAGTGATGTTAGATCAGGTTCAAGTCCAGGCTCTGGCTGGGCCACTCAAGCACATTCAGAGACTTGTACCAAAGACACTCCTGCATTGTCTTGGCTGTGTGCTTAGGGTCGTTCTCCTGTTGGAAGGTGAACATTCGCCCCCGTCTGCTGTCCTGAGCGCTCTGGAGCAGGTTTTCATCAAGGATCTCTCTGTACTTTTCTCCGTTCATCTTTCCCTCGATCCTGAATATTCTCCCAGTCCCTTCCCGCGGAAAAACATCCCCACAGCGTGATGATGCCACCACAATGCTTCACCATAGGGATGGTGACAGGTTTCCTCCAGACGTGAAGCTTGGCATTCAGGCCAAAGAGTTCAATCTTGGTTTCATCAGACCAGAGAATTTTGTTTCTCATGTTCTGAGAGTCATTTAGGTGCCTTTTGGCAAACTCCAAGCGGGCTGTCATGTGCCCTTTACTGAGGAGTGGCTTCTGTCTGGCCCCTGATTGGGCCTGATTGGTGGAGTGCTGCAGAGATGGTTGTTCTTCTGGAAGGTTCTCCCATCTCCACAGAGGAACTCTGGAGCGCTATCAGAGTGACCGTCGGGTTCTTGGTCACCTCCCTGACTAAGGCCCTTCTTCCCAGATTGTTCAGTTAGGCTGGGAGGCCAGCTCTTGGAAGAGTCTTGGTGATTCCAAATTTCTTCCATTTAAGAATGATGGAGGACACTGTGTTCTTGGGTACCTTCAATGCTGCAGACATTTTTTGGTCTGTGCCTCAACGCAATTCTGTCTCTGAGCTCTACGGACAATTCCTTCGACCTCATAGCTTTGTTTTTGCTCTGACATGCACTGTCAACTGTGGGGCTTTATATAGACAGGTGTGTGCCTTTCCAAATCATGTCCAATCAATTGAATTTATCACCGGTGGACTCCAATCAAGTTGTAGAAACATCTCAAGGATGATCAATGGAAACAAGATGCACTTGAGCTCAATTTCAAATGTCATAGCAAAGTGCCTGAATAATTATGTAAATAATGTATTTCTGATTTTTATTTTTAATACATTTCCAAAAATGTTCTCTGTTTTCGCTGTAACGTAACAAAATGTGGATAAGTCAAGGGGTCTGAATACTTTCCAAATGCACTGTAGATAGTTGTTGTGTGCACCGCTGCAGGGGTGCTCCGTCCTAGGAGTTCAATGTTACAATGAAATCTTGAAAGATGGTTCAGGATGGCAACTTAGGCCTCGATGCAATCAGATTGAGCGTTAACCCGTGTTGGACGACATCCGAATTGCGGATGTTTTGGCGGTGTTGGTGAGCGGCTACTCTTGTGTGTCAAGAACCAGTCCCTTCCTTATTATCCCTACTGCGTTAGAAGTTCTAAACGGCAATATAAATTGTAGGCTCTTATTGATGATAGAAATAATGATAGGTTAATGCATGTTTCCATGTTAATTTGGATGGGGGGGATTTATAACTTATCAGTGTAATCGAGGTGTAGACAATAGAAGATCACGCATTTAAGTGTTTGAACTTGTAACACGGCTGCGTGGGATTTGTCTGAAATAAAGTTGGATGTGGTTTCGCTGTATCCAATGGCAGTGTCCATGATAAGGTAACGCAAGGAGCCGTTTGTTGATTTGACAGCTCTAACGCAGTTCCACCTCAGTCACCATTAAAACAACCTCCATGCAGAGGTCGGCTAGCGCGGATCTGATAAAATCTAGACCTTATTTCCATTAAATATTTATTAGTGTTTCGAAGCATACTCATTTGTAAATGCACCACTAGTGGGGAAGGAGCAGGCTTCAAAACATGTCAGGATTAAGCATTATTGAAGGGAATTAAGTTGCCATCCTGAAACTTATTTTTAGATTTTTGTATATGATGTAGGCTCACATGCCTTGATATTTTGCTTAGGCGTTAGATGCTCAGAAGAGAGACTTCAAACAGTATTGACACATTGGAGGTGGTTACAGTAAGGTGGTGTACAATCAGAGATCAACGTGGTGATCACACGATTTCAATCCAAACAAATAAACCATAATTGAAAGGACCCTATACCTTTAAAAAGGTTAGGTGCTGCTTTGTATAGCTAATAATGATGTGCGGATCAGGTGTTTGTTCACCTACACCCGCCCGCAAATTGTTAATAACACATTCGCAACCGCCCGACTATATGTGATAGTGAAAATCTGAGGCTTGCACCCGACCCTAACCCGTAAATATAGAAAATGCATTGTACAGTCAAAGATGTCTTTACTTTTTTTTTGACATTTTTAGATAGGCCCATGTTTCTGCTTATAATTTCAAACATTTTGGTTGGCTATTTGTTAGTCAACTTGTCTATAATTAGATACATGCAGCTTCTCTTCGGTCATTCGTTTTTGCCCTAGAAGACTAAATAAACCCTATGTCAAAAATCACTAGAATGAATGCTTCAATCTAGTTGACATCGGTAAAGTTTGTTTTCTCTTTCATCTCCGCAAAGATGTTTATAGGGACTGAAGAGAAAAAGCACAAAAAAAATAAAAATGGGAAAGATCTTTCGTGCTAAATTTCCAAATTACAACAGTTTGACCAGTTTTAAGGAAAGTCAAAGCTGTTAAAATGACCCAACATGTTTTTGATAAAATTTCAGTTTGGCTTAGATACATATTTTATGTGGTTGAAACCCTCAGCTTTTAGCCTACATTTTCTATATTAGCGGGTAAGGGTCAGGTGTGGGCCTCAGATTTTAACTTTATCACATATAGTCGGATTGCGGGCAGGTGAACAAACAGCTGATCCACACAGTATTTAATGACCCTAAACCCGCCCCGCAGATATAACCGCGGGGACTGAGGGTTATGAGTCAACCCGCGCATCAATAAGCTAAGCTTATCGATTTGTTATAGCCAATGAGGCTCATGACACTATTTGGGAATAATAGTATCAGTATAAGTATTCATAACAATAATGATGCTGTTAATGCTGGTGAAACCAGGTCGGGGAGAGTTAATGTACCGTGTTGTTTGTAGATGGGTGGTTTCCTGTAAATGTTGATCCCCTGATCTGAAAGGATACAGGGAGAAAGACAAAACTCAGTCTTTTGCATTTCATGTATACGTATCAAACACTTTTCCTGTGACACAGAGGGCATTGTGAAATGACCAATGAAAAATACCACAGAAGTAGGGTGTCTTCACAATCACACACTGTAAACCAATAAACATCAGCATTTACATTAAAATTTACATTAAAATCAATTATTATTTTATACAGAGAGTCTTATATTTGTGATGTGTCTGGTGAAAAGAGCACACTAAGTGCCAGCATCCTTTAATGGAATGAATCAAAAGCATTATTGAAATGGAAAAAGTGGTAGACAGAAGTGGTGAGAGAGCGATAAGAGAGAGATATAAACGATCTCATGTGACCAGTAGCAGTGACAGTGACAGGGTGCGCTCCGTGTGTCTCGTACCTGGGAGGTGGAAATGTTTAGGGGTCAGAGAGAGAGGCGGAGTGACAGGCCGGCTGTCTGGCCTTTGGGGTATAGGGGAGCTCCGCCTGCTATGTGGATCAGTGCCTCCAATGAGAAGAACC
The DNA here is from genome assembly GCF_045791955.1 of Oncorhynchus clarkii lewisi. NCBI lineage: Eukaryota > Metazoa > Chordata > Actinopteri > Salmoniformes > Salmonidae > Oncorhynchus > Oncorhynchus clarkii. The sequence continues at coordinate 30,162,356 of NC_092162.1, forward strand.
AAGAACAAAACATAAGCAGGGCAATGATACGGAAAACATAAGTTTGGAAAAAGCTAATCTTGCAGAGCCAGACGAGGGACTATTGCATATAGCTGTAAAGTCTGGCATGTGAGATTAGGATAAAGCATAAAAATGGACGCAAGGAGATTGAAAGAGTAATCTAATTTTGAGAATTATTGAATAATCCTGTGTTAGCAAATCAGTTAGTCACACTATGGAGCTCAGTTACATCTAGAGCTGTTACGGTATTACTGCCACATCGGTGGTCACGAGTCATGACGACAGTCAAATTCCATGTGACCGTTTAGTCATGGTAGCTAGGCTTCTCCAAATCTGCGCTCTGATGCCGCTGATGGTCATTAGTAGCCTACCAAACTTTCTAACTGCAAGTCGCTAATGGCCTGGTACTCAGCGCTCTATATAAGCAATAAGGCTCAAGGGATTTTATTACCAAAGTCCGCATCACTGGCTTGCATGGAAGCCAGGAGATGCTAAATGTGTTTATGTTAATTAATGGTCAATTACCATAGCCTAGTGTATCCACGGCAGGTAGCCTAGTGGTTAGAATGTTGGACCAGTAACCGAAAGGTTGCTGGATCGAATCCCTGAGCTGACAAGGTAAAAATATGTAATTCTGCCTCTGAAAAATGCAGTTAACCCGCTGTTCCCCGTTAGGCTGTCATTGTAAATAAGAATTTGTTCTTAACTGACTTGCCTAGTTAAATAAAGGTTCAACTAAAAACATATTTTTTTTTTAAATACAGTGAGACTGGCAGTTATTTGCATGACAATAACCGGCTGATGAAATGTAATGACAGACCTAGTTACATCCTGTATCCATGAGGTAATACAAGACCTATCACTAGCATGCAGCCAGAAATAATGGACATTGATCATTAAACAGGCAGAATGCCAGTAACATTTAAGTGCATGCATGGCCATCACCACTGCCAAATACAAAAACTCAGAACAAAAATAAAATATGACATGAACCAAAATGTCCAGAGGTCCAGTAAAGGTCTCTGGACACTTGGTTGGTGTAAGTGAGCTGGGCTGCATGTCTATGTCATCTTATGACTTTGACAGCAGATGAGACGTCTCTAGCTTGGTCCCAGATCTCCTTGCCAGCCTATGGTCAGTTGGCAAGAAAAGCACAAACAGATTTTGGACCAGGTTACTCAGCTTCTGACAGCCGTTTTACATCAAATGTGCATGGCTACAGTATATAGGGGCTGTAGAGGAGGGTAGGAACATGAGTTAAGCCATAGAGTCTGAGGCAGTAAGACTTGAATGAGGTGACATAGCTTGCCTGGGGAGTGGGGACAGTGACGGGACGATGGGGTCTAAGGCCCTGTCTTACCTTGGCTATGGGGAAAGGAGTGGTGTCTGAAAGGTGAGGTGGGACGGGAGTCACTATGGCTGGAGGAGCCAATACTGTTACTACACAGGGCGGAGCAGAGCTTCTGCATGCCTGTCAAAGCTTCTGCAGGGGAGAGGGAGGGCAGGTGGGACAGAGCCGTTGGGGAGACATCATTAAGATGATGTGGAGGGGAGTTGGAGGAGGAAGACCGAGGTGTGGATGGGAAAAGGGAGTGAGACAGTCGGTAGACACACCATCACAGATAGACACAAGGAGGCAGGGAGGGAGGACCGTAGGAGGGAAGAGTTAGAGGATAGGTAAGAGAGGAGACAGAGCCAGTGGATACACACCACCACAGTTAGGGAGGGAGAGGAGGTGAGGTGAAAGAGGGTGAAGAAAAGAAGGAGAAATGGGAGAAAATCAGAATCATGTCAAAACTAGAAATGAAGAAACTTCAAACGAGGAAGAAGGATTATTTGAGTGAGATGGGGATAAGGAAATTGGTATTATCTCTACATTAAAGTGGAACTGACAGCATTTTAGCAATATGAATGACACATTTTTCTATAATTTTTTTTTACAAGCGAACACTTACATGGTCATTTTCACATTTTCATACTTTCATAGAATGTTTGGGAATGACATAGAGGCAAGGCATTTGTGAAAATTTGATAGCAATATAGAGTGGGAAAGCAGATGTGCGTTTGGACAATTAACAGACATTGCGGTAAATAAAAGCTAATAAAAACATCTGTCTTGTCCAGGACCGGACTCAGACCGGTGCACCATAGTCTGTGCACCACACAGACCGGTGCACCATAGCCAATCAGAGCTACAGTAGGCCTATATGCAAATAAGCCATTACCCACATGGGCCTGCCATCATTCACTTTGAACTGGACTGTGTGTTCACAGGCAGTAGCAACAGTGTGACTTTAGATAATAAGAAAGCATTTGCCAAAAGCCACAAAATACATGTAATACCCTTGTTAGAACCAAGTATTTCGTTTATTTGTTATAATTAATCGGTCATGTATAAGTGAATAGGTTGGTTTACTTTTAAGTTTAAGTTTTGACCAATGAGGTCTCTTGTTAATAAGCTGTGGCCAATGGGAGTGGACCTTGTTAACGGAGGGCCTGGGAAAAAAGAGAGGGAGGGAGACGTTGAGAAAAGGATGGGCATTACATTATCACCGTTGGTGAAGAAAAATGATAAAAGAAGACAATAAAAATAGAACAAAACCCATACCTGCCGAGTTTTGAAGGGAAATACCGAATTTATTTTATAAGAGGGTTGTTATAATTTTTGTTAAGAAAGACTTAGTAAAGACTGAAGCTACCATCTCATCGTGGAAGTATTTGGCAGCCTTGAGGTTAGCCTAGCATTGTGTGACACCGAGAGAGAATTGCTAGGGAAAGATTAACAAGTTCATGTTTCCATGGGATATCGGTTACTGCGAAGGAGTACTGTCTGCATTGATAGCTTGCTGTGGATCTTGTGAGGAAACCTTCACGGAACTGCCATACTTCGCTGAGGGAAGAGTAGTGAGTAACCACAGCGGTTGCTTTGGGACTTTATGTGCGTCGTCATTTTTTTTTAGCGCCAACAGGTTAAGCAAGCTCAAAATCATTTGGAAATGGGTTGTGCACGACTCATTGGCGTTTATTATTTTTATTTATTTTGATGTGGTGCTTTGAAAATGTAATAATGCACATCTTGAACCTTATGTATGTTGCCTTGGTGCAGTCATTTCCTGTTTAAATTTAATTTAATGCATGGGAAAGCATATCCTTATACAATAACAAAAATCTATAGTCATTCTATCTGAAGTTAATACCCTAAGTTGTCATCACCCTAGATAGTTTACAATAGGGATTCTTATTGGAGATGTCCTTCTCACCTAACATCCCATGCGGTTGAGATATTCTATGTAATGTAACATTGTGAGAGTCAAATTCGAGCCTGGTGAGAGGGTTACATACATATTTGCAGAAATCCATGTGAAAATACCACAGTCCTCTTACATTTGGAAACTTTACAGTCCTATTGATCAAACAACCACGAACAGGTAGGCTATCTATCTCTGTTACGTATGCACATCAACAACAGCAAGATCAACAACTAATGCTAGCAAGAGTGAGATTCGCTCAAATCCAACAAGGGAACAGTAGATAAACCCTCTCAAACCTTTTCGGCATGATAAATGATGGGAAAAGCAGCCTGCTCGCCTTTCTGCAGCTTGCCTGCCAATGCATGCTTGTCCCAACCCACATTTTGAGTCATTGAGAGATATGCTAACTGTGGATAACAGTTGTTCAAGTTCAGCATAGCTACCTAGCAAAGTGATTCACATTTCTTGTTAGCTAACCAAATGACACCTACATCTCAAGCTGTAGACAACAAAAAACTATATGGGGTGGGCACTCACCCACTCGTCCAATGACATGACATCCTCCCAGCAGCTAGCTAGCTAACGTAAGGCTCCGTGTTTTCAGCTTGCTAAATAAAAGCTAGCCTATTAGCCACATTATGACTGGCTTGTGATCATTGCAACAAAGCCTCCTTAACTCATGCCGCCAAACTTACCCTAGTAAAACTGACTATCCTACCGATCCTCGACTTCGGCGATGTCATCTACAAAATAGCTTCCAATACTCTACTCAGCAAACTGGATGCAGTCTATCACAGTGCCATCCGTTTTGTTACCAAAGCCCCTTATACCACCCACCACTGCGACCTGTATGCTCTAGTCGGCTGGCCCTTGCTACATATTCGTCGCCAGACCCACTGGCTCCAAGTCATCTATAAGTCTATGCTGGGTAAAGCTCCGCCTTATCTCAGCTCACTGGTCACAATAACAACACCCACCCATAGCACGCGCTCCAGCAGGTATATCTCACCTCCTTTGGCCGCCTTTCCTTCCAGTTCTCTGCTGCCAGTGACTGGAACAAATTGCAAAAATCGCTGAAGCTGGAGACTTATATTTCCCTCACTAACTTTAAACATCAGCTATCTGAGCAGCTAACCGATCACTGCAGCTGTACATAGTCCATCTGTAAATATCTCACCCAATCTACCTCCCTCATCCCCATATTGTTTTTTATTTACTTTTCTGCTCTTTTGCAGACCAGTATCTCTACTTGCCCATCATCATCTGCTCATTTATCACTCCAGTGTTAATCTGCTAAATTGTAATTATTCCACTACTATGGCCTATTTATTGCCTACCTCCTCATGCCATTTGCACATGCTGTATATAGGCTTTCTTTTTTCCTATTGTGTTATTGACTGTACGCTTGTTTATTCCATGTGTAACTCTGTGTTGTTGTTTGCGTTGCACTGCTTTGCTTGGCCAGGTCGCAGTTGTAAATGAGAACTTGTTCTCATCTAGTTTACCTGGTTAAATAAAGGTGAAATAAAAAAAAAAAAAATAAAAATAAAAATTGCCCTTGCTAGTTTGATTGTATTGACATTCCCAGTCTTCTTTACATTTGTCAGATTTTGCCAAAATATTGATTCATTGAAACTGAAACAGTGTTTCCCGAATGGCTAGAGGCAGCAAACAATGTACCAGGACAGCTGTGATTTAGAACCTGATAGCAATATTTGTTGGACTACCAAGAAAAGTATTGGTGAATAATATGAATCATGCATTGAACTGCATCCATCTATTCTGCCAACATGCATTACTCTACGTCATGGATTTTCTTGTCAAATATAATCTTTTTTTTTTTTTTTTTTTTAACATAAACTGGGGATTTTATATTTTTGACTGATGTTATGATTTGTTTGTCTGTTTGTTTCAAATCTGCAAAGGAGTTAAAACACTCAGTTCCACTTCAATAATAAATATTTAATTATTAGATTATACACCATGTTATAGCATTTATAGGCTGTCATTGTAAAAAATAATTTGTTCTTAAATGACTTGCCTAGTTAAATAAAGGTTAAATAAAATAAAAATAATACAAATAAATATAATGGCTTATTCATGACAGTTATTATAAAGTGTTATCAGAGTGGTCAGTGAAGAGTAAAGATATTGGAGGACAGCAACAGAGCAGCTGCAGTGGGAAGTTAAGATTAAGGTGGGGTTAAGAAAGAGTGACAGGCATGAATGATACTCCTGTGAGATGTGAACAAGTGGTATTATGTTATTGTTAAAATAGTCAAGGAAGAGTGTTGAGGCAGTGCCTACTGTACATCTCAGACTATTTTAAATGATTTTCAAATTACTTTTCTGTGTAACCTGTAAAGACTAACAATACAAACCATACATGCATGCATGCGCGCACGCACACAAAGATGCGTTCGCACACACACCTCTCACCTGGTCTGTGAAAATGCTGTGGTGAGCGTGACAACGGGGTGTAACTATGACGATTGTAGACAGGTGAGCCGATGGAGCCCTGACTGGTAGACCTCTGAAGGATGCGTTCTCTTATGTCATAGCAACTCTACAGGGACAACACAGTTACATCACCTGTCAATCACTATCAACCCATAGTCAAGAGCTTCCTTTCTTTGTAATTCGATCTGAACGTTTGCAGCTAAACATGTACAGTGTATTACTGTGTAAGGCAGTACCACCTACAGCAGATGGTGTAGGTGACATGTTTCTTGAGGACTGAAAGAGAAAAAAAATTGTGTCTTTTTTTCAAGCTAACTTAATCCTTACCGTAAGCAAAGAAACGCCATACAACATACTTTAAGCACACACCAACACTATGTTATCATCAATGAGAATAGTTGGTGGTTGTCTTACCTTGTCATCTGGCATGGGGGAACGCTCCCTTCTCGCAGTATGGAGCTGTAGACACAGAAAAATTACTGAGCACTCTCGTGTCAATAATAGGTTTCCTTTATAAGGGTGAGTTTGCCATGAAACTGAGTGTGTCAATAACACTACACTTTGGATGCTTGAAAAAGTGCTGTATAATTATAATGTATTATTATTACTAAATACGAAATGTACACAAAGTGTTTGCCTTCCACCCTGCAACAACGTATATATTTATTGCCTGACACATGACTCTCTGGGGGGGAGAGATGGAGAAAATGGATATGATTTAGGATAATATAATTTATGCATCACAGCTGTTTTCTTTCAAACCAATACTTACCCGGCACAGCTTGCAACTTCAGAATGAACATTTCAACATGATGCGTCACACACGCACAAGCACATACACGGTCATGCATGGTTGCATGCTAATTACCTCTCCCACACTCTCCTTCCTCTCCTCCCTCTCATCAAGGGACAAGGTGTACAAAGGCTCGTAGGTAATCAGATCAGGGCGGTCTATATCATAAATGGCTTTGACTTTGGGAATGGCAGCTAGGTCCCTGTATTCAAGGATCTCATTGTCTACTTTTGCCTAGGGACACAGACAGACAGATAGACAGATCGATACATACATAGAGACAGAGCGAGAGAGGTTATACATGACTAAAAGCACACCTCTACTAGCCAGTATTAGGGCAGCTAAAAAGTTCCTCTATAGACCCTGACCACTGGGGTTGCAAAAAAACAACAACCCCAGTTGTCAGTGTCTATAAAGGAACTATAAAAGAGTCTGATAAGCATAGGGCTCCTTCCACTTTAGATGTAAGGCTGAACAGAAAATGTATGTATCGGTAAGAATAAGGTCTACGACTAACATGCTGACCAGACCGGACATTTCGCGTGCACGAGCATTGCAAAATAAATGTACACATACATGTTATTCAATCATACTGCTCGCGAGCGTCTGCGTGGCCAGGTGCTAAAATAGAACTTGGTTCTATTTATGACACTCAACGCGCTGCAAGTCCTGCCTCTCCCATCTCCTACCCACGTACCATATCCTCATTGATTTTTAGGAGCATATACCCATGTGGGTGATTGCAAGATGAACTGAGGTTGACATTCCAGTCGGTTGTGGTAATGCACTTTTAAAGTCCAAAGAAGAAGAAGAAGCCTGAAGGAGGAGCAATTACTATTCTGTGGATTAGTCTGTGCTTTTCTGGTAAAATAACAACCCAATGTTTATATCCCAGGACAAATTAGCTAGCAACAACAAGCTAACTAGCTAAATTGCCATAAATGTTTATTGCTTTTCAACCTGTCCCAAAATGTATATAATTGGTTCAGAGTTTGTTCAATTCAACCTGCGTGTCCTGATGGTGTCTGGTGTGGGGGGACAAAAACAACATGCGTGCAATGCTACACGCGATCTGGTCAGCATGTTAGACAAAGTTTACACATGGAATGACAATTTATCTTAAGCTTCCCTAGGGATGTGGCCTATAAAAAATATAAGCAGTACATCCAGCCCAGTATGTGTGTGAGTGTAGTTGTATGGTAGACAGAACTCACATATATGGTATGACCTGGTGAGCCATGTATGCTTGAACCAGGTCTGGAACAGATACTCTCGGATGACGACCTTGAAGGCTGCAAGAGGAGAACAGAAAAGGAAGTCAAGACAACATCCCAACAACCTCTTGATGAGTTTTATAGGTGTTGGATCAAAGTTGCTACAGTATTGTGTTCGCCTCAATTTGCAAATGAGGAATGAAATTTGTCACTCAATCACTGCTTCATCAAAAGGAGGGGGAAATAAGAATTCATCATTTTAAAGAACTTGTTCTTAATTAACTCGCCTGGATAAATAAAGGTTCAAGAAAGAAAATACAGTTTAACACCTAACTTTGTTTTTGAAATTCCACCACATTGTAGCATGACAAGTAGATTCAATCTTGAAATAAAATACAAACACATTATCTTGCAATGACGTCATTAATTTGCCTCTTGCAAAGTGAATGAGGGCATTTGCATTGTGACTTAGTAATATCCTTAACACTGTAAATACCACATGCATTCCCATGGGAAATGCACTTCAGATGGAAACAGTCCTGAATTCATGTATTGATTGACATGAATAATGTTTTCACAACCACATGGTTACTATAAATGGAGGCTTTGTAAAGAGTTTTAGGGTGAAAACAACCATCACTATATATCGTTTGATATGTATCTTCATGGTTCAAATTACAGGGGTGGTTGGGTGCCCCCATAACAAATCGGGTATCCTCAAGAGACATTGGGCATCCCCAAAAGTTAATGTATAATTTGAACCATTTTTATGTCGACTTCTCAAATATTTCCTTGTCTTTAGCCTTTACTCTTTCCACATGAGTGTGTCTGAGAGAGGGGGCTGTGCTGTTCCTCCTCTCCAACGTGACTTAGATGGAGCCCATTCAGCGGTCCAAGTCACAGCTCACCAGGGATGGTGTCAATTCCATTTCAATTCAATCAATTACGGAAATAAACTGACATTTTAATTCCAATAAAAAAAAGATCAATGCTTTTCAATTGGAATTTCAGTTAATTCAATACCTCATGAATTCACTGAAATTAAATGGAATTGTCCCCAAACCTGCAGCTCACACGCACACAACCACTACAGAGTGAGGGACACACACTAAATACAGAGGTAGACATAAGACGGACAAAGATTAAAGGGGAGGTGTCTGTAGGTGTCTGTGCAGCCTAGAAACACATTTTAGCCGCCTAAAAACCAGTAACACAGACACAGCCAGTCTCAGTTTGCTCCTTACCCGTTCCTTTTAGCCCCAACTCTTTGATTTTTGCAGATCTGAGAGGTCTGGGTAGGTATAGGCTGTGTAGTGGTGGAGCTTCCACCATACTCTTCTGTAGGGCTGCATCACCACCTGTTACGGAAACTGCATCGCCATCAACCACATGGCTCTTCAGAGGGTGGTGCATCACGGGGGAACGCTGCCTGCCCTCCAGGACATTTACAACACTCAGTGTTGAAGGAAGGCCAATAAGAACTTTATTAAAGACCTCAGACACCCAAGCCACGGTCTGTTCACCCTGCTACCATCTAGCAGACAGAGACGGTACAGGCGCATCAGCCGGGACAGAGACTGAGAAACAGCTTTTATGACCAGGCCATCAGACTATTGAACAACCATCACTAGTACCTGTCTGGTACTCAGTCCTGCACATTGAGACTAATGCCCCATGTATAAAGTCATTGAATGCTGGTCACCTCATTCATTTAATATACTGTTGTTTACTCACTCTGTCTGTATATACTGTATTCTCGACATAGCTCATCCTAAATATACTGTACCAACTACTGTACATACCATTATCTTTTCAAAATTATATATTGTCTATAGCCACCACGTATTTACAGTATATTCTCAAACATGCTCACTCTAATATATCTACTTTGGATTGTTATTTCTTGATTTTTTGTTTTGATTTTTTTTTTGTATTTGTGCATTTACGAGACATTCTACTGTACTATTGGAGCTAGTAACATAAGCATTTCGTTGGACCTGCTATAAGACCTACAAATCTGTGTAAGCGACCAATCAACTTTGTTTTGATTTATTACTTACACATCTGCACACATCGAAGGTTTAAGTCCAATGGGAAGGGGTATTGGGAGCAAATTGGGACTGGCTGACAACAGAAGAGACACTTGAACAATGCAAACAAGGTCAAGGTACAAGAGGTCATTCATGTCTAGATAGATTCCTACCTGTTCCCTCTGTTGCTCCTCTGTTCTGGTTGTGTTCTTACAGCCAGGGTGCCACACAGTTGATCCTGTGGAACAGAACAGAGACAGATGGTCTTAGAGAACAAAGACATCCAAACCTAACCTGATCCCAGATATGTTTGTGCTATCTTGCCAACATGTATGTTCAAACATAAAAGTTGGCTAAACAGCAGATCTGGGATCAGCCTAAACCAACCCAGCTATACTGTAATAACACTTAAAATGCTTCAATCATAATGTCAGCCCATTTAGCTACTTACCTTGCAGGTACATCTCTTCTCCTTCTGTGAACATCTGGTTGCACCTGCTGCATCGTGCACAGCTGGGATGGTAGTGTTTGTCCCCTGCCTGGAAACAACACACACACACAAAACACACACAGATATCATTAAGGACTGGAATATATGACCCACCTGAGGCCATGCAGACTCACTATTCCATCCAGGGCATGGTTTAGTGTAATGTCCAGTGTATGTACATTTCTTTGCAAGAGCAGTCAAGAGACATTTACATTACATCAATGTAGTATACAAACTGTATACAGTTAACTGATTAAATCAACCTTTCATTCACCCATTAATCCAGGCACACTACCAAGGGTTCACTGTCAAGCGTGATCATTCATCCTGCCTTCAAATATAGGAGCGGTCTTCCCTTTGTACAGTACTTAAGTCAAAAGTATCCTCCCCTGAAACTGCATAATGAGGTGCTTTGCATACACAGCGACATTTCACTAATGCATTTAGGAACGGGACACTGTCCAGAAGAGATAAATACCCAAATGGAGCAGCAAACAGCCTTTACCAACCACCCTTCCCACTCACCAGCACTCTAACAGACAAGTGTCACGGATATGGGGCTATGGCCTGGGAAATGTGTCTTTAACCATCCCTGTTGGATCAGGACCACCTTCCACATACACACAAACTGCACTAATCAAAACTCTAGTATCGATGTGTTTACACAAAAACAATTCATATTTAGCAGAATTGTGAAATGCTCTTATGTAATCTCCTGATTAATCTTCTGCACACACACTCTGTAATGGTCAAATCCCTTGGGAATGGAAGAGTAGCAATAGCTCCATTTCATCAGTGTATCCAGAATTGAACAAAGCAGCATATCTGTCTGCCTCAATGTAAGTGACACAAATCCTTCTGCTTGCCCACTCTCTCATCTGCTGCTGTTATTCCTCTCTGTCTCTCTCTCCCACTCCTCTCTCTCTTTCCTGCCATAGCAGGTGTCAGCATGTCTGCAGACAGAGATGCAATCAGACTATGAGTTATGGGAAATCAAATATTTGGATAATGTCACTGCCTTCCAGGCTTACAGTAATCGTGTCATAAGGCTTCTCTTGGTGATAGATAATAGGAAAATGTCTCATCCCTCTGTGTAGCCAGTGGATAAACAAGGCTAAAACACTCATAACCCATTAGTGAGGGCCCATACCCAGTAACACTCATTGGCCTGAATGGCATATTGTCTGCAGCAGCTAAGGCCATTCTCAGAGCACAATGTAATCGTGATAATAAAATGACTCTTTAAACATTACATGTCACCTGTTGCTAAAGAGGATCTGAAAACTTAGAAAACCAGAAGGGTCTAATATACCCCATGAATACTCTCTCATTTACTGTATTGTCAAAACAACTCTGATTTTCAGGGTCACTTCCCTTCAGGTAAAAGTAGGTATTGGAAAAATAGTAAAGGATACACAGAGAGAACAGAACATACTGAAATGTATATCAAACAATAAGACCAGACTAATGCCCCAAATAATAATTCAAAAATAAAGAAAACAATATTCAGAATGCAATTTACTTTAAAATATCTATGCCCAGAGAATCAAAAACGACATAGTTCACTCACCACATAAATAATGAAATACAATAGAATCTGGAAATAAGTTACTGAACACAAAATCATATACAGTTGAAGTCGGAAGTTTAAAACTCGTTTTTCAACCACTCCACAAATGTCTTGTTAACAAACTATAGTTTTGGCAAGTCGGTTAGGACATCTACTTTGTGCATGACACAAGTCATTTTTCCAACAATTGTTTACAGACAGATTATTTCACTTATAATTCACTGTATCACAATGCACATGGGTCAGAAGTTCACACACTAAGTTGACTGTGCCTTTAAACAGCTTGAAAAATTCCAGAAAATGATATCATGGTTTTAGAAGCTTCTGATAGGCTAATTGACATCATTTGAGTCAAATGGAGGTGTACCTAAGGATGCATTTCAAGGCTTACCTTCAAACTCAGTGCCTCTTTGCTTGACATCATGGGAAAATCAAAAGAAATCAGCCAAGACCTCAGATAGAAATTTGTAGACCTCCACAAGTCTGGCTCATTCTTGGGAGGTACAAAAGTATCTATATCCACAGTAAAACGAGTCCTATATTGGCATAACCTGAAAGGCTGCTCAACAAGGAAGAAGCCACTGCTCCAAAACCGCCACAAAAAGCCAGACTACGGTTTTCAACTGCACATGGGGACAAAGATCGTACGTTTTGGAGAAATGTCCTCTGGTTTGATGAAACAAAAATAGAACTGTTTGGCCCTAATCACCATCGTTATGTTTGGTGGAAAAAGGGGTAGTTTGCAAGCCGAAGAACATCATCCCAACCGTGAAGCACGGGGGTGGCAGCATCATGTTGTGTGGGTGCTTTGCTGCAGGAGGGAATGGTGCACGTCATAAAATAGATGGCATCATGAGCTAGGAAAATAATGTGCATATATTGAAGCAAAATCTCAAGACATCAGTCAGGAAGATAAAGCTTGGTCGCAAATGGGTCTTCCAAATGGACAATGAACTTACGCATACTTCCAAAGTTGTGGCAAATTAAGGACAACAAAGTCAAGGTAATGGAGGGTCCATCACAAAGCACTGACCACAATCCTATAGAAAATTTGTGGGCAGAACTGAAAAAGCGTGTGCGAGCAAGGAAGCCTACAAACCTGACCCAGTTACACCAGCTCTGTCAGGAGGAATCGGCCAAAATTCACCCAACTTATTGTGGTAATTTTTACTAGGATTACATGTCAGGAATTGTGAAAAAACTGAGTTTAAATGTATTTGGCTAAGGTGTATGCAAACTTCTGACTTCAACTGTATAAACATGTATTTCTAGTACTTATAGTACCAATCAAAAGTTTGGACACACCGACTCATTCCATGATTTTTCTAAGTGTTTTACTATTTTTTACATTGTAGAATAATAGTGAAGACATCAAAACTATGAAATAACACATATGGAATCACGTAGTAGCCAAAAAAAGTGTTATTATATATTATATTATATATTCAAGATTCTTCAAAGTAGCCACCCTTTGCCTTCATGACAGCTTTGCACACTTGGCATTCTCTCAACCAGTTTCATGAGGTAGTCACCTGGAATGCATTTCAATTAACAGGTGTGCCTTGGTAAAAGTTAATTTGTCGAATTTCTTTCCTTCTTAATGCGTTTGAGCCAATCAGTTGTGTTGTGACAAGGTAGGGTTGGCATACAGAAGATAGCCCTATTTGGTAAAAGACCAAGTCCATATTATTGCAAGAACAGCTCAAATAAGCAAAGAGAAATGACAGTCCATCATTAAGTTAGAACATGAAGGTCAGTCAATACGGAAAACTTCAAGAACTTTGAAAGTTTCTTCAAGTGCAGTCGCAAAAACCACCAAGCCTTATACTGAAACTGGTTCCCAGAAGGACCGCCACAGGAAAGGAAGACCCAGAGTTACCTCTGCTGCAGGGGATAAGTTCATTAGAGTTAACTGCACCTCAGATTGTTGCCCAAATAAATGCTTCACAGAGTTAAAGTAACAGACATCTCAACTACGTGAATCAGGCCTGCATGATCGAATTGCTGCAAAGAAACCACTACTAAAGGACACCAATAAGAAGAGACTTGCTTGGGTCACCTCTTCTTTTTCTCTTTCTCTCTTTTTCTCTCGGTTTGGCATGTGGCATCTTGTTCGGGTTTGTCCTTCGTTTAATTACTTGTGACAGTGTACCAACCTGGGTGATACTCGTATTGCGGTGCTGAGGGTTGGTTCTAGTTGTCTTTGTCTTGGTTTGTCCACCGGTACTCTCCCGGTTTTTGTTAAGCCCTCAGGCTCCACGCCTACCCTTGCCAAGATCGAGATGCTTTGTATGTTTCCCTCGTGCGGACTTGCAGCTCTCCCCGGTGACGCAAGGCGTACCACGTTTATCTCCATGGTGAACAAGCTATGCAAAGTAACTAACTTAATGAGAGTTGACCATTGCAGGACTAAGTACTAAGTTGCTAAACATACTTCCCTTACATCCTGCCAACTTGAACCCCAACAAATAAGCAAGAATAAGCTTATACGTGGCGTGAGTTTACAGCCGACCCACACATGTAAAGCTAGGACTAAGCTATAAACAAGTGTGAGTTCCCGTGCTCTCCTCGCACTGTCAGGCAGTTCACACTCCATTTACATCTCCTATACTTCAGATAGTGTATGACTCAAGGCAGATACTGTAGGTATGTAGTAATCTTGAGTATTATACAGTATTGCACAGTGTGTACTATAGACATAGTATATTACACTCTTGGCTTAACATTTCCAACTTTGGATGACTCGTGGAGAGCGGTATAAAGCAAACAGATACAAACATCCATTGAAGTATAGTCAATGTGTTCACAGAGATGGATCATTTTTACATACGGTAGCCAGGGAGAGGTGAGGAGGGTAATGTGATTAGTCTAGATCGGTTGTCTCCAACCTTTTCTTTCAAAACTCTAGCTTTGATAACAAAATGTATCAGATGGTGTAGCACTTTCGAGGCACAGCTAAGCATACATTTTAATAATTTGCAAATAATTATCTGTTGTATTTTACTGGACTGGTGGTACCTGCATCTAATGGTCATGGTGCTTTCATGGTGCTGGGAACTCTGGGGAAAAAGGTAAAATCATGAAGTCAGTGATCTTCAGGTCGGAAAGTCGGGCCTCTAGAAAGATGCCAGAGTATCCGACTTGGAATTCCGAGTCGGATGACCCTTCAAAACGATTTTTTCCAGTCAGATCATTTTTTCCCCCCGGTGTTCCAGGTTGTCTTGAACGCATTAAAGTTGGAAATCAGAGATTTCTGAGTTCCCAGTTGTTTTGAACACGGCATTACTCTCAGCAGAGGGAGGGAGAGAGCAGCAGAGGATCTGCCTCTCAGCTTCCCTGCTCTCTCCTTTCTTTCCTCTTCATTAAAATAAAAACACAGGTCTATCGATACACTTGGCTAATCATTCATTGCAGCTGCAGCGCGAGTGGAAGTAGGGAGGAGTGTGTTTTATGTTTTATGATTAAAGCTATCCGATTGGCCAGAGCATTAAGCGCACTCGATTTAGACACAGATCTCCCCGTCTGCCAGGTAGTTGAAGTGTCTTTTCAGACAAATTAAACGGTTTAAAATGGGAACACTTTGCCTACCCGGTTGCCTTGTCTTCTGAATCAAGTGCACCTACCGCAAACAGTTAAATTCAATTTTATTTTAAAGGAATGAAAGCCTTTATCGTTAGCTTTTCTACAGAAATGTTTGGTGATCGTCTAGGAATGCCTTGACTGGTCTAGATAGAACACCATTTCTTAATCCTGGTCCTGGGTACCCAAAGGGGGGCACATTTGTTTTTTTTTGCCATAGCACTACAATGCCGATTTAAATGATCCACTTATTATCATGTGTTGATGATTTGAATCAGGTGTGTAGTGCTAATGCAAAAACAATATATCTTCCTCCACTGTCCCACACTGGGCACAAACCAGTTATCCTCTGCTCGCAAACACACAACTGTCCTCCTTGACAACGTACCAACAGTTTGAGCCACAAATTGGATGGCTTCATCCGCAACATTTCAAGCTAGCTGCAGAGTGAGCTTACAGCACATTCTTAACACTGTTACACGTTTGTATGTGATCACGTATTAGTATAAGTCTGCGATTCCTCTCGTGACCCATCTGCCCTCAGCACTACTCATTCATGTCACCTCTCTCTTAGACCATGGTACTGTACTTGTACTCTTGCCTTCTTTCCCTTGGACCTATTCATCCAAGACAGGCCTCTCCAGATGAAAACTGAGGGGGGAGAGAGAGATAGATTGACATTAGAGGGTGACCGATTAGATCAGCATGGCCAATTAATTAGGGCCGATTTCAAGTTTTCATAACAATCGGTAATCTGCATTTTTGGACGCCGATTATGGCCTATTACATTGCACTCCACGAGGAGACGAGGAAACTCCAGTTTGGGCCGCCTGGCTCTTTGCGAACTGTGTGAAGACCATTTCTTCCTAACAAAGACCAGAATTTTACATAATTATGACATAACATTGAAGGTTGTACAATGTAACAGCAATATTTAGACTTATGAATGCCGTATTTCACTGAAAGAATAAACGTTTTGTTTTTGAAATTATAGTTTCCGGATTTGACCATATTAATGACCTAAGGCTCGTATTTCTGTGTGTTTATTATATTATAATTAAGTCTATGATTTGATATTTGATAGAGCAGTCTGCCTGAGCGGAGGTAGGCAGCAGCAGGCTCGTAAGCATTCATTCAAACAGTACTTTCCTGTGTTTGCCAGCAACTCTTCGCAATAATGCTTGAACCGCTCTAGGTCGTGGATGTTATCGTTTGGGACCGCACCGGTTATGGATCGTATGAATTAGTAGCAACATTGTTGCGAAGCTTTGACATACAAACCAACAAACCATCAGGTGATCAGACAGTACAAGCTGAAGACAACAGCTAAGATCTCTCTTGTTCTCTTTCTCTTCCCTCTATCGTTCCAGTGCTTTACCCTGCAGCAGGCTTTCTATTTTTCAAATGCACTTTCCACTGATGTTCATTAGAGCTGGATTATTATTGTCCTGTCGGAAGTATTTGGTTTGGCATTTTAGTTAAAAGGGAGACTGCTTGCAAGTTGAGTATTGTTATTTGAACTGTATTGAGGTGGAGTGTACTAATGACCTGTGGCCGAAAAGATTGTGGACATTTTTTTAAGGCCTTATTTTGTCTATGAACACCCCCCACATTCATACCCTTTGCACTCCTCCACTGGAAGGTAATACAGAATATTGCAAATCCTCTGTTGATGACTGGGTTCTTTCTTCTAAATTGTTTCAATGAAGTTGCTGTTCAATTGCTCTGCCATTGTTATTATTGTATGAGGTGTTATTGGTGGGGTTACCCCTGTGCTGTGACGTGGGTTTATAGGTGTATCTTTTCTTTTCTCAGGCTTTCACAGGCTATACTCTAGGCAGTCTCTTCTGCTGATGTGTGTGGGTCGGGTAGTGGTACTCTCTCTATTCTACTCTTTTTTTTTTTTTCCCCGGCATGGTTAATGCCTGCCTGGCGCCCAAACAAAATCTTTCTTTACCCCTCTCTAATAAATACCGCTACAACGTTTACTTCTCCAACACTGTTTTTGCATTATTTAAACCACATTGAACACGTTTGATTTATTTATTGGAGACTAAATTGATTATGTATTATATTAAGTTAAAATGATTTCAGTATTGTTGTTATTGTCATTATTACATGTATATAAAATTGGCCCATTAATTGGTATTGACTTTTTTTGGTCCTCCAATAATCGGTATCGGTTAAAATCATAAATTGGTCAACCTCTAATTGACATGGTCTTATCAGTAAGGCATACCAGTATAAATACAGGTATTCTGTTTTGAAATGGGGTGCTTGTCGAAGCAAGGAATGCAAAACTAAACATTATAAAAGACATTGAGGAGCTGAGGGGAGGATTTTCATATCTACATGGAGAGGAAGCCATAGGTGGAGTTGACTCCGTACGTCTCCTAGCTGAATATCTCACTGGCATCCCAGCCATTAGACTAACACAAGCCATTAGACTAACAGAGAGATGCACGGGAATGGTGGTAAGTGTGTGTGTAACCAGAGTGGTATACTACTCAGGCTTTTATAAAGCTATCGAGCTTGTTAATGTCACATTCCAGGTCAGGTTTCATCCATACTACGACAGTGGATATTGCTTGCCCGCCTGCCGTTAACTCTAGCAGGCTTGTAACTGCGTATGCATTTTGCACATGGCTAGTCGAATGAAGAACTCTTCTTCATTGAATCCATGGGCGAGTCAGCGCCACATTTTTATTTATCAAAAAATCTTATTGAAAGAAAAGTTATCTTGCAAATTCAGCAGGCTATGGTGTGAAATAGGCTTTTAAAAGTGACATCTTTATCTTATTAATTTTTAATGCAGTCTTTGGTGTGGTTATCAATACACTATCACCTTTTCCCCACTCCAATTGCTCCTATCTGTCGGACTGCTTGTTGCGTTGTGACTATTGACATATAATCCATACAAGGGTTTTGGAATCATTTATCCTGGCAATTTGACTTGCTTGGTTAAACGTTGAATTTAGCGGTAGTAAGTAGCCACCTAGCTAGCTAAATTCAACGTTTAACGTTGTTAGCTTAACAAACAGAACAATGCATAGAATGATCTGCACAAAAAGTCAACCAAGCAAGGTCTATTAGTTGACTAACCTACATTAGTCTAGCTAGCAAGCTAACGTTAACAACAGTCACTGCCCAGAGACAGTTTCAAGAAACAAAGCAACAACTTTTTACCTTAGATAATTCTTACCTTAACAGAATAGCTAGTTAGTAGTGATGTTACGTTTGATACTGGAACTCCGAGGCATGCGTTGAAATCACTAAGAAGCTAACTTCGAAGCAGTGTGCCTCCTTCGTGTGGCTTTTCGGCAGACTAGACACTGTTGCGTATTGCTGCCTTTCACAGTTCGGAGTGTACATTTTCGTCACCCCAAAAAAAGGGGGAAAGGGAAAAACTTTGCACCACCATTTAACACTATCCCCCAAAATCCACTACCGCATATCGCTACATTGCCCCTAAACCAGGCCATTGGCCTGGGAGGATGGAACCCCTTCTCTCAAACGTTCCTGTCGATCTTCTACACAAAAATCTCTCACACCCAAATATTTCTCTGCTGCTGCAACAACCACATCTATCTTCTTTGATTTCCGCTCCATTAGTGCAGTGCAGTTGATCACCATGGCTATAAACACAAGAAATCCAACCTTACTAAAATCATCCTCTCTGGCTCCTTTCTTTTCAGGCCTACTCACCGGGGGCCTCCCAATCGACTCACTCACCCTTGGGCTATTTTCTACTCTCTTCACTGCCTCAGCATAGGCCACTTCCTGCCCCACTCAAATTCTGGCAATCTCAACTTTACTCTCTCTCTCACAGGGCACTTCGGATCCCCAGCTTCATGGGCATCCCACAGTTAACACAGGGCTTTCTCTATTCCAACTGTACACTTCCTCTAATTATGCCCTCCTGCACATTTCTAACATTGTGGGACCTCCCTTCTACACACTGCTGCAACATGTCCGATTCCTTGGCAACTAAAGCACCGAAGCGGGTTCGGAACATAAGGCTTAACAGAATAACAAATATAATCTAACCTGACATTATCAGGATGAAACTCTGTGTCAAAGCTCAACAAGACAGTCTTGCCATTGCCACTAGGTTTACGTCTCACTAAATGGCAGGCTTCACAAACAAATATTCCTTTTAATTTGATCCACCACTACACTCAACGCTACCCCACAAAGCACACCACAGGTTGACCCCGGGCCGCGTGACTCGAAGAACATGTTTCCTCGGAGTCGGATAGACAAAAAAATCGAAACAATTCCACTTCTCAAAATGCCGCCACCTACTGTACTATAGTCAATCACACCATACAGACTAAATTAATTAAAAAAAACATGCATTAAGAAAAGCTACCCTCCTACCTAATCCTGTACTACTACCATTTAAAAAAAGCCCTACTTACTATCTTCTAACAAACTCTCTCTTCCACATATCGGTACTTACAACAACACATCTTCACGATTTCATCAACCATACACTCCATACACCAGGCCTTTTCAACTATATTCTTCCAGGGGCCAGATGTAAACACGTTTAATTGCAGGGAGGACAGACATTTTCCACGTGTGATTATTCTTCGGAAGAACTGTATAAAAAACAGAAAAGCAACGAGCACGCACACACCAATAAAGCACTTTTATTAAAGGAAACAAACATGAGTCAAACAAATTTGATAATCATTGAAAAGGAAAATGCTAATTAATTTTGTCAAAATTTAAACATCTATTTAAAAGCTCCTTAAAAGTAATTGGGTAATTTTAAAATAATCAAAAAACTAAGCATCGCAGTTAATAATACAGAGATATGTAAAATCAGGTAATGCCAAATTCCAGACTGAAGGAAGTATGCTTTGAATTAATTTCCCTCAGTCATTAGGTGCATTTTGTCACACTCCCATCTAACGAGTCCTTGTGAGCATCAGAGACGAAAACAGAAGGCACGTACATGTTCTGACAGTCATAGCTTTCAGGAATGGGGTCATAATATTTTGTAGCTTAAAGCGTTTAAACACTAGAGCCCAATTCGACATACCACATATTCGCTTGAAACCCAGGGCCGGCACCAGAACAAATCATTTGGAAAGTCCTTTGATTTCCATAGGCGGGCACGTTTTTTCTTGAGACCTCCTTTGTGCATGGGCTGGCGCCCATAAAGACCATAGGCAGCTGGGGAGTTTTTCAAGATTGGAGAAGCTTACAATTTGTCCCGATCTGCGTGCCAGTTATGACTATTTTTATATGCGCATTTCCGTGGAACAGTTTAATTTGAATTGTTTTTGTTTGTCAAAATCATTGTCACGTGGTTAATCATAAAAATCTGAAGTACAATGATGTATCTAAAAGTTAAATTTCAATTATGGCGAGAACATCAGCCTCTGCCATATGGACACGGTGATACACTGTGATCCATTGGCGGCTAAAGAAATGAGAGCATAGAACTCAGAGATTGCCTATAGGCAAAGGCAGCAGTAGGCCTATAACTTCCATTGTCAACTAAGGAAAATACATAGGCCTAAAGCCCAAAAATAAAAACAGTAGAATATATTGGGTTCTTTCAATCACATTAATCTCTGTGACTCCCTTTCTCTGTCTTGACTTTAGTTATTGCTAGTGAAGCGCTACGTGTCAAATCATCCCTGGGTCCTGCCCAAAGCAGGTCGCTAGCGAACTTGCCACATTGAATCAACTAGCCTATTCCGGGCCTTCCGAAATTTCTGCGGTAATTAGTTTGGGACAGTTTTTAAATTATGTTTCCACTGGATGTATGATATCATCAGATCAGAGTATTTTGCTCTTGGTGATTATTGAGGCCCGGAGGGCTGGAAAGGTTTTTTGAAATACTGAGGAACTATCAAATCGCAATGGATGTTACACAAGTTAACGAAGTCTGTTTTTTTGAGGCGAAGAAAACATGACCGAGAAGCTCAGGTGTACGTGGTGAGTTAAGACAATCAGACATTGCCAAATGGCCACTTTCCTACATATGCATGTATTCTGGAGAGAGACACCATATCTTTGCCACACACCACTCTTCTTGATGCAACATAAGTTATACTCGAGACACATTATCTTCACACACATTTTAGACGCTTTTCACTGACAACCGCAACTCAATCAGCTAGACTTATTGCCAGGTGCACTATCCAAATGTCAGGCTTCCCATTTTTAAAGAAGCTAATGATCCTCTGTGGCTAAGTCATGCTCCCTGGTGAATAATTTTGAATAATTTTGCTTAGACAAGAGTAATTATATAATTTTGGCAAAACATCAATTTACTTTATGTAACGGTCTGAGTGTAGTGGGTGAGGAGTCAGGCGCAGGAAGCAGAGAGTTCAGGGGAGTGCTATTTTAATGCACTGAATAAACGCTGAACATAAGCCAACCCTCACAAAAACACAGGGCGTACTGAACAAACAAATGCCCCAAACAGGGGGACTTAAACTGTCCGGGGAAAAACCCACAAAATGGGAAAACACAAAACCCAATAGACGTGCACACAAGTACACCAAACAGACGATCACAATAATTAATCTCGCACAAGGAACCCTGCGGGCCGGGTGACTAATAAAGCCTACTACCTAACTCAAAACAGGTGCACACAATCAACACATAAGGAGGGGGAGGAAATAATCAGTAGCAGCTAGTAGGCCGGCGACGACGACCGCCGAGCGCCACCCGAACGGGAAGGGGAGTGTCCTTCGGTTGGAGTCGTGATACTTTAGGGCAGTCCAGCATCCTAACTGTGCACTGTGCAACCGGCAATTTTACTTTCCAATTCGCTAGAGGCGGAAACCAGATATCTGTATATAATGACGAGATGTCTCCGACCTAATTTATTTCCTTCTTAATGCATTTGAGGCAATGAGTTGTGTTTTGACAAGGTAGTGGTGGTATACAGAATATAGCCCTATTTGATAAAATACCAAGTCCATATTGATGGGTTCTGAGTTCTAAATGTGAAAATATGAAGTATCCTTATCCATGACAGAGGGAGAGAGGCCAATGTAGAACGTTTACATTATGGGGAGGAGTGAGGAATTTGGAACCGAGGGCAGATGAGGTGAGGAAGAACCGATATCTCTAAGGTTCTGTCTAGCAACGGAGATGTATTGGCTGTTCAGATGTGTAGAAGGAGACTCAGCATAGGAGAAAGGGTTAAAAAGCAGTACTTGTGCGAATATGTTTTTCGTCTGTTCAGCTGTCCAACCCTTTGGGTGAATAAACTTGGTTTGAGCATTTATAGTTCCCCGTCAGTTCTTACCTAACAATATTATGTCAAGAACAGCTGAAATAAGCAACGAGAAATGACAGTTCATTAATTTAAGACATAAAGGTCAGTCAATCGGACAATTTCAAGAGCTTTAAAGTTTCTTCAAGTCGCAAAAACAATCAACCGCTATGATAAAACTGGCTCTCATGAGGACCGCCACAGGAAAGAAAGAGCCAGAGTTACCTCTGCTGCAGAGGATAAGTTCATTAGAGTTACCAGCCTCAGAAATTGCAGGCCAAATAAATGCTTCAGAGTTCAGGTAACAGACACATCTCAACATCAACTGTTCAGAGGAGACTGCGTGAATCAGGCCTTCATGGTCGAATTGCTGCAAATAAACCACTACTAAAGGACACCAATAAGAAGAGAATTGCTTGTAGAAGGTAGTTACTAAATTGTTAGTAGTTACTATCTTGTCTCATCGCTACAACTCCCGTACGGGCTCGGGAGAGACGAAGGTCGAAAGCCATGCGTCCTCCGAAACACAACCCAACCAAGCCGCACTGCTTCTTAACACAGTGCGCATCCAACCCGGAAGCCAGCCGCACCAATGTGTCGGAGGAAACACTGTGCACCTGGCGACCTGGTTAGCGTGCACTGCACCCGGCCGGCCACAGGAGTCGCTAGTGCGCGATGAGACAAGGATATCCCTACCGGCCAAACCCTCCCTAACCCGGACAACGCTAGGCCAATTGTGCGTTGCCCCATGGACCTCCCGGTCGCGGCCGGCTGCGACAGAGCCTGGGCTCGAACCCAGAGTCTCTGGTAGCACAGCCCTAGACCACTGCGCCACCCGGGAGGCCCATGGGGATGTTTTTCAGCGGCAGGGACTGGGAGTGTAGTCAGGATCGAGGGGAAGATGAACAGAGCAAAGTACAGAGAGATCCTTGATGAAAAATATATTTTTATTTGCTTACTACATGTGTTATTTCATAGTTTTGATGTCTTCACTATTATTCTACAATGTAAAAATAAAGGAAAACCCTTGAATGAGTAGGTATGTCAACTTTTAATTGGTACTCTATTCGTAGTCCATGTATCTGATGCTGTCTGGCCAGAAAGAGTATGTCATGCATACTCTTTTGGACCAGACAGCCTTAGATACATGTTCTAAGGCTGTTTCAGCGGCAGGGACTGGGAGAGTAGTCAGGATCGAGGGAAAGATGAACGGCGCAAAGTACAGAGATCCTTGATGATAACCTGCTCTAGAGCGCTCAGGATCTCAGACTGGGGCGAACGTTCACCTTCTAACAGGACAATGACCCTAAGCACACAGCCAAGACAATGCAGGAGAGGCTTCAGAACAAGTCTCTGATTGTCCTTGAGTGGCCCGGACTTGAACCCGATTGAATATCTCTGGAGACACCTGAAAATAGCTCTGCAGCGACACTCCCCATCCAACCTGACCGAGCTTGAGATGATCTGCAGAGAATAGGAGAAACTCCCCAAATATAGCTGTGCCAAGCTTGTAGCGTCATACCCAAGGCTGTAATCGCTGCCAAATGTGCTTAAAAAATGCACGGAGTAAAACATCTGAATACAAAAAAGTTCTACAAATTCTAAACCTGTTTTTCCTTTGTCATTATGTGTAGATTTATGAAGAAAAAAAGATTTCATAAAATGTTTAAGGCTGTAACGTAACGAAATGTGGAAAAAAATCAAGGGGTCTGAATACTTTCCGAATTCACTGTATAAGTTATATTGTATAATAATCAATGAGTGTAAATCATTTAAAGTTTTAAAAAATGATGACAGATTGACGCTTTAATATCAGAACTGCCGGAAAACGTGTGGCGAGACCACATTTGCCCATTACTTCTCACCGCTTTCAAAGAAAGCATCAGTACCGACCGGGCCAGTACTCTGCACATTTTTGCATTCCAGTTCAACATTTACCTGATCTGTCAGTCTACATTGAAAACTACATGTACAAAAGTTGTGCCATTTGTATTTGAGCAATATAATTGGATGTTCATTCCAGCACCACTACGTTCCCGCAAGTGACAACTTCTAGATCACTTGAGCATCACAGAAATTGAATTACATTAACACAGCACGCGCTAGCTGTCCTGAGTAAAAAGAAGCGCCCATCAATCTCGCTGAGTTGATTTATTTTAGGGAAAGTGATTTACAAAAGTAAACCTTCAATAGTGAACATACTGGCAATATGCTGGCTACTGTTGATAGTCTACAAAAAAGCTAAAAAAAAACACTTCAGCATTTCTCTTGTCTAGCCTACTGTAGCCAGGTCTTTTGGAATGAAGTTCTCTTTAAAGGGGCATCGTCCTATTTTGAGATGTGAAAGAACTGTTCTCAAAATGACATTTTAGAAACAAAAATGAATGCAATTAATAAACTCAGCAGAAATGCCTTTCAAAGATAATTCGGAAAAATCCAAATCACTTCACTGATCTTCATTGTAAAGGGTTTAAACACTGTTTCCCATGCTTGCTCAATGAACCATAAAAACTAAATGAACATGCACCTGTGGAACGGTCGTTAAGACACTAACAGCTTACAGACGGTTGGCAATTAGGGTCACAGTTATGAAAATTCAGGACACTAAAGAGGCCTTTCTACTGACTTTGAAAAACACCAAAAGAAAATGCCCAGGGTCCCTGCTCATCTGCGTGAGCGTGCCTTAGGCATGCAGCAAGGAGGCATGAGGACTGCAGGACTGCAGAGATTGCAATAAATTGCAATGTCCGTACTATGAGACGCCTAAGACAGCGCTACAGGGAGACGGACAGCTGATCGTCCTCACAGTGGCAGACCACGTGTAACAACACCTGCACAGGATCGGTACATCCGAACATCACACCTGAGGGATAGGTACAAGATGGCAACACCAACTGCCCAAGTTACACCAGGAACGCACAATCCCTCCATCAGTGCTCAGACTGTCCTCAATAGGCTGAGAAAGGCTGGACTGAGGGCTTGTTGTAAGGCAGGTCTTCACCAGACATCACCGGCAACAATGTTGACTATGGGCACAAACCCACCGTTGCTGGACCAGACAGGACTGGCAAAAAGTGCTCTTCACTGACGAGTTGCGGTTTTGTCTCACCAGGGGTGATGGTTGGATTTTCATTTATCGTTGAAGGAATGAGCGTTACACTGAGGCCTGTATTTGGAGGTCAAGCGTCCGTCATGGTCTGGGGCGGTGTGTCACAGCATCATCGGACTGAGCTTGTTGTCATTGCAGGCAATCTCAACGCTGTGCATTACAGGGAAGACATCCTCCTCCCTCATGTGGTACCCTTCCTGCAGGCTCATCCTGACGTGACCCTCCAGCATGACAAAGCCACCAGCCATACTGCTAATTCTGTGTGTGATTTCCTGTAAGACAGGAATGTCAGTGTTCTGCCATGGCCAGCTAAGAGCCCGGATCTCAATCCCATTTAACACGTCTGGTACCATTTGAATAGGAGGGTGAGGGCTAG
Source organism: Oncorhynchus clarkii lewisi (assembly GCF_045791955.1). Taxonomy (NCBI): domain Eukaryota; kingdom Metazoa; phylum Chordata; class Actinopteri; order Salmoniformes; family Salmonidae; genus Oncorhynchus; species Oncorhynchus clarkii. The sequence continues at coordinate 30,188,474 of NC_092162.1, forward strand.
GGCCATTCCCCCAAGAAATGACTGTGAACTTGCAGGTGCCTTGGTGGAAGAGTGAGGTAACATCCCACAGCAAGAACTGAAAAATCTGGTGCAGTCCATGAGGAGGAGATACACTGCAGTACTTAATGCAGCTGTTGGCCAAACCAGATACTGACTGACTTTTGATTTTGACCCCTCCCCCCCCTTTGTTCAGGGACACATTATCCATTTATGTTAGTCACATATTCGTGGAACTTGTTCAGTTCATGTCTCAGTTGTTGAATCTTATGTTCATACAAATATTTACAATAAAAATAAAATAAAAATAAACGCAGTTGACAGGGAGAGGATGTTTCTTAAACAGCTTCATAATAACCAAAGGTGATGGCAGGTTGTCATGTTCTGACCTTTATTTCCTTTGTTTTGTATTTATTGAGTATGGTCAGGGCGTGAGTTGGGTGGGCAGTCTATGTTTGTTTTTCTAGGATTTGGGGATTTGTATGTTTCGGCCTAGTATGGTTCTCAATCAGAGGCAGGTGTCATTAGTTGTCTCTGATTGAGAATCATACTTAGGTAGCCTGGGTTGCACTGTTTGTTTGTGGGTGATTTTCTATGCTAGTTGCTTGTGTCAGCACAGGTCTCATTTGTAGCTTCACGGTCGTTATTGGTTTATTGTTTTTGTATGCAGTGTTCAGTACTTTCTTTAATTAAATATTCACTATGAACACATACTACGCCGCATTTTGGTCCTCTGATCCTTCTCGCCTCTCCTCTTCAGATGAAGAGGAGGAAGACCGTGACACAGGTAGCCTAGCGGTTAGTGTTGGGCAAGTTGTTCGAATTCATGAACTGACAAGGTGAAAAATCTGCCAATGTACCCTTGACCAAGGCACTTAACCCTCATTGCTCTAGGGTTGCTGTTAATAATGGCAGACCCCACACTCAGGGAGAGTTGGGATATGCAAAAAACATATTTTCATTTCACACATGTGCATTAATGTGAAATAGTGAAATAGGCCAAATATAAGCCAAATATAAGCACCAACCAAATGATTTTATTTATTTTTTATAAATATAGCATATTAATAACTGCATATAGAGAAAGCAAGCCAAACTATAGGCCCTGCACGACTCCAATGCATGACTCCAATGCATGTCCGGGCCAGTAGATTTTTGTCGAACTGGCCTGGTTGTGCCAGCGAGGAAAAAAAGTTAGCGTCGGACCCTGTCAGAGTGTACGAATACGATCCAGAGGTTTACCTGACTAGGCCATGAGATGAGGAAGAAGTCCATGTTTAGCTTCAAAATAGAAAATCAAATTGTATTTGTCGAATGTGCCGAATACAACCTTACCGTGAAATGCTTCCTTACAAGCCCTTAACCAACAACGCAGTTCAAGAAATAGAGTTATGAAAATATTTACTAAATAAACTAAAGTAAAATAACGCAATATAGAGTGCAGGGGGTGTTGGTACTGAGTCAATGTGTGGGGGTGTAGGTTAGTTGAGGTAATTTGTACATGTAGGTAGGCGTAAAGTGAGTATGCATATATAAATATCCAATAAATGTCGTTCCACTTCATGATTGTGTCCCACTTGTTGTTGATTCTTCACAAAAAATACAGTTTTATATCTTTATGTTTGAAGCCTGAAATGTGGCAAAAGGTCGCAAAGTTCAAGGGGGGCGAATACTTTCGCAAGGCACTGTACCTTGGCCATTTCCAATCTGAGTAGGCTTCTGTGTTAGGCTATGTCAAATGTAGGGTTAAGGAGCGCTTTTGCGGCCATACACTGAACAAAAATCATAATTTCATGAGCTTTAGTAAAAGATACCTAAAATGTTCTATATGCACAAAAGTCTATTTCTCTCACATTTTGTGCACAATTTTTTTACGTACCTGTTAGTGAGTATTTCTCCTTTGCCAAAATAATCAATTTACCTGACAGGTGTGCCATATCAAGAAGCTGCATGATCATTACACAGGTGCACATTGTGCTGGGGACAATAAAAGGACACTCTAAAATGTGCAGTTTTGTCACACAACGCAACAGATGTCTCAAGGTTTGAGAGGGCATGCAATTGGCATTCTGACCTCAGTAATGTTCACATGAGCTGTTGCCAGAGAATTTAATGTTCATTTCTCTACAATAAGCTGCCCTCTAATGTCGTTTTAGAAAAATTGTCAGTACATCCAACCGGCCTGACAACCGCAGACCACGTGTATGGCAAAGTGCGAGGGAGTAGTTTGCTGATGTCAACATTGTGAACAGAGTGCCCCATGGTGGCAGTGGTGTTATGGTATGGACAGACAAAAGCTATGGACAATGAACACAATTGAATTTTAGCAATGGCAATTTGAATGCAACTCATGTTTCAGCATGATAATGCAAGGCCCCAAGTCACAAGGATCTGTACACAATTCCTGGAAACCGAACATTTCCCAGTTCTTCAATGGCCTGTGTACTCACAAGACATGTCACCCATTGAGCATGTTTGTGATGCTCTGGATCGATGTGTACAATTCCAGTTCCAGCCAATATCCAGCAACTTCACACGGCCATTGATGAGGAGTGGGACAACATTTCACAGGCCACAATCAACAGCCTCATTATCAATATGCGAAGGAGATGTCTCGATGTGTAAGGCAAATGGTGGTCACACCAGATACGGACTGGTTTTCTGATCCACGCCGCTACTTAAAAAAATATATATATATCTGTGACCAACAGATGTTTATCTGTATTCCCAGTCATCTGAAATCTATATCTTAATGAATTTATTTCAACTGACTGATTTCCTTATGAACTGTTACTCATTCAAATCTTTATTGTTGAATGTTGCATTTATATTTTTCTTCGGTATAGATTACACCTAGTCCTGAACTAGAAACTAGGCTGAAAATTTTCCATTGATCTTGGTTTTTAGTCCAGGACTAGGTTTAATCTGTGTCCAGGAAAACATTCCCATAATGTTTAAATTAGTGGAATCAGATTGTCTTGCATGAAAAAGCAAGTTTTCATTACCAAGTAATGGAGAATGTATTAGGCTGTTTGAGAGGAGGCTTGAAGGTTTGAGTACATCTGTTGTTGAAGTACATTAGATCAATAAAGCTACATTATTCTAGCAGTAGCCAAGCAGCTTATGCTGAAAAGTCTTGTTAGTGCATAGGTCAAATTTCCTGTATTTTTTAGCTTTAGACAAAAGCTAATATTTTTTATTTAAAATGTAATTTCAATTGAGAATATCTACAAAAGAAATTGACCCACCCTAATTGATAGTGTTTCAGGTGACATTACTCACACAGTAAGCATACTTCATCTTATTTATTTCTAACCAATATCAGTATCATTTCAACTAACCTGTGTTGGGGAGTAGTGAACTACATGTAGTTCAACTAGTAATTTAGCTACATTTTGCAGTAGCTTGGTGGTAGTTGAACTAAATTCAAATCTAGGTAGTGTTTACAGCAGTTTTTTTGTTTTGCCATGTAGCGTTGTAGCTAACAACTGGAACTACACACTCCTTTTTGGGAAATAGAAAATAAAATGTGGGTGATGTAGACAATATTTCCTTTCTTTTTCAGCATCACCCATGTCTAATTCTCACTTGAAACAAAGTTTTTGTATTTAATATGCTAAAATACACATTCTGTTAACATCTTACTCCAGAGTTATTTATTCTTGCAATTTGTAGTCAATGACGCATCTGATTTAGATATGATAATTTATTACGAAGTTGTCCTCTTCCTATGTACTATGTATTTTTTATATATATATATATATTTTTTTTTAGGGGTGGATCAGCTTAATATTGCTGAAATAATGTTGCTTCCATCAATGTAATTGTCTGCATCCTTTCCAATCCTCCATATATGTTTTTGGTAAATGTATATATCCATATACATACACGCATGCATACATGTACACATATATACATACCTACTTTTTACCTACATACACATACTTTTTTTCAGAATATACCTTTATTATTCCCCGCAAACCCTACCACCCTTCCCCCAATTGGAGAAAACCAATAAACACTTAGGCTTCTACATTCAGTTTATATATCTTATACACATTTTACAGACACAATCTATTTTACAATAGTTCTTTTTTGTTTGTTTTTAGCCCTTCCTCCATTTCTGATTTCCATCCAGTTTGATTTCTATTTGTAACTGTGCTATTTCACAAAAGTTCTGAACCTATATACATTTTACAGACCCCGTATGTTTTACATTGGTTCTTGTTATTTGTCCCACCCTTCAGCTCCATTCAACCCCTCCCATCAATCTATCAACATCATCCATTTTGGATTTCTATTTGCCATATATTTTTCAACTGTACAATGATGCTTCACAAATGTATTGAACCTTTCTATTCTCATAGCTTCTACAGATTGTAAATTAAAAGTACATATTCTTGCTAAAAAAAATATTAAATTATTGACTGACTGGCTTCTCAAATCACCCAGTATTGCTATCTGCAGCATTAGTTCTAGGCAAGTGTTGCAATTCTTCAGCCATTCCTGGACCTGTGACCAAAAATTAGCTACATATGGACAATGCCAAAATAAATGATCTAATGACTCTGCCTCCTCACAACAGAATCTGCAGATCTGGGAAGATTGTATCCCACATTTATATAACATTCTATTGGTTGCAAGAATTTTTGTATAGTTATTTAAATTGAAAAATGTGAAGTTTTGAAACTGGTGGTGTTTTGCGTATCAATTCATAAACCATGTGCCATGGAATGGGTACATCGCAAATCTCTTCCCAACTATTTTGCAATTTATATGGCACAGCTGTCAGTTTTTTGGTCTTTGAATGAAATTGGTATGTTTTTATTTATCACACTTTTCTTTAACCTTTTATGTTCTTTAATACAGGGCCGACATACAAGTTCCTTACTTTTTTCCCCTTCTACTTGCCTCTTCCATTTTTGTGATGATGCTGCAATCAATTGGTTGTAATTTTGGGTAGAGCAGACATTTCCATATGTCTGTGTGACATAACTCCACCAGTCCTATTTATGATATCATTCCCCAAAATTATACCTTTTTAAAAAAATTATTTGAAAAATGTTTTTTTTTTTTATCGATTCGTATATTTGAGTTTAACCACAATATTTCTGATATTATTTGGTCTGTCTTTTCAGGTGGATTACAATGAAATTGCAACCAACTTTCTAAGGCTTGTTTAAAAAATAATGATATTTTGGAGATAATTTCCTTTTCAAACAACCGAAAGTGAGCAGGTGTAATCTGAATAAAGAGAAAAATGCCCTTCTTGAACATAGCATGAGACATTCTTATAAATTTACTAGAGAACCAGTTTGGATTTAAGTATAACTTTTGCATGACTGAAGCCTTTAGTGAGAGGACTAATGCTTTAATATTTAATAATTTCTGCCCTCCGATTTCATATTCGTTATTTGAATAGGCACTTCAATTTTGTCTGGCTTGCCGTTCCAAATACAATTGAATATTTTTTGTTCATATCATTTAAAAAGCAGGTCACTAAGGTGTAGGCAAAACCATAAGCAAATAGGTCAACTGTGATATGACTAAAGAGTTAATCAGGGTGATTTTTCCACAAATAGACAGGTATTTTCCATTTCATGGTAGCAAGATCTTATCTATTTTTGCTAACTTTCTATAAAAATGTAATGGCGTGAGATAATTTATTTTGGGATTTGTATACTGAGTATGTCCACATCTCCGTCAGACCATTTAATTGGTAAACTACATGGTAATGTAAAATTAGCATTTTTTTGTGATCCAAAACTTATCGTAATTTGGTTTTAATCCAGAGAGGATAGCAAAAGTATCTAGGTGTCACGTTCTGACCTCTATTTCTGTTGTTTTGTATTTATTTAGTATGGTCAGGGCGTGAGTTGGGTGGGCAGTCTATGTTTGTTTTTCTATGTTTTGGGGCATTTCTATGTTTTCGGCCTAGTATGGTTCTCAATCAGAGGCAGGTGTCATTAGTTGTCTCTGATTGAGAATCATACTTAGGTAGCCTGGGTTTCACTGTGTGTTTGTGGGTGATTGTTCCTGTCACTGTGTTTGTTGTCACAGGATAGGACTGTTTTGCGTTTTCACATTTCTTGTTTTTGTTAGTTTGTTCATGTGTAGTGATTTATTAAAACATGAATAACCACCACGCTGCGCTTTGGTCCGCTTCTCTTCCTCCTACAGACGAACGCCCTTACAGAATCACCCACCGCAACAGGACCAAGCGGCGTGGTAACGGGCAACAGCGGCACAAGGAGGAATGGACTTGGGATGATGTGTTGGACGGCAAGGGTTGCTACACATGGGAGGAGATCCTGGCGGGAAAGGATCGCCTTCCATGGGAACAGGTGGAGGCAGCGAGGAGAGCAGAGGCAGCCGGAGAGAGGAGCCGGCGATATGAGGGAACACGGTTGGCAAGGAAGCCCGGGAGTCAGCCCCAAAAATTTCTTGGGGGGGGGCTAACAGGGAGTATGGCTACGCCAGGTAGGAGACCTGAGCCAACTTCCTGTGGTTACCGGGGGGCTAGAGAGACCGGGCAGGCACCGTGTTATGCTGTGGAGCGCACGGTGTCCCCAGTGCGGGTGCACAGCCCGGTGCGGTACATTCCAGCTCCGCGTATCGGCCGGGCTAGAGTGGGCATCGAGCCAAGTGCCATGAAGCCGGCTCTACGCATCTGGTCTCCAGTGCGTCTCCTTGGGCCGGCTTACATGGCACCAGCCTTGCGCACGGTGTCCCCGGTTCGCCTGCATAGCCCAGTGCGGGCTATTCCACCTCGCCGCACTGGCAGGGCAACCGGGACCATTCAACCGGGTAAGGTTGGGCAGGCTCGGTGCTCAAGAGCTCCAGTGCGCCTGCACGGCCCGGTCTATCCATCACCACCTCCACGCACCAGCCCTCCGGTGGCAGCTCCCCGTACCAGGCTGTCTCTCCGGCCCATCCTTGCAGGGGCTCTCTCCTCTCCAGCGCTGCCGGAGTCTCCCGCCTCTCCGGCGCTACCAGAGCCTTCCTCCTCTCCAGCGCTGCCGGAGTCTCCCGCCTGTCCGGCGCCGCTGCCGGAGCCTCCCGCCTGTCCGGCGCCGCTGCCGGAGCCTCCCGCCTGTCCGGCGCCGCTGCCGGAGTCTCCCGCCTGTCCGGCGCCGCTGCCGGAGTCTCCCGCCTGTCCGGCGCCGCTGCCGGAGTCTCCCGCCTGTCCGGCGCCGCTGCCGGAGTCTCCCGCCTGTCCGGCGCCGCTGCCGGAGTCTCCCGCCTGTCCGGCGCCGCTGCCGGAGTCTCCCGCCTGTCCGGCGCCTCTGCCGGAGTCTCCCGCCTGTCCGGCGCCTCTGCCGGAGCCTCCCGCCTGTCCGGCGCCTCTGCCGGAGCCTCCCGCCTGTCCGGCGCCTCTGCCGGAGCCTCCCGCCTGTCCGGCGCCTCTGCCGGAGCCTCCCGCCTGTCCGGCGCCTCTGCCGGAGCCTCCCGCCTGTCCGGCGCCTCTGCCGGAGCCTCCCGCCTGTCCGGCGCCGCTGCCGGAGTCTCCCGCCTCTCCGGCGCTACCAGGGCCTTCCTCTTCTCCAGCGTTGCCGGAGCTTCCCGTCTGCCCAGCGCCAGCTGAGCTTCCCGTCTGCCCAGCGCCAGCTGAGCTTCCCGTCTGCCCAGCACCAGCTGAGCCTCCCGTCTGCCCGGCGCCGCCAACGCCGCCCGTCTGCCCAGCGCCGCCAGTGCCGCCCGTCTGCCAGGAGCCGCCAGTGCCGCCCGTCTGCCAGGAGCCGCCAGTGCCGCCCGTCTGCCAGGGGCCGCCAGTGCCGCCCGTCTGCCAGGAGCCGCCAGTGCCGCCCGTCTGCCAGGGGCCGCCAGTGCCGCCCGTCAGCCAGGGGCCGCCAGTGCCGCCCGTCAGCCAGGGGCCGCCAGTGCCGCCCGTCAGCCAGGGGCCGCCAGTGCCGCCAGTCAGCCAGGGGCCGCCAGTGCCGCCAGTCAGCCAGGGGCCGCCAGTGCCGCCAGTCAGCCAGGGGCCGCCAGTGCCGCCAGTCAGCCAGGGGCCGCCAGTGCCGCCAGTCAGCCAGGGGCCGCCAGTGCCGCCAGTCAGCCAGGGGCCGCCAGTGCCGCCAGTAAGCCAGGGGCCGCCAGTGCAGCTGCCCCTCTGTCCAGAGCAGCTGTCGCCCCTCTGTCCAGAGCAGCTGTCCCTCTGTCCCGAGCAGCTGCCATCGCCCCTCTGTCCCGAGCAGCTGCCATCGCCCCTCTGTCCCGAGCTGCTGCCATCGCCCCTCTGTCCCGAGCTGCTGCCATCGCCCCTCTGTCCCGAGCTGCTATCGCCCCTCTGTCCCGAGCTGCTATCGCCCCTCTGTCCCGAGCAGTTGTCCCTCTGTCCCGAGCAGCTGCTTCACCTCTGTCCCGAGCTGCCCCTCTGTCCCGAGCAGCCCCTCTGTCCAGTGGGGTCATTGAGAGGGGTGGTCATGGTGAGTAAGCCAGGGAGGCGGACAATAAGGCGGACTAAGACAATGGTGAAGTGGGGTCCGCGTCCCGCGCCAGAGCCGCCACCGCGGACAGACGCCCACCCAGACCCTCCCCTATAGGTCAAGGTTTTGCGGCCGGAGTCCGCACCTTTGGGGGGGGGGTACTGTCACGTTCTGACCTCTATTTCTGTTGTTTTGTATTTATTTAGTATGGTCAGGGCGTGAGTTGGGTGGGCAGTCTATGTTTGTTTTTCTATGTTTTGGGGCATTTCTATGTTTTCGGCCTAGTATGGTTCTCAATCAGAGGCAGGTGTCATTAGTTGTCTCTGATTGAGAATCATACTTAGGTAGCCTGGGTTTCACTGTGTGTTTGTGGGTGATTGTTCCTGTCACTGTGTTTGTTGTCACAGGATAGGACTGTTTTGCGTTTTCACATTTCTTGTTTTTGTTAGTTTGTTCATGTGTAGTGATTTATTAAAACATGAATAACCACCACGCTGCGCTTTGGTCCGCTTCTCTTCCTCCTACAGACGAACGCCCTTACACTAGGTCCTCTGAGGCCGTGGAGAGATTCTAATTGTGGTTTTAAGAGAACATGAATCATCAGCATACATTGACACTAGTTTTTAAGACACATATTTCTAATCCCTTAATATTATTGTTTGATCTAATTTTATCAGCTAACACTTCGATGGCAATAATAAATAGATATGCCAATAGTGGACAACCTTGTTTTCCATCTCTAGATAGTTTAAAACTTTCTGAGATGTAGCCATTATTTACTATTTTACACCTAGGGTTAATATACATAATTTCAACCCATTTTATAAGAGATTCCCCCAAAATTAAAATATTCTAGGCATTTATATATAAACTCCAGTCGTACTTTATCAAAAGCCTTTTTAAAATCAGCTATGTAAACCAGGCCTGGTGTCCCCAATATTTCATAGTATTCTATTGTTTCCAGGACTTGTCTTATATTATCTCCAATGTATCGTCCATGTAAAAAACTGTCTGATTAGGATGAATAATATCTGACAATGCTTTATTAATTCTATGCGCCAAACATTTTGCTAGGATTTTTGCATCACAACACTGAAGTGTAAGAGGTCTCCAATTTTTTTTAAATGGACTGGATCTTTATATATAGCATTTGGGTCCTGTTTCAGTAATAATGATATCAGAGCTTGTCTGATAATCTACCATTTATATAGGAGTGGCTAAAACATGTTATTAATGGTCCTCTGAGTATATCAAAACATTTTTGTATACTTCCACTGGTATGCCATCCATCCCTGGAGTTTTCCCATCCTTAAAGGCCCCAATTGCATCAATAAATTCCTCTGTCATTTGGCCTTCACATGAGTCTTTCTGTACAGATGTTAATTTTACATTATTATTAGGAACAAAATCCATACAATTCATTTTAGTTAGTGGAGATGGAGGAGACTGAAACAAAAATATATTCTTAAAGTACTTCCTCTTTCAAAATATCATTCAGTGAATCATGCGTGACTCCATTTGTAACAAGTTTGAATACATTTTCTTCGGTAGCATTTCTAAATTGAAGATTGAAAAATAAGTTTAATTTTCGTCAACAGGTTTATATAGTTGTGAAAGAAGGGAGTGTTTCATAGTTTACAACCAATGTCTGTTCACTTGGGCGGGGCCTCTGAGTGAGCAGAGTTTACGCTATGACAACCAATTCTCTCCTTTAGAAGCGAAAACTACATTTCATCTTTTCACAAATAGTTTAATATTAAACATTTAAATTTCCCAACATTTCCATGTGAATCTGATAACTAGAATGTGTAGACTTTCCCAGATACAGTTTGTCGTCCTATCATCAGTAATAATGTCTCAGACGCCAACTGATCTGACATCATATTCATTAAGTACCAAAGCATATTTCCAACCGGTTGGATTACTGAAATATGGTTCCGGCGGTGGATATTTATGGGGGTCATAAACCTCCCCCAATAGGCCAACGTCATGACACCCCTTTTGAATTTCTTTACCCACCCCCAGTCCATTTTCCACAAAACTTAATCTAAAATTGTTGAATGGGTTTCCTGTAAACAATATATATTATATTCCTTCTCTTTGAGCCAGGTAAATACTGATCGCCTTTTCTTATTATCTGCTAGGCCATTACAATTGTAACTGGCTATACTTATTTCACCACTTACCATTATGAGACACAATTTTCAATTTTATTTATCAAAATATATGTTTGTAAACGTATCATTAAAAAGTAACATGATTGAGTGTCTATGATATTTGCATTGCTACTAAGTAAATTAGTGGTCCCCACTATTCCACCTTCTAAAAGCCCTCCTCATCCTGAGGTGGGTTGTCATCCCAATGCCCGGCATACACCCCCCCCCCCCCCCCCCCACCACCCCGTATCCCATAGCCCTGAAAAGACTGGGATCCATCCTTCTGCCATTTACAGAACAGAATTAGATCAAATGCCAAATGCATTTCCATCTCCCTCACCTCGATTTGTATTATATATAGCCATAAAAATATATATATTTTAAGAATCTTGTTTCTTATTTTGCATAATTTGCTATTCATATTTGTAGTAATGTAGACCATTTATGGAAAGGATTTTACCTCTCACCAGTCTCGCCATTATCAAAATTACATTATCACAAGCAATTATTATATTAGCAAACAATTGTTGTGAATCATCCTTTATTGTCCCTAACATATTTTACTCCTTCGCAACAGTTGTGGGATACACACATACACACTTAACCCTTTCCCCCCACACAACCATAGGCTCACATTCTCAACAGTTGCACCATCCCAGAGCCCAACTCAAGAAAGGTCTCGATTTACAGTTGCAGCAAGTAAGGCTTCTCTCAGAACGGTGATCTCCTTTTTAAGTTCATTCATTCACATTCACCGCCGATATAGAATATTACGTTTTTATCTTGAGGTGCTCTACATAACTTTGTTCAGTCCGCCAATACCTTTCTCAGTCCCGCCTCCTCCTCTCTCTCCTCTCACATGATGAATGTTAGGTGATTGGTTTACCTCCAGCACTTTGCCTGTGATAAACTGCTGGCATGCCTCGCACTGGACCCCAAAATGGATCTGGTAGTCCTTCTCACAATAGGGTGCGCCATCCCTGAGCAAAGAGATAGGAGAATACAGAAAGACTGCATTAGAATAGGATAAAATAGAATAGTATATTTCACTGTGTCTGCAAGTATGTTGTGTGTATAAAATAATAGAATAGTGGGTTTTACTTTGTCTGCAAGTACACTGTGTATTTCATTATGTGTGTAAGCATTTCATGTGTATAATAGTTGTTAGACTTACTTGCTGATGTACTCCCCAGTGAGGACTTTTTGACAGGCCTTACACTTAAAGCAGCCCAGGTGCCACTGTCTCTCCAGTGCTAAGAGAGCCTGACCATTCTTAATGTCTCTACCACAGCCCGTACAGCCTGTAAAACACACACACGCACAAACAATAGTTTTCATCTATTCAAAACCTATACGCTAGATGGTGGCAGAGGGTCAACAGCCATGGCTTATTAATGGGTGTTTCAATCTTCCGTTAAGGTATATTTAAGTGATAATGCTGAGAAGCCTGTGTTTGTTGGATATATTGGCACCAAAGCCCATCTCATTCCAAACAGACGAGAACGGTCTAAGGGTATGTTGTTCATAGCCTGTTTGTGTTATTTCTAAGTTCACTTGTAATTAGGCTACTGGAAAACAATATTATAACAATGACTTCGTCTCGGGCCTAACACCCATGCCAATATATCCAACAAACACCGGCTTCTCGGGCATTATCGGGCATTATCACTTAATTACCAAAAGCTTATCCAGGCGATCTACAAAGAAATAAATCACCTCTTCCTAAGCTCCCAGTCATGTCATAGGATCCCAGTGTCATCCCATGACATGTGTGATGACACACTGAGTATAAAGAGCTTGAAATGATGACATGAGGAGAATCAGCACCCTTATTTATGGATACCCCTGTATATAAGCTAACTGGCAACACAGAGAGAAACCAGGGTCGTGTTCATTTGACACCTAACAGAAGAAAACAAACAAACAGGAAATCACTGCCTGGACTTGGTACACTCAGCTCTTTTTAAAGTTCCAATGCAGCCTTTTTTAATCTCAATATCAAATCATTGCTGTGTAACAATTCGCGTTATGCATGCCCACTAGCCTATGTATTTCGGCAAAAATTACAGCTAGCCCTTGATTACCAGTATTACGCACTCATCATCTTTGATACAATAGCTAGCTAGCAAGCAGGAAAAGCTTAAATTGTCAGCCAAACAAATCTTATATTTTTATTAGTACCGTTTGTTATATATTTTTGTTCCATTATAGCCTAACCTCAAATTAGTTCAAGCAAGGTTTTTTACAATTTTACGACATGAAGGTAGCAGTACAGCTGAGCATTGCTGTGTCCCACTGTGTGCGACTTCCTCCAAGATATATGTTGAGCTTTCACACCTGCACTGGAAAATTTGATGTGAGATTCAACATCACCTCCCATACAAGGGTCTGCAGCTGCCACTTCCAAAGTGATGACTTTATCGAGCCTTTAACCCCCACTGGACGTTGGCTACTCAGGAAGGGAGCTCTCCCCACCCTGTTCCAGTGGAATGACTATTAAGTTACAGTGCCAAGACCTGGGGTATGGCAAAGGAGAGAACAACCAACTTATGAGCTGGCTCAGGTGGATGAATGACTTCCTCCACCTGTATCATGATTATTGTTCAGCTGCTGACCTGGCACTGGAGCAAGGCAAAGATCTTCATAAGGAGGTAGAGAAACTGAGGAGACATTAAGGACACAAATTAAGTAAAAACCAACATAAATAAATACTTTGTTTAATAAAGGCTTTAAAATGTTTGCACAAAAGTATTGCCTTGATCTTTGTTGTAGGTAACAATAATATTTTCTTTTCTCATCATTCCTTAATTTATCTAAATTTGTCTGGTGTTATTTTGTTGCCCTGGTGGCAGTAAAAGGATCTTGTGTCTTACGCCTCGATCACACCGACAGTGTCATTGCGTTTTGGAACACCAGAAGTACATTCATTTCCAATGGAACACTGTGTTTGCTTTGCAGCATTGCGTTGCAGTGTGTTCTGTGTGGTGCATACTGTACGTTGGATTTGTACAGTATGCATCAAATTGTGTGCGTCGATGAGTTGACAGAAATGGTAGCAGAATGTGAATGTTGAACTTTTGTGGTACACATATCCAGGTGATGCTGAGTACCATTTTGCGCAATGATGCTGTAGGTGTTATTGACGCGTTATATACTCCTGGGTAGTACTTCCCTCTGGAGGCAGTAATAGCACCTAGGATTAGATATAAATTACGTCATTCTTCTCATTCATCATATTTCCCACTTCTGACATATACACTCACAGGCGAGTTTCTTAGGTACACCACCCCGTTCACGAAAATGCATCGCATGACAACAAGTTCAGTTTACTTGAGTGGCCTACACAGTCCCAAACCTCAACCCAATAGAGCATCTTTCGGATGACAGAACGGGCTGTTATCAGCGTGAATGTACCACCGTCCAATCTGAACCAACATCCCTGTGGAACATTTCCGACACCTTGTAGAATGACCCAGTACTATATGGGTGTACCTAATAAACTGAGTATAGGTTTGCGAAGTATGCCCACCTAATGGCCTCCCGGAAGCTCATCGAACCGGCATCCCATAACATGGTACGTGTGACCATAGCAAGGGCAGCTGCAAAGAGGAATGAGGTCACACTACTTGAATTTACTATTTACCAGGAAATGCAGTGGTAATCATCAAAGCTACAACTGACCTTAGACAAACACAGAAGGGCTAAATGCCACTTTGACAAGCTTGATGCTACTTGAATCTACTTTAAGCCATTAAACCAATCATGATAATGAATCTTTTAGGGAGGGAAGATACATCATAAACCTATAACAGTGAATCATTTCTGCCCTCTGGAGGGTTGATCATTTTAGTTATAATTTAGCATTTTCATGCATCATAATCCTTTTTTTTTCATAATCCTTTTTTTCTGCAGTCCATATACATGTTTTCCTTTTCATGACCTATCTTTCACTGAGTCTGAAGTAGAGGGATCCAGCCCACAGATTCAACATCCACCAGTCGACTGTGAGATGCATCGTAACAACATGGGGCGACTTTCTTTACACAATTCTTGGGTCAGTGTGTATCTGGATGTCCAAGGAAGCAGTCAAGGCTCACCTGCGAGAGGAATTTAAGGAATACACAGACACACGTGGTGATTAGCAACACAACTCTGTGTAGTCTAACACGATCTTCTCTCCTGCTTCAGAATGAAGTCCCACTGCACTTTCAAGGTGATGATTGGCATGGCACCACATAGTATAGGGCTGCAACAAAGGTGTTTGCACTGAGGTTCTGTAAGTGACAAGGAGATCCTGAAGCAGTCGGGTATCGTGCCTGTGCTGAAAGCAGAGATAATAATCGTGGACGACTGTGTGCCCTGCAAGGTCCTACGACCGGATTTCCTCTCAGAGGGTACAGATGCCAGCAGCAGAAGTCAAGGAGACGCAAGCCATTGCTCAGATGAGGGTCCATGTGGAGCGACTGATTCGCAGAGTGAATGAGGACAAGCTGTTTGACATGGTCATCCCTCTCTCCATCACTGGGCGCATCAACCAGCTCTACACCGTTGCCTGCCTCCTCGTCAACTACCGGAATGGGCCCTAGGTCAAAGCACTGGCAAAGGACTAGTGATGCTGTCAATTTCCGTACAATTAGACTGGTAACTGATTGCCCTGTTTTTGCCTCTGATTCAAGATAACGGTGCATTCGGAAAGCATTCAGACCCCTTCACTTACTTCATTTTGTTACATTTTTTTATTATTTTTATTTCACCTTATTTAACCAGGTAGGCTAGTTGAGAACAAGTTCTCATTTGCAACTGCAACCTGGCCAAGAAAAAGCAAAGCAGTTTGAAACATACAACAACAGTTACACATGGAATAAACAAAAATACAGTCAATAATAGAGTTGAAAAAGTATATATACAGTGTGTGCAAATGAGGCAATAGATAGGCCATGGTGGTGAAGTAATTACAATATACCAATTAAACAATGGAGTGATAGATGTGCAGAATATGAATGTGCAAGTAGAGATAATGGGGTGGAAAGGAGCAAGATAGATAGATAAATCAATACAGTATGGGGATGAGGTAGTTGGATGGGCTATGTACAGGTGCAGTGATCTGCGAGATGCTCTGACAGCTAGTGCTTAAAGCTAGTGAGGGAGATATGAGTCTCCAGCTTCAGTGATTTTTGCAGTTCATTCCAGTCATTGGCCGCAGAGAACTGGAAGGAAAGGCGGCCAAAGTAGGAATTGGCTTTCGGGGTGACCAGTGAGATAGACCTGCTGGAGTGCGTGCTACGGGTGGATCCTGCTATGGTGACCAGTGAGCTGAGATAAGGTGGGGCTTTACCCAGCAGAAACTTGTAGATGACCTGGAGCCAGTGGGTTTGGTGACGAGTATGAAGCGATGGCCAGCCAACGAGAGAGTACAGGTTAGTGGTGGGTAGTATATGGGGCTTTGGTGACAAAAAGGGTGGCACTGTGATAGACTGCATCCAATTTGCTGAGTAGAGTGTTGGAGGCTATTTTGTAAATAACATCGCTGAAGTTGAGGATCGGTAGGATGGTCAGTTTTACAAGGGTATTTTTGGCAGCATGAGTAAAGGATGCTTTGTTGTGAAATAAGAAGTTGTTTCTAGATTTAATTTTGGATTGGAGATGCTTAATGTGAGTCTGGAAGGAGAGTTTACAATCTAACCAGACATCTAGGTATTTGTAGTTGTCCAGAATAGTGATGCTGGATGGGCGGGCAGGTGCTGGCAGAGATCGGTTGAAGAGCATGCATTTAGTTTTACTTGCATTTAAGATTAGTAGGAGGCCACGGAAGGAGAGCTGTATGGCATTGACTCTCGTCTGGAGGTTAGTTAACACAGTGTCCAAAAGAGGGCCAGAAGTATACAGAATGTTGTTGTCTGCGTAGAGGTGGATCAGAGAATCACCAGCAG
The DNA here is from genome assembly GCF_045791955.1 of Oncorhynchus clarkii lewisi. NCBI lineage: Eukaryota > Metazoa > Chordata > Actinopteri > Salmoniformes > Salmonidae > Oncorhynchus > Oncorhynchus clarkii. The sequence continues at coordinate 30,204,983 of NC_092162.1, forward strand.
CAAGGGCGAGATCATTGATGTATACAGAGAAGAGAGTCTGCCTGAGAATTGAACCCCGTGGCACTCCCATAGAGACTGCCAGAGGTCCGGACAACAGGCCCTCTGATTTGACACACTGAACTCTGTTTGAGAAGTAGTTGGTGAACCAGGCGAGGCAGTCATTTGAGAAACCAAGGCTGTTGAGTCTGCCGATAAGAATGTGGCGATTGACAGAGTCGAAAGCCTTGGCCAGGTCGAAGAATATGGCTGCACAGTAATGCCTCTTATCGATTGCGGTTATGATATCGTTTAGGACCTTGAGCGTGGCTAAGGCGCACCCATGACCAGCACTGAAACCAGATTGCATAGCGGAGAAAGTACAGTTGGATTCTAAATGGTCGGTAATCTGTTTGTTAATTTGGCTTTCGGAGACCTTAGGTTAGGTTAGGACATACTGTATAGGTCTGTAGCAGTTTGGGTCTAGAGTGCCTCCACATTTGAAGAGGGGGATGATCGCGGCAGCTTTCCAATCTGGGAATCTCAGACGATATGAAAGAGGCTAGTAATAGGGGTTGCAACAATTTCGGCAGATAATTTTAGAAAGAGAGGGTCCAGATTGTCTAGCTCGGCTGATTTGTAGGGGTCCAGATTTTGCAGCTCTTTCAGAACATTAGCTATCTGGATTTGGGTGAAGGAGAAATGGGGGAGGCTTGGGCGAGTTGCTGTGGGGAGTGCAGGGCAGTTGACCGGGGTAGGGTTAGCCACATTACAGCCTTATTCTAAAATTTAGTAAATTGTTGTTTTTTTTCTAATTAATCTACACACACTATCCCATAATGACAAAGCAAAAACAGGTTTTTGGAAATGTTTGCAAATTTATAAAAAAATTAAAAACAAATAGCGTTCAAAAGTTTGGGGTCACTTTGGGTCCTTGTTTTTGAAAGAACAGCAGATTTTTGTCAATTTAAAATAACATCAAATTGATCAGAAATACAGCTTACAGATGGTAGGCAATTAATGTCACAGTTATGAAAATTCAGGACACTAAAGAGGCCTTTCTACTGACTCTGAAAAACACCAGAGAAAGATGCCCAGGGTCCCTGCTTATCTGTGTGAACCTGCCTTGGGCATGCTGCAAGGAGGCATGAGGACTGCAGATGTGGCCAGTGCAATAAATTGCAATGTCCATACTGTGAGAAGCCTAAGATAGCCCTACAGTGAGACAGGACGGACAGCTGATCATCCTCGCAGTGGCAGACCACGTGTAACAACACCTGCACAGGATCGGTACATCCTAACATCACACCTGCGGGATAGGTACAGGATGACAACAACTGCCCGATTTACACCAGGAACGCACAATCCCTCCATCAGTGCTCAGACTGGACTTGTAGGCCTGTTGTAAGGCATGTCCTCACCAGACATCATTGGCAGCAACGTTGCTTATGGGCACAAACCCAATGTCGCTGGACCAGACAGGACTGGCAAAAAGTGCTCTTCACTGGCGGGTCGGACTGAGGTTATTGTCATAGCTTGCAATCTCAAAACTGTGCTTTACAGGGAAGACATCCTCCTCCCTCATGTGGTACACTTCCTGCAGGCTCATCCTGACATGACCCTCCAGCATGACAATGCCATCAGCCATTCTGTGTGTGATTTCCTGTAAGACAGGAATGTCAGTGTTCTGCCATGGCCAGCGAAGAGCCCAGATCTCAATCCCATTGATCATGTCTGGGACCTGTTGGATCGGAGGTTGAGTGCTAGAGGCATTCCCCCCAGAAATGTCCGGGAACTTGCAAGGTGCCTTGGTGGAAGAGTGGGGTAAAATCTCACAGCAAGAACTGGAAAATCTGGTGCTGTCCATGAGGAGGAGATACACTGCAGTACTGATTGCAGCTGGTGTCCACAACAGATACTGACCTTCTTTTGATTTTGACCCCCCCCCCCTTTGTTCAGGGACACATTATTCAATTTCTGTTAGTCACATGTCTGTGGAACTTGTTCAGTTTGTTTCAAGTTGTTGAATCTTATGTTCATACAAATATTTACACGTGTTGATGAAAATGAACACAGTTGACAGTGAGAGGACGTTTCTTTTTTTGAGTTTAGTTGAATATCTGGGGTATCAGCATTTGTGGGTTCGATTACATGCTCAAAATGGCCAGAAACAAAGATCTTTCTTCTGAAACTCGTCAGTCCATTCTTGTTCTGAGAAATGAAGGATATTCCATGCGAAAAATTGCCAAGAAACTGAAGATCTCATACAATGCTTTGTACTACTCCCTTCACAGAACACCGCAGACTGGCTCTAACCAGAATAGAAAGAGGAGTAGGAGGCCCCGGTGCACAACTGAGTAAGAGGACAAGTACATTAGAGTGTCTAGTTTGAGAAACAGACGCCTCACAAGTCCTCAACTAGCAGCTTCATTAAACGGTACCCGCAAAACACCAGTCTCAATGTCAAATGTGAAGAGGCGACTCCGGGATGCTGGCCTTCTAGGCAGAGTTCCTCTGTCCAGTGTCTGTTCTTTTGCCCATCTTATTTTTTTTTTTATTGGCCAGTCTGTTATGGCTTTTTCTTTGCAACTCTGCCTAGAAGGCCAGCATGTTCCAAGTCTACAGCCTGTGTTTAACAGCTACCTTCAGACCCTCTCTTCAAAATAAATTGCATTATGTTGGCCTGCACTCAACTATTTTGTCCAGTGTTCTCACTAACAAACCAACATGTTTCCCCAAAATATTGCTGTACTTATTACTGAATACTTTATATTGGTTACTAGTATTTTACAGAGTTCTGGTGGTTATCACAGACAATGGGTTACACACATCATATGAACTCAAATAAATTGTTTGGTACATTTTTTTTAGTATTTGAGTTTAAATATTAGTTCAATGTAACTACAGTACTGTAAGTATAGTGGAGACAGAGGCTACTTACAGTTGGAGTCGATGAGGTCTTTGCCAGGTCCTGGGGACGTGGGCTGGACACAGTACTGACACAGACAGTCTTTGCCATTGAAGGTGACCCTATCCCCAGCAGGAAATGGTCGTCTGTGGGAGAGACAGAAAGATACATGGACTAATGATCAGACACCAGACGGATATAGACAGATGTGTAGCACGGGTCACATTAGGGTACATCAGTTTGGGAATATTCAGTGTATTGATTAACAGTGTATGATGAGGTGAATGTGTGTCAGCATTGTTGGAGTGAGCAGATTAACCCATTTGAAGACCAACGCAATCAATGCAGACGAGGATGCAGGCAGGATGATAAGAGTAAAATGAATGTGAACAATAAGAGTAATGAGATGGATAATGAGTAATTCTGCTAGCTCTTGACCAGGGCTCCTTTGAAAAGGAGATTCTTACTTGCAGATGGTGCAGACAAAGCAGGCAGGGTGGTAAGTCTTGCCTAGGGCAGTGACCACCTCTCCCTCCACAAAGTCCCTACAGCCGTTGCAGCGTGTACCGTGCATTCGCTGGTAGTCCAGGGTACACAGGTAGTCTCCATTTTTCATGAAGAAGCCTCCGTGAGCCAGGTCACAGCCGCACACTGCAGGGACGCAACAGAAGTCAGTAAGTCATGCTATTCATCTATCCTCCTTGCATCCATATATATATATATATATATATCTATCTATATCGCCGTTGTAAATGAGAACTTGTTCTCAACTGGCCTACCTGGTTAAATAAAGGTGAACAAAAAAAAATATCCATCCAATCATCTGTGGTAGAAATACAACATTATGTTAAGCACATTACTTTTATATTAGAATGTATTCCTATTTCCATTCTCACTGCCTTTTTCTGAGATGAGCCTCTGAGGTTTAACACTAACAGTCGATATATGATGGTTTGGTGAGAAGACATGAGCAGTGTCTGTGAAATTATGATCTGTCTGCCAGAGTGAGGAGAACCCTCCCTCTAGGTTATTAATGAATACTGGACTTCATAAATTTAAGGGAAGGACCTAGTGTCCCATGTTGTATTAGTAGTTTTGGATATACAAGTAGTAAATGACCTAGAGATGGATATTTGGCACCATGTAAATATCTTGTAAATATGAGCACACAATGTACCTGTGTATAATTTCACATATGTTTTTTGTTACGAGGACTGAGGATGACTATAAAGAGTTGTTTCCGAACCCTGCTTATTTGGGCTTTAACGGTCACCCAATGGTGTAGAGTAACGCTCCATTACTGCACTAATTATTCATAAAGTTTGATGGTTTTGAGGAAATCTGAAAATCCATTTGTTGATCTTCCATGTGTACGACTGCAGGAATGTGTGTTTGTGTCTCCATTTGACAAAGGGTATGACAACAAAACAATCCAAAAAATAAAATGCCAACACCTCTGTGGATATGTAAGGTTAAGTATTTGTTGTATTTCCAGAGACAAGAACAATATCTTCCACCTTCAAATAAATCAATTATTAAGATGCCCCCTCCTGGGGTCTTCCCCTATTGGATTGCTAGCACTGCTGTATTTTGCACTTGTAAATAATGTATTATTTTTACACATGTATGTCTTGGGATGTACACTAGTGTCTATTAATAACAAACTGTTGTAGCCCTTTCCTGCAGTCAATGACCAAATACACCCTCTTCTGTTATTTATATTTTTAATTATTTCATAATTAATAAAGCTTATTTAAAAAAAACTGACAAATTCAGTGTTTCTATGTCGAACTGTTTTGCTATATTTCAGTCTTCTGTGATGTATATAAAGTGTAAAATTGTGATGCTAATAAAAAACGTAATACATTTCAACTACAGTGGGGAGAACAAGTTTTTTATACACTGCCGATTTTGCAGGTTTTCCTACTTACACAAGTATGTAGAGGTCTGTCATTTTTATCATAGGTACACTTCAACTGTGAGAGACGGAATCTAAAACAAAAATCCAGAAAATCACATTGTATGATTTTTAAGGTGTAGTAAACAAAGAAAAAATAATTATTAAGAGGGAAAACCATGGGTGGAGTAGGCATTGTGGTGCTCATGTCATTTTCCTTTCATTATACTCTGAAAGTGATTACACAACATTATTATACGCCAGCAGAGGGCCTGTGCTACTTCTCCCCACATCCTATTCATCCACCTCGGTGGAAACGACTTGGAATACAGCAAGGTGAATTTAATGGTGGTCATCCAAATGTTTTCCGGGACAACGGTGGTTCCGTAGGGGTGGAGTGCATCTGACAGATGAGGGCAATGCTCTCCTCTGTAGCAGCAAGATGGAGAAGGGTGTAATTGCAGCCCACAATTCAGGGCATTCTTGCATGTGGAATGCCCACATTCCTGCACCCGAGGAACCCCTCTTCATACTTCTATTGATCCATTTTTACGTTCGGACTTTTTAAGCTAGTTACACAGGCAGGAGCACTCCAGTGCAATAGGTGGCGGTAATGCACCATAACGTTGGATACCAACCTCCTTTAAACCCCATAGAAGAAGAGGTGGGGGCAACAACGCCGGTAGGTGGCTAGCTAGCTAGGACAACGGTAGTCCTTACTGGCTCACCTTAGTTGGCTAGCTAACTGGCAATAGTAGCCAAGGATGTTAGCCATCTTATTTGTGCTTATTACACACAGGTGTCAAGTGTCAAGGCCAACAGTTTACACAGATGACTTCATCCATGTGAAAAACCTTCCATAGCAAAATATAGCTAGATTCCTTTCCTTGTAGTTTGCCTCTAATCCAACTGGTGTTAGCTGGGAACTAGCACTGTTGCTGTGCAACCCAAGTGCTTTGTTCCAGTTTTAGAACTCTTGAGATTCAGCTGAAAATATGTTAGCATTGTCAGAAATGCTACGAAAATGTAGCACATCATTGGTTCTCAATGGACGGAAATGTGAGATCGATAAATTAATAATGTAATAAAAACTGTTGCACCTACAAACGTATTCAGTCCAAATGGATCCAAGTCTAATTGTTACCTTATGGACGCTGTAGCCTCGTTTTAATCCGCCGTCTAGAATTTGAGCTAAGTTTGTGCAAAAAATTGTCTGACGACTCTAATGCTAATGACCCTGTCAAAAAATACAGTATAGTGGTTCTCGGTAACTTCTGAACTGATCATGACGAGAGGTGGGGAGTGTGTTGTGTGGGTTATCGTCATTGGAGACGACATTGTGATGTGACATGATGGCACACAAGAACGGTCAGTGACATCCCGAGTCATTTTAATATTTCTATTTGCTATGGCCTATTTCAATAAATATGGTATACCGAATGTAGTCTAGACAGAGCGGAGAATTCCACCAAAGCAGAGAAAAATGTCCCGTCAGAAAATACATCTCTCGGGCTTATTCGGACACTTCCTAACTTTCTTGTGTTTAGCTGTTTAAAAAACAGAGACTATATACCCTTCTCTCTCCCTTCGAAAGGTTTTGACTATAACTTGGGGCTATATGCTTTCATCGTTTTATCCATCGAACAATGAATTAATCTGGAGTTACATCTCAAAAAGTTGTTTGCATAGCCTAAAAACATAAGGTAGCAAGGGGACTAATAATAAGAGAACAAACAACATCAATAGCCGATAGAAAAATCATTGTGAAGTTTAAGCAGAGTGCAAAATATACAGTGCATTCGGAAAGTATTCAGATCCCTTCACTTTTTCCACATTTTGTTACATTACAGCCTCATTCGAAAATTGATAAGAAAAATATATATTTAATCCATCTACACACAATACCTCAATGACAAAGCGTAGATCCTTTGCCATGAGACTCAATTGAGCTCAGGTGCATCCTGTTTCCTTTGATCATCCTTGAGATGTTTCTACAACTTGATTGGAGTCCACCTGTGGTAAATTCAATTGATTGGATATGCTTTGTAAAGGCACATGCCTGTCTATATAGGCCCCACAGCTGACAATGCATGTCAGAGCAAAAACAAAGCAATGAGCTTGAAGGAATTGTCCGTAGAGCTCTGAGACAGGATTGTGTTGAGGCACAGAACAGGGGAAAGGTACAAAACAAATTCTACAACATTGAAGGTCCAAAAGAACACAGTGGCCTACATTGTTCTTAAATGGAAGCATCATGCTGTGGGGATGTTTTTCAGTGGCACGGACTGGGAGACTAGTCAGGATCGAGGGAAAGATGAACGGAGCAAAGTACAGAGAGATCCTTGATGAAATCCTGCTACAGACTGGCGTGAAGGTTCACCTTCCAACAAGATAATGACTAAGCACACAGCCAAGACAACGCAGGAGTGGGACAAGTCTCTGAATGTCCTTGAGTGGCCCAGCCAGACCTCAGACTTGAACCCGATCGAACATCCCTGGAGAGACCTGAAAATAGCTGCACAGCGACGCTCCCCATCCAACCTGACAGAGCTTGAGAGGATCTGCAGAGAAGAATGGGAGAAACTCCCCAAATACAGGTGTGCCAAGCTTGTAGCATCATAGCTAAGACTAGAGGCTGTAATTGCTGCCAAACGTGCTTCAACAAAGTACTGAGAAAAGGGTCTGAATACTTATGTAAATTAAATTATTTTTTTGCAAAAATTTCTAAAAACCTGTTTTTGCTTTGTTATTATGGGTTATTGTCTGTAGATTGATAAGGAGGGGAAAACAATTTAATCCATTTTGTAATAAGGCTGTAACTTAACAAAATGTGGAAAAAGTGGGGTCTGAATACACTGTACCTTGACATTTGGGGGTCTTTATGCTTTAAACGGGACATCCTGTTTGTGCAGGCCCTTACACTTATTTTTATGGGCCTAATGGTAAAGACATGTAATTTAACACAACACAATCTTTTGTTTTGATTCGTCCAGTTGTAGTGCGCTATTTTGCGCTATAGCTCAACGCTGCTTTTAATTTTCTTAAAAATTAATTGGCGGTTGGCCAATAAGGGGCAATACCATTGTACATAACCACAATGGGACAACGGTTGACATCACCCAACCCTATATTGTACTATGCTACACTGAAAAGAAAGTGTCAATAATCTGAATCCCAATATTGCCCATATGAGGAAAGTTCATTCCAGAACATCAAGGTTCCTTCGCTGACAATTTACAGATATTGCTTATTGTATTTGTAATTCTGCATTCCAATTGGCCTCCATTACTTATTTAGTGCAGTATTTTTGACCAGGTCCCATGTCAATGTAGCCTACATAAACTCATCCTCACTCTGAATTGACTTTCACATACAGCTTAGTTACTTTCAACTAAAGTTAGTTACATTCAACTAGTCAATGTTATTTAGGTAGTCTACGCAAATGAGTATGGACGCTGATCAATGTCTAAATGTGTTGACCTGATATCTCAGTTGAAACGAACACAGCTTGTTTCCAAAGCTAAGCAGGGTACATAGAGGTAGGTATTTGGATGGTAGACTTGTTCTCACTGAAATACAGTACATTATCGCTCATTATCTCTCACTGTTCAGGCAGAAATCATTGGACTGTGGCTTCACATTCTATTTCAAAATACCTCTTTATTTAGGTTGATAGTATGACGTTGTTTCAAACATAGGAGAGAAAAAAGAGGAAACCCACACACTGCTCTTGATAGTATCACTGCTCTTTAATAAGCTTTACGTATCGGCCTCGCAGCCTTCGTCAGAGCTTTATGTTTTATGTATCGGCCATGAGGCCCCTAAATACTGTAAGATCTGGTGCAACCAAGTACCTTCAGAAGTCACATAATTAGTTAAGTCAACCTGTGTGCAATCTAAGTGTCACATGATCTGTCTCATGATCTCAGTATATATACCCCTGTTCTTAAAGGCCGCAGAGTCTGCAACACCACTAAGCAAGGGGCACCATGAAGACCAAGGAGCTCTCCAAACCAGTCATGGACAAAGTTGTGGAGAAGTACAGATCAGGGTTGGGTAAAAAAAATATCCAAAACATTGAACATCCCAAGGATCCATTTTCTAAAAATTGAAAGAATATGGCACCACAACAAACCTGCCAAGAGAAGGCCGCCCACCAAAACTCACAGACCAGGCAAGGAGGGCATTAATCAGAGAGGCAATAAAGAGACCAACGATAACACTGAAGGAGCTGCAAAGCTCCACAGCGGAGATTGGAGTAACTGTCCATAGAACCACTTTAAGCCGTATACTCGACAGAGCTGGGCTTTACGGAAGAAAAAAATAAGCAAATACATTTGGTGTTTGGCCAAAAGGCATGTAGGAGACTCCCCAATCATATGGAAGAAGGTACTCTGGTCAGATGAGACTGAAATTGAGCTTTTTGGCTATCAAGGAAAATTATATGTCTGGCGCAAACCAACAACTCCCCCCAAGACACCATCCCCACAGTGAAGCATAGTGGGGGCAGAATCATGCTATGGGGATGGTTTTCATCAGCAGGGATTGGGAAACTGGTCAGAATTGAAGGAATGATGGATGGCGCTAAATACAGGAAAATTCTTGAGGGGAACCTGTTTGTCTTCCAGAGATTTGAGACTGGGACAGAGCTTCACCTTCCAGCAGGACAATGCCCCTAAGTATATTTCTAAAGCAACACTCGAGTGGTTTAAGGGGAAACATTTAAATCTCTTGGAATGGCCTAGTCAAAGCCCAGACCTCAATCCAATTGAGAAACTGTGGTATGACAAAGATTGCTGTACACCAGCGGAACCCATCCAATTTGAAGGAGCTGGAGCAGTTTGTCTTGAAGAATGGGCAAAAATCCCAGTGACTAGATGTGCCAAGCTTATTGAGACATACCCCTAGAGACTTGCAGCTGTAATTGCTGCAAAAGGTGGCTCTACGAAGTATTGACTTTGGGGGGTGAATAGTTAACCACACTCAAGTTTGCATTGTTTTATTTCTTGTTTGTTCCCCAATAAAACATATTTTGCTTCTTCAATGTGGTAGGCATGTTGTGTAAATGAAATGATACAAACCCCCCAAAAATCTATTTTATTTCCAGGTTGTAAGGCAACAAAATAGGAAAAATGCCAAGGGGGGTGAATACTTTTGCAAGCCACTGTAATTAAATCTAAAATTCAACCACCCACTTGAATTACATTTCTATTTGGAATTTAACACCATTTCAATGGTTACATAGTTCTGATGATTTTGTTGAAATTATATTGATGAAACAACCTGTTAGTCAAGTTAAAGGAAGACTCAGCAAAATGACGTTGCCATAGCAGATATTGAGATGAGTGAGATGCAAGACTTCGCTCAAACACACAGTATCTACGCATGTGCACGGGTTCACTTCAAGCTGTTCACATTGTGATAGCCACTCGACCAAAAACAGCAATGAAGTTGAGCCTCATGCTTTAACGCTCTTAGTTGTTGCGGAAATTTACCTACTACGCTGTTTACTTTCTGCATTTATGCCATATAACTGAATCTAAGTCCATGTATATAAATTGAAGTTTTACCCTAATTTCAATGTTTACAACACTGGTTGAAATTAGATGAAAACAATACTGGTTAATGACTTTTTCAAATCCAATGTATTTACCATGATGATTCCACATCACAATACATTGACAAATTATGTTGAAACAACGTTGATTCAACCTATGTGTGCCCAGTGGGAATTGAGCCTGGGGACGAGGTTATCTCCAACTAGGAGTGTCACAACTGCCACCATTCACTTAATGAATGACAGTTAAACCTCAAGGTACTTATCTTGGACCAGCAGCTCTGCATACTCAAAATAGACTATCTGTGGCTGGGGATTTACCATGGCCTGTTAGTTCTCAGTCAGTCAGCACAGCCCAGACCGCTACAGTCAATACAGCCTGCTGGTCGTCAACAGTGTGAAGGAAGATCTATGGCCCCGCACACACTCAGGTTTCACAATTGGATGTACAACTGATTTTTTTTGTTGATACAATAGAGAGTAGGTCTGCACAAAAATCTTTACACAACCATTGTGTGGTGTCTCCACAACGTTTATGTAATTATTTGTGTGCAGCTCTGTTGTATGAAAACAGTTGCGTCAAATGCTGTATACATCAGTGGTAAAAACAATGTGTGGGACTAGATCATCCATGGCTCTCCAACTAGTCTCTTTCCAACAGACGTCTTAAAGCAGCACGCTCTGAGACTGCATGCAAGGCTACTCCCTACCAGCACCTATACCCAGATATCCTTACATGGCTTTAGTCAGTGGGTTTGATGATTTCAAAGAGGAAGTTCGATTGCCCATATCACTCCCATAGATTTTTAGCTAGCGGTTTGTATTGGTTGTTTTCGGTGGTCCCTTAACCTAACATCAAGTTGTAAAACCCTGAACTTCCTCTTTAAATGGTCCAACCACAGAGGTCTGAGAGGACCTATGGTGCTGTTGTATTTCTATCTGTTGTAGGATCTGATCAATTACCATTGACCTATATCCCATCATGGGTCAGCTCCCTGTTATCCTCAACTTGAAGATCACTGATCTGTTATTATGTCACAATATTATGTGACCTATTACACTTATATTGCACTTTGTTTTGCATATTTCATTAGTATGCAGAGAGGTTGAGTTGTATAAATGTGACAGAATAACAGTTCTGTGTTTAATAAAACTCTTTCAGTTTAAAGAGACAGTGTTTTGGCAGGTCGGAGACAACTTAATTATAGCCATACAATTACCATATGAGTAATGTACAATTACAAAAGAGAGCATAACAAAAGTCCTACCGCATTGGAAAAAGCCAGAGAACTGAGGACTAGGAGCCTGGGACGGTTCAATGCTTGAGATAACTAGGTCTAATCGTCCTTATGCAACGAGCCACATTCAATCCCAGGGATGAATAGGACAGAGAGAGAGAATAACGTTTAATTGGTTGGATCAAGGCTCAGAGTTGCGGGTGTGACAAGATTAGTTCTTTACCAAATCGATTTCAGTCAGAGGTACAGTATATGTGTGTGCCAAATGACATCCTATTCTCTAGTGCACTACTTTTGACCAGAATCTAAAGGGCTCTGGTCAAAAGTGGTGCACTATGTAGGGAATATGGTGCCATTTGGGACACACAGATATTTAATTGGTCCTCAGACCACCTCATCTAAAGTAGGTTTAGGCCACACAGGCCAGGCTGGTTTGCATGCCAGGTAACGGTGTTTGGCGTTATCATGGCTTGTGTTTGACTCCCTATGTGAGAAGCTGCGAGTTATAAACCATTCGTATTTGAAAGTGAAATGCATGCACAGTGCCAAGATTAGCTTTTCTCTGAGCGCAGCATGCAATGAGTTCCTTTATAGACAGTCACGCACAAATACCATGTGGGGTTTGTGTCCTGTGTCTGTGTGTACGTGGACACGTGTGCATGTGAACAGTATTTGCATGTGCAGGAGTGGCACTGTGGGAGTATGTTACAACCAATTTTTCTGGAGACAACACATCAGAAAGTACTCTATCACAGAGATCTCAATAGAGCCATGCACACATTTTTAGCATAATGAGTATGTCTGGCTGACATACGTGTAGGAGGGAGCATGTTGCAACAACAATGCAAATTAAGTTAAAGTGGGTGTCCCAAATGGTACCCTATTCCATATATAGTACACTACTTTTGGCTAAGGCTCATAGGGCTATGGTCAATAGTAGTGCACTGTGAAGGGTTTCAACTGTTTCAACAAGTTTCAACTGTTCTGCCTGCGGCTATGGAATCCTGACCTGTTCACCGGATGTGCTACCTGTCCCAGACCTGTTTTCAACTCTCTAGAGACAGCAGGAGCGGTAGAGATACTCTTAATGATCGGCTATGAAAAGCCAACTGACATTTACTCCTGAGGTGCTGACTTGCTGCCCCCTCGACAACTACTGTGATTATTATTATTTGACCATGCTGGTAATTTATGAACATTTGAACATCTTGGCCATGTTCTGTTATAATCTCCACACGGCACAGCCAGAAGAGGACTGGCCACCCCTCATAGCCTGGTTCATCTCTAGGTTTCTTCCTAGGTACTGGCCTTTCTAGGGAGTTTTTTCTAGCCACCGTGCTTCTACATCTGCATTGCTTGCCGTTTGGGGTTTTAGGCTGGGTTTCTGTACAGCACTTTGATATATCAGCTGATGTAAGAAGGGCTATATTTGAGAGACCTAAGACAACATGGCATGGTAGCAACACATGACAACAACATGGTAGCAACACAACATGGTAGCAGCACAAAACATGGTACAAACATTATTGGGCACAGACAACAGCACAAAGGGCAAGAAGGTGGAGACAATACACCACGCAAAGCAACCACAACTGTCAGTAAGAGTGTCCATGATTGAGTTTTTGAATGAAGAGCTTGAGATAAAACTGTCTAGTTTGAGTGTTTGTTCCAGCTTGTTCCAGTCGCTAGCTGCAATAAACTGAAAAGACCCAGGGATGTGTGCACTTTGGGGACCTTTAACAGAATGTGACTGGCAGAACGGGTGTTGTATGTGGAGGATGAGGGCTGCAGTAGATATCTCAGATAGGGGGGAGTGAGGCCTAATACCCTGACGACACTGCTCGCATCGCGTGAGCGAGCATTGCAAAATAAATTTAGAAATCTATGTTATTAATTTACTGCACCCACACTGCTCACCCGCATCAGCGAGCATCTGCGTTGCCAAGGGCTAAAATAGAAGTCCTTTCTATTTCTGACGCAGATCGCGCTGCAAGTCCTGCCTCTCCCATCTCCTCATTGGTTTATATAAGCAGGTACCCACGTGCCATCTCCTCATTGGTTATTCCCCCCTGGGTGATTGAAAGACAAACTGTTTTGCCGGTTGTCGTGGTAATACTATGAATGTTTAGATGCCAATCACTATATAAGTTCAAAGATGAAAAAGCCTGGAAGGAGGAGAGATGACTAGAAATGATTCGGTTGACCGTTTTATGTGTGGATTAATTGTCAGAGTAGAGGACCTTGTGCATTTCAGGTAAAATAACAACCTAATGTTTATGTCCAAGGACAAATTAGCTAGCAACAGCAAATTGCTAAATTGCCATAAATGTTTAATGCTTTTCGACCTGTCCCCAAATTAATGTCATTGGTTCAGAGTTTGTTTTGATATTTTAACCTGCGTGTCGGGATCGCGTTTGGTGTAGGGGGACAAAATAAATGTATGCACGATGGCGCACGTGCGCAGCCGGTTTGGGTTCCGTGTAAGAGTGTTTTATAAATTAACATCAACCAGTGGGTCTTGCAATGGGTTTACAGAGTTTACAGAGTATAGAGTGCAGTGATGCTTCCTATAAGGGGCATTGGTGGAAAATCTGATGGCCGAATGGTAAAGAACATCTAGCCGCTCGAGAGCACCCTTACCTGCCGATCTATAAATGATGTCTCCGTAATCTTTTTTATTTATCTAATTTACAACTGCGACCTGGCGTAATCTAGCGTAGGTAGGATGGTCATTGAATCAGGGTTAATTTGGCAGCTGGGGTGAAAGAGGAGCGATTAACATAGAGGAAACAAGTCTAGATTTAACTTTAGCCTGCAGCTTTGATATGTGCTGAGAGATGGACAGTGTCTAGCCATACTCCCAAGTACTTGTAAGAGGTGACCATCTCAAGCTCTTCACCCTCAGAGGTATTAATCACACCTGTGGGGAGAGGAACATTCTTCACATGACCTTTGTTTTGAATGTGTTCAGAACAAGGTTAAGGGTAGAGACACTAAGAAAGCTTGGTTGTAAAGCATTTAACACAACATTTGGGGAGGGGCGAGCTGAGTAGAAGACTATAATTTGCATATAAATTGATGAGAGAGCTTCCTACTGCCTGAGCTATGTTGTTGATGTAAATTGAGAAGAGCGTAGGGCCAAGGATTGAGCCTTGGGGTACTCCCTTGGTTTTCTGACTTTATACACTACACTCTTTGAGAGAGGTAGTTAGCAAACCAGGCCATAGAACCCTCAGAGACACCAATACTCCTTAGGAATGGAAGGGTCTACCATATCAAAAGCTTTGGCCAACTCAATAAAAATAGCATCACAATATTGCTTAAAATCAAGGGAAATGGTGACATCATTGAGGACCTTTAAGGTTTCAGTGAAACATCCATAACCTGAGCGGAAACCAGATTGCATACCCGAGATAATAGTATAGACATTGAAAGCCAGTCAGTTGATTATGGACAAGTTTTTTTTTAAACTGGGCAAAATAGGCCTATAACAGTTAGGATCAGCTTGATCTCCCCCTTTACATAAATTACGAACCGTGGCTGCCTTCCAAGCAACAGGAACCTTCCCAGAAAGGAGAGACAGGCTTGGCGATGATATGGTCAGCAACCTTAAAGAAGAAAGGGTCTAACCATCTGACCCAGATGTCTATTGGGGGTCAAGTTTTAGGAGCTTCTTTAGCACCTCAGACTGCCTGCAGGGAGAGACTTTGTTGCGGGGCAGAGGACAATGAGGGAAAATCATCAGGCATAGTCGCATTAGACGGGGTGGGAGATGAGGAAATATTGGACGGGCAAGGAGGCATGGCTGAGTCAAATAGCAATCCTGACTTAATGAAGTGGTGATTAAAGAGCTCAGCCATGTGCTTCTTGTCAGTAACAAGCACATCATCAACTTTAAGGGTCATTATTAGTTGTGAGGAGGAGGGTTTATTCTCCAGGTCTTTAACTGTTTTCCAGAACTTCTTGGGGTTAGACCCACAGAGAGAACTGCTCCTTAAAGTACCTAACTTTGGCCTTCTGGATAGCCTGAGTGCACTTATTTCTCATTTGCTTGAACGAGAGCCAGTCAGCCTGAGTATGGGTGTGCCAAGCCTTTTGCTAAATGCAATTCTTGAGGTGGAATAACTCTGCAAGATCACGGTCGAACCTCGGGCTGAACCTGTTTTTAATTCTAATTCTCTTTATGGGGGTGTGTTTGTTATCAAAAAATATCAAAAAAGAAGGTCCATGCTGATTCTATACCATTTTACAGAGGCCAGTTCATGAAGGAAGGCTTGCTCATGAAAGTTTTTTTAGCAAGCGTCTATGACAAATCAGGACAGGTCGTTTCACTGAGCAGCCATTACGAACACAGGCTGTAAAACAGGGATCACTAAGGTCATTACAGAAAACACCAGACTGATACCTATCACGATTATTTGTGAGGATAACATCAAGGAGAGTAGCCTTTTCTGCGTGTTTGGAGTCATTCATTATGGAGTCCCATTGCTTTAGGACTTGGTCAGGTGGTTTAAGCATGTCCCAGTTTAGGTCACCTAGCAGGACAAATTCAGACTTAGTGTAAGGGGCCAGGAGAGCGCTTTTAGGGCAGTAGGATCTGATGACCTGGCTAGCTAACTAACTAATTGGTAGTCTCGCTTTCCGGACTCAGTGCGCTCCATCCCCTGTATGAGATGATACAGCAGCTGTGGGAAAAGAGTAACTAATTGGATGATCAATCTGTTTACTATCAGATTCACATCAAGGCACTTGTCACCTTTACACAACATGGGATAACAGGCCATCACACAGTGTAGTCCTCTGGAACTTGGGTGAAGAAGCACAGACTGTGATCCATTGGGAACAGACGGCTTTAGTGACTTTGCACAGGGCTCACACTTGGGGCAGGGCTCACACATTAGTGACCAGACAATTTCAATGGAAGGAGGAGACAAGGACAAACAGCGACTTAACGGTCGCCGATGAGAGGACTAGCAACCATAATTGAAAATGTCCTAATATTATTCACTTCTGTGACACAACCACACGACAGTCGATCGGGAGAGGGAAGCTTGTGCTAGCTAGCTTTGACATTGGCTAATAGTGCTGAGCGATCATTTTTGGATTCTTAAACAAGCAATTCACTGACATCGGTTAAATTTTTTGTGAGCTCAATGCATAGTTTCTCTAGAGTTAAAACAGATCAAGCCCAAACTGTGATGTAGTGGGGAGTTGGTTTCCAACAGGCCAATATTCCAAATAGTTTAGAGCAGAAAATGTGGTAATTAACTACAATAACCATAATCCATTGTGCACACACTTGTCCGGTCTGTGTGTCTTTCACACCTGCTAAATAAAAGAGACAGAAGAATGCAGGATCAAGAGGGATAGAGATCAGTTGCTGCTCATGGTATGTCTACCTGAAAATACTTGATCTACATGATTGATAGTTGGTATTCAGCAGTCATAAAAGTATGCCTTATTTACTTAGAAAAACTACTAAAATAGTGATTTAGTCAGACAGCATAGGCAGCAGCTCAATTAAGATGAGATGAGGAATTGGAAATAAAGAATAAAGTAATCAAATAAAACAAATGTAATATACACAACTTAAATATTTTATTAAAGTAATTCTGCATTTAGACTAGGGACGCAAAACACTTCATACTATTTGGTATAGCGGAACAAGAAAGCAAGAAAGAGATTGATGGCAAAACCAAGCCTACACGACGATATGCATTGCTATGGGGATTTCAGTAAACGAACAGTGCAAATTAACATCCGGTAGAAAACAACGCTACAGTAGAAGGCAAAAGTTTAAATGAAATTAAATCTCATTTTATTTGTCACATGCGCCGAATACAACAAGTGTAGACCTTAAAGTGAAATGCTTACTTACAAGCTCTTAAACAACAATGCAGTTAAGAAAATACCTAAAAAAAGTAAGAAATAAAAGTGACAAATAATTAAAGAGCAGCAGTAAAATAACAATAACGAGGCTATATACAGCGGGTACTGGTACAGAGTCAATGTGCGGGGGCACCGGTTAGTCGAGGTAATTGAGGTAGTATGAACATGTAGGTAGAGTTATTAAAGTGACTAAAAGAGAGTAGCAGCAGCGTACGAGTGGGGGAATGGGGGGAGGGGGGGGGGGGAATGCAAATAGTCTGGGTAGCCATTTGATTAGATTTTCAGGAGTGTTATGGCTTGGGTGTAGAAGCTGTTTAGAAGCCTCTTGGACCTAGACTTGGCGCTCCGGTACAACTTTCCGTGCTTTAGCAGAGAGAACAGTCGATGACTAGGATGGGCCTTTTAGGGCCTTTCTCTGACACCGCCTGGTATAGAACTCTAAATTACTTGAACTCTGGCGGGAAGTTCCGTCTACTGTGGCAGCTGACGGCCTTTACCGTTGTGCTCTCATTGAAAACAAAAAAAAATATTGAATAAATTTTTTTTTTAAAACGTATGTTTAAAAAAAGAATCGTACCGAAACCAAACCGAACTCAAAAAGCACTAATCCCTCAGCACTATTGTCTAACAACACAACTGCCATCATGCATGCTGTTTGAAGGCTACACTCACCCTGGGAGAGCTCAATGACTTGAATATGGATTATCGCTAAATCGGAGTCCCCCGTTACTGTACTTAGACCCTCAAATGATCTCCAGGGTTTGGTACTGTACTTACCTTTACAGGTGAAGCACTTCAGGTGGAAGTGCTTGGACTGGACCCGCAGCACCTCACCCTTACATGGCTCCCCACACTTGTAGCACTGAATCAGAGGCTTCTCATTGGAATGGTGTGTGTCCTGCGCATGTGCCACTAGAATAGAACAGAGATAGACATGAACCACTATAATCACACACATTATAGGTCTGGTTTCCCGCACACAGACTAATCCTAGACTTAGATTTAGAAGCATGTATAATGGAGATTCTCCATGTATTATGCTTTTTAGTCCAAGCGTGTAAAGCGTCTCAGTGCTAAAAGTGCTAGATCCAAAAGGCAAAACTGATCCTACATTAGCACTCCTAGATGCTTTAAGAATACGAGTCCTTGACTAGGCTAGGGCTGGGTGATATATATATATAAATTAATTCAATTAATTTGAATTTACACTACTGTTCAAAAGTTTGGGGTCACTTAGAAATGTCCTTGTTTTTGAAAGAAAAGCACATTTTTTGTCCATTAAAATAACATAAAATGTAGAAATACAATGTAGACATTGTTAATGTTGTAACTGACTATTGTAGCTGGAAATTAACTGACTATTGTAGCTGGAGATTTTTATGGACTATCTACATAGGCATACAGAGTCCATTATCAGCAACCATCACTCCTGTGTTCCAATGGCACGTTGTGTTAGCTAATCCAAGTTTATAATTTTGAAAGGCTAATTGATCATTAGAAAACCCTTTTGCAATTATGTTAGCACAGCTGAAAACTGTTGTCCATTAGAGTGTCTAGAAACAGACGCCTCACAAGTTCTTAACTGGCAGCTTAATTAAATAGTACCCGCAAAACACCAGTCTCAATGTCAACAGTGAAGAGGTGACTCCGGGATGCTGGCCTTCTAGGCACAGGTGCAAAGAAAAAGCCATATCTCAGTCTGGCCAATAAAAATAAAATATTAAAATTGGCAAAAGAACACAAACACTGGACAGAGAAACTTCAGTGCTGTTTACGCTGTGCACCTTCCTACTCACTCAGACACCCCTCCACCTGCCACCCACAACACAGATGAAAGATCACTTCTTCCTCTCTGACAACAAGCAGTTTTAGCTCAAGAATACCAAAGTAACCTGTTTAAATGACAATTACCTGTAGCACTCACATCTGTAGCCATGAAATGCTTTGAAAGGCCGGTCTTGGCTGACATCAACACCATCATCCCAGAAACCCTGGACCCACTCCAATTCGCATACCACCCAAACAGATCCACAGGATCCTGGACTTCCTGATGGGATGCCCCCAGGTATTTTGTATTTATTATGGATACCCATTAGCTACTCTTCCTGGGGTCCAGCTAAATTAAGGAAGTTTATACAATTTTAAATACAATACATTGACTGTGTGTCCTCAGGCCCCTACCCACCACTACCAAATATAAAGTACAAAATCCATGTGTACCTGTGTGTATAGTGCGTATGCTATCGTGCATGTGTGTGTGTATGCATGTGTCTGTGGCTATGTTTGTGTTGCTTCACAGTCCCCACTCTTCCATAATGTGTTTTTTTGTATCTGTTTTTTAAATCTAATTGTAATGCTTGCATGAGTTACTTGATGTGGAATAGAGTTCCATGTAGTCTTGGCTCGATTTAGTACAGCACCTTCCATAGTCTGTTCTGGACTTGGGGACTGTGAAGAGACGTCTTGTGACATGTGCATGGGTGTCCGAGCTGTGTAGTTCAAACAGACAGATCGGTGCATTCAACATGTCAATACTTCTCATAAATACAAGCATTGTTGAAGTCAATCTCTCCTCCACTTTGAGCCAGGATAGATTGACATGCATATTATTAATAAGTAGGCAACAACACATTTGCCGTGCTTACTTCTCTCCTGTACTACCCATTCACCTACAACTATGTGTCCACACCATCAAGTTTGCTGACGATGCAAAGGGGATAGGCCTGATCACTGTCGACTGATCGTGGACCAGAGGAAACGGAGGGCTGAGCACACCCCCATTCCCATCTATGGGGCTGTAGTGGAGCGGGTCAAGAGCTTCAAGTTCCTCAGTGTCCACATCACTAAGGATCTATCATGGGAAAAACACAACACGGTTGTGAAGAGGGTACAACAACACCTCTCCCCCCTCAGGAGACTGAAAAAAATTTGCCATGGGCCCTCAGATCCTGATAAAGTTGTACAGTTGCACCATTGAGAGCATCTTGACTGGCTGTATCACCGCTTGGTATGGTAACTGCTTGGCATTCGACCTGTAGTGCGGCCGGCCCAGTACATCACTGGGGCCAAGCTCCCTGCCATCCAGGACCTCAATACCAGGCGGTGTCAGAGGAAGGCCTGCACGGCAAGTGGTACCGATGCGGTCTGGAACCAACAGGACCCTGAACAGCTTCTACCCCCAAGCCATAAGACTACTAAATAGTTAGTCCGTGTAGCTATTTGGTTTTTTTGCACTACCTTTTTTGACTCATCACATAAACTGCTGTTACTGTTAACTATCTGCCACTTTATTCCTAGTTATATGTACATATTATTGCGAATTTTTCAGTACATAAAGTGCCTTGCGAAAGTATTCGGCCCCCTTGAACTTTGCGACCTTTTGCCACATTTCAGGCTTCAAACATAAAGATATAAAACTGTATTATTTTGTGAAGAATCAACAACAAGTGGGACACAATCATGAAGTGGAACGAAATTTATTGGATATTTCAAACTTTTTTAACAAATCAAAAACTGAAAAATTGGGCGTGCAAAATTATTCAGCCCCTTTACTTTCAGTGCAGCAAACTCTCTCCAGAAGTTCAGTGAGGATCTCTGAATGATCCAATGTTGACCTAAATGACTAATGATGATAAATACAATCCACCTGTGTGCAAGTCTCCGTATGAATGCATCTGCACTGTGATAGTCTCAGAGGTCTGTTAAAAGTGCAGAGAGCATCATGAAGAACAAGGAACACACCAGGCAGGTCCGAGATACTGTTGTGAAGAAGTTTAAAGCCGGATTTGGATACAAAAAGATTTCCCAAGCTTTAAACATCCCAAGGAGCACTGTGCAAGCGATAATATTGAAATGGAAGGAGTATCAGACCACTGCAAATCTACCAAGACCTGGCCGTCCCTCTAAACTTTCAGCTCATACAAGGAGAAGACTGATCAGAGATGCAGCCAAGAGGCCCATGATCACTCTGGATGAACTGCAGAGATCTACAGCTGAGGTGGGAGACTCTGTCCATAGGACAACAATCAGTCGTATATTGCACAAATCTGGCCTTTATGGAAGAGTGGCAAGAAGAAAGTCATTTCTTAAAGATATCCATAAAAAGTGTCGTTTAAAGTTTGCCACAAGCCACCTGGGAGACACACCAAACATGTGGAAGAAGGTGCTCTGGTCAGATGAAACCAAAATTGAACTTTTTGGCAACAATGCAAAACGTTATGTTTGGCGTAAAAGCAACACAGCTGAACACACCATCCCCACTGTCAAACATGGTGGTGGCAGCATCATGGTTTGGGCCTGCTTTTCTTCAGCAGGGACAGGGAAGATGGTTAAAATTGATGGGAAGATGGATGGAGCCAAATACAGTACCATTCTGGAAGAAAACCTGATGGAGTCTGCAAAAGACCTGAGACTGGGACGGAGATTTGTCTTCCAACAAGACAATGATCCAAAACATAAAGCAAAATCTACAATGGAATGGTTCAAAAATAAACATATCCAGGTGTTAGAATGGCCAAGTCAAAGTACAGACCTGAATCCAATCGAGAATCTGTGGAAAGAACTGAAAACTGCTGTTCACAAATGCTCTCCATCCAACCTCATTGAGCTCGAGCTGTTTTGCAAGGAGGAATGGGAAAAAAATTCAGTCTCTCGATGTGCAAAACTGATAGAGACATACCCCAAGCGACTTACAGCTGTAATTGCAGAAAAAGGTGGCGCTACAAAGTATTAACTTAAGGGGGCTGAATAATTTTGCACGCCCAATTTTTCAGTTTTTGATTTGTTAAAAAAGTTTGAAATATCCAATAAATGTCGTTCCACTTCATGATTGTGTCCCACTTGTTGTTGATTCTTCACAAAAAAATACAGTTTTATATCTTTATGTTTGAAGCCTGAAATGTGGCAAAAGGTCGCAAAGTTCAAAGGGGCAGAATACTTTCGCAAGGCACTGTATGTTGCAATTATTTATTTCAGAAGGAGCCAGAAAAACTAGTGCACTAGTTTTGTGCTCTGGGTCATTAGACACCATTAGACCTGGCGGTTGGACACAAATGTTGTTATTCCTGTAACTGTTATGGCCAACTATGTGCTGTTGCTATGGTTATACCTCTTGTTTTTTTTCCAGAACAGGGGTGTCCCTTTCAGAGGAGTTAGCATGATGGCATGTATTGGTTATTCTTGTAGAGGGCCAAGGTCTGTTACTATGTTCCTACATGCATGAAACTATTTCTGTGACTCTACAGGTTCAATGTCCTAATATGAAGGCAATATGATAACAGTGGCTAAATGCCAGAGGTGATGAGCCATTAAGAGGATTTACTATGAGTATGACGCAAGGAGGATAAATGTATAAGAAGCCTGTGCCAAGACTGGAAGGGAGTTACTTCATGAATTAGCTCAGTTTTTGTTATATTGATTAATAAAAGTCTATTTGAACACACCTCAGAGGTAGGTCACCGAGGAGGTCTCTCCCAATTTGACGAACCAAATAAATATTGGGAACTTTTGAGTTCAATGAAATGCATGCTAAATATTGGGGGTAAAATACAGCTTTTGAGCTTGCAACCGTGAATATAAGTATAGTAATTTGTGTATGACCATTGGAGAGGGAGAGTTGTGTGCACCATCTGTTTTGACTGGTTCAGTTGGGTGGGGTTATTCATCTGATTTGTTCAGATGGTTCATCTGACCAGTTGTTCAGACTGGTTAAGTCGTGACTATGTTGTCTGATTTTGTTTGGCCGGGATATGTTTGATTAGACCTGTGTGAGTTGCGCGCAAACTCAGCCCATTTGTCTGATTCAATTGGTCCTTGTCAGCGGGTCATTCAATTTGTCTGGCTCACGCAGTCACTCAGCTGGGGAGGGTGATCGGTCTTTTTCAAGTTATCTGTCTGCCCTGTTGACAGGTCTGTTCAATCTAGTTTGAGGTGACAATTGTCCATATGCATGGTCGAATAAAATTAAAGAGCGCTTATCGTGTCGTGGAAGTGAATCAATGAGGACAGCCAGAAAGTGAATTGGAAATGGCAAATTAAAATCCTGTATACTCAGGTGAAAGATCATTTAGGAAAGTGTCGCTTAGGAAAACGTGAAAAATCACTTAGGAAAGTGTAAGAGAAATACTATTAGATTACGTATCGTGTTGAGGGAGTGTATCGATAATTAATTAAATAAATGCAAATCCGGTATACTCAGGTCGCTTAGGAAAGCGTGAACGTGAGTGTGACAGTTCTCTGCTGTTGTGGGACAAAAGGTTGCGTGCCTCTCTTGGTCTGACGAAGGGGACGCAACCAGTTCTGCACTAGGGGAAGTGAATGTGATTGGTACTGTCACGTTTGTCGCGTCAATGAGACCAAGGCGCAGCGTACATTTTAATTTATTAAAAGAATGAACACTGAACAAACTAACAAAATAACAAAACGTGAAGCTATACAAACAAGTGCTGACAGGCAACTACACATAGACAAGATCCCACAAACACCAAAGGGAAATGGCTCCCTAAATATGATCCCCAATCAGAGACAACGAGAAACAGCTGTCTCTGATTGGGAACCATATCAGGCCAACATAGAATACAAAAACCCCTAGACCTACAAAACCCTAAACATACAAAAACCATAGACAATACAAAAACCCTAGACAATACAAAAAACTAGCGTACCCCCATTAGTCACACCCTGACCTAGCCAAAATATAAAGAAAACAGAGATATCTAAGGTCAGGGCATGACAGGTACATAAATACCCATTGAAGGAATATGATACTAGAAGTTTGAACAGTTAGGAGAAATTGTCAAATACATGAACAATATAGTAACTTCGTAATAAATGTTGAGACGATATTAGCGATTGCCTGGTGAGACCATTAAATTGTGTACTGCTAAGTGGATGAATATACAGTCTATAGAAATTGTAAGTAAGAATATACTCAAAAAGAGAGAACAATTATAAAAAACGATAAATGGGTAATTACCAATAGTCCAAGTACAATAATAGAGAAAGAAAAATATATAAATAAAAATCTAAATGTTATGGCTTGAAGAGATCGTTAACGTTTTTAGCCCTGGATCTATAGGGAGTAATATAAAGAACAAGATAAGGTGTTTTAATAAGGGAATAGCACAAAAAATGAAAATAGGGAGTAAATACGTACAGTGGGGAGAACAATTATTTGATACACTGCCGATTTTGCAGGTTTTCCTACTTACAAAGTATGTAGAGCTCTGTAATTTTTTTCATAGGTACACCTCAACTGTGAGAGACGGAATCTAAAACAAAAATCCAGAAAATCACATTGTATGATTTTTAAGTAATTCATTTTATTGCATGACATAAGTATTTGATACATCAGAAAAGCAGAACTTAATATTTGGTACAGAAACCTTTGTTTGCAATTACAGAGATCATACGTTTCCTGTAGTTCTTGACCATGTTTGCACACACTGCAACAGTAAACATAGACACTGACTCAGCCTATGCACATGGAGTTTGCCACTTATTTGGAGCTGTGTGGAAACAAAGAGGATTTAAGAAAAGTGATGGAACCCCCATACAACATCACGTACAAATGGTAAAATTAATGACATAAATGAAATTGATAAATTAAAAAAATGTAGAACTAGGAATAGATATAGCCCTTGGTTCACTCCAGACCTGTCTGCCCTTGACCAGCACAAAAACATCCTGTGGCGTTCTGCATTAGCATCGAATAGCCCCCGTGATATGCAACTTTTCAGGGAGGTTAGGAACAAATATACACAGGCAATTAACCTTTTTGGGATAGGGGGCAGCATTTTCACTTTTGGATGAATAGCGTGCCCAGAGTGAACTGCCTCCTACTCTGTCCCAGATGCTAATATATGCATATTATTATTATTATTGGATAGAACACACTCTGAAGTTTCTAAAACTATTTGAATGATGCCTGTGAGTATAACAGAACTCATATGGCAGGTGAAAACCTGAGACAAAATCCAACCAGGAAGTGGGAAATCTGAGGTTTGTAGTTTTTCAACTCAGCCCCCATTGAATATACATGGTGATATTAGTTATGTTTCACTTCCCAAGGCTTCCACTAGATGTCAACAGTATTTAGAACCTGTTTTGAGGATTCTACTCTAAAGTAGGAGCTCATAAGGGCTCTTTAAGTGAGTGGTCTGGCAGAGTGCACAGCCTCGGTCTGGCGCGCTCACGTGAAAGGTAGTTACGTTCCACTTCATTTGTACAGACAAAGGAATTGTCCGGTTGGAACATTAATGAAGTTTTATGTTAACAACATCCTAAAAATTGATTCCATACTTAGGTTGGCATGTTTCTACGGGAATTCATGGAACTATTTGAACTTTTCATCCGACGTTCGGCGTGACCTGAACGCGCTTTTGGATTTGTTTACCAAACGCCCTAACAAAAGAAGATATTTGGACATAACTGATGGACATTATCGAACAAATCAAAACATTTATGGTGGAACTGGGATTCCAAAGGTAAGTGAATATTTAAAATGCTATTTCTGAGTAATGTTGAATACCCAATATCTTTTTGGCTGCTTTGTTGTCTAAAGGCTGTACTCAGATTATTGCATAGTTTGCTTTCTCCGTAAAGTTTTTTTGAAATCTTGCATTAAGGAGAAGTTAATCTAAAGTTCCATGTATAATAGTTGTATCTTTATCAATGTTAATTATGAGTATTTCTGTAAATTGATGTGGCTCTCTGCAATATCAACGCATGTTTTAGAACTACTGAACGTAACGCGACAATGTAAACTCAGATTTTTTTATATAAATATGAACTTTATCAAACAAAACATACATGTATTGTGTAACATGAAGTCCTATGAGTGTCTTCTGATGAACATCAAAGGTTAGTGATTGGTTTTCTCTCTATTTCTGCTTTTTGTGACTCCTCTCTTTGGCTGGAAAAAATGGCTGTGTTTTTCTGTGGCTTGGTGGTGACCTAACATAATCATTTGTGGTGCTTTCGCTGTAAATCCTTTTTGAAATCAGACACTGTGGCTGGATTAACGAGAATTTGATCTTTAAAATGGTGTGAAATACTTGTATGCTTGAGGAATTTTAATTATGAAATTTTTGTTGTTTTGAATTTGGTGCCCTGCAAATTCACTGGCTGCTGCGGGGGGGTTCTACTGTCCTAGACAGGTTCAGATAGCTAAGGCTAGCTTTTTCAAACAGAAATTTGCATCCTGTAGTACAAACTCAAAAACGTTCTGGGACACAGTAAAGTCCATGGAGAATAAGATCACCTCCTCCCAGCTGCCCACTGCTCTGATGCTAGGAAACACTGTCCTCACCGATAAATACACTATAATTGAGAATTTCAATAAGCATGTCGTCTCTACGGCTGGCCATGCTTTCCACCTGGCTACCCCTACTCCGGTCAACTGCCCGGCACCCTCCACAGCAACCCCCCAGGCCCCCACCATTTCTCCTTCACCCAAATCCAGATAGCTGATGTTCTGAAAGAGCTGCAAAATTTGGACCGGGCTAGACAATCTGGACCCTCTCTTTCTAAAATTATCTGCCAAAATTGTTGCAAGCCCTATTACTAGCCTGTTCAACCTCTCTTTCATATCGTCTGAGATTCCCAAAGATTGGAAAGCTGCCACAGTCATCCCCCTCTTCAAAGGGGGTGACACTCTAGACCCAAACTCCTACAGACCTATATCTATCCTACCCTGTCTTTCTAAGGTCTTTGAAAGCCAAGTTAACAAACAGATTACCGACCATTTCGAATCTCACCGTACTTTCTCCACTATGCAATCTGGATTCAGAGCTGGTCATGGGTGCACCTCAGTCACGCTCAAGGTCCTAAACGATATCATAACAGCCGCGACATTACTGTACAGCCGTATTCATCGACCTGGCAAAGGCTTTCGACTCTGTTAATCACCACATTCTTATTGGCAGACTCGACAGCCTTGGTTTCTCAAATGATTGCCTCGCCTGGTTTACCAACTACTTCTCTGATAGAGTTCAGTGTGTCCAATCCGAGGGCCTGTTGTCCGGACCTCTGGCAGTCTCTATGGGGGTGCCACAGGGTTCAATTCTCGGGCCGACTCTCTTCTCTGTATACATCAATGTTGTCGCTCTTGCTTCTGGTGATTCTCTGATCCACCTCTATGCAGACGACACCATTCTGTATACTTCTGGCTCCTCTTTGGACACTGTGTTAACTAAGCTCCAGACGAGGTTAAATGCCAGACAACTCTCCTTCCGTGGCCTCCAAATGCTCTTAAATGCAAGTAATACTAAATGCAGTGGCGTGCCGTGGGCCTGGGCCTTCAGTGTGGTCCTACACAGTCCCACCCGAATGAATCCCTCTTATTACCATCATTATGATGCCATGGCTCTGGACACTATACATTTAGACAGAAACGCAGTATAACCAGGCGTTGCGTCGCACCCAAAGCAGTTTCACCGTGATGATAAAGACACATAACTATTCACAGAAAATAAAAGAAAGAAAACAAATAATTTGCAACATAGGCTATTTGCCATTTGATTTTGTTAATATATAGGCTATTTAATATTAACTAAATAAAATGTGAAACATACATACACATTTAATAAAAAATTTAATGTATTGTATGCCTACTCACCAAAGACTGATTATTTGAACACAAAATCCATCCCCCTTTCTTTCCTCAAGAAGACTTCAATGACTCTGTTGTACAGTCTATCTGTGCGTTTTAGTTTCACCAATAAGTCCTTTTCTATCGACATGGAGGCTAATGCTGAAAGCCGAGTCTGTCCAGTAGCATTTCTGGAATACGTTTTGATTCGCTTTAAGGTCGAGAATGACCGCTCGACAGAAGCCGTGGACACAGGGATAGTCACTGTCACACATGCCAATGTGTAAAGTTGCCCCATGTCCTCATTCAGATTTTTCTGCTTAAGGAAATCAAGGAGATCAGAGGGACTTTTCCCTTCAAAATCAGTCATAGCATACATTACAGTCAGTTCTGTTTTTAGCTTGGATAGGTCGAACAGTGTTCCTGTGTTCCAGTGTTCCTGTCCTGTGACTCTCTATTAAGCTGGAGAAGGCTGTTTGCGGGAATTTTTTCCGGTAGGTCTGAAAGTGCTGGGGGTCCAGGAGGGAGAGAAACATACATTTTTCATGGTCTTGAAACCTGTTTCGTATCTGGCAAAGAATGTTGTCCAGAATATTGCTGTGGTGTTGTTGGTAGTATGTGCGAGGGTCTCCTTGTGCTGAGCCTCTGCGTGCGCTGGGTGAACTTGAGATGCGCTCTGTCTTCGTAGATTTGACTGAACCTGCGCCTCTCTTGCTCAATTGTAATAATAGGCATTCCCAGCAGTACAGTTTGCAGTGCTTCTCGGAGCCTGTGAGCCATTGATAGCGCTCGTAGTTGGAACTTTGAAAGTGGCGAACGAACCCCTTTCCCGCCTGTGACAGGCTTTGTAGCGTCGGCGTCGGCCGACCTCTCCTTACAATGTCTAACTTTTCTTGAAAAGTTTATCTTGAGAATGGCGTTATAATTATATCCTCGACCAAATCGATATCTTCTCCTCCTTCCGCCATTGTGGGTTGAAAAAAACAGCTTAGTAGTACGCAAATTAATTTGTTTATCAAACTCAGTTTCCTAGTTCTGAGGTTCTGCATAGACCTGCCCATAGGACTTGCCTCTCAATATTGGTAATCCAATCAAAAGACGTGCATGCTGTGTAACACTGGAGCCAGCCAGCAGGCGTACAATAGCCAACTCTAAAGCTGATTGGTTGACACTAAATTGTTTATTTCCATTCACTTTAAGCTACAAGCGCCCACACTGTTGATTCTGAAGGCCTGAGGGCAGATTTTAGACCCCTGGCAACACATAATGGCTGAATATGATTGGATAAAAGATAAAGACCAGCCCTCCAAATCTCAACCTGGGGCTGGAAGCAGTGCAACCAAGAGGAAAGCTATGAAATGAAGAGTATAACTCTTACTCTGAGGAATAATTTAATACATATTTGTGGGAAAATATATTTAAAAAAAAGTATATTCTGATGATGTTTAGGCCAGCAGAGAAGGCCTTGCTGGCCCTGACGGCCCACCACTGACTAAATGCATGCTATTTAATCGATCACTGCCCGCACCTGCCCGCCCGTCCAGCATCCCTACTCTGGATGGCTCTGACATAGAATACGTGGACAACTACAAATACCTAGGTGTCTGGTTAGACTGTAAACTCTCCTTCCAGACTCACATTAAGCATCTCATCAAAATTTAATTTAGAATTGGCTTTTTATATCGCTACAAAGCATCCTTCACTCATGCTGCCAAACATACCCTCATAAAACTGACCATCCTACCGATCCTCAACTTCGGCAATGTCATCTATAAAATAGCCTCCAACACTCTACTCAACAGATTGGATGCAGTCTATCACAGTGCCATCCGTTTTGTCACCAAAGCCTCATATACTACCCACCATTGCGACCTGTACACTCTTGTTGGTTGGCCCTCGCTTCATACTCGTCGCCAAACCCACTGGCTACAGGTTATCTACAAGTCTCTGCTAGGTAAAACCCCGCCTTATCTCAGCTCATTGGTCACCATAGCAGCACCCACTCATACCTGCTGGAGTGCGTGCTACATCTCACTGGTCACCCCCAAAGCCAATACCTCCTTTGGTCGCCTTTCCTTCCAGTTCTCTGCTGCCAATGACTGGAACTAACTGCAAATATCACTAAAGCTGGAGACTCATATCTCCCTCACTAGCTTTAAGCACCAGCTGTCAGAGCAGCTCGCAGATCACTGCACCTGTAAACAGCCCATCTATCTACCTCATCCCCATACTGTATTTATTTATTTATTTATTTATCTTGCTCCTTTGCACCCCAGTATCTCTACTTGCACATTCATCTTCTGCACATCTACCATTCCAGTGTTTAATTGCTATATTGTAATTACTTCGCCACCATGGCCTATGTATTGCCTTAACTCCCTAATCTTACCTCATTTGCAATCACTGTATATAGACTTTTTGTTTTCTTTTTTCTACTGTACTATTGACTGTATGTTTTGTTTATTCCATGTGTAACTCTGTGTTGTTGTATGTGTAGAATTGCTATGCTTTATCTTGGCCAGGTCGCAGTTGCAAATGAGAACTTGTTCTCAACTAGCCTACCTGGTTAAATAAAGGTGAAATAGAAAAATAAATAAATGATGGCATTGATGTATCCTACCAGACTAGCGATAGTAAAATGCCAGGAAAATAAAAAAGGAAATGACTTTGTTGTTTAAGGGAATTAATGTGACTGATGAAGCGGCGAAAAAGGCATCTAAATGCACAATTCCAATTTTAACAGCAATCCATGTGGCACCAAAGAGGGGCAACCAAAGATGACAGGGGATTTTGGAGATCCCATGAAGGGGACATAGTGGCACCTACTATATTGCTTAATTAGCTTATTACTGATGGGCATGGGTTGGACCATTGCACAAGGGGGAGGTGATAAGAAAGATTAAAAAGCAAGGCTACTGGTCACCATACCTACAGGCAATGGTGGATGAGGCAATAGCGAATTGTGCTCAAAATAATGTGCGGAAATAATGTACAGCAATTTGAGTCAGTTGAAATGTTAATACATAGAGGCTCATACATGCTTCTTCACTGCCTTCTTCACCACTACTTCTGTGTGGGTGATTCGTTTCAGTTTGTCCATGATGCAGACACCGAGGAACTTAAAAAACTTTCCACCTTCTCCACTACTGTCCCGTCAATGTGGATAGGGGGCTGCTCCCTCTGCTGTTTCCTGAAGTCCACGATCATCTCCTTTGTTTAGTTGACATTGAGTGTGAGGTTATTTTCCTAACACCACACTCCGAGGGCCCTCACCTCCACCCTGTAGGCCATCTCGTCGTTGTTGGTAATCAAGCCTACCACTGTAGTGTCGACTGCAAACTTGATGATTGAGTTGGAGGCGTGCATGGCCACGCAGTCATGGGTGAACAGGGAGTACAGGAGAGGGCAGAGAACGCACCCTTGTGGGTGCACACTGAGACGGAGATATTGTTACCTACCCTCACCACCTGGGGGTTGCCCGTCAGGAAGTCCAGGACCCAGTTGCACAGGGCGGGGTCGAGTTTGGAGGGTACTATGGTGTTAAATGCTGAGCTGTAGTCGATGAACAGCATTCTTACATAGGTATTCCTCTTGTCCAGATGGGTTAGGGCAGTGTGCAGTGTGATTGCGTCGTCTGTGGACCTATTGGGGCGGTAAGCAAATTGGAGTGGGTCTAGCATGTCAGGTAGGGTGGAGGGGATATGGTCCTTGACTAGTCTCTCAAAGCACTTCATGATGACGGAAGTGAGTGCTAAATGATAGTCATTTATTTCAGTTACCTTCGCTTTCTTGGGAACAGGAACAATGGTGGCCTCTTGAAGCATGTGGGAACAGCAGACTGGGATAAGGATTGATTGAATATGTCTGTAAAACACACCAGCCAGCTGGTCTGCGCATGCTCTGAGGACGCGGCTGGGATGCCGTCTCGGCCGGCCGCCTTGCGAGGGTTAACATGTTTAAATGTTTTACTCACGTTGGCTGCAGTGGAGAGCCCGCAGGTCTCCTTCCTGAGCGGTATGATAACTGCGTGGTCCGATGGTGTTTATACTTGCGTACTATTGATTGTGCAGATGAACATGGTACCTTCAGGCGTTTTGAAATTGCTCCTAAGGATGAACCAGACTTGTGGAGGTCTACAATTTTTTTTCTGAGGTCATGGCTAATTTCTTTTGATTTTCCCATGATGTCAAGCAAAGAGGCACTGAGTTTGAAGGTAGGACTTGCAATACATCCACATGTACACCTCCAATTGACTCAAATGATGTCAATTAGCCTATCAGAAGCCATGACATAATTTTCTGGAATTTTCCAAGCTGTTTAAAGGCACAGTCAACTTAGTGTATATAAACTTCTTACCCACTGGAATTGTGATACAGTGAATTAAAAGTGAAATAATCTGTCTGTAAACAATTATTGGAAAAATGACTTGTGTCATGCACAAAGTAGATGTCCTAACCAACTTGCCAAAACTATAGTTTGTTAACAAGAAATATGTGGAGTGGTTGAAAAACGAGTTTTAATGACTCCAACCTAAGTGTATGTAAACTTCCGACTTCAAGTGTATATTTCTACCAGTAAATGTGTGCTTTCATATTGTTTTATTTGGCAAATGAGGTATAAGCGGGATAAATGCCTCTGTTCTGTCCAAAATGAACTGCTGATGCTGATGCTGCATTGTCCATTGTTTCCATTATACCTGTAGGATGAATTACCAGGCATTCTCTGTGTAATAAGCCAGGGAACTATCACAACAGATACGAATCACTTAGAGAAACACAACACACCTCCACATTTGAATGTGGAGGTGTGTTGTGTTTCTCTAAGTGATTCGTTTCGAATTGTTTCTGACAAAGGAACACCTTCAGAAAACCTTGAGCAAACATTCACTTTTCCTTCAGTTTCTGATGTAGGAACATGTTCAACAAATGCTGTCAATCCATCCCAAATGAAATGTCACAAAGACACTGTAATTCTGTGTTTCATATGCTACAACACACTTCAGGAATATTCATGACTTGACAGAAATCTATTCCAGGTGGGTCTGGATCTGAATTTAAAGTAGTGGGGATGACATTGTAAGAGAGAGATCACACCCATTCATGGTTTAAGAGATGGGATTAGAAATGAAGGCAAAAGAAAGGAGCAATTGAGCGTGGGCAGAGGGAGGGAGAGAGCATGAGAGGGAGAGGAAGTGAGAACAAAAGAGAGAGAGAGAGACACAGGAGGGAGGGCGTCTGTCTCCCTCATGTTCCCAATATGATTCCCACAGAGATGTGGTTATCCCTAAATGACAAAGGTGTTAGACAAAAGTGGCAGTGAACTGAGACTAACAGCAGTGGTGGTGAGGGCTCAGTACTCAGCACTCTCAATGTGACATGGCACCTCAGCACTGGTATTTAACTAAACAGCACCTTACTGGAACTAAGGATTAATGAATACTCCAAACCAACTGAAGAGTCTTGCAAGGTTTGGTTCTGGGTTCTGAGATTTAACCAACTGTGACAATATTACCTCAGGAATAGTGAATATGCAGGGAAAGCCCAATATTGTGACGGTGCTATCCCTAAAGTAAGTCTAACTGTTTATACCATGCTCTTACTGAGAAATTGCTCAGTAGCAGCCACTATCATAACACTACAGCACACTCTACCCTCTAGACTATAAACTACTGCATTGATATCTTAGTCTATAGAGGATGTGACTGTAAGATCAGATCAGAGAGCTGTACTGCCTCATCACTGGAAGATCAAAGGATAGACGGGACTATGTACACTGGGCACGTTCAGCAGGGCAGAACATTGTATAACATTCAGATATAAATATGTTACCTAGATTAAGGAGTCATGTCCACTCTATTTAGGAAGTACTATTTGCATGGTCCCACAGGGTCTGCCTAATGAACGTGGCCCTGATCATCACCCAGGCCTCCCCTCACACTCACAGCACACAGCCTGCAGTGCTTTAGGACTGATACAAGACAACAGACAGGCGTAGCCCCCAAATCCATGCTCGTAGGGGAACAATAACCACTGGAGCATTCCCAGGCTCATCACACTGAGACGGAGGCTGCCTTCTGCCATACAAACCACCTACCACAACCCCAACCCTCACCTTCACCCGTTTAAAGGAAGCCTCCGCGTATGCAATAATAAAGGCTGGAGATGATGAACAGGGAACTGGAGAAGGCCAAATGTTTATCACCCCGGGGACACATTTTCCCATTACGTGTGCACAGGCAATATCAGTGTGTGTTATTGATGGAAGGAGAGGGAAATGGCTGATGAAGCCTCCACTCTCATCCTGTTTGGGGACCTCCAGCTTTAACTTCCTATTTGCTACTCTCTTAGAAAAAAGGAGTTACTTAAAACCATAAAGGGTTCTTCGGCTATCCATTTTGAAAACACTACTACTATTTTGTGCATTTTAGAAAGAATGCTCTCAGACAAAAAGGGATGACCCAGAAAAAGGGTTCTCTGATAACCCTTTTTCTGGGTCAACCCTTTTTGTCTGAGAGCATTCTTTCTAAAATGCACAAAATAGTAGTAGTGTTTTCAAAATGGATTGGGAATATGATAACGCCAAAAATTAAAAGGAAATGTTCTAATTAGCATATTTTCACTCCACTGTTTTTTTAAAGTCTGAGACTGAAAAGACTGCTTCCTATGGAGCCTAGCAGAAAAACAGGACCCTTGAGTTGTGTTTGGGACACTCCACTGAAAATATATATAAGATACAGAACATACAAGACAGACACAAAGTGTTCACCCATAAAATCATTTCATTCAATGGGGGCTGCAGGGTATTCTAGTGGTTAGAGCATTGGACTAGTAACCGAAAGGTTGCAAGATCGAATCTCTGAGTTGACAAGATAAAAATCTGTCGTTCTGCCCCACTGTTCCTAGGCCGTCATTGAAAATAAGAATTTGTTCTTAACTGACTTGCCTAGTAAAATTAAACAGTTTATGAAAATAAACTCAGCGAAAAAAGAAACGTCCCTTTTTTAGGACCCTGTCCTTTCAAAGATAATTCGTAAAAATCCAAATAACTTCACAGATCTTCATTGTAAAGAGTTTAAACACTGTTTCCCATGATTGTTCAATGAACCATAAACAATTAATGAACGCGCACCTGTGGAAAGGTCGTGAAGACACTAACAGCTTACAGACAGACGGTGGG
Organism: Oncorhynchus clarkii lewisi; assembly: GCF_045791955.1. Classification (NCBI taxonomy): domain Eukaryota; kingdom Metazoa; phylum Chordata; class Actinopteri; order Salmoniformes; family Salmonidae; genus Oncorhynchus; species Oncorhynchus clarkii. Next base: position 30,240,212 of record NC_092162.1, read on the forward strand.
CAATTAAGGTCAGTTATGAACATTCAGGACACTAAACAGGCCTTTCTACTGACTCTAAAAAGCACCAGAAGAAAGATGTGTGAACATGCCTTAGGCATGCTGCAAGGAGGGATGAGGACGGCAGATGTGGCCAGGGCAATAAATTGCGATGTCCGTACTGTGAGACGCCTAAGACGCGCTACAGGGAGACAGGACGGACAGCTGATCATCCTCGCAGTGGCAGACCACGTGTAACAACACCTGCACAGGATCGGTACATCTGAACATCACACCTGTGGGACAGGTACAGGATGGCAACAACAACTGCCTGAGTTACACCAGGAACGCACAATCCCTCTATCAGTGCTCAGACTGTCTGCAATAGGCTGAGAGAGGCCCAGACTGAGGGCTGGTAGGCCTGTTGTAAGGCAGGTCCTCACCAGACATCACTGGCAACAACGTTGCCTATGGGCACAAACCCACCGTCGCTGGACCAGACAGGACTGGCAAAGAATTCACCTGATCACTCTTAATTACATTCTGGAGTATATGCAAATTGCCATCATACAAACTGAGGCAGCAGACTTTGTGAAAATTTATATTTGTGTAATTCTCAAAACGTTTGGCCACGACTGTACATACTGTAATAAACCTGGTAAAGTGCCTAATTCCTTACATAAGGGAGAGCAGGCCATGTCCAGACTTTCTCTGTGACCGCAAGTACTCATTAACTCTGTCTTTAGTGCTTTTCGGGTTGCATCAGTCATGGATAGAAACTTCTGAGATTAAGGATGAAAACCCAGAGGTTCACTGGTAAGCCACATTTGCTTCAGGATCCATCCCAGTTGGTATTCTGTGTCCACTCGTGGTATCTCACCTCGGTTACACATCCTTGGAATAGCAGAATAGCATAACAGTCCGGACGGCCCTTGCTGTGCCTGGTGAACAGTTGGTCAAGTTCTGTTGTCAGAAGAGGAATGGAAATGTCAGGGTAAACCGATGACCTGACAAACCCGCCAGGTATGTTGACTCTGCCTGTCGGAGGTGGAGTTCCAGAGCTCACAGGTGTACCTGGCATGGATTGTGACTCATAAGACCTACACCACATTACTCAACACTAGTGAGCAATACATTTAGAACATTGAAACACAATAAAATCAGTATTGAATTGCAATATACAGTACAAGTCAAATGTTTGGACACACCTACTCATTCAAGGGTTTTATTTATTTTGTATTATTTTCTACATTGTAAAATAATAGTGAAGACATCAAAACAATTAAATAAAACATATGGAATCATATAGTGACCAAAACGTGTTAAACAAATCAAAATATATCTTATATTTGAGATTCTTCAAAGTAGCCATCCTTTGCCTTGATGACAGCGTTTTGATATTCTCTCAACCAGTTTAACCTGGAATGTTTTTCCAACAGTTTTGAATGAGTTATCACATATGCTGAGCACTTGTTGGCTGCTTTTCCTTCACTCTGCGGTCCAAACCATCTCAATTGGGTTGAGGTCGGGTGATTGTGGAGGCCAGGTCATCTGATGCATCACTCTCCTTCTTGGTCAAATAGCCCTTACACAGCCTGGATGTCTGTTGTGTCATTGTCCTGTTGAAACACAAATGATAGTGGGACTAAGCGCAAACCAGATGAGATGGCGAATCACTGCAGAATACTGTGGTAGCCATGCTCGTTAAGTGTGCCTTGAATTCTAAATAAAATCGCAGACAGTAACACCAGCAAAGCACCCCCCACATCACACCTCCTCCTCCATGTTTCACGGAGGATACCACACATGCGAGATCATCCGTCCACATACTCTTGCCGTCTCACAAAAACACAGAGGTTTTTTTTTATTTTATTTTATTTTTTTTATTTCACCTTTATTTAACCAGGTAGGCTAGTTGAGAACAAGTTCTCATTTGCAACTGCGACCTGGCCAAGATAAGGCATAGCAGTGTGAACAGACAACACAGAGTTACACATGGAGTAAACAATTAACAAGTCAATAACACAGTAGAAAAAAGGGGAGTCTATATATACATTGTGTGCAAAAGGCATGAGAAGGTAGGCAAATAATTACAATTATGCAGATGTAAAGGTAGAGATATTGGTGTGCAAAAGAGCAGAAAAATAAATAAATAAAAACAGTATGGGGATGAGGTAGGTGAAAATGGGTGGGCTATTTACCAATAGACTATGTACAGCTGCAGCGATCGGTTAGCTGCTCAGATAGCAGATGTTTGAAGTTGGTGAGGGAGATAAAAGTCTCCAACTTCAGTGATTTTTGCAATTCGTTCCAATCACAGGCAGCAGAGAACTGGAACGAAAGGCGGCCAAATGAGGTGTTGGCTTTAGGGATGATCAGTGAGATACACCTGCTGGAGCGCGTGCTACGGATGGGTGTTGCCATCGTAACCAGTGAACTGAGATAAGGCGGAGCTTTACCTAGCATGGACTTGTAGATGAGCTGGAGCCAGTGGGTCTGGCGACGAATATGTAGCGAGGGCCAGCCGATTAGAGCATACAAGTCGCAGTGGTGGGTGGTATAAGGTGCTTTAGTGACAAAACGGATGGCACTGTGATAAACTGCATCCAGTTTGCTGAGTAGAGTGTTGGAAGCAATTTTGTAGATGACATCACCGAAGTCGAGGATCGGTAGGATAGTCAGTTTTACTAGGGTAAGTTTGGCGGCGTGAGTGAAGGAGGCTTTGTTGCGGAATAGAAAGCCGACTCTTGATTTGATTTTCGATTGGAGATGTTTGATATGGGTCTGGAAGGAGAGTTTAGAGTCTAGCCAGACACCTAGGTACTTATAGATGTCCACATATTCAAGGTCGGAACCATCCAGGGTGGTGATGCTGGTCAGGCGTGCGGGTGCAGGCAGCGAACGGTTGAAAAGCATGCATTTGGTTTTACTAGCGTTTAAGAGCAGTTGGAGGCCACGGAAGGAGTGCTGTATGGCATTGAAGCTCGTTTGGAGGTTAGATAGCACAGTGTCCAAGGACGGGCCGGAAGTATATAGAATGGTGTCGTCTGCGTAGAGGTGGATCAGGGAATCGCCCGCAGCATGAGAAACATCATTGATATATACAGAGAAAAGAGTCGGCCCGAGAATTGAACCCTGTGGCACCCCCATAGAGACTGCCAGAGGACCGGACAGCATGCCCTCCGATTTGACACACTGAACTCTGTCTGCAAAGTAATTGGTGAACCAGGCAAGGCAGTCATCCGAAAAACCGAGGCTACTGAGTCTGCCAATAAGAATACGGTGATTGACAGAGTCGAAAGCCTTGGCAAGGTCTATGAAGACGGCTGCACAGTACTGTCTTTTATCGATGGCGGTTATGATATCGTTTAGCACCTTGAGCGTGGCTGAGGTACACCCGTGACCAGGTTGGAACCAACAATCTAAAAATTTTAGTCATCAGACCAAAGAAAATATTTTCACCAGTCTTACGTCCATTGCTCGTGTTTCTTGGCCCGAGCAAGTCTCTTCTTATTATTGGTGTCCTTTAGTTGTGGTTTCTTTGCAGCAATTCTACCATAAAGGCCTGAGTCACACAGTCTCCTCTGAACAGTTGATGCTAAGATGTGTCTGTTACTTGAATTCTGAAACAATTATTTGTGGCTGGTAACTCTAATTAACTTATCCTCTGCAGCAGAGGTAACTGTGGGTCTTCCTTTCCTTTGGCGGTCCTCATAAGAGACATTCATCATAGCGCTTGATGGTTTTTGCGACTGCAATTGAAGACATTTTCAAAATTCTTGAAAAGTAATGATGTAATGATGGACTCGTTACTTATTTGAGCTGTTCTTGCCTTATTATGGACTTGGTCTTTTACCAAATAGGCCTATCTTCTGTATACCACCCCTACCTTGTCACAACATAACTGATTGTCTCAAACGTATTTAGGAAAGAAAGAGATTACACAAATGAACTTTAAACAAGGCACACCTATTTTTTAAATGAATGCATTCCAGGTGACTACCTCATGAAGCTGGTTGAGATAATGCCAAGAGTGTGCAAAGTTGCAATCAAGGCAAAGGGTGGCTACTTTGAAGAATCTCAAATATAGTGTTTAACACTTTTTTGGTCACTGTATGATTCCATATTTAATTTAATAGTTTTGATGTCTTCACTATTATTTTACAATGTAGAAAAGAATAATACAAATAAAAAAAACCTTGAATGAGTAGGTGTGTCCAAACATTTGACTGGTACTGCATATTGCAATTCAATACTGTGATTTCCTTGTGTTTCAATGTTCTAAAAGTATTGCTCACCACATTTTATTTTTTATTTTTATTTCACCTTTAACCAGGACAGCTAGTTGAGAACAAGTTCTCATTTACAACTGCGACCTGGGTAAGATAAAGCAAAGCAGTGCGACACAAACAACAACACAGAGTTACACATAAACAAGCATACAGTCAACATTACAATAGAAAAAAAAGAAAGTCTATTTACAGTGTGTGCAAATGGCGTGAGGATGTAAGGCAATAAATCGGCCATAGTAGCGAGGTAGTTACAATTTAGCAAATTAACACTGGAGTGATAGATGAGAAGATGATGATGTGCAAGTAGAAATACTGGTGTGCAAAAGAGCAGAAAAGTATAAAAACAAAATGGGGATGAAGTAGGTTGATTGGGTGGGCTATTTACAGATGGGCTATGTACAGCTGCAGCGATCGGTTAGATGCTCAGATAGCTGATGTTTAAAGTTAGTGAGGGAAATATAGGTCTCCAGCGATTTTTGTAATTCGTTCCAGTCATTAGCAGCAGAGTACTGGAAGGAAAGGCGGCCAAAGTACGTTGGCTTTGGGGATGGCCAGTGAAATATACCTGCTAGAGCGTGTACTACGTGTGGGTATTGTTATCGTGACTAGTGAGCTGAGATAAGGCGGAGCTTTACCTAGCATCGACTTATAGATGACCTGGAGCCAGTAGTCTGGTGACGAATATGTAGTGAGGGCCAGCCAACTAGAGCATACAGGTCGCAGTGGTGGGTGTTATAAGGGGCTTTGGTAACACAACAGATGGCACTGTGATAGACCGCATCCAGTTTGCTGAGTAGAGTATTGGAAGCTATTTTGTAAATGACATCGCCGAAGTCGAGGATCGGTAGGATAGTCAGTTTTGCGGGGGTATGTTTGGCGGCGTGTGTGAAGGAGGCTTTGTTGCGAAATAGGAAGCCGGTTCTAGTATTAATTTTGGATTGGAGATGTTTAATATGAGTCTGGAAGGAGAGTTTACAGTCTAGCCAGACACCTAGTTATTTGTAGCATATTCTGATCCACATATTCTAAGTTAGAACCGCCCAGAGTAGTGATGCTAGTTGGGCGGGCAGGCAGGTGTGGGCAGCGAACGGTTGAAAAGCATGCATTTGGTTTTACTAGTGTTTAAGAGCAGTTGCAGACCATGGAAGGAGTGTTGTATGGCATTGAAGCTTGTTTGGAGGTTAGTTAACACAGTGACTAAGGAAGGGCCAGATGTATACAGAATGGTGTCGTCTGCATAGAGGTGGATCAGGGAATCACCCTCAGCAAGAGGGACATTGTTGATATATACAGAGAAAAGAGTCGGCCCGAGAATTGAACCCTGTGGTACCCCCATAGAGACTGCCAGAGGTCCGGACAACAGGCCCTCCGATTTGACACACTGAAATCTGTCTGAGAAGTAGTTAGTGAACCAGGCGATGAGAAACCAAGGCTATTGAGTTGGCCAATAAGAATGTGGTGATTGACAAAGTCGAAAGCCTTGGCCAGGTCGACGAAGACGGCTGCACAGTACTGTCTTTTTTCCATGGTGGTTATGATATAATTTAGTACCTTGAGCGTTGCCAAGGTGCACCCGTGACCAGCTCAGAAACCGGATTGCACAGCGGAGAAGGTACGGTGGGTTTCGAAATGGTCAGTGATCTGTTTATTGACTTGTCTTTCAAAGACTTTAGAAAGACAGGGCAGGATAGATATAGGTCTGTAGCAGTTTGGGTTTAGAGTGTCACCCCCTTTGAAGAGGGGATGACCGCGGCAGCTTTCCAATCTTTAGGGATCTCAGACGATATGAAAGAGAGGTTGAACAGACTGGTAATAGGGGTTGCAACAATGGGGGCGGATAATTTTAAAAAGAGAGGGTCCAGATTGTCTAGCCCAGCTGATTTGTACGGGTCCAGGTTTTGCAGCTCTTTCAGAACATCTGCTATCTGGATTTGGGTGAAGGAGAAGCTGGGGAGGCTTGGGCAAGTAGCTGCGGGGGGTGCGGAGCTGTTGGCTGGAGTCGGGGTAGCCAGGAGGAAAGCATGCCAGCCATGGAGAAATGCCTATTGAAATTCTCGTGGATTTATCGGTGGTGAAAGTGTTACCTAGCCTAAGTGCAGTGGGCAGCTGGGAGGAGGTGCTCTTATTCTCCATGACTTTTTAGTGTCCCAAAACTTTTGGGAGTTAGAGCTGCAGGATGCAAATTTCTGTTTGAAAAACCTAGTCGTTGCTTTCCTGACTGACTGCGTGTATTTGTTCATGACTTGCATATCGCATATCGCAGGGACTACTTGCATATCGCGGGGACTATTTGATGCTAGTGCAGTCCACCACAGGATATTTTTTTTGCTGGTCGAGGGCAGTCAGGACTGGAGTGAACCAAGGGCTATATCTGTTCTTAGTTCTACATTTTTTGAAAGGGGCATGCTTATTTAAGATGGTGAGGAAATTACTTTTAAAGAACGACCAGGCTTCCCCGACTGACGGGATGAGGTCAGTATCCTTCCAGGATACCCGGGCCAGGTCAATTAGAAAGGCCTGCTCGCAGAAGTGTCTTAGTGAGCCTTTGACAGATTTGAGGGTTGGTAGCTTGACCGCGGACCCATAGTGGATGCAGGCAATGAGGCAGTGATCGCTGAGATACTGATTGAAAACAGCGGAGGAGTATTTGGAGGGCAAGTTGGTCAGGATAATATCTATGAGGGTGACCATGTTTACAGATGTAGGGTTGTACCTGGTGGGTTCCTTGATAATTTGTGTGAGATTGAGGGCAACTAGCTTAGATTGTAGGGCTGCCAGGGTGTTAAGTATATCCCAGTTTAGGTCACCTAACAGAACGAACTCTGAAGATAGATGGGGGGCAATCAATTCACATATGGTGTCCAGGGCACAGCTGGGAGCAGAGGGGGGGTCAAAAGCAGGCGGCAACAGTGAGAGACTTATTTCTGGAAAGATTCATTTTAAAAATTAGAAGCTTGAACTGTTTGGGCATAGACCTGGAAAGTATGACAGAACTTTGCAGGCTCTCTCTGGAGTAGATTGCAACTCCTCCCCCGTTGGCAGTTTGACGGAAAATGTTGTAGTTGGGTATGGAAATCTCTGAATTTTTGGTGGCCTTCCTAAGCCAGGATTCAGACATGGCAAGGACATCAGGGTTGGCAGAGTGTGCTAAAGCAATGAGTAAAACAAACTTAGGGAGGAGGCTTCTGATGTTAACATGCATGAAACCAAGGCTTTTTCGGCTACAGAAGTCAACAAATGAGAGTGCCTGGGGACACGCAGAGCCTGGGTTAACCACATCATCAGAGGAACAGAGGAGGATGAGGGTACGGCTAAAGGCTATCAAGACTGGCCGTCTAGTGCGTTGGGGACAGAGAATAAAATGAGCAGATTTCTGGGCTTGGAAGAATAGGTTTAGGGCATAATGTACAGACAGGGGTATGGTGGGGTGCAGGTACAGTGGAGGTAAGCCCATGCACTGAGTGATGATAAGAGAGGTTACATCTCTGGACGCGCTAGTTATGCTTGGTGAAGTCACAGCATGTGTGGGATGTGGGACAAAGGAAGTGTCTGAGGCATGTTGAGTGGGATTAGGGGCTCTACAGTAAACTAAAACAATGATAACTATCCTAAACAACAGTACAAGGCATATTGACATTTGAGAGACATAAAGCGAGGCATAAAAACAGTCACAGGTGTTGATTGGGAGCGCTAGCTAAGACAACAACAGCTAATCAGCTAAGACAACAACAACAGGTAAAATGGTGATGAATGGGTAGAGAGGGACAGTTAACTACACACAGGGCCTGTTCGATAAACAAAAATGAACAAAATGGGAGTACCGTGATTATTGAACAGTCCAGCAGGCATCAGCTATGTAGCCAAGTGATCATAGGGTCCAGTGACCAGCAATAGATGGAGCAGGGAAGCCGCGGGGTAGTTGTTACTACGCTAGCATGCGGGAGACACAGCGATTAAAGTTAGCAGGCCGGGTTTAATAGAAACTTCTGCTTCGACGTCCGGCAAAGGCCGGTTGAGGGCACAGCGGATAGCTGACCAGTCTTTGTGGAATGGCAGGGTGCCGTGTCGACAAAGGGTCCGGGACAGATGGCGAAAGAGGTATTGTAGTTGTAGTAGTTTCGTTTGCTAGCTGGGAGATGTGTTTGGCTCGCGGCTAAATGGTGCTAGCTTCAGGGCAGGGGCATTAGCCACTATAGCCACTCGGTAGCAGCTAGCTAGCAGTGATGATCCGATGTAAGGGACCGGATCTTACGGCAGGATCCGGTGAAGTAGAGGAGTTCAAGCCGTGTTGGGGTAGGGTCCGGGAGGTGATCACTGAGTAGGCCGGGATGTGGGCCTGGCTCAGGGCTAGCTTCAGGGCTGGGTCACTCGGTGGCAGCTAGCTAGCTGTGATGATCAGGAGTAAAAGTCCAGGGCTTACGGCAGGAATCCGGCGTTGTTGTGAAAAAACAGTCCGATGCTGGCAGGCTGGCAAGTAATATCCAGGCTAAAAAAGGTAAAGGTCACTAGCAGTGGCTGACAATGACTAAATACCTAATAGCTAAATTAGCTGGTTAGCTTCTGATGGCTAGCTTCTGATGGAGGTTCTGGCTATAAGGTATATAAAAAAAGCGGATCCGTATCACATTGGGTGAGGCGGGTTACCGGAAGGTATATTTAATTTAAAAATGTAAAAAATATTTACAAAAAAGACGAAAAGAGAGAGAGGATGACAAAACCACGTCTGCACTGCTACGCCATCTTGGATAAAATATGTCTTCTGCAGAGGGACAAGAAAGAGCCATGAGAAAATGAGATTTGATCAGTCATGGAAATAATAGTGATGAAAACAAATTGGCTACGTATATTAAAGGAAGATGGAAAACAAGCTTTGAAGGAAGAATACTGGAGTTTTGATGCAGATACATCCAACTTGCGCAAAAACAATATATATTTTTTATGCATATATATTTTTTTCACATTGCTACAGGGATGAAGGCTTTTTGAGTATTCACTCTTTTGAGAGTTTTCCTCACGTCAGCCTCAGAGAGTGAAAGCACCTGATTGTCCGGAGCAGCGAGAGTCTTCCAGGATGGCTCGTTATTGTCTGCCTTGAATCGAGCATAGAATGTGTTAAGCTCGTCTGGGAGGGAGGCATCGGTACGCAAGCTTGCGTGTGTGGATGTGTGTTATGGTGTGGGTGTGGTTTACTTTTCATCACACAAACATAACAAGATGTCCTTAAACTTCCCTCTTATAAATATGTATGATTTGATTCACAACCCCTACCCCCATCCACCCACCAGCCCCTGCACCATCTTCCTAGACAAAGCACTTCAAACATTGGGGGGGAACGTATCTCCCTCTACCAGGCCCCCAACCCCTGACAAACTAATCCCTCGGGACCTAACACAGAATAATGATTGTTTCTAAATGGCTGGCTGTCATAGACCAGAGAGTTATTGTTGTTGGGGTGTTCTAACTAACACAGGTACCTGCCATATACTGTATGAACGCAGAATGACTTTCAATTTACCAGCTGGTGGTACATACCGTGTGTAGGGACAAAGCCTGTCTTTTAAATATGTGCCAAGTGTGTAATGTATAATTTTTTTATTCAGGAGGACTGTGTCCAAAACTATTTTCCCCCTATTCGATTTCAAACAATACAAATCCTTGTGTCTGAAATTCTTTAAAATGACATTATAAATGCATGGTTCTCTCCATCTGAAAGACAGTCCATTACAGGATCCAAAATCAGACCCAAATGTAGGCTATCTTTTCTATTTAGAATTTTGTGTCACATTTCCTATAATAATCAGAATAGTGGTTCAGTTTTAGCACAGAGCAAATGGCAATAGTGAGGATGATTGTCACTTAGGAGATAGAGAGAGATACAGATGGAGAGAGAGGCACCGTCCAAAGAGGAGGCACTACTGCATTGTCTGCAATACTCTGCAAAATCAGAGATGCTGGGAGAGGCATTAAAATATAAAAGTGAATGTGGTGATGATACACATAACCCCATAGGTTATCATTGATCCAACATAAGATTAGATACAGAGACTGTACAGTGCACGCACACAGACACACACACGCACTACTGAGACATACAAAACTGAAGCAAACACTAATGATGTGATGGGGTAAAGAGGACAAATAGAATGATCTACTTACTTTGAGCCATCTCCTCGGGTGTATGTGGCATACCCTGTAAATTGTCAAGTATATCTAGAGCATTCTTAGTTTAATAGGGAAATCCAACAACAAGTACGATCACTCTGAGTGTAGTCATTGTTTAACTTATTTTTTCATGTGCCACACATTCAGCTCAGACACCAAAGCTCAGTGGGTCTCAGATAGACCATGTCATGTGGTCTGTTTGTCGGTCTGCCCGTCTGATTTAGTGGTTCATGGCAAGCTCATGAAAAAACATGCAGGCCGTATAGTACCACAGTATGAGTCATAATACCCATAAAACCTAGCGGTCAAACTGAAATGCTTCCAATTGTTTTTTTCACCATTCATTTTTGCCATAGGGGATTTTAGAAAGACTTAAAATAAGTGACTTGTTTCACGAAAATAAGCGTATGTCGCACATCATGACTTCTAAGGAGAGCCATTTGAACATGAACGTTGTGTTTTTAATCAAAATGCGCTTTTGGCAGAAATGCATTCTGGAACATGTGAACTTTCATGTGCCTAAATAACAAACTTGTATGCCATCTATAAATATGAATGAAATTGTTAAATTACGAGACCAGTTGGTTTAACTGCAGAAAAAGCATGGAACATTCCCACTAGCCATGATTGGCTGAGATAATGCACTCATGTCGAGAGATGAGTTCGGATTGGTCTGCCATGTAGCAGGCTTCTGTCTCTGTTACACACACATACACAACTGTTACTGTCTGTTCATACACTCTTAGAAAAAATGGTTCCAAAAGGGTTATTCAGCTGTCCCCATAGGAGAACCCTTCTGGTTCCATGTAGAACCCTCTGTTAGAGCCCTGCATGGGCATACATTTCAAGCCCGAGCCCTACCCATGCCTACTCATGGCGGCTCTCTGAGTCTAAGTATCCATAGCAACGGCTCCGCTTGGGCTGCTCTGCTCAATAAAGAGACATGAGAGAGCAGTTGCTACTTTTCGTCAGTCTAAACTCCGACAAAACTCAAGGAACATTATTATTTTATGTGAAATAATCTCTTATGTTGTATTTTTTATGAGGTTGAAGCACTTCTGACACCATGTTATGATCTTAGTTAGATATGATTGTACAGAGCACTCGCAAATTTCTTGGCTTCAAAATGTTAGCAATCAATTTAGTTGTACCCGAACCCTGACCGTATCATAGTTATTGAGGAAAAAGCAGGCCTTACCCAGGCCTAACCCGATGTATAATGTCGGCGCCCATCGGGCTCGGTTCGGGGTAGCAGAGCTCTACCCTCTGTGGAAAAGGTTCTAACTGGAACTAAAAGGGGTTCTTCAAAGGGTTTGCTTATGGGGACAGCTGAAGAACCCTTTTAGGTTCTAGATAGAAAAAAAGTGCTAAGAGTGTATGATTTAAAATAATTTATTGATATGACTAACGTGATGATTGTGATGCATTTACACTGACATACACACACGGACACAAACACACACAATCACCATACACATTTACATAGATACAAGCATGCAGGCACACAGACCCAAACACACATTTACATTTTAGTCATTCAGCAGACACTCTTATCCAAAGCGACTTACAGTTAGTGCATTCATCTTAAGATAGATAGGTGAGACAACCACATATCACAGTCATAGTAAGTAAATGTTTCCTTAATAAATAAGCAAAGTCAATGCTAGTAGGAAAAGTCAAGTGGTAGCTTCTTTTTTTACACACACATACAGTGCCTTGCGAAAGTATTCGGCCCCCTTGAACTTTGCGACCTTTTGCCACATTTCAGGCTTCAAACATAAAGATATAAATCTGTATTTTTTTGTGAACAACAAGTGGGACACAATCATGAAGTAGAACGACATTTATTGGATATTTCAGACTTTTTTAACAAATCAAAAACTGAAAAATTGGGCGTGCAAAATTATTCAGTGCCACCTTTTGCTGCGATTACAGCTGTAAGTCGCTTGGGGTATGTCTCTATCAGTTTTGCACATCGAGAGACTGACATTTTTTCCCATTCCTCCTCGAGTTCAGTGAGGTTGGATGGAGAGCATTTGTGAACAGCAGTTTTCAGTTCTTTCCACAGATTCTCGATTGGATTCAGGTCTGGACTTTGACTTGGCCATTCTAACACCTGGATATGTTTATTTTTGAACCATTCCATTGTAGATTTTGCTTTATGTTTTGGATCATTGTCTTGTTGGAAGACAAATCTCCGTCCCAGTCTCAGGTCTTTTGCAGACTCCATCAGGTTTTCTTCCAGAATGGTCCTGTATTTGGCTCCACCCATCTTCCCATCAATTTTAACCATCTTCCCTGTCCCTGCTGAAGAAAAGCAGGCCCAAACCATGATGCTGCCACCACCATGTTTGACAGTGGGGATGGTGTGTTCAGGGTGATAAGCTGTGTTGCTTTTACTCCAAACATAACGTTTTGCATTGTTGCCAAAAAGTTCAATTTTGGTTTCATCTGACCAGAGCACCTTCTTCCACATGTTTGGTGTGTCTCCCAGGTGGCTTGTGGCAAACTTTAAACAACACTTTTTATGGATATCTTTAAGAAATGGCTTTCTTCTTGCCACTCTTCCATAAAGGCCAGATTTGTGCAATATACGACTGATTGTTGTCCTATGGACAGAGTCTCCCACCTCAGCTGATCAGATCTCTGCAGTTCATCCAGAGTGATCATGGGCCTCTTGGCTGCATCTCTGATCAGTCTTCTCCTTGTATGAGCTGAAAGTTTAGAGGGACGGCCAGGTCTTGGTAGATTTGCAGTGGTCTGATACTCCTTCCATTTCAATATTATCGCTTGCACAGTGCTCCTTGGGATGTTTAAAGCTTGGGAAATCTTTTTGGATCCAAATCCGGCTTTAAACTTCTTCACAACAGTATCTCGGACCTGCCTGGTGTGTTCCTTGTTCTTCATGATGCTCTCTGCGCTTTTGACGGACCTCTGAGACTATCACAGTGCAGGTGCATTTATACGGAGATTTGATTACACACAGGTGGATTGTATTTATCATCATTAGTCATTTAGGTCAACATTGGATCATTCAGAGATCCTCACTGAACTTCTGGAGAGAGTTTGCTGCACTGAAAGTAAAGGGGCTGAATAATTTTGCACGCCCAATTTTTCAGTTTTTGTTTTGTTAAAAAAGTTTGAAATATCCAATAAATGTCGTTCCACTTCATGATTGTGTCCCACTTATTGTTGATTCTTCACAAAAAAATACAGTTTTATATCTTTATGTTTGAAGCCTGAAATGTGGCAAAAGGTCGCAAATTTCAAGGGGGCCGAATACTTTCTCAAGGCACTGTATTTCACACTTGATACATATTATGGTAGGACATGGATTGATTTTAGTAAGAAATAGCTCTCTATGAATGAGGCCACGGCAGATAACTATGGAGTGTACCTTTTAACCAGTTGCCATGGTTACAGTTGCAGACTGATGAGTGTGTGTGCAGTCCAACTGGGGCTGCTCGGCGCAGTATAGATCCTTACCACAGGAGGTTGGTGGCACCTTAATTGGGGAGGAAAGGCTTATAGTAATGGCGGGAACAAAGTAAATAGAATGGTATTGAACTCATCAAATGATACCATTCCATTCCAGCCATTATTATGAGCTGTCCTCCCCTCAGCAGCCTCTTGTGACCTCTACACTAGTGCTCCACTTTCCACTGTACACAAATGTACATCACCTTACCACAAACTCACCACTCAAACTGGCCATCAAGCCATTAAATTAACTGTTTTGCCAGGAAAAGCATCACTGTCCAACCCAAATACCAACAGGCATATTTCAGCATAAGGAACTGTACTGTATGTTTGCGTAAGTGTCTTTATCAGCAGAGCGCTACGCTTCAGATAACTCCTTGACAGCAAAAAGAGATCTTCTAACCCAGGGCTCTCCAACCCTGTTCCTGGAGAGCTACCCTCCTGTAGGTTTTTGCTCCAACCCCCGTTGTAACTAACCTGATTCAGATTATCAACCAGCTAATTATTAGAAACAGGTGCCCTTGATTAGGGTTGGAGAGAAAATCTACAGGACGGTAGTTCTGCAGGAACAGGGTTGTAAGAGCTCTGTTCTAACTATTGTAGATTGGTTATGCTTTGGAATGCTCCTTCAAAAAAACAATCCTTACAAAATTTGGTTGCTGATTACTAATACTGGTCACCAACTTACATCAGCAATACATGTACAATGTAACATTCAAACCAGGACAGATCCACAAAAACACACTGCACATCAGAACCGACTGCGGACAATAATGCTGACAAACAAAAACCACACAGACACAGCAACTACAATACGATTCAGTTACCTTTTTCTTTCACCATGACCATTGATATCCAGGTAAAAGTGATCAGAAAATGAGGGGTGATATGTAAAAAATGTGTCCAGGGAGATGGTGTGTCCTTGAGTGAAAAATTAGCTATGCAAGCTAGACAGAGGTGAAACATGCAGTAGAAAATCTATTTTCCGTAATTCAATACGGCAGCATGGGGTATGCCTTCTGCCAGCCTATTTTCTACCCCCACTTCCCCCTCACACTCCCCTTGTATCCCCCTCCCCTCGCTCATCACCTCTGTTGTGTTAGCCCTCTTCTCAGTGCAGTGTCTAGGTGGCAGCTGCTGCCGTTTTACAATTATATGACCGACCGGCTCGATTCGGTCTTATGTAGAAACATTTGAAGTGGTGTTTTTTACATTGGATAAAAGTTAGAAAATTATATCATACACTAAACTTGAGGAACAATGCGAAAGTAATTCTACTTTAAAAGTTGATCAACACATACTGGAGAGGTCTTTGTCTACACCCATTCAGCATCGTTCACACCCTCTTAACCTTTAGCCTTATCCCGTTAAGGATTCACATATGAGGCCATGCGCTAAACAACAGAAGATTTCAAGACTAAAGGCTGGTTTATACCATGGGTGTGTTCATAAATTTAATCTGCAGTGTTTTCTGGGCGTTCGTAGACTCAGAGTGTTGTCAATTTGTAAATTCAGAGCGTTTCGCTCTGGCCAAAGAGTAAGGTTGATTGGAACAGCAGCAGTCAAACACCCAAGTTAACTGGCTAATGTTTGCTAGCTTGCTAGCTATGTCCACACACAAATGAGAGAACAGCTCCTTCTGACCATTTTACTCGCCCGAGCAGAGTTGGTTAGGCTATTTTTATGTTATCCAGAGCATTGGTGACTGCAACTGTGCTGCTGGTAACAATCTAATCATGCTTTTTTTTAACCAACTTTTACTGACACCGGCCATATTCAACGGGTGATGAGCAGTTCTGCTCTCTGACACACTCAGACGAGAGTGCTCTGACATTTTGTTTATACATATACAGTTGAAGTCAGAAGTTTACATACACTAGTTTTTAAACCACTCCACAAATTTCTTGTTAACAAACTATAGTTTTGGCAAGTTGGTTAGGACATCTACTTTGTGCATGACACAAGTCATTTTTCCAATAATTGTTTACAGACAGATTATTTCACTTTTAATTCACTGTATCACAATTCCAGTGGGTCAGAAGTTTATATACACTAAGTTGACTGTGCCTTTAAACAGCTTGGAAAATTCCAGAAAATTATGTCATGGCTTTAGAAGTTTCTGATAGGCTAATTGACATCATTTGAGTCAATTGGAGGTGTACATGTGGATGTATTGCAAGTCCTACCTTCAAACTCAGCGCCTCTTTGATTGACATCATGGGAAAATCAAAAGAAATCAGCAAAGAACTCTGAAAAAAAAATTGTGGACCTCCATACTTCTGGTTCATCCTTGGGAGCAATTTCAAAATGCCTGTAGGTACCATGTTCATCTGTACAAACAATCGTACGCAAGTATAAACACCATGGGACCATGCAGCCGTCATACCACTCAGGAAGGAGACGTGTTCTGTCTCCTAGAGATGAATGTACTTTGGTGTGAAAAGTGCAAATCAATCCCAGAACAACAGCAAATGACCTTGTGAAGATGCTGGAGGAAAGAGGTACAAAAGTATCTATATCCACAGTAAAACAAGTCCTATATCAACATAACCTGAAAGGCTGCTCAGCAAGGAAGAAACCACTGCTCTAAAACCATCATACAAAAGCCAGACTACGGTTTGCAACTGCAACACTTTTTGGAGAAATGTCCTCTGGTCTGATGAAACAAAAATAGAACTGTTTGGCCATAATGACCATCATTATGTTTGGAGGAAAAAGGGGGACGCTTGCAAGCCGAAGAACACCATCCCAACCGTGAAGCACAGGGGTGGCAGCATCATGTTATGGGGGTCGTTTGCTGCAGGAGGGACTGGTGCACTTCACAAAATAGATGGCATCATAAGGTGGGAAAATTATGTGGATATATTGAAGCAACATCTCAAGACATCAGTCAGGAAGTTAAAGCTTGGTCGCTAATGGGTCTTCCAAATGGACAATGACCCAAAGCATACTTCCAAAGTTGTGTCAAAATGGCTTAATTCAAATTTGAGGTATTGGAGTGGACATCACAAAGCCCTGACCTCAATCCCATATAACATTTGTGGGCAGAACTGAAAAAGTGTGTGCAAGCAAGGAGGCCTTACAAACCTGACTCAGTTACACCAGCTCTGTCAGGAGGAATGGGCCAAAATTCACCTACCTTATTGTGGGAAGCTCGTGGAAGGATACCAAATACGTTTGACCCAAGTTAAACAATTTAAAGGCAATGCTACCAAATTATTTAGTGTATGTAAAACTTCTGACCCACTAGGAATGTGATGAAAGAAATAAAAGCTGAAATAAATAATTCTCTCTACTATTATTCTGACATTTCACATTCTTAAAATAAAGTGGTGATCCTAACTGACCTAAGACAGGGAATTTTTACTAGGATTAAATGTCAGGAATTGTGAAAAACTGAGTTTAAATGTATTTGGCTAAGGTGTATGTAAACTTCTGACTTCAACTGTAGCTAGCTAGCTAAACAATTAACCATAATCCCAACTCATGACGTTACTACCCTGCATGAATTTGCAGGTTCAATGTTAGCTAACATTAGGCCATAACTAGCCATACAAATGAGATATGAATAATATTACTACACAGATCATACATGTAATGTTAGCTAGCTAGCGAGCCAGCCAGCTGACGTTAGCTAGCTAGCTAACAGTACACTTTTAACTTGAGATAAAAAATACTTTGACAAAATTAGAAAACGTTTAATATACTTTGACCCATTTTTTGTGATATCCAATTGGTAGTTACAGTCTTGTCCCATCACTGCAACTTCCCTATGGCTTCGGGAGAGGCGAAGAGAGCCATACGTCCTCCGAAACATGATGCGAACAAGCCGCACTGCTTCTTGACGCACTGCTCGCTTATCCCGGAAGCCAGCCGCACCAATTTGTTGCAGGAAACACCGTCCAGCTGGTGACCGAGGGTCAGCTTGCAGGCACCTGGTCTGCCACAAGGAGTCGCTAGAGTGAGATCGGACAAGGAAACCCCAGCCAGCCAAACCCGGACAACACTGGGTCAATTGTGCGCCACCTCATGGGTCTCCCGGTCACGGCCGTTTGTGACACAGCCTGGGATCAAACCTGAGTCTGTCGTGACACCTCAAGAACTGCGATGCAGTGCCTTAGACTGCTGCACCACTAGTGAGGTCAAGCGAGACTATTTTACTTGTATACATGGATGAACACTTCTCCCTCTCTGTCACGGATGCCAAGGTTGCTGTTAGTTTGAAGATTAACTCTGCATATTTTTATTTTACCTTTATTTAACCAGGTAGGCTAGTTGAGTACAAGTTCTCATTTACAACTGCAACCTGGCCAAGATAAAGAATAGCAGTGTGAACAGACAGCATCAGAGTTACGCATGGAGTAAACAATAAACAAGTCAATAACAGAGTATAATTTTTTTTTTAACGAGTCTATATACATTGTGTGCAAAAGGCATGAGGAGGTAGGTGAATAATTACAATTTAGCAGATTAACACTGGAGTGATAAATGATCAGATGGTCATGTGCAGGTAGAGATACTGGTGTGCAAAAGAGCAGAAAAGTAAATAAATACAAACAGTATGGGGATGAGGTAGGTAAATTGGGTGGGCTATTTACCGATGGACTATGTACAGCTACAGCGATCAGTTAGCTGCTCAGATAGCAGATGTTTAAAGTTGGTGAGGGAGATGAAAGTCTCCAACTTCAACGATTTTTGCAATTCGTTCCAGTCACAGGCAGCAGAGAACTGGAAGGAAAGGAGGCCAAATTAGGTGTTGGCTTTAGGGATGATCAGTGAGATACACCTGCTGGAGCGCATGCTACGGGTGGGTGTTGCCATCGTGACCAGTGAACTGAGATAAGGCGGAGCTTTACCTAGCATGGACTTGTAGATGACCTGGAGCCAGTGGGTCTGGCGACAAATATGTAACGAGGGCCAGCCGACTAGAGCATACAGGTCACAGTGGTGGGTGGTACAAGGTGCTTTAGTAACAAAGCGGATGGCACTGTGATAAACTGCATCCAGTTTGCTGAGTAGAGTATTGGGAGCCATTTTGTTGATGACATCGCCGAAGTCGAGGATGGGTAGGATAGTCAGTTTTACTAGGGTAAGTTTGGCGGCGTGAGTGAAGGAGGCTTAATTGCGAAATAGAAAGCTGATTCTAGATTTGATTTTGGACTGGAGATGTTTGATATGAGTCTGGAAGGAGAGTTTACAGTCTAGCCAGACACCTAGGTACTTATAGATGTCCACATATTCTAGTTCGGAACCATCCAGGGTGGTGATGCTAGTCGGGCATGCGGGTGCGTTCAGCGAACGGTTGAAAAGCATGCATTTGGTTTTACTAGCGTTTAAGAGCAGTTGGAGGCCACGGAAGGAGTGTTGTATGGCATTGAAGCTCGTTTGGAGGTTAGATAGCACAGTGTCCAGGGAAGGGCCAGAAGTATACAGAATGGTGTCGTCTGCGTAGAGGTGGATCAGGATATCGCCCGCAGCAAGAGCAACATCATTGATATATACAGAGAAAATAGTCGGCCCGAGAATTGAACCCTGTGGCTCCCCCATAGAGACTACCAGAGGACTGGCCAACATGCTCTCCGATTTGACACACTGAACTCTGTCTGCAAAGTAGTTGGAGAACCAGGCAAGGCAGTCATTAGAAAAACCGAGGCTACTGAGTCTGCCGATAAGAATATGGTGATTGACAGAGTCGAAAGCCTTGGCCAGGTCGATGAAGACGGCTGCACAGTACTGTCTTTTATCGATGTCGGTTATGATATCGTTTAGTACCTTTAGCGTGGCTGAGGTGCACCCGTGACCGGCTCGGAAACCAGATTGCACAGCGGAGAAGGTACAGTGGGATTCGAGATGGTCAGTGATTTGTTTGTTGACTTGGCTTTCGAAGACCTTAGATAGGCAGGGCAGGATGGATATAGGTCTGTAACAGTTTGGGTCCAGGGTGTCTCCCCCTTTGAAGAGGGGGATGACCGCGGCAGCTTTCCAGTCCTTGGGGATCTCAGACGATATGAAAGAGAGGTTGAACAGGCTGGTAATAGGGGTTGCGACAATGGCGGTGGATGGTTTCAGAAATAGAGGGTCCAGATTGTCTAGCCCAGCTGACTTGTACGGGTCCAGGTTTGCAGCTCTTTCAGAACATCTGCTATCTGGATTTTGGTAAAGGAGAAGCTGGGGAGGCTTGAGTGAGTAGCTGGGGGGGGGGGGGGGGGGGGGGGCTGTTGGCCGAGTTTGGAGTAGCCAGGAGGAAGGCATGGCCAGCCGTTGAGAAATGCTCGTTGATGTTTTCGATTATCATGGATTTATCGGTGGTGACAATGTTACCTAGCAAAAGTGCAGTGGGCAGCTGGGAGGAGGTGCTCTTGATCTCCATGGACTTTACAGTGTCCCAGAACTTTTTGGAGTTAGAGCTACAGGATGCAAATTTCTGCTTGAAAAAGCTGGCCTTTGCTTTCCTGACTGACTGCGTGTATTGGTTCCTGACTTCCCTGAACAGTTGCATATCGCGGGGACAATTCGATGCTATTGCAGTCCGCCACAGAATGGTTTTGTGCTGGTCGAGGGCAGTCAGGTCTGGAGTGAACCAGGGGCTAAATATATTCTTAGTTCTGCATTTTTTGAACGGAGCATGCTTATCTAAGATGGTGAGGAAGTTACTTTTAAAGAATGACCAGGCATCCTCAACTGACGGCATGAGGTCAATATCCTTCCAGGATACCTGGGCCAGGTCGATTAGAAAGGCCTGCTCGCAGAAGTGTTTTAGGGAGCGTTTGACAGTGATTAGGAGTGGTCATTTGACTGCGGACCCGTAGCGAATACAGGCACTGAGATCCTAAAGACAGCGGAGGTGTATTTGGAGGGCCAGTTGGTCAGGATAACTTCTATGAGGGTGCCCTTCTTTACAGATTTAGGGTTGAACCTGGTGGGTTCCTTGATAATTTGTGTGAGATTGAGGGCATCTAGCTTAGATTGTAGGACTGCCGGGGTGTTAAGCATATCCCAGTTTAGGTCACCTAACAGAACAAACTCTGAAGCTAGATGGGGGGCGATCAATTCACAAATGGTGTCCAGGACACAGCTGGGAGCTGAGGGGGGTCGTTAGCAGGCGTTAACCTGTTGGATCTCTAGGGGCGCTATTTCATTTTTGGATAAAAAACTTTCCGTTTTAAGCGCGATATTTTGTCATGAAAAGATGCTCGACTATGCATATTCTCGACTATGCATATATGAAGTTTCAGAATCTGCAAAGATATTGTCTGTAAGTGCCCCAGAACTCATTCTACAGGCGAAACCAAGATGAAACGTCAAACAGGAAATGAGCAGAATTTCTGAAGCTCTGTTTTCTAATGTCTCCTTATATGGCTGTGAATGAGACAGGAATAAGCTTAGACCTTCTGCCGTTTCCCCAAGATGTCGGCAGCATTGTGACGCATTTGTAGGCATAATATTGGAAGATTGACCATAAGAGACTACATTTTCCAAGTGTCCGCCTGGTGTCCTGCGTCGAAATTGGTGCGCAAAGCCAACTGCAAGTATTTTTCCATTTGATTGAGAGGAGAAACCATGCTTCCACTAACGATATATCATCGAAGAGATATGTGAAAAACACCTTGAGGATTGATTCTAAACCACGTTTGCCATGTTTTCAGTCGATATTATGTGGTTAATTTGGAAAAAAGTTCGCGTTTTGAGGACTGAATTTTCGGGGTTTTTTTGTAGCCAAATGTGATGTACAAAACGGAGCTATTTCTAATACACAAAGAATCTTTTTGGAAAAAACTGAGCATTTGCTATCTAACTGAGAGTCTCCTCATTGAAAACATCCGAAGTTCTTCAAAGGTAAATTATTTTATTTTAAGGATTTTATGTTTTTGTTGAAATGTTGCGTGCTGGATGCTAACGCTAATGCTAACGCTAAATGCTACGCTAGCTAGCTACTTTTACACAAATGATTGTTTTCCTATGGTTAAGAAGCATATTTTGAAAATCTGAGATGACAGTGTTGTTTACAAAAGGCTAAGCTTGAGAGATGGCATATTTATTTCATTTCATTTGCGATTTTCATGAATAGTTAACGTTGCGTTATGGTAATGAGCTTGAGTCTGTATTCACGATACCGGATCCGGGATGGGGAGATCAGAGAGGTTAACACTTATTTCTGGAGAGATGCATTTTTAAAATTAGAAGTTCGAACTGTTTGGGTATAGACCTGGATAGTAGGACAGAACTCTGCAGGCTCTCTCTACAGTAGATTGCAATTCCACCCCTTTAACAGTTCTGTCTTGATGGGAAATGTTGTAATTTGGGATGGAATATCTGAATTTTTGGTGGCCTTCCTAAGCCAGGATTCAGACACGGCTAGGACATCAGGGTTGGCGGAGTGTCCTAAAGCAGTGAATAAAGCAAGCGCCTGGGGACACACAGGGCCTGGGTTAACTTCTACATCACCAGAGGAACAGAGGAGGAGTAGGATGAGGGTACGGCTAAAGGCTATCAAGACTGGTCGTCTAGTGTGTTGGGGACAGAGAATAAAAGGAGCAGATTTCTGGGCGTGCTAGGATAGATTCAGGGCGTAGTGTACAGACAAGGGTATGGTAGGGTGTGAATACAGTGGGGGTAAACCTAGGCATTGAGTGACAATGAGAGAGGTTGCATCTCTGCAGGTGCCAGTTAAGCTAGGTGCGGTCTCCGCATGTGTGGGGGGTGGGACAAGGGGGCAATCTGAGGCATGTTGAGCAGGACTCGTGACTCCGCAGTAAAACAAAACAATGAGAGCTGCCCTAAACAACAGTATACAAGGTATATTGACGTTAGATAGAGGCATAAAAGCAATCACAGGTGTTGATTGGGAGAGCTAAGACAACAGCGGGTGAGACAACGACAGGTAAACAGCTAAGACAACAACAACGTGTAAATGGCGATAAATGGGCAGAGAGGGTCAGTTAGCTACACACAGGGAGGGCCTTAGTTCGAGGCTGGCTCCGACAGATAAAAAAAAACTAAAGTACTGTGTTAATGAACAGTCCAGCAGGAATCAGCTGTGTAGCCGAGTGATCATAGAGTTCAATGAGCAGCAATAGATGAAACAGGGAGCTGTTCGGTAGTTGATTACTATGCTAGGTGAGCGGGAGACACGGCATTCAGGAAGCTAGAGGCCGGTTGAGAGCACACCGGCCGAATTACGTCAGCAGATCAACAGACCAGTCGTGATGGATCGGCGGGGCTCCATGTCGACCAAGGGTCCAGGCCAATTGGCAAGAGAGGTATTATAGTTGGTGTACTTTGTTTGCTAGACAGGAGATGGACCTAGCTCGAGGCTAACTGGTGCATGCTCTGGACAAGGGTGTTAGCCACAATAGCCACTCGGTAGCAGCTAGCTAGCTGCAAATATCCAGTGTAATGGTCCAGAGCTTGCGACAGGACCATTGCTGTTTTCTCTCCGCCCCATGGCAAAATGTGTAGAATTGCAGAAAACATGCTTTAAATGGTCCAATGCAGCTGTTCTTTTTAATCTCAATATCAAATAATTTATGGGTAACAATTAAGTACCTTACTGTGATTGTTTTCAAAGAGCAATTTCTCAAGCAAGATTTTTGCTGTCTGGGAGTGGTCTAGATGGAAAGAAATGTGCTGTTATTGGCAGAGAGGTTTGTAACGCTTTCATAATGATATTAACTAATTTACCTCATGATGTCTGTCACAATGGAAGGCCAAAACTCCATCCCACCAAAATAGGCAGACATTTCAGGCGGCCTTTTCAAACAGCTCTTACAATAAAAGGGCATTCTCATCATGCTCATTATTTCAGAGTATTATTCCAGCCACATAGTGTGGAAATATATACTCACCAGCCAGTTTATTAGTTACACCCATCTAGTACTGGGTCGGATCCCCCTTTGCCTCCAGAACAGCCTGAATTATTTGGGGCATTCTACAAGGGGGATGTTGATCTATTCTGAGGTGATGGCATCGCACAGTTGCTGCAGATTGAACGGAAGTACATTCATGCTGCAAACAGCCCGTTCCATCTCATCTCAAAGATGCTCTATTGGGTTGAGGTCTAGCGACTGCGCAGGCCACTCAAGTAAACTGAACACGTTGTCATGTTCCAGGCAATGTTTTTCCACTCCTCAATTGTCTAGTGTTGGTGATCACGTGCCCACTGGAGCCACTTCATCTTGTTTTTAGCTGATAGGAGTGGAACCAGATGTGGTCATCTGCTGCAATAGCCCATCCATGACACAGCTTGACGAGTTGTGCATTAAGAGATGCCGTTCTGCACACCACTGTTGTACTGAACCGTTATTTGTCTATTTGTAGCCCGCCTGTTAGCTTGCACAATTCTTGCCATTCTCCTTTGACCTCTCATAAACAAGCTGTTTTCACCCACAGGACTACAGCTGAATGGATGTTTTTTGTTTGTCGCCCCATTATTGGTAAACCCTAGAAACTGTCGTGCGTGAAAAGCCCAAGAGGGTGGCCGTTTCTGAGATACTGGATCCTGCGCACCTGGCACTGACGATCATACCACATTCAAAGTGGCTTAGGTCATTTGGGGCTCCCGAGTGGCACAGTGGTCTAAGGCACTGCATCTTAGTGCAAGAGGCATCACTGCAGTCCCTGGTTAAATACAGGCTGCATCACACCCGGCTGTGATTGGGAGTCCCATAGGGCAGCGCACAATTGGCCCAGCATTGTCTGGGTTTGGCTGGGGTAGGCTGTCATTGTAAATAATAATTTGTTCTTAACTGACTAGCCAAGTAAAATGTTCAATCAAACAGAAACTGAATGCCTGGATGTCTGCTTTATATAGCAAGCCACATCCATGTGACTCACAGTCTCTACTCCCCATGGCAAAATGTGTAGAAGTGCAGGAAATGTACTTTACACCTTCATTTTCTTCTCTCCACCGTCAAGAGGGGGGGGGGGGGTTCTAAAATGATCAGGCATTACAAAACAGAGATTGTCAGCCATTAGAAAAAGCAGTCTGGGCATTATAGCTCATGTGATAAGAGTGAGTTAGTGATCATGCATACTTTCAATCTGAAGTGCATCCTAAATGGCATCATTTTCCCTATTTACTGCACTACATACAGTACCAATTGGCCCTGGTCATAAGTAATGCACTAAAATAGGGAATAGCCTGCCATTTGGGACAGAGTTATTCTAGTCTTATGCCCCCCATGTAGTCATCCTTTTCTTGATGTAAACTGCTTTTCAGGTTGAGAAGACATCCTAACCATATTAATCAACTGGTCTCTGTTATAACCAGGTAAAGAGTTCTTAGAATGTCAAGACGTGATATTTGGGTTGTTTAATGGTTAGATTACCAGATTACAACCACCTAAAGAAATGTTTCTGTCTGTCAAATATGTTGACTAAACGTCTTCAACCAGTTTACAACTGACATAAAATACAGTAGTTCTCCCCGCGTTGGCTAGATGTGCATGCCTACTTAAAGAAAACACTGTACACTACCAAGGATAGACCAACAAACAATCCGTTTCAACTGATCAACCTAAAATCCAGAGAACACAGGGGAATGTTTTTTGGAACTTCAATGCTCAAACATCAAGGCCCTATGGGTCCTGTTCAGAAGTAGTGCATTTGGGATGCAAACCATATCTCATAGCCTGGCATTGGGTCAGTGGATGAATAATATCTGGCTAGTCCTCATGCTCACTGTAATCCTGATGTAAAGCACCATCTCGGTTCCTTGCATGGCAAACTGAGGCCCCTTTCCCTGCATAATTTTGATATTACATACGTTTCGAGCAATTCATTTTTGACTTCTCTGCAATAACACTTTGTTGGAGTCAATAAGATATAATTGCGTGACACACCACAAACGTGGATTTGCACACACACACACACGCCAGTAGACAGATATTTACATTTGAATCATTTAGCAGACGCTCTTATCCAGAACAACTTACAGTTACAATTAGGGTTAAGTGCCTTGCTCAAGGGCGCATCGACAGATTTTTCACCTAGTTGACTTGGGGACAGACAGACAAGATAGATTCTCCCTGCCGGCACCTCCTACCCCATACCATAGCCCTATCTGGTGCCAAATTGACAAGTCTCTCATTCAGATAATAGTTAGGGTTGAGGTACGGCAGCTGCCAAATGTACACTTTAGGGATGAGGTAGACCACCTCAGCCACGTGCCCGTCCTCGATGATGGACATGCGCTTGAATGAGTTTCTACTTTTGATGCTTGTGGGGCGGTCCACAGACTGTTGAGGGTAGGCATGTTGCCCGGCTTCCCCTCAGCCTTCCCACAAAGCAGGGTGCAACATTAAGTACAATTCAGACAGAATCCTAGGATGGCTCTAAGCTCTACAAGGACACTTCAAACCTCCACTGTGGAAGACTTTGACAAAAACGTAGGGACAGGCCTAAAAAATATCTCGGAGCTATGAACATGTCAGACATCTACCATCCTGTATCATGTAAAGATCCAAAGACAGTGATATACATTTCCAAAAGAATCTCATCATGTAGATCTCCTTCAAGTGTTGAAATATGGTTTTCATGTGTTCGTATGCGGGGCGCAGTCCTCAGATAATCGCATGGTTTGCTCTCGCCGTAAAGCCTTGTTGAAATCTGACACAGCGGCTGGATTATCAAGAAGTTAAGCTTTATTTATTATTTTGATATATTGTGATTTTATGAACGTTAAATATTTATAATACTGTCGTTTGAATTTCATGTTCTGTAATTTCACCGGATGTTGGACGCTACCGTCCCACCTGACAGACTCGGGAGAGGCAAAAGTCGAGAGCTGTGCGTCCTCTGAAACACAACCCAACCAAGCAGCATTGCTTCTTGACACAATGCCCACTTAACCTGGAAGCCAACAGCGACCAATGTGTCGGAGGAAACACCATACACCTGGCGACTGTGTCAGCATACACTGCGCCCGGTCCGCCACAGGAGTCGCTCGTGCACGATGGGACAAGGACATCCCTGCCGGCCAAACCCTCCCCTAACCCGTACGACGCTGGGCCAATTGTGTGCCGTCCCATGGCTCTCCCAGTCGCGGCCAGCTGTGACAGAGCCTGGACTAGAACCCAGAATCTCTAGTGGCACAGCTAGCACTGCGATGCAGTGCCTGAGACCACTGCGTGACTCGGGAGGCCCTTGTTCCATTTTAAACCACTATTGTTTTCACTATATATTCTATCTCTTGGTGATGTCATTTGGAAAAACAATGTCAGAAACCTTTTGTCCAAAAATGATGCAGAAAAGCTAATCCATGCTTTTGTCACTTCTAGATTAGACTGATGCAATGCTCTACTCTCCAGCTACCCAGATAAAGCACTAAATAAGTTAGTGCTAAACACGGCAGCTAGAATCCTGATTAGAACCCAAAAATGTTATCATATTACTCAAGTGCTAGCCGCTCTACATTGGCTTCCTGTTATGGCTAGGGCTGATTTCAAGGTTTTACTGCTAACCTACAAAGCATTACATGGGCTTGCTCCTACCTATCTCTCCGATTTGGTCCTGCTGTACATACCTACATGTACGCTACGGTCACAAGATGCAGGCCTCCTTATAGTCGCTAGAATTTCTAAGAAAACAGCTGGAAGCAGGGCTTTCTTCTATAGAGCTCCATTTGTATGGAATGGTCTGTCTATCCATGTGATTGACGCAGACTCAGTCTCAACCTTTAAGTCTTTATTGAAAACTCATCTCTTCAGTAGATCCTATGATTGCGTGTAGTCTGGCCCAGGGGTGCGAAGGTGAACGGCAAGGCACTGTATTGACAAAATGCCCTTGTTGTCTATGCCTGGCCAGATCCCCTTTCTCCACTGGGCTTCTCTTCCTCTGACCCTATTACTGGGGCTGAGTCACTGGCTTACTAGTGCTCTTCCCATGCCCTACCTAGGATGGGTAACTTGAGTAGGTTGAGTCACAGACATGATCTTCCTGTCCTGTTTTGCACCCCCTCCGGCTTGTGTGGTGGAGAAGATCTTCGGGGGCTATACTCAGCCTAGTCTCAGGGTAGTAAGTTGGTGGTCTGTTGATATTCCTCTAGTGGTATGGGGGCTGGTTTTTTTTTTTTTTAACTCCACCCAAAGTGGGTGGAGTTATATCCTGCCTGGTTGTCCCTGTCTGTGGGTATCGTCGGATGGGGCCACAGTGTCCCCCGACCCACCCGTCTCAGTCTCCAGCATCTATACTGCAATAGTCTGTGGCACGGGTCTAGGGTCAGTCTATTATATCTGGTGTAATTTTCCTGCCTTATCTGGTGTCCTGTGTGAATTTAAGTGTAATCCCCTTAATTCTCGCTCTCTCCCTCCCCTCTCGGAGGACCAGAGCCCTAGGATTAAGCCTCAAGACTACCTGGCCTGATGACTGCTGGCTGTCCCCAGTCCACCTGGTCATGATGCTGCTCCAGTTCCAAATGTTCTGCCTGTGGCAAGGGAACCCTGACCTTGTCCCGGACCTGCTGTTTAAGACTCTCTCCCTCTACCACACCTGCTGTCTCTAACTGAATGCTCGGCTATGAAAAGCCAATATACTCAAGAGGTACTGACCAATTGCACCCTCTACAACCACTGATTATTATTTGACCCTGCTGGTCATCTATGAACATTTGAACATCTTGAAGAACAATCTGGCCTTAAATGGCCATTTACTCTTATAATCTCCACCCGGCACAGCCAGAAGAGGACTGGCCACCCCTCAGAACCTGGTTCCTCTCTAGGTTTCTTCCTAGGTTCCTGCCTTTCTAGGGAGCTTTTCCTGCCCTCCGTGCTTCTACATCTGCATTGCTTGCTGTTTGGGGTTTTAGGCTGGGTTTCTGTATAGCACTTTGTGACATCTGCTGATGTAAAAAGGGCTTTATAAATACATTTGATTGATTGATAGATGACAGCATATCAATCACTTGCACTTCTAGAGGCCTTAAAAAAGGCTTTGAAATTGGCAGCAACTACAGGGCCAAACAAACCAAAAGGACATGGCAAAATTCTCAACCATTAAAGGTTAAGGTTTGCTTATATTGATAGGGCACTATTATCACATAGGAGGCAAATTGATACAGGACTCTCACAAACGGGTGCGACAAACAAAGCCTCTTACAAGTCACACCTCAAAATATGTTAATGAGAGAAAAACAACAGTACCATGCACTAGTGCTCCAAAAAAAAGATGGTACTGTAACGTACTGTATTTTGTGGAGTGGAATTACAGCACCATTCAAAATACAGCAATTGTTTCACCACAATTTACAGTATGCTCCAGTAAAACATTTCACAGTATTTACTGTTATTAATACATAAATGCATCGTATAAATTACAGTTTTCCTTTACGGTGTGTCATTGCCACACTCATTGGCTCTTGCACCTGATGGGTGCTCTGGGACAGTGATGTTAAAAAAGAGCCATGCCACTGGTCACAATAATTTACTGGGACAGGTCGCATTAAGAATATTAATAACGGCATCATGCTTTTGTTCTGATATTAGATTTTCCATTACACTGCAGTTTCCGATTTGCTCCACAACCATTCATGGATGAGTCTGTTGTTCACGATCAAGTCTGTCCAATTAAGGTTGTGGAATTGTGAGGTTTACAATATTAGAATAGAACTAAACCCTCTGTCCTGTCTTGTCTATTAAATACCATTAAATAAATAATTGTCTTAGTAAACTCTCCGAATAGGATCACAGAAATACAGTTGAAGTCGGAAGTTTACATACACCATGGCCAAATACAATTAAACTCAGTTCTTCACAATTCATGATATTTAATCCTAAAAATTCCCGGTCTTAGGTCAGTTGGGATCACCACTTTATTTTAAGAATGTGAAATGTAAGTAGAGAGAATGATTTATTTCAGCTTTTATTTCTTTCATCACATTCCCAGTGGGTCAGAAGTTTACATACAGACAATTAGTATTTGATTGGCATTGCCTTTAAATTGTTTAACTTGGGACAAACGTTTCAGGTAGCCTTCCACAAGCTTCCCACAATAAGTTGGGCGAAATTTTGGCCCATTCCTCCTGACAGAGCTGGTGTAACTGAGTGAGGTTTGTAGGCCTCCTTGCTTGCACATGCTTTTTCAGTTCTGCCCACATATTTTCTAGGTCAGGGCTTTGTGAATGCCACTCCAATACCTTGAATTTGTTGTCCTTAAGCCATTTTGCCACAACTTTGGAAGTATGCTTGGGGACATTGTCCATTTGGAAGACCCATTTGCGACCAAGATTTAACTTCCTGACTGATTTCTTGAGATGTTGCTTCAATATATCAACATAATTGTCCTTCCTCATGCTCCCATCTATTTTGTGAAGTGCACCAGTCCCTCCTGCAGCAAAGCACCCCCTCAACATGATGCTGCCACCCCCGTGCTTCACGGTTGGGATGGTATTCTTCGGCTTGCAAGCTTCCCCTTTTTCCTCCAAACATAACGATGGTCATTAGGGCCAAACAGTTCTATTTTCCTTTTAATCAGACTAGAGGACATTTCTCCAAAAATTACGATATTTGTCCCCATGTGCAGTTGCAAACCGTAGTCTGGCTTTTTATGGAGGTTTTGGAGCAGTGACTTCTTCCTTGCTGGGCGGCCTTTCAGGTTATATAGGACTTGTTTTGCTGTGGATATAGATAATTTTGTACCTGTTTCCTCCAGCATCTTCACAAGGTCCTTTGCTGTTGTTCTGGGATTGATTTGCACTTTTCGCACCAAAGTACGTTAATCTCTAGGAGACAGAACCAGTCTCCTTCCTGAGCGGTATGACGGCTGTGTGGTCCCATGGTGTTTATTGTCTGTACAGATGAACGTGGTACCTTCAGACGTTTTGAAATTTCTCCCAAGGATGAACCAGACCATTATTTTTCTGAGGTCTTGTCTGATTTCTTTTGATTTTCCCATGATGTCAAGCAATGAGGCACTGAGTTTGAAGGTAGGCCTTGAGATACATCCACAGGTACACCTCCAATTGACTCAAATTATGTCAATTAGCCTATCAGAAGCTTCTTGTCACGACTCCTACCGAAGGTGGCTCCCCTTCCCGTTCGGGTGGCGCTCGGTGGTCGTCGTCACCGGCCTACTAGCTGCCACTGATCTTTTCCTCCCCCTCCTTGTCTGTTTATTAGTTACACCTGTTGTTAATTAGGTTTATTAGTTGGGCTTTATTAGCCAGCCGGCCCACCTGCTGGGTGTGCGGGATTGTTTTATCTGTACTCGTGTACACGCCTGTAAGTCACGGTTGTTCGTGTACATGAGTTATTTTCGGGACTGTTTAGTTCCCCTGTGTTTTGGGGCATTTGTTTTGAGTGGCGTCTGTTTTCACCTGGTTGGTGAATAAAGAAGTAGCGCTACTCTGAACTCTCTTTCTCCTGCGTCTGACTCCTTCCTCCACTACACCCCGGGCATTACACTTCTAAAGCCATGACATAATTTTCTGGAATTTTCCAAGCTGTTTAAAGGCACAGTCAACTTAGTGTATGTAAACTTCTGACCCACTGGAATTGTGATACAGTGAATTATAAGTGAAATAATCTGTCTGTAAACAATTGTTGGAAATATTACTTGTGTCATGCACGAAGTAGATGTCATAACCGACTTGTCAAAACTATAGTTTGTTAACAAGAAATATGTGGAGTGGTTGAAAAAATGTGTTTTAATGACTCCAACCTATATGTATGTAAACTTTCGACTTCAACTGTATGTTAGGAAGTTCAACATCTATTACATTCTATAACAACTGATGTCATTCTCCGAGGCTACACCCCATAGGCATTCAGGATTTTCAAATGGACAGTCCAACGGTCCACCTTTAGTATTGCATGGTTTTCCACTTTTGCCAGCGTATTGTCCAGGAAACTATAGTTTTTTAACAAGGAATTTGTGGAGTGGTTGAAAAACGAGTTTTAATGACTCCACCCTATGTGTATGTAAACTTCCGACTTCAACTGTATAATAGATGCATAAACATGCGCGCGCGCACACAAATAAATAAAGGAAATTATAATAGGTTCACTTGTTCAGTTACATAGGGCGGCGCACAATTGACCCAGCATCGTCCGGGATTGGCTGGGGTAGGCCACCATTGTAAATAAGAATTTGTTCTTAACTGACTTGCCTAGTTGAATAAAGGTTCAATAAAATAAAAAACGTGATTCAAGTTAATTGTTTATTTATAGTGTGCATTATTTCTAGTAAAAACAAAGTCCAATACCATTGGACCTTATCTTCCTACATGCTGAGTGGTTATATGAGATGTAAAGTAGCCAGGTTACACTATGCTCTAAATGTTCAATTTAGCAGGAGCTTTTATCTAAACCCTGTGTGCATACATTTTCATTATGTATGCAGTGGTGGACAAAGTATCCAATTGTCATACTTGAGTAAAAGTAAAGATACCTTAATAAAAAATGGCTCATGTAAAAGTTAGTCACCCAGTAAAATACTACTTGAGTAAAAGTGTAAGGTTTTAAATATACTTAAGTATCAAAAGTAAATGTAATTGATCAAATATACTTAAGTATCAAAAGTCAAAGTATAAATTATTTCAAATTCCTTACAAAAAGTAAACCAGACAGCACCATTTTCTTGTTTTTTAGCCAAGGGAACACTCCAACGCTCAGACATAATTTACAGATAGCCAGGGGAACACTCCCGACACTCAGACATCATTTAAAAACGTAGCATGTGTGTTTAGTAAGTCTGCCAGATCAGCGGCAGTCTGAATTTTCCAGTCCTGCTAAGCATTCAAAATGTAACGAGTACTTTGGTACTCAGGGAAAATGTATGGAGTAAAAAGTACATTACTTTCTTTAGGAATGTAGTGAAGTAAAAGTTATCAAAAATATAAATAGTAAAGTAAAGTACAGATACCCCCCCAAAAAACCTTAAGTAGTATTTTTAAGTATGTTTAGTTAAGTACTTTACACCACTATGTATGTGATCCCTGAGAGAATTGAACGTACAACCTTGGTGTTGCTAGTCATGCTTTTACCAACTGAGGCACAGGACCACATTGATTCAAGTCACAATTACATTGGTTACAACAACTTGATTACAAATTGAGCCATATTAGCAGCATTACTTATATTCTGTTACTTTGCAGGTCACATTTGTTGCCTCTACTTCATTAAAACCATAAACACACACACACACAGCCTCGGGATTAGGGGGATATAAACTATGTAGAGGGTCTTGGATCTTGTAATCTTGAAACCATTTAATGTTTGGGAAAAATGTATTATCACTAAGATTCCCAAAAAAGGATTTATAATAGAAGGAAAAACATCCAGATATAGCAGATGTCCCTCTACAAGCCCCCTTCTTTCATCCATCTTTGGATTTGCGTGAGACTTCATGAATTAAAGATGATACCTTCCATCTACTTGATTAAGGACTGGATTTTCCTTCCTAAGCCACATTTAGAAAATCATCAGGCTCTCCCGGTGAGAGGTAATATGCGAGATGAACAGGCAAAGAAATGTAACCATTTTCCTATCAGTATGAATTGAGCAGAACCTACAGAGAGACACACTTATAGGGAATGTAGATTTAAAATGATTGAATAGGGCAGGTAGTCTAGCGGTTAAGAGCATTGGGCCAGTAAGCGAAAGGTTTCTGGTTTGAATCGCCGAGCCAACTCGGTGAAAATCTGTTGATGTGTCCTTGAGCAAGGCACTTAACCCTAATTGCTCCTGTAAGTCGCTCTGGATAAGAGCGTCTGCTCAATGACTAAAATGTAAAGATGAACTATACGCTTTTTGGTGAGTAAGGTGAACCATTTTCAATTGAACACATTTACTGACGCGCTACTGCTACCTGCACAAACTGAACACAGTCACTTAAGGTCACACACACACACACCACTTCTATATAAACCAATATAACATTTTATTAATGCTCTCTTATAGTAACACTGTCCACAAAACAGATACAGTAAACACTGCAAACATCTACCTTACACTACCGACTTGAAAGCTTTTGAAAATCATGATACAAGCGAGGATGAAGACAGAGCAGGAACAGACTCTAGAGGAGAACTAGGGCTTATTACTGCAGAGAACTAGGGCTTATTACTGCTTATTGAGCATTTTAATACTGACAATGTTTTATTTATCGGTCTATTTCTCACCCACAAATCTATCCTACATCAATTTCTCACACATCCAATGTACAGTAAAGAGACCAATAAAATGTAGATAAACGGATATGGCATGATAAAGAATAAGGCAGAGGACACACGCACGCACGCACGCACACACACACACACACACACACACACACACAGGCTGGTGATCTATGCTAGCTCTGTTAGAGGGCAGGCTGGTTAGTTCTGCTGCAGTGGGGCACGGCCCTGCTCGTCCCTGCTACCCTATTCTACCGTCTATCTGTGGGTGCAGCTAGCTACACACCCAGTCAGCCCGGCACACATCGATACTCACACAAACAAATACACACCAAGACACACACTCTCACAAACACACCATGACTAGACACAAAAGACAACATTCCTATGTCATCCTAGACAACCGGATCGTTGAGAGAAATTAATGTCATATATACTCAGTCATTGGTCTGTTCCTTCCAACCCTCCTCCACACTGTACAGGACAACCACCCCTCTCTGTTACCGTCCAGTCCGAAGCAGGAGATGATTTTCTGGGAATAGTTGCAAAGCCCACCATCGTTGGGAGGATGCTTGTGCTGCTGCACCGAACTCCTCTCCCCCATCTCTTCTATACACTCACACACACAGTCCCGGCACTGCTTTCAATCCTTCCTTCCTCTTCTCATCAATAATGCAGCCTCTTGCATAGAGTCACACACAGACACCAACAGTCACACACAAGCCAAATGCACTCACACACATGCAGAGAAAAAAATTTAGAGGTGAAAGGGTCTTCATGCTGCTGAGTGTGAGCAGGCAGCCCTGTCCTATGGTCAAACTTTGGAGAAGCCAGGGGATTGGGTTACTGCTGCGGTGCTGTGCAATGCCTTCCAATTCAGCACCGACTGTGTCGGACAGATTCTGCTGCAGTGCAACAGGTAAGTAGGGCGAGCTTGCTGGCCCTTCCCAGAGGAAGGGTGGTGCTTTGGACCAGAGGAAGAGTAGTGCAGGGCGGGAAGGTAGACAAGAGGACATCCCTGACTATTCTACCAGGGAAACTTCTCCATAGGCCAACAGTGTGGTGAACAGCTTGAAAGCATACGAGTTGGCTGTGGACAGAACCATCTACAAAATATGTCTCTGGCTCGAAATATTACCTCCAGTGTCTTTGACTTTGACTAGAACACACACAGTGCATTCAGAAGATATTCAGACCCCTTCACCTTTTCCATATTTTGTTACGTTACAGCCTTGTTCTAAAATTGATTAAATTGTTTTTTTTCATCAATCTACACACAATACCCAATGATGGCAAAGCAACAACAAAAAACTGAAATATCACATTTACATAAGTATTCAGACCCTTTACTGAGTAGTTTGTTGAAGCACATTTGGCAGCGATTACAGCCTTAAGTCTATTTGGGTATGACGCTACAAGCTTGGCACACCTGTATTTGGGGAGTTTCTGCCATTCTTCTCTGCAGATCCTCTCAAGCTGTGTCAGGTTGCTGCACAGCTATTTTCAGATCTCTCTAGAGATGTTCGATTTGGTTCAAGTCCGTGCTCTGGCTGGGCCATTCAAGGACATTCAGAGACTTGTCCCAAAGCCACTCCTGCGTTGTCTTGGCTATGTGCTTAGGGTCATTGTCCTGAGGTGAACCCCAGTCTAAGGTCTTGAACGCTCTGGAGCAGGTTTTCTTCAAGGATCTCTCTGTACTTTGCTCTCTCTCGATCCTCAGTCTCCCAGTCCCTGCCGCTGAAAAACATCCTCACAGGGATGGTTCCAGGTATCCTCCAGATGTGACACTTGGCATTCAGGCCAAAGAGTTTAATCTTGGTTTCATCAGACCAGAGAATCTTGATCCTCATGGTCTGAGAGTCTAGGTGCCTTTTGGCAAATTCCAAACGGGCTGTCATGTGTCTTTTACTGAGGAGTGGCTTCCATCTGGCCACTCTATCGTAAGGGCCTGAGAGGTGGAGTGCTGCAGAGATGGTTGTCCTTCTGGAAGGTTCTCCCATCTCCACAGAGGATCTCTGAAACTCTGTCAGAGTGACCATCGGGTTCTTGGTCATCTTCCTGACCAAGGCCCTTCTCCCCCGAATGCTCAGTTTGGCCGGGCGGCCAGCTCTAGGAAGGGTCTTGGTGGTTCCAAACTTCTTCTATTTAAGAATGATGGAGGCCACTGTGTTCTTGGGGACCTTCAATGCTGCAGACATTTTTTGGTACCCTTCCCCTGTGGCTCGACACAATCCTCTCTTGGAGCTCTACGGACAATTCCTTTGAACTCATGGCTTGGTTTTTGCTTTGACATATACTGTCAACTGTTGGACCTTATATAGACAGGTATGTGCCTTTCCAAATCATGTCCAATCAATTGAATTTACCACAGGTAGACTCTAATCAAGTTGTAGAAACATCTCAAGGATGAACAATGGAAACAGGATGCACTTGAGGTCAATTTCGTGTCTCACAGCAAAGGTTCTGAATACTTATGTATTTTTTTTTATACATTTACAAACATTTCTACCAACCTGTATTTGCTTTGTCATTATGGGGTATTGTGTATTGATTGACGAGCGGAAAAAAATATTTGAATCCATTTTAGAATAAGTCTGTAACATAACAAAATATGGAAAAAGTCAAGGGGTCTGAATACTTTGAAGCAAAATGGTCAATCGTTTATTGGCTAATATTTCCGATTTGGTCTGTGTGCATGCAGCCTAACTCAGCTAGGGCTTCAGAGAGAGACGGGTGTGTGCCCCAAATGCCGTCCTATTGCCTACATAGTAGTGCACTACTTTTGACCAGAGCCCTATGGGCCCTCATCAAAAGTAGTGCACTATATAAGGAATGGGGTGCCATTTGGGAGGTAACCGGCCGTTAAATTAACTCATAACGATTGGCTGGTTGAACACTGAACACGCTTTAAGCGATGCTAATCACATCTGCATACTATGGGAGGGGGCCTAACAGAGAGCTCTGAACTGCATCGATCCCCAATAACAGAACATTATAGCCTGTATGCAGCCAGGCACACATTAGAGATGTGGAGATCAAAGAGCTCCTTCAATACAGAGTCAGCTATTCTAGGGAAACCCAGATAATAAATGGCTGGGCATGCTTGCTGTGAGTCTGTGTCTGTATCTGGGTCGTTCCACGAAAAGAGTACCTTTGTGTCCCTTTTGTTGTTGTTGTTTTTTTAAATGTGCACCAATATTGAATCCAACATGGAGAATTCAATCAATAATATTTTTACATTAATAAAGGCTTACTAAATTGCCAAAATACAGCATTGGGACATGTTCCTCGGTCAACCCGGTGTCACTTTTAGGAAGATTTCGTACAAATAATTGTAAAGCCTTAGTACATCATTTAAGAACAACCCTGTTATGTTAAGTGAACTGAACTCTCGTTTTAACATGGTGAAACTATTCCTTTTTAAATATTGTCAAAAAGAAACATTGAACATCTAATAGTCAAATCATAGTGTAAAAGCAAGTGAGCTGGTTCTACTCTTTTTTTTTGTCATTTTATGTTTTGTGGTAGAAAACGAGCGGTTCGAGCTTAAAACGTCAACTCTGTTACCCATAGATAGACAGGCTAGAAATATTTGAGCTATTTCATTTTTGTGACGCTTGAATTCAATTGCCACTCCCTGTTGCACACAACAAGCTTCCATTCCCCCTGTCACAAGGGGATTTATGGCTGATTTAAGATCAAATCGTCAACCCTGTTACGGTCATCTCATTACTTTAATTGGCACTTACTAGAGTTTTTTTTTTATTAAACCTCTTGAGATAGGAAAAAGTTATTTTTATTAAGTTAAGTACACTTTTTATGAAGTTACTGTACACTCCTCAAAAGGCACAGAATTAGTGGAACGACCCATCCCACTGGGCACAGACATCTATTTAACATACAGTCCCAGTCAAATGTTTGGACACACCTACTCATTTGAAGTTTTTTTTTTACATTTGAAGTTTTTTACATTGTATAATAGTAGTGAAAGACATCAACACTATGAAATAACACATATCAATCATGTAGTAACCAAAAAAAGTGTTAAACAAATCAAAATAGAATTTTAGATTTTATATTCTTTAAAGTACCCGCCCTTTTCCTTGATGACAGCTTTCCACACGCTTGGCATTCTCTCAACCAGCTTCACCTGGAATGATTTTCCAACAGTCTTGAAGGAGCTCCCACATACGCTGAGCACTGCTTTTCCTTCACTCTGCGGTCCAACTCATCCCAAACCATCTCAATTGGGTTGAAGTCGGGTGATTGTGGAGGTCAAGTCATCTGATGTAGCACTCCATCACTCTCCTTCTTGGTCAAATAGCCACTACACAGTGTGGAGGTGTGTTGGGTCATTGTCCTGTTGAAAAACAAATGATAGCCCCACTAAGCGCAAACCAGATGGGATGGAGTATTGCTGCAGAATGCTGTGGTAGCCATGCTGGTTAAGTGTGCCTTGAATTCTAAATAAATCACTGACAGTGACACCAGCAAAGCACCCTCACATCTCCTCCTCCATGCTATTGGCCAACGTGCAATCACTGGAGAATAAACTGGATGAGCTCTGTTTGAGACTATCCTACCAACTAGATTTAAAAAACTGTAATATCTTGTTTCACCGAATCGAGGCTGAATGATGACACAGATAATATACAGTTGGCTGGGATTTTCGTGCATTGGCAGGACAGAACAGCTTTGTCCGGTAAAACAAGGGTTGGTGGTGTGTGTCTATTTGTCAATAACAGTCTGTTACATCTGGAGTGTTTATCCTGTCTAATCTGGTGTCCTGTGTGTATTTAAGTAGGCTCCCTCTAATTCTCTCTCTCTTTCTCTTTCTCTTCTCTCGGAGGACCTGAGCCCTAGGACCATGCCTCAGGACTACCTGGACTGATGACTCCTTGCTGTCTGTCCCCAGTCCACCTGGTCATGCTACTGCTCCAGTTTAAACTGTTCTGCCTGCGGTTATGGAACCCTGACCTGTTCCCTGGAAGGGCTAACCTTTTCCCGTACCTGCTGTTTTCGACTCTTTCTCTCTACAACACCTGCTGTCTCTAACTCTGAATGATCGGCTATGAAAAGACAAATTACATTTACTCCTGAGGTGTTGACCAGTTTCACCCTCTACAACCACTGTGATTATTATTATTTGACCCTGCTGGTCATCTATGAACATTTAAACATCTTGGCCATGTACTGTTATAATCTCCACCCGGCACAGACAGAAGAGGACTGGCCACTCCTCAAAGACTGGTTCCTTTCTAGGTTTCTTCCTAGGTTCCTTTCTTTCCAGGGAGTTTTTCCTAGTCACCGTGCTTCTACATCTGCATTGGTTGCGGTTTGTTTTTTTTGGCTTAGTTCTTATATAGTGCTTTGCAACATCTGCTGATGTTAATAGGGCTTTATAAATACATTTGATTGAATAACAGCTGGTGCGTGATGTCTAATATTAAGGATGTCTCAAGTTACTGCTCGCCTGAGGTAGAGTATTTCATGATAAGCTGTAGACCACATTATCTAGAAAGAGTATTTTCCGTTGCCGTCTATTTACCACTACAAACCGATGGTGGCACTAAGACTGCACTCAACGGGCTATTTAAGGCCAGAAGCAAACAAGAAAATGCTCTTCCAGAAGTGGCACTCCTAGTGGCCAGGGACTTTAATGCAGGCAAACTTAAATCCATTTTCTCTCATTTTCTACCAGCATGTGCAACCAGAGAAAAAAGACCACCTTTAGTCCACTCACAGAGATGCATACAAAGCTCTCCCTCGTCCTCCATTTGTCAAATCTCACCATAATACTATCCTCCTGATTCCTGCTTACAAGCAAAAACTAAAGCAGGTAGTACCAGTGACTCACTCAATACAGAAGTGGGCAGATGACACGGATGCTACGCTACAGGACTGTTTTGCTAGCACAGACTGGAAAATGTTCCGGGATTCATCCAATGGCATTGAGGAGTATACCACCTCATTCACCGGCTTCATCAATAAGTGCATCGATGACGTAGTCCCCACAGTGACCATACGTACATATGTCAACCAGAAGCCATGGATTACAGGCAACATCCGCACCGAGCTAACGACTAGAGCTGCCGCTTTCAAGGAGCGGGACACTAATCTGGACACTCATAAGAAATCCAGCTATGCCCTCAGACAAACCATCAAACAGGCAAAGCATCAATAAAGGACTCAAATGTAATCCTACTACACCGGCTCTGACGTTCTTTGGATGTGGCAGAGCTTGCAAACTATTACAGACTACAAAGGGAAACCCAGCCGCGAGCTTCCCCAGTGACGCAAACCTACCAGACAGACTACATGCCTTTTATGCTCGCTTCGAGGCAAGGAACACTGAAGCATGCACGAGAGAACCAGCTGTTCCGGAAGACAGTGTGATCAAGCTCGCCGTAGCCTATGTGAGCAAGACCTTTAAACAGGTCAACATCCACAAGGCCGCAGGGCCAGACGGATTACCAGGACGTGCATTCAGAGAATGCAAGGACGAACTGGGAAGTGTCTTAACTGACATTTTCAAAATTTCCTTGACCGAGTCTGTTATACCTACACGTTTCAACCATAGTCCCTCTGCCCAAGAAAGCAAAGGTGACCTGCCTAAATGATTACCGCCCCGTTGCACTCACGTTGGTAGCCATGAAGTGCTTTGAAAGACTGGTCATGGCTCACATCAACAGCATCATCCCGGAAACACTAGACCCACTCCAATTGGCATACCGCCCCAACAGATCCAAGGATGATGCAATCTAAAATGAAACTGGTCTTCTTTAGACTAGTTGAGTATCTAGAACATCAGCATTTGTGGGTTTGGTTACAGGCTCAAAATTAAACAAAGATCTTTCTTCTGAAACTCGTCAGTCTATTCTTGTTCTAATAAATGAAGGCTATTCAATTTGAGAAATTGCCAAGAAACTGAAGATCTCATACTCAGAACAGTGCAAACTGTCTCTAACCAGAATACAAAGAGGAGTGGGAGGACCCGGTGCAGAACTGAACAAGAGGACAAGTACATTACAGTGTCTAGGTAGAGAAACATTGAGAAATGTTTGAGTACCAAGACTAGAAAACCATACCACGGGGAGCATTGTCTACACAGCTGGAAATGGTTAAACTCTGAGACTATCGATCCCTATAGAATAAGAGCAAATCTTAGATACTAATTACTAGTCTGCAGCTAGAAATTATGTAAACCTGGGATATGAATACTGACAACCACCGAAACATCTAGTCTAAGAACAATGGATGCCTGACGTATCCATTACAACAGACACTACCAGGAGCTGCCGATAGAGCAACCACCATTAGTAGCCAGAGACTCTCTGATGAACTGACTCTCCCGCAGATGGACTGACGATTCCAACAGAGAAGACAACAACAACATATGGGCATAAATATATTGATTGCAATTATTCCAGAATGAGCGAGCGTTCATCTGCAAAGGATTCGCATTTCAATTAATATAATTCTCCACTGTGTGTAGTGATCCATTTAGTCTTTCCCGCTCTCTCAGTCCACACCCCCTTCCCTTTGTCCACCAAGATGTCATATCGATTTAGCCCACTAGGGGATCTTCCTGTGGCTGGATTAACGAGAATTTGATCTTTAAAATGGTGTAAAATACTTGTTTGCTTGAGAAATGGTAATTATGAGATTTTTGCTGTTTTGAATTTGGTGCCCTGCACTTTCACTGGCTGTTGCGGGGGGAGGTTCCGCTAATTCCCCAGTCCAAGACAGGTTAACCGCTTCTACCCCCAATCCATAAGACTGCCGAACAATTGATCAAATGGCCACCCAGACTATTTTACACTGCTCTTCCTCACTGTTTATTATCCATGCATAGTCACTTTACCCCTACCTCGATGTACAAATTACCTCGACTGTACCCCCACACATTGACTCGGTACCGGTACACCCTGTACATAGCCTCGTTATTGTTATTTTATTGTGACATTTTGTATTTATTTTTTTAACTTTAGATTATTTAGTAAATATTTTCTTAAATGTATTTTCTTAAAATGACATTGTTGGTTCAAAATGAAGGGCTTGTAAGTAAGCATTTCATGGTAACGTCTACACCTGTTCTGATCTACCAATCAAAAAGGCAGTAACTGCTCATAGCGTGGAACTGAGAAAAATTGCTTTTATTTACCCTGGTTTCACAG
This sequence comes from Oncorhynchus clarkii lewisi, assembly GCF_045791955.1. NCBI lineage: Eukaryota > Metazoa > Chordata > Actinopteri > Salmoniformes > Salmonidae > Oncorhynchus > Oncorhynchus clarkii. The sequence continues at coordinate 30,282,406 of NC_092162.1, forward strand.
TAACTTTATGTAGTTACTTTTAACATGACCCCCATTATTTCAAAAACACAATACACTAGAGGCATGATACTTGTCCACATGATTAAACACATATTTAATGTAGCAAAATTTACATTAACTCATTTTCGAACTGTCACGCCCTGATCTTAGAGAGCCTTTTTATATCTCTATTTGGTTTGGTCAGGGTGTGATTTGGGTGGGCATTCTATGTGTTGTATTTCTTTGTGTTTGGCCGAGTGTGGTTCCCAATCAGAGGTCTGTCGTTGTCTCTGATTGGGAATCATACTTAGGTAGCCTTTTTCCCACCTATGTTGATGGATCTTGTTTTTGTACAGCTCTTGTAGCCTACGGAACAGTACGTTCGTTTTGGTTTTACTTTGTTATTTTGTTGCTGGTTCTCATTTAATAAAGATAATGACCACAAATTACGCTGCGCCTTGGTCTCCTTCAAACAACGGACGTTACACAAACCAAAAGAGCAGTTACTGCCTTTTTGCTTGGTAGGGCAGTGTTGTAATCAGCGCATGTGAACAAATAAAATTTGATTCCATTTTTTTTCTGTTGAATTGTAAACAACTGGTATGTCCTAGAAACGTCCTTACAGTGTATGTTGTTTCTATATAAATATTGTCAATCTACCTCAAATATTATTTTCTTACTAAGTAAAATCCTTAAACTGTTACTTTGTTTCCCGGTCTCACCAACAGTATATAGATATTTTTCTCACCGAAATGATTTGTTTAAGCTCAGGCCAAAATCATGGATAAAGCATGGTATAATCATATACAGTAGAGGTCAAGTTTAATTTATTTTTTTATCTTGTCTCTGTCCAGCTCCAGCTCTTCTACAGGACACACAACATTCAGTATATCTAATCAGAATCTCTAGCAGTAACAGTTGGAGGTAGTTTACGTCATCTGTGTCAAATAATTGCAATCGCCCTCAAATCCAGGACAAACGCCCACTTGGGGGATTAAAACCTGTTCACTGTGAAACCTTTAACCTGCGGACACTGGTCCACATTTCTCCAAAATATTGGTGACTGATAAGCAAAGCAATATACTGTATTTATATTTTCCAAGTTAAAATAACTCCTGATACATTTAAATTCAAATGTGTTAAGAGTGGGAAGCCTGCAGCTATTTATTACTAGTTATAAGCATGTATGAAACTTTGTCTTATAAGGTTTATAACATTATAACAAAAAAATGTATGTTAGCTAGTCAGGATCATTATGAGATGATAAGAAAACATAATGCATTATAAATGCATAACAATGTGCAATACCTACAGGCTTTAAGTGAAGGGTTACAAAATGTTTGATTCCACTTATGTGTATTGTTGTTCCTGTTATTTAAGTGGGTGGCACTCAGTTGTTGTGTTGTAGTCAGCTTGCCAGGTAACACTGGGAAATGTAAAGACAGATGAGTCAACGCATCACAGGCGAACAGGGTGAAGCCGCAGAGCCAGCTCATAGAGAAACAGCACTAAAATCAGTCAAACAGTGGGGTTGTATTCATTAGGCACTAGAAAGAAAACACAAAACAGGGAGAACCTACCTGAACTTGTTCGATAAGAATAGCTAATTTTCCTTTTCACAACGCTTTGCTATGTTTTGAAACGGTGTGCACAAATGAACACAACCCAAACAGCTTCTCTTCACTACATAGGCTGTTCACTGAGAGGAAGAACAGTGCATTTGGAAATTATTCAGACCTCACATTTTGTTATGTTACAGCTTTATTCTAAAATGGATTAAATTGTTCCCCCCCCCCCCCCCCCCTTATCAATCTACACACAATACCCCATAATGACAAAGCAAAAACAGGGTTTTAGAAATTGACGCTACAAGCTTGGCACACCTGAATTTAGGGAGTTTCTCCCATCCTTCTCTACAGATCCTCTCAAGCTCTGTCAGGTTAGATGGGGACAGCTATTTTCAAGTCTCTCCAGAGATGTTCTATCTGGTTCAAGTCCGGGCTCTGGCTTGGCCACTCAAAGACATTCATAGACTTGTCCCGAAGCCACTCCCTTGGCTGTGTGCTTAGGGTCACTGTCCTGTTAGGAGGTGAACCTTCGCCCCAGTCTAAAGTCCTGAGTGCTCTGGAAGAGGTTTCAATCAAGGATGTCTCTGTACTTTACTCCAATTATCTTTCCTTTTATCCTGACTAGTCTCTCAGTCCCTGCCGCTGAAAAACATCCCCACAGCACGATGCTATCACCACCATGCTTCTCCATAGTGATGGTGCCAGGTTTCCTCCAGACATGACACTTGGCATTCAGGCCAAAGAGTTCAAGCCTGGTTTCATCAGACCAGAGAATCTGGTTACTCATGGTCTGAGAGACCTTTATTTGCCTTTTAGCAAACTACAAACAGGCTGTCATGTGCCTTTTACTGAGGTGTGGATTCCGTCATGCCACTCTACCATAAAGGCCTGATTGGTAGAGTGCTGCAGAGATGGTTGCCCTTCTAGAAGGTTCTCCGATCTCCACATAGGAACTTTAGAGCTCTGTCAGAGTGACCATCAGGTTCTTGGTCAACTCCCTGACCAAGGCCCTTCTCCCCGGCTTGCACAGTTTCGCTAGATCAAGGAAGTCTTGGCAGTTCCAAACTTCTTCCATTTAAGAATGATGGAGGCCACTGTGTTCTTGGGGGCCTTCAATGCTGCAGACATTTTTTGGTACCCTTCCCCAGATCTGTGCCTCAACACAATCCTGTCTCGGAGCTCTACGGACAAGTCCTTCGACATCATTGCTTGGTTTTTGGCTTTGACACGCACTGTTGGGGGGGGCCTTATATAGACAGATGTGTGCCTTTCCAAATCATGTCCTATCAATTGAATTTACCACAGTTGGACTCCAATCAAGTTGTAGAAACATCAAGGATGATCAATGGAAACAGGTTGCACCTGAGCTCAATTTCGAGTCTCATAGCAGGTGAAATGGGGATCCTAATAAAATACAAAAAAATAGCAAAGGGTCTCCTTATGTAAAAATGTCTAAAAACTTGTTTTCGCTTAATCATTAAGAGGTATTGTGTGTAGATCGATAAGGAAATTGTTTATTTAATCCATTTCAGAATAAGGCTGTAACATAACAAAATGTGGAAAAAAAGTTAAAAGGACTGAATATTTTCCGAATGTGAGGAAAATACTCTACAACGTACAGAGGAATTGACAAATGAAGATGTGTGCTGTTTGTCATTGTCCCCCAGCAAAGATAACCCCTCATGAGAACAACAGTTTTTGTTCAGCCCAGGATGGTTCCCCATCAGTCATCCTGTTTCCTAGCTGATTCTTTTACTAAGCAATAGGAAGTAAAACGCTGAATTACATGAGTTTGTTAATCTTACTTCTACCCCCTCCTTTTTTGAAAATTCTGTTAAAAATCGCGCAACTTTTCAGCGTCCTGCTACTCATGCCAGGAATATAGTATATGCATATGATTAGTATGTGTGGATAGAAAACACTCTGAAGTTTATAACAGATTTATAACAGACTATAACAGATCGTGTGTTTCATTGAAAAACGCAAGAAAAACTGCTCTCTGAAAGCAAAAAATAATTTCCATAAGTCACTTCCACCAGTTGTTAAAAGAGAACAGAATTTAATGGGAATCTGCCTGCAATTCATACAAATTCCGCACGATGGCGCCATTGTCCTAATTTTCAATTGAATTAATTGTTGGAAAATCCATCTATCTGACCTCCATTTTCCCAGTCTTCACCCGGATGCAGTTGAGGGAGATATCAGATGGCATTGTTTTTGAAGAGACATCGCCCTGTAATCATTTTGATAGATTATAAACGTTTACTAATACCTAAAGTTGGATTACAAAAGGATTTCGAAGTGTTTTGTGAAAGTTTATCGTCGACTTTTTTAATTTTAAAAAATTACGCAGCTTTTAAAAACGATGATTTTTTCTGAATGACACAACTTCCATACAAAGCTATTTTGGGTATATATGGACCGATTTAAACGAAAAAAAGACCCAATAGTGATGGTTATGGGGCATATAGGAGTGCCAAGAAAGAAGCTCGTCTAAGGTAATGAATGTTTTATATTTTATTTCTGCGTTTTGGGTAGCGCCGGCTATCGCAAAATCTGTTGTTTACGTGTCGAGCTGGCATTTTGGGGGGTGCATGCTATCAGATAATAGCTTCTGATGCTTTCGCCGAAAAGCATTTTAAAAATCTGACTTGCTGGCTAGGTTCACAACGAGTGTAGCTTTAATTCAATACCCTGCTTGTGAATTTTGATCAAAGATTGAGTTGTAACGAGTACATTTAGCATTTAGCGTAGCGCATTTGCATTTCCAGGGGCATACTTGGGACGTCTGCGTGTCAAGTATTCTCAAGAAGTTAAAGGGACAATCTGGGATTTTAATTTTTTGGGGGGGGGGGAAATTTGCCAGGGCAGAGAAACACGAGACTGAACATCACTCAACTTTCTAGTTTTCCCCTTTAGTTAACACTATCAATGTTTCCCTCTACTGTGGGAATTGCCAATATTACCCACTTTTAATACAACACACCAAAAGAAATCGAACTATGCAAGAGATTTTCTTGTAGGCAGAATGCACCAGAGTAGGATGCTATCGCATTGACATGCAGGACTAAGCCATACTCTACAGACCAGTGCGGCATAACCAATCAGATCTGCAGTATCCCTCTATGCAAATAGATCATTGTCATATATGGATCTGTGCCATTCACTTTGAACTGGACTGTGTTTACAGCATGACTAGTTGGGAGTAGATAAGCATGTTTTGAGATCAAAGCAAGAGCTGCAGGTAGCCACGTGTGCACATTTGTTAATATTCTTTGCTAGTAAGTGAGTTATTATCCCAGTTATAGCAAAAAAAAATGATAGTCAGCAATGGGGAAGTAGTTGCTTCCTACAAGAGCACAACACTTTTGCTTTTCAAAGATGGCTAGAAATGCAGGTCAGGTAAAGAGCATTTTTTCTGACTTAAATGGGCAGTGTTGTATTTTGAGACAGGCTTGAATAAGGCAGAGGGTAGCATAATTTGTCTGGTTGTAATTATAGTATGGGAATAATAATGAACTTTGTTTTGTAAAGTGGTTTCTTGCATCAAACCAAACATTCAGTCACCTCCTTGTCTGAATGACAAGTGGATAAACAGGTTAATGTCAAGCCCTTCATATTTTTTTCCAAAGGTCTCACGGAATGTAGGCCTACATTGAACACCAGACATTGGCTGCTATTGTAGGCTGAATGATAGAACAGCTATTTCCATGTTACTTTGGGATGCATTTTTGTCCATTGTTTTTTATGGTCAACTAAAATGTAAATGGTAGGCCACACTGATAGGCCTACATTATGATCAAATAGCCACAGTAGCCTACTTGGCCACTGTTATAACTATAAAAGTGGGTACAGCCTCGGTGTTCACAGTAAATGCGCTCCAGAAGTTGCACAGAATTTTCACAATGTTCAAGTTTGCGCTCAGCAGACCCGACATTTGCTCAGTCCCGAAAAAATTGAGGGAACATTGGTTACTGTGCCATCAATTTACATTAAGAAATGCAATAACTAGTTTATTGAGTGAAATAATGAACATGGCTATTCAAATGATAGTTTTATTGCACATTCATTGATCAATTTCTTCTGCTGAAGATGTTTGCAAGAGAGTTTAGTCTATGTTTGACGAACCTCCTTGGATGGGCACACAGGGCTCAGGACTTTTCTGGAAAGAAATGTTGTCTACCTCCATACTACAGGTGTTTCATCCCCGAAATATAATCACTACATGTTTATACCATATTAAGACATGAATGTATTCAATATAATGGCAGGGTTTCATCCAGTAGGCTATGCACCTATGAATGTCTAAAAAGTCACACATACAGACAAAAAAAAAAAACATTCCAGGCACCGCCATATTCAACATGGTGAATTGAGGTTGTGCAAATTACAGAGCAGTATGAGCCTTTTTTATTCACAATTTTTTGATTGACTATAATAAACAGTTTATTATAGTCAAACAGCCTTACCGTAACTGTTTTCTTTACATCTGTAAGATTATGCATGAAATGATTTGCCCTGGCTGTCTGCAAAAGTGTATGTTTACTGATTAGGCTACTATGGTATGGTATAGGCAACTGTAGAAATTAATGAACATGCACCTCTGGAATTGTCATTAACAGATTACAGACGGTAGGCAATTAAGGTCACAGTTACGAAATTTCAGGACACTAAATAGGCCTTTTTACTGACTCTGACAAACACCAAAAGAAAGATGCCCAGGGTCCCTGCTCATCTGCGTGAATGTGCCTTAGGCATGCTGCAAGGAGGCATGAGGACTACAGATGTGACCAGGGCAATAAATTGCAATGTCTGTACTGTGAGATGCCTAAGACAGCACAACAGAGAGACAGGATGGGCAGCTGATCGTCCTTGCAGTGGCAGATCACGTGTAAAAACACCTGCACAGGATGGGTACATCCGAACAACACCCCTGCGGGACAGGTACAGGATGGCAACAACAACAGCCCGAGTTACACCAGGAATGCCCAAATCACTCCATCAGTGCTCAGACTGTCCGCAATAGGCTGAGAGAGGCTGGACTAAGGGCTTGTAGGCCTGTTGTAAGGCAGGTCCTCACCAGACATCACCGCCTATGGGCACAAACCCACTGTCGCTGGACCAGACAGGACTGGCAAAAAGTGCTCTTCAGTGACGAGTCACGGTTTTGTCTCACCAGGGGTGATGGTCGGATATGCGTTTATTGTCGAAGGGATGAGCGTTACACCGAGGCCTGTACTCTGGAGCGGAATCGATTTGGAGATGGAGGGTCCGTCATAATCTGGGGCGGTGTGTCACAGCATCATCGGATTGAGGTTGTTGTCATTGCAGGCAATCTCAACACTGTGAGTTATAGGGAAGACATCCTCCTCCCTCATGTGGTACCCTTCCTAAATGTCTCCAGCCATACTGCTTGTTCTGTGTGTGATTTCCTGCAGGACAGGAATTTCAGTGTTCTGCCATGGCCAGCGAAGAGTCCGGATCTCAATCCTATTGAGCACGTCTGCGACCTGTTGGATCGGAGGGTGAGGGCTAGGGCCATTCCCCCCAGAAATGTCTGGGAACTTGCAGGTGCCTTGGTGGAAGAGCGGGGCAACATCTCACAGCAATAACTGGCAAATCTAGTGCAGTCCATGAGGAGGAGATGCACTGCAGTACTTAACCTGTCTGGGAACCACTCGCCAACAGCCAGTGAAATTGCAGGGCGCCAAATTCAAACAACAGAAATCTCATAAATCAAATTTATCAGACATACAAGTATTAGGCACCATTTTAAAGATACAATTCTCGTTAATCCAGCCACAGTGTCTGACTTCACAGTGTCCGATTATGTTAGGTCACCACCAAGTCACAGAAAAACACAGCCATTTTTCCAGCCAAAGAGAGGAGTCACAAAAAGCAGAAGTATAGATACAATTAATCACTAACCTTTGATGATCTTCATCAGATGACACTCATAGGACTTCATGTTACACAATACATGCATGTTTTTTTTTCGATAAAGTGCATATTTATACCCAAAAATCATATTTTACATTGGCGTGTTATGTTCACTAGTTCCAAAACATGCAGGGATTTTGCAGAGAGCCACATCAATTCACAGAAATACTGATAATAAACATTGATAATAGATACAACTATTATACACGGAACTTTAGATAAACTTCTCCTTAATGCAACCACTGTGTCAGATTTCAAAAAAACTTTACAGAAAAAGCATACCATGCAATAATCTGAGTACGGCGCTCAGAGCCAAAACCAGCCAAAGAAATATCTGCCATATTGTGCAGTCAACAGAAGTCAGAAATAACATTATAAATTCACTTACCTTTGATGATCTTCATCAGAATGCACTCCCAGGAATCCCAGTTCCACAATAAATGTTTGATTTGTTCGATAAAGTTCATATACCTCCTTTTGTTAGGGCGTTTGGTAAACAAATCCAAACGCGCGTGCAAGTCCAGCGGAAAGGTCGGACGAAAAGTCCAAAAAGTTATATTACTGGTCGTAGAAACATATCAAAAGAAGTATAGGATCAATCTTTAGGATGTTAACATAAATCTTCAATAATGTCCCAACCGGAGAATTCCTTTGTCTGTAGAAAAGCAATGGAACGCGAGCTAACTCTCTCTTGACCGCGCGTCACAAGCCCGTGGCTCTCTGCCAGACACCTGACTCATTCCGCTCTCATTCAGCCCCCCTTCACAGTAGAAGCCTGAAACAATGTTCTAAAGACTGTTGACATCTAGTAGAAGCCTTAGGAAGTGCAACATGACCAATATCCCACTATCTTCAATAGGGGCTGAGTTGAAAAACTACAAACCTCAGATTTCCCACTTCCTGGTTGGATTTTTTCTCATGTTTTGGCCTGCTATATGAGTATATCTGTTATACTCACAGACATCATTCAAACAGTTTTAGAAACTTCAGCTTGTTTTCTATCCAATACTACTAATAATATGCATATCTTAGCTTCTGGGCCTGAGTAGCAGGCAGTTTGCTCTGGGCACGCTTTTCATCCAAAAGTGAAAAGGCTGCCCCCTATCCCAATGAAGTTAATGCAGCTGGTGGCCACACCAGATACTGACTGTTACTTTTGATTTTGATCCCCCCTTTGTTCAGGGACACATTATTCAATTTCTGTTAGTCACATGTCTGTGGAACTTGTTGAGTTTATGTCTCAGTTGTTGAATCTTGTTATGTTCATACAAATATTTACACATGTTAAGTTTGCTGAAAATAAACACAGTTGACAGTGAGAGGATGTTTCTTTTTATGCTGAGTTCATTTTGAACTGTAATAAATGCTGCACTTAGTAGCCCTTTCCTGCAGTCAGATGACCTCGTGGCCTCATGGGGGTGCAATGTTATTCATAGAAACATAATGTTTATTAGGAAATTATGTTAAACGGTTTCAATGTATTTCAGTCTTCTGTGAAATAAAGTGTAATATGGGGATGCAAAATCTAAATGTCATACTTTGCAACTCTATATCTGATATGGTACCGGTGTCTTCTTTTTTAAGTCCATAAGCAATGTGTGTGAGGTGTTTTATTTTATTTCAAAGTAGATTTGTTTAGCACTACCAAGAAACACTCATTACAGCGATAAACTGTGAATTATTTTTCAAAATACAAAATAAAACAGCCTTTTACACTTGGATTTGGAGCTGAAAGTAATTCATATTAGCAGTCAATATCAACAAGGGATATATCATATCACTATGCATAGCTGTGGGAAGTAGGGTTGATGAGAGTGCTGCAGCACCCCCTGAAAAATAAAAAAATTAAAATGTAACAATTGAAAAAAATGCCACAAAAAATGTTTTCACAAAAGTAGTGCACTGGGCCTTTACTAGTCCCGTATAAGTGGAACGATATAGCCATATGTAGCCCCCCCAGCTGTGCATGTGCTGCATATGGCTACTGGTATCCTATCATGAAGTGTATTTCAATCACGTAGCCTACTCCCGCAGGATGACAGTACCTCTCTCGAATTCATCCGAGATAACAAAATCTGACATATGTTTTTCCTGTCCAGAATGAGATGACGGCTTTTGCAGTTAGTGCGGTATTGGATAGGCTACTCACCTTTTGCAGACATGTCCGGTAGCCACCTTCTCGAGGGAACAGTTCTAGTGGATCCTAAAGTGCTGCTTTGGAGAGGCCATTAAAATACACTATTTTCCCTGTGTAGGCTAGGCTACACTAGACCGTATATAGGCTTGTGGGCTTGGCGCAGGAAACAGTCCTGCGCGATGGAGAACATGGTAGCGGGCAGCAGGGCGTGTCCTATTAATAAACACAGTACCTCTCTATTTTTAAGTTAAAAACACAAATGTGAAATAGGTCTTGGCTTTTGGGTGAATTGTGGTCTTAAACTCTGGGACGGGTATAGATTGTATTTGTGTTACAGTGACAGCCCCCACTCGGGCACCTTTCTCAATCTCATCCAGTAGTCCCTCGTCCAGTTATTTATTTTAATTCACATTCATATGTATGGTCAGGAAAAATCCTGGCCCTTATGAAGTGCTATAATAGAGATGCACAACTGCACAAAACTACTTGGAGATTTCACTTTTTATTGATTGCACCTTTCACAAGATGTTGAGTAGGCTTGTAGGCTTATAGCATATACCAGTTGTGTTCTTGCTACCTGCTCTAACGGAAGTAGGCAGGCTACTTCTATTGGAATTTCATTTTCGTATGTTAATGCTTCATTTAGGCCTACCTGAAAATGCTATTGAAGAAACCTTTTATTTACTTCAGACTATTATATTGCACATACTAGGCCCATACTAGCCTACTTTTTCTGATCCTTTTTCCTACATAAGTGATTTTGTTTTGTGGATATAAATATTAATATTCTGTAGCCTATGCCTTATGTACTCACTGTTATCTAAAGTTTCAAGCTGTTTTAGAGGGGTTTTTCTCCATCTGTACGTGACCTACTGTGTGTGCTCACTTTTCCACATATTTTTATGGTTAGGCAATTTCAAAAACTAAAAAAGACACGAGTGTTTTGTTGAATGTTTTGTTGAATGTTGAGAAAGTTGGGTGGCTCGGTCGGGTTGTCACTAGTTACCCCAGACACAAAGTCCAAAGCATCGTAAATATTCATGAAAACAAATGTGCTTTTTTTGTCCTCATTTAAGGCTAGAGTTAAGGCATAAGGTTAGCAGTGTGGTTAAGGTTGCAGAAATTGTAGAAATAGGCGGGGTTTAGCTATAATTATGACTTTGTGGCTGTGGTAATTAGTGACGACCCTCGCGCCAACAGCACGTCTTGGACCCTGTCATTCTTATTTATGGATGCATTGGGGTATGAGTACACCTGGATATTTATTGATCTATTTTTATTTAACCGTTATTTCTACCAGGTAAATTGACTGAGAACACATTCTCATTACAGCAACAACCTGGGGAATAGTTCCAGAACAGAAGGGGGATGAATGAGTCAATTGGAAGATGGGGATGATTCAAATAAAATAAAAAATCATCTCCTTTGTCTTGCTCACATTGAGGAAGAGTTTGTTGTCCTGGCACCACACTGCCAGGTCTCTGACCTCCTCCCTATAGGCTCATAGTTGTTGGTTATCAGACCTTTTGTGTCTGTTGTGTAATTGGCAAACTTAATGATAGTGTTGGAGTTGTGTTTGGCCACGCAGCCGTGGGTGAACAGGGAGTACAGTAGGGGACTAAGCACACACCCCTGAGAGGCCCCAGTGTTGAGGATCAGTGTGGCAGATGTGTTGTCTACCCTTACCACATGGGTGCGGCCCGTCAGGAAGTCCAGGAACCAGTTGCAGAGGGAGGTGTTTAGTCCCAGGGCCCTTAGCTTAGTGATGAGCTAAGGGTGTTGGGCACTATGGTGTTGAACGCTTTGCTGTAGTCAATGAACAGCATTCTCACATAGGTGTTCCTTTTGTCCAGGTGGGAAAGGGCAGTGTGGAGTCTGTTGGGGCAGTATGCGAATTGGAGTGGGTTTAGGGTATCCAGGAGGATGCTGTTAATGTGAGCTATGACTAACCTTTCAAAGCACTTCATAGCTACCAATGTGAGTGCTACGGCACGGTAATCATGTTGGCAGGTTACTTTCACTTCCTTGGCACATGAACTATGATGCTCTGCTTGAAACATGTAGGTATTACAGACTCGGTCAAGGAGAGGTTGAAAATATCAGTGAAGACACTTACCAGTTGGTCCACGCATGCTTTGAGTAAACGTGCATGCTTTGTGAATGTTGACCTGTTTAAAGGTCTTGCTCAAATCGGCAACCGAGAGCATTATCACACAGTCGTCCAAAACAGCTCATCCTCTTGTGCATGCTTCAGTGTTATACCTCTGGTTGCACCTCTGGTAAAACCAATTTAAGTTTGCCTGCATTAAAGTTCCTGGCTACTAGGAGTGGCGCTTCTGGATGAGCATTTTCTTGTTTGCTTATGACCTTATAGAGTTGGTTAAGTACGGTATTTGTGCCACCATCGGTTTGTAGTGGTAAATAGATTGAGTTACAGTCTGTCTGAGAATGTCCATACAATCAAACTAGCAAGGGCAATGATCCCAATTCAGGCATAACGTAGCTAATGGGCTAGCACACGTGTCAAAAAAGGCCCAGGGGCCGAATAGGACACAAAAGCGACTATAAAGGAGTTAACAGTTGAGTCATCTACTTCATGAAATTACAGCCTGATACACTCGAATCAGTGAATTCAATTTAAACTGTGCTGCTGTCGTGTGTCCCGTTTACGGTGCACAGTGGAGGGAAAGTGTACAAACAAACACCACAGTCCTAGCTAGGCTACTAAAATGTTGCAGTCTGGCTTTGGTTTTTAAAGCTGGACAATGAATAACCAAAAAACAAAACCTGCAACAAAACAACATGCAAAAGAGAAACATGTAGGCCATTTGGGCCATAGCCTAGGCTGGCTACTCAACTACAATACTTTTTGAGTGCACCATACAGCAATGCTGCATTCAACGCACCAGTGATCCATGCAGTGCTAAAAAAAACATGTTTTAAGTTTAAATGTTACAAACCTATAGCTCTGTTTTTGTTATTTGGAGTTACTAAATACTTTTTGATTAGGATCGCAGCATATTATTCATCTGCAAGAATAGCAGCAAAGGCTTGACAAATATTATTTACCACTTTTGTTTTAATATGTTAAAATGCTACTGTATATACAGTATCCTATGTACATAACTGGACATTCTAAAGAACCATATTATTTCTAATAAAACAATGGCCAGTTTGGGTCGCAGTTGCACGTTATTTTGGCCAGTGCTGTGATTGAATTTGACACCCCTGCGCTAGCGTATCTACTTATGTAGCAAGGTAAAAACATTGAACTTGCATTGCAAGTTTAGGAGGTGCTGTTCAGCAACATGATGGTTGTCGGGTAAGGTGTCATCATACTTCCTGAAAGGTAACCTCAGAATGTAATGGCCCTCCTGTAACTTGACAGAATCATTCATTATCTTCATAAACCTTTTGTCTTCCACTGAAATGTTATATTTCTCCTCGTAGGACTTCTCATTGAAATCTGTATTGTATTGACTTATCAATATCTATTCCAGATTTGAAACAGATTCTGCTAGCTGCAACAGCAGGACGGCTACTCTTGTCCTCATTATTATGGCTTCTAAGGGGACCATTGACAACCCACCCCAGTAGGGTCCTCACAGCATATGGTCCATTTTCACAGCTATTAACCACCTCCCATGGTTCCATGACCTTCGGAGCGTTGGATTCCTTTCAACATCTCCACTTCTGAATTAATTTCAGGAATCTTTATATTACTCAGGTAAGGCCACTTGGGCAGGTCTTTCTCTGTGGTGATGTTTTCTGTACTCACTGGCCTGTTGTTCTGTGTGTAGACTTCAGGTAATTCCATCAACTCGGAAATGTCCAATCCTCTGATAAAAGGAAAGTTGATGCACACCCATGTTATTTGATTCATGGTCTTCAATACCATTTTAGCTCCTCTTCCTGTGATGCCAAAATGTGTCATCAGTCTCTCTATGCAGAATGTGGCTGTGCTTCTTGGGTCTAGGAAGGCGTATGTCTGGATAACCATGTTGCCTTTACTGTGCTTTACTGGTACAACAGCAAGTACACTTTCTTGGTCCCCCGGCCCCGGTATGCCCATGTGTTCAGAGAAACCGGTGCACTGCCCACTGGTGCTTCTGATGACTGCTCTGCTGTTCCTCTGATCAACATGAGTTTGGTTACATACACCGCCTATTGCAATCTCTTGACATGTGTCCACTTGACAAGCCACCAAAACAAATTCCCTTTAGGAAACCAATCTTCTCCCTGTGGCTCATTTTCCTAAATTGTGGACACAGCTCCAATTTGTGACCGCCGTTACAGAACAGACATCTGATGTATTGGGTTTGGGGGTTTTCTGTGAAGATGACACGCTGGTAGCAAAGCTAATCCTGTGGATTTGTGAATAGACGTGTGAATGAGACTTGACTGTGGCCTTTGATTATTGCCTCTGGATCCTGTAGGATCTTGAATATAACCGAACACTGGATGTGTGGCTATTCTCACTTCTTTTTCAATGAACAGGATGAGATCAAGGAGTCGAGCACACCTGCCATGGCGCTGCTCCTGTAACTCACAAGCAACCAACCTCCACCTCTCCCTGAGCTTGTAAGGAAGTTTCAGGATGATGTTCTTTAAGCTGGAGGCCAGATCCAACTCATCCATGTCTTCCATCTTCCATTGCATTACAACAACCTCTGAGGTATAATGCATAAGCCTGTAATGTCTTGGAGTCTTCAGATTTGATGCTAGGCCAGCTAAAATCCTTCATCATGTATACATTGGCAATCTTGTATTCATTACTGTAGTGCTCCTTTAATAAGCCCTTGGCTATCTGATAGCCCTTATCTGGAGCCATATGTTGGCAGCTCCTAACTACCTCTCGAGCCTGTCCTCTGGTGTAGTGTTCGAGGAAGTGCAGTTTGTCTTGAAAAGCTCTATTCTCTATACCAGGTATTCCCAAACTGGGGTATCCGTACGCTCAGAGGTATGCGCAATGCCGTCGGGGGTACGCCAAGTAAAAATCCGATTAACTTTTTTTTTCACATTTTCAAACAGAACATTTATATTTTCCAACTGGGTGAGTTTTTTTCCCCCTCGCCTGAGTACCCTCGTTTCAGTGCCAAAAATTTAATTAAACCATCTAGTGTTCAACGAAATAACAATGTCAAATACAGGTAGCCTAGTCAAATAATGAACATCCAATCACATTAACCATCACTCTCTCGTGGGAAACATTCACTGTTGCGCAGACATTTAGAAACAACAAAAAAAATGTATTCCTTTTTTATTTCACCTTTATTTAACCAGGTAGGCCAGTTGAGAGCAAGTTCTCATTTACAACTGCGACCTGGCCAAGATAAAGCAAAGCAGTGCAACAAAAAACAACACAGAGTTACACATGGGATAAACAAAAGTACAGTCAATACAGTAAATCAGGTATATACAGGTCGCAGTGGTGGGTGATATATGGGGCTTTGGTGACAAAACAGATGGCACTGTGATAGACTGCATCCAGTTTGCTGAGTAGAGTGTTGGAGGCTATTTTGTAAATGACATCGCCAAAGTCGGGGATCGGTAGGATAGTCAGTTTTAAGAGGGTATGTTTGGTAGCGTGAGTGAAGGAGGCTTTGTTGCAAAATAGGAAGCCGATTATAGATTTAATTATGAATTGGAGATGCTTAATATGAGTCTGGAAGGAGAGTTTACAGTCTAGCCAGACTCCTAGGTATTTGTAGTTGTCCACATATTCTCAGTCAGAACTGTCCAGAGTAGTGATGCTAGTCGGGCAGGCAGGTGCGGGCAGCGATCGGTTGAAGAGCGTGCATTTAGTTTTACTAGCGTTTAAGAGCAGTTGGAGGCCATGGAAGGAGTGTTGTATGGCATTGAAGCTTGTTTGGAGGTTTGTTAATTAACACATTGTCCAAAGAAGGGCCAGATGTATACAGAATGGTGTCGTCTGCGTAGAGGTGGATCAAGAATCACCCGCAGCAAGAGCAACATCGTTGATATATACAGAGAAAAGAGTCGGCCCGAGAATTGAACCCTGTGGCACCCCCATAGAGAATGCCAGAGGTCTGGACAACAGGCCCTCCGATTTGACACACTGAACTCTATCTGTTAAGTAGTTGGTGAACAAGGTGAGGCAGTCATTTGAGAAACCAAGGCTGTTGGGTCTGCCGATTAGAATATGGTGATTGACAGAGTTGAAGGCCTTGGCCAGGTTGATGAAGACGGCTGCACAGTACTGTCTTTTATCGATGGCGGTTATGATATCGTTTAGTACCTTAAGTGTGGCTGAGGTGCACCCGTGACCAGCTTGGAAACCGAATTGCACAGCGGAGAAGGTACGGTGGGATTCAAAATGGTCAGAGTGATCTGTTTGTTAACATGGCTTTTGAAGACTTTAGAAAGGCAGGGCAGGATGGATATAGGTCTGTAACAGTTTGGGTCTAGAGTGTCACTCCCATTGAATAGGGGGATGACCGCGGAAGCTTTCCAATCTTCAGGAATCTCGGACGATACAAAAGAGAGGTTGAACAGACTGGTACTAGGGATTGCAACAATGGCGGCGGAAAATTTTAGAAAGAGAGGGTCAAGATTGTCTAGCCCAGCTGATTTGTACGGGTCCAGGTTTTACAAAATAAGCCACTGGAGTTTTTTGAGCAAGAATAAAGACAACTCGAGTAGTAAGACATGTATAAAAGCAACAAATACCATTAATAACAAGGGGCTAGAAGCGTCTTATATGGTGAGCTACCGAGTGGCTAGGACAGGCAAGCCCAATAGTATTGTGGAGGACTTAATTATTCCTGCTCCTGTGGATATGGCTGGGACAATGCTGGGGGTAAAGGCCAAAAAAACTATACAGACAATGTCTTCATCAAACAACACTGTTTCACGACATATCAGTGACATGGCAGGAGATGTTTTGAAACAATTACTGCTTCGCATACAAGCCAGTGAATTCTATACATTACAGCTGGATGAGTCAACAGACGTCGCTGGCCTGGCACAGCTCCTGGTATATGTCCGTTACGTTTATGGGGGGTCAAAAAAGGCATTTTCTGATTAAAGCTCCTCCACTAGCACCATGTCGCCCCCAAACACAACGCTATCTGCAGTGGTATAATTATCTTCAGCCATATTCCCTCAATAGACTATCACAATATATATTTCGATATGCTACCATGAACATAGATCAATAAGCGATCCGGTGCACTGCCGTCCTTTAACAGTGTCACTATATCATTAATATTCACTCTTCAATGAATTAGGAAGAGGATATGGAAAATTGAATTCTATGCATTCATTCCTTTGTCCAAATAAGTCACTCTAATAGCAAACTTTCCACTACTTTGAATACATGATAAATGTAGCCATACACTTAAATGTACCCATTAATCAATCCAAAAGTTTGCTACTTTGCATAATAACAAAGTGCATCTTTTCTACTCCGTAGTCTTGAGGTAGCGCGAGTCCCTTGTTCATTGCTTACCCATCTTTCCAAACAATCCAGTTTTTCAATTCCATCTTAGTAAATGTAGTGCCAAAATGTTACAATATAAATTGTCCCAATACAATTTTCATTCTAATCCTTTAGCCACAATGGAGAGTGGTGAAATGTTAGTCTTGACGCATACAAATCCAATGTCCAGAGTTTGATTTAGGTTGAAAAATAAAAAAAGACAATTGTTGGAAAAATTACGTGTCATGCACAAAGTAGATGTCCTAACCGACAAAACTAAACTAACCGGCAAAACTATAGTTTGTAAACAAGAAATTTGTGGAGTGGTTGAAAAATACGTTTTAATGACTCCAACCTAAGTGTATGTAAACTTCCTACTTCAACTGTATGGAGCATAATGTACTTAGTTTTATTCAGATTTTCAACTACTGGTGACAAATCATGCATTCCGATTATTGCATAGATTGTAATGGACGCCTATAAAGTGTATAAAAAGTTTTTTTGACAGTTGTACTGATTATAAAGAGCTAATGCTAAGCTATTTGGCAGCTATGTGTGGCACCGTGTTTTTTGACATTATTAAATGCATTCTGGGTGTCATGTAAAAGACTGTCAGACCAAAGATGTTATAACAAAATGAGGTGAAGGAATGGTTCACTCATCTTTTGAGTAAACTTCGGGTAAAGAATGAAGGGAAGTGAGTGATCGTAGATGATACATCCCCTTCAAAATGCATACTGCAAACAGACCAAACTCGTCTCCGCTTATCTTTGGTTGATGCGTCAAATAAACATTAGAGATTAATGAACAATTTCCACATTAAATTGTGAAGAGACGAAGTGCCCTGTACCCAACTTTCAAAAGGCTCCGAGCAGAATGTTCTTCTAGTGGTCGATAAATTGTATGTAAACAACCAAATGTTCAAGGACTCAAAGATTACAACGTGCTGAAGTAGTCCCCGATACACATTTGCACCTCATTACACAGGACAATTATGGATACATTTCTTTTATACCTTTTTTCGTAGTATGAAACTGTGGGCTATGTGGACTTCTGGTAATGAAAAATGGGTATGATGAATTTATCATTTTTGTATTTAGGCAATATTTAACTTAAAATCAGGTTTTGATTTAGGGGAAGGCGAAGATGGGTAAGGCGGAGCTTTTTCAATTGTTGTTTGTTTATTTAATTTGAAGATTGCACAGGCAGTACATTCGAAATACCAAGATTGGCCTAATTGTAGAGATCGGGTATATTATGATTTATAAGCAGTTATATAGTGCGGCCCTTTTTGGCGGATGTGAATCGGAACTAATAGAACTTACGATAAAAAGTAATAAATATGAATAGGTCTAATGTAGGGGTAGGATAAAGGATTATATAATTAAAAACCTGTCTAGGTTCTCTACTGGAGTAGGCCTATACGATCCTAAAATAATTAGTGTCATCTTTTTACATTTAAAAATTAAATCTCAATATAAAAAATGGAAAGGACATATTATTTTTCCGATAGACAAGACATGCTGCACCATAAGTTGGGCTGTCTCTTTGGCAGAGGGTAGCTTGGGGAGAGGAATGAAGTGGGCGGCTTTGGAAAAGCGGTCCACTACTGTCAGGATGGTGGTGTTGCCATCAGATGGGGAAGACCCGTGACAAAGTCCATGGGATATGAGACCAGGGACAGTGAGGAACAGGCAGTGGTTGAAAAAGACCAGCCGGGGGCTTGCCGAGAAGTCTTGTTCTGCTCATAGATCGTGCAGGCGGCGACAAATACGAAGACGTCTGGGACCATGGTAGGCCACCAAAATCGTTGCAGAATAAAGGCCAGGGTCCAACGGGAGCCCGGGTGGCAGGCAAGCCTGGAGGAGTGGGTCCCCTCCAGGACCGAGGAGCGGACAGCGTCAGGCACAAACATCCGGTATACCTCTCCTTAATGCAACCGCTGTGTCAGCTTTCAAAAAAACTTTACGGAAAAAGCAAACCATGCAATAATCTGAGATGGCGCTCAGAAAATAAATACAATTATCCGCCATGTTGGAGTCAACAGAAATCAGAAATCACATTATAAATATTCCCTTACCTTTGACGATCTTCATCAGAATGCACTCCCAAGAATCGTAGTTCCACAATGAATGCTTGATTTGTTATACTGCAACGCTAGGGTGGGACAGAACAACAGGATATGGAGCGGGTTGCTGGGTAGACATGGCGTTTGCCAGGTCAATGAGAACTGCATGAGACTGCTAACTATATGCCCAGCAAGATCTCATTGTCACTAATACCTTGTTCCAGCAGAAGAACAAACACAGTTGAAGTCAGAAGTTTACATACACTTAGGTTGGAGTCATTAAAACTAATTTTTCGGGCCTCCCGGGTGGCGCAGTGGTTAAGGGCGCTGTACTGCAGCGCCAGCTGTGCCACCAGAGAATCTGGGTTCGCGCCCAGGCTGTCTTAACCGGCCGCGACCGGGAGGTCCGTGGGGCGATGCACAATTGGCCTAGCGTCATCCAGGTTAGGGAGGGTTTGGCCGGTAGGGAAATCCTTGTCTCATCGCGCACCAGCGACTCCTGTGGCGGGCCGGGCGCAGTGCGCACTAACCAAAGGTTGCCAGGTGCACGGTGTTTCCTCCGACACATTGGTGCGGCTGGCTTCCGGGTTGGATGATGCTGTGTTAAGAAGCAGTGCGGCTTGGTTGAGTTGTGTATCAGAGGACGCATGACTTTCAACCTTCGTCTCTCCCGAGCCCGTAAGGGGAGTTGTAGCGATGAGACAAGATAGTAGCTACTAAACAATTGGATACCACGAAACTGGGGAGAAAAAGGGGTAAAATTAAATTAAATAAAAACTTGTTTTTCAACCACTCCACATATTTCTTGTTAATAACAAACTATAGTTTTGGCAAAATGGTTAGGACATCTACTTTGTGCATGACACAAGTCATTTTCCCAACAATTGTTTACAGATTATTTAACTTATAACTTTAACTCACTGTATCACAATTCCAGTGGGTCAGAAGTTAACATATATTAAGTTGACTGTGCCTTTAAACAGCTTGGAAAAATTCCAGAAAAATATGTCATGGCTTTAGAAGCTTCTGATAGGCGAATTGACATCATTTGAGTCAATTGGAGGCGTACCAGTGGATGTATTTCAAGCCCTACCTTCAAAATGCAGTGCCTCTTTGCTTGACATCATGGGAAAATCAAAAGAAATCAGCCAAGACCTCGTAAAAAAAATGTAGACCTCCACAAGTCTGGTTCATCCTTGGGAGCAATTTCAAAACGCCTGAAGGTACCACGTTCATCTGTACAAACAATAGTACACAAGTATAAAAACCATGGGACCATGCAGCCGTCGTACCGCTCAGGAAGGAGACGCGTTCTGTCTCCCAGAGATGAACGTACTTTGGTGTGAAAATTGCAAATCAATCCCGGAACAACAGCAAAGGACCTTCTAGATGCTGGAGGAAACGGGCACAAAAGTATCTATATCCACAGTAAAGCGAGTCCTATATCAACATAACCTGAAAGGCCGCTCAGCAAGGAAGAAGCCACTGCTCCAAAACCTCCATAAAAAAAGCCAGACTACGGTTAGCAACTGCACATGGGGACAAAGATAGTACTTTTTGGAGAAATATCATCTGGTCTGATGAAATAAAAATATAACTGTTTGGCCATAATGACCATCATTATGTTTGGAGGAAAAAGGGGGAGGCTTGCAAGCTGAAGAACACCATCCTAACCATTAAGCACAGAGGTGGCAGCATCATGTTGTGGGGGTGTATGCTGCAGGAGGGGCTGGCTGGTTCACTTCACAAAATAGGTGGCATCATGAGGCAGTAAAATTATGTTAAAGCAACATCTCAAGACATCAGTCAGGAAGTTAAAGCTTGGTCTCAAATAGGTCTTCCAAATGGACAATGACCCCAAGCATACTTCCAAAGTTGTGGGAAAATGGCTTAAGGACAACAAAGTCAAGGTATTGGAGTGGCCATCACAAAGCCCTGACCTTAATCCTATAGAATATTTGTGGGCAGAACTGAAAAAGCATGTGCTAGCAAGGAGGCTAGAGTTGATACATGCAGCTATTATTGTTCAGAATGTCATAAATCGATATAATTAAATCTATCGGTAAAGTTCTGTCATCTCCACTTCTTTCGCGGAGAAGAGAGGGACCGGGGAGAAAATGCAATAATAAAAATATACAAAAAAACTTTCCCTTTTTTTGTGCAAAATGTCCAAATTTCATTAGTTTGACAGTTTGTAAGGAAATTGAAAGCTGTGAAAACTCCACTTTGTCTGCCTATTCCCAAAAGCATTTGGCAATAGGCGGGTAGGCTATTTGGTACGCATATAGTTATGCCCGAAAGCTTATGCTTATGCACTAATGCCAGAGCCTCAAAATAATGACAGAAAAACCTCAATGTTGCACAAGAATGATACATTTATGGATTTTTTTAATGTATTTTCTCTTTATTCAACCCGCCCGCCTCCCACCCTTCATCCACATAATATTTCATGACCCTATACCCGCCTATACCCGCAGGGACTGCGGATTATGAGTCAACCCACACATTACTAGTGCGTGTGTGTGTCTAGAGTCTCTAGGGTTGGGTCAACCACAGATCCATACTGAGTCCAACTCCAGTCCTGGTCCTGCATCAGAGATAGATAGGCAAGGGGTAAGTCAGGATACACACATATAGCGCCCCCCCCACACACACACACACACCCAAGTCTCGTGGACGCACCATGATATTGCATGTTTTGTCCTGTGAGGTCTCCTGCAGTAGAGAGGTCAGCTGACTCAGGTAACGCTGGTTCTCATCCAGTAGGTGGCATACTGACTCACTGAGAACATGAATGGTGCCAATGTGTTATTTAGTCATTTCTTACTCTTTGGTAGAACTGTAGAGGGTGGTTTTAGAGATCATATTACATTACTACGTTAGTTACTTAGTATGGTCTTACCTGTGTGTGTGTCTTAGTGGGTTCATGGTGAGAGGAGGGGGACTAGAGGCGTCTGAGCTGGGGGTTAGAGAGTTGTGACTGCCATTCTGGGCCTACACACAAAATAAAATGTAAAATATAGTAAAGACCCGGGTTGTAGTCGGATTACAAAAAAACAAACTAATCAGTTACATTATCAGCAAAAAACGTGTAAATAGATTCCAGTTACCTTTGAAAATCTATTTGATTACTTCACCGATTACTTATAAAAAGTTTGAAAAAAAAAACCATACATTATGACACTTTTGGTTCTCAATTACATTAAAAAAAAAAGGTGCTATTAAGTTTGTTCCATTGAGCGAGTCTGACCACATGTCAGAGACCACTATGATGACACACCAAATGTGTTTGATGGATCCTTTTTTTGTCTTCTTATGTCTCGAGGGGAAAGTAATCCAAAAGTAACTGAAAGTAATCAGATTATGTTACAAAATTTTGATAATCCTAAAGATTACGATTTGGACAGGTAACTAGTTACTAATGGATTACATTTAGAAAGTAACCTTCCCAACCATGTAATAACACTGTACTGCTGGTGTTTGTTGGGCTGTTTTCTTCTAAACAGGAGTTGTGTGTTTGTGCACGTGTTTACTTACACAGGCAATCTTGAGCAGGTGCCAGAACTCTCTCTGTCTCTTCATCTGCATAGTCATGACTGCAGCCTCTGCTGCCTTGATGCTTTCCACTGCCCCCTCTAGCTTAGGAAACAATGCTACAATACGACACTTACACTCCAAGATCTTACTAGAAGGAACCAGACGGAGGGAGAGAAAGAGAAAAGGGCTTACTAGAGGGAGGGAGAAAGAGAGAAGGGTGTAGGTGTACAGGTGTGTGCATGTGTACTTGAGGCATGTGTACCTGAGGTGTGTGTACAGGTCTCTGAGGATTCGGTCCTGGTTCTGGACTGTCTGGACAATGGTCTTCACCATTTCTGAACTGTCACTGTAGCCATGAGGGGGGTCTGGACCTGCGCACACACACACGCGCACCCACACAAAACCAGTATAGCCAATGAGAATCCACATTCTCACAGACACACCTCTACCAGCCTATAATAGATCAGTATTGTGCTGAAGTGGTTCTACTCACTCTTGCATTTGGCCTTCAGCTGCTTGTAAAGTTCAATGGCCTTCTCCTCCCTGAAACCACACACACATATTTATTTACAAAACGATACTTTGTCCATTTCATGGAAATACTTTAAAAAGCTGTAGAATTATGTGAGACACCTACAGTTGTTCCATGATGTCAGCTTGTCTCCTGGCAAACGGACTCCTTTGCAGCTCCACGATCTCAGAGTGGAGACACACTATCTCCTCATCCAGATAGCCCACCTCTGATACCTAACACACACATACAGGTGCATGCACACAGACACCGAAGCTATGCCATCAAATGCTTCTCTCACAGTCCAATACATGCTAGCAGAAGCTGTTGGTAGAGTAGACAGCCGTCATACAAAACTATATAGTATAGTACCTGTGTAAAGGCATCAGCTTTCTGTTCATTGTCCTGCCAGGCTTTCAGCATCTTTTCAGAGGCTACAGGTTTGGTCAGAGTTCAGAAAACAGTCAGTAACACACACACACACACACACACACACACGCACACGCACACACACACGCACACACACAGCTTACAGATGCCAGTGTCTCTCTGCTGGTCGTAGTGCTGTAGGTCTTGTTGTATGCTGGTGGTGAAGAAGGCCAGTTTGGCTCTGAGCTGCTGAGACTGGCTAAACAACACGTTCTTATACCGCGTCAGGTTGGTGTTGTAGCGTAGCAGACTCAACCTACATGTGCACAAACACACAAGGTTGAGAGTGAGGGCAGAAAGGCAAGCATCAAATCAAATCAAATTTATTTATATAGCCCTTCGTACATCAGCTGATATCTCAAAGTGCTGTACAGAAACCCAGCCTAAAACCCCAAACAGCAAGCAATGCAGGTGTAGAAGCATGTGTGTGTTTGTGCCATGCCTATGTGTGAGTGTGTACAAGTGTGTCTGTGCCACGTGTGTGTGTGTGTGTGTGTGTGTACCTACATGGCAGCTCTCTGTCCCTGGTACAGTCTGCTGTAGTCCCCTCTCAGACCACAGACATAGCTAACAGCCTCTCCCCACACCTTCCTTAGAGCAGCAAGAGGCAGCTGGGTCTTCGTCTCCCTCACTAACACACACATACAGCGAGGAAGAGTTCACATTTGGACACAGAAGCAATATGACATCATACATAGCAGGGCGACTTCCTGCTTACAGACATCAACTTCAATATAATTGTAATATTGTTCCCAGACATTTACTGTATCTGCACTTTGTTAATAGCCTGGGGATGAGGTTAACATAATTGAATTTTGTCCAGACTTGCTATTAGCTTTTCCCAATGTTTACCCTGCATCAAGGAATACTCACATTGGGAAGAGCATATAGTGATAGTCTTGGCAGATTTTTAAGCCTACAGTACCTATGGAGTTGTTAAATTGTGAAGCCTACCTATGGGGTTGTGTAGTTGTGAAGCCTACCTAGGAGGTGGGGCTGGGTGGTATACCGTATTTTACAATATACAGTTATTGATGCAATGACTGGTTTGGGTTTCTACTTTATCTTCCATAGTGGTATTTAATGTTAGGTTTGTTAAATGTAATACGCCGTGTGTAACGTACATTTTTATAATATACGCTTTCTACATAGATCAAGCCCCGCCCCTGTTACTCAAGGAACGCATGTTGTTGTTACTCGACCAGGACACACTTGCGTTCAGTCTGCATGGTCAATGCAGAACATGCAACAATGTTGATGACAACCATGCTGTTTCCACTTTGCGTCTTACTATAAATCCACTAGACCTCTATAATTACAATATCTGCAAACTGCTAGTTTGTCTTTTCTAAGCATGTTGTGCATAAATCACGTTAGCCGCTAATGCTAATAGGTAGCTAGCTAATAAATGTACTAAGTCGGAGCAAACATAGCTAGCTAATACAGCCTGATACCAATTATGGTGTAGGCCAAAATCAGCATGTTGTTTGTGTAACAGTATCTTCTAAACCAAAGAGGATTAGGCGAAGCAGGAATAAGTTACCTACATGAAGTAGCTAAGAGAAAACATTAAATGTAGCCAAAGACTATAGGGTCCCGTAGGAAACATTGACTAACACTTTGGTTCCTACCGTGTCACAATAACTCCTCCCTGGCACTTTAATTCATTGTCATGTCAAACAGAGTATTTAAAGTGCCTACTATTATATTCGAACTACAGAATTAAAAATCATCATATTTCCATGACTTCAATAGCTCACCCAAGTGTTTTAATCTAAATCGAAAGTCAAATCTCAACTACAACATTTGGTAAAACCCTTTAAAAAAAAAAAAAAGTTTTATAAATCATGCTGAGATTTTTTGCCAATATCTTGTAGCCCTACGTGGCAGTGTGGAGATGATCTCAAGTGAGCAGGAAAACAAATACGAAAATGCAGAACATTTGTTTAATTGAACAATATAAAACAAATCAGAATGGAGGAAGACCCATTGAAATCACTTAGAATGTATGTGTTGCCACCCTAGGGTCAAAATTTAGAATTTGTATTATTCAAAAACATAAAATACCGCAAAAATGTGGAAAAATACAGTGAAATTATATTTTGGCCAAAATCGCCCAGCCCTACCTAGAGGGTTGTGTAGCTTTGATGCCTACCTATAGTGTAGTTGTGATGCCTACCTATGAAGTTGACGCTGTCAGGCAGGGGTCGGGCAGTGAAAGGTCCAGAGTATTTAGTCAGACTCTTATCAAACAGGTAGACTATGGCGTTGTCCCAGCCTCGCTAGAGAGAAATGAAAACATGTCAATGTGTGTGTGTGAGCGAGTGAGTGAGTGATTTGATGTGGGTGTGTACACTACCGGTCAAATGTTTAAGGGCTTCTACTCATTCAAGGGTTTTTCTTTATTTTTACTATTTTCTACATTGTAGAATAAGTGAAGACATCAGAACTATGAAATAACACATATGGAATCACGTAGTAACCAAAAAGGTGTTAAACAAAAATATATTTTATATTTGATATTCTTCAAAATAGCCACCCTTTGCCTTGACAGCTTTGCACACTCTTGGCATTATTTGAAGAATCTCAATTATAAAATATATTTATATTTTTGGGGTTACTACATGACTCCATATGTGCCATTTAATAGTTTTGATGTCTTTACTATTATTCTACAATGTATAAAATAGCACAAATAAAGAAAAACCTTTGAATGAGGTTTTTGAACGCCTGCCCTAGAAAGGTAAGTTACCCTCTTAAGTCTACCCCCTCCTTTTTCGAACATTCTGTTAAAAATCACGCAACATTTCAGCGTCCTGCTACTCATGCCAGGAATATAGTATATGCATATGATTAGTATGTGTGGATAGAAAACACTCTGAAGTTTCTAAAACTGGTTAAATCACGGCTGTGACTATAACAGAGCGTGTGTTTCATCGAAAAGCGCAAGAAAAACTGGTCACTGAAAGCTCAAAATAATATCCATGCGCCACTTGCATGTATTGTTTAAAGGACACCAAATTAAATAGGGCCTCAGAGGCAATTCCTACAGATTCCACACGATGTCGCCATTGTCGTCATTTTCCTGAGAGTTATTTCTTAGTCAAACAAAGGAAAGACATTCAATTTCTTCCGGTCTCCGACAGGATGTTTTGGAGGAGAGATTTGACCATGATTTGAAGACGTGGAGCTATTGAATACACATCGCCCCGTGATCATTTTGATAGATTATAAACGTTTACTAATACCTAAAGTTGGATTACAAAAGTATTTCTAAGTGTTTTGTGAAAGTTTATCGTCGACTTTTTTAATTTAAAAAAATGACGCAGCGTTTTGAAACAATGTTTTTTTCTGAATTACACAGTTTCCATAGATGGCTATTTTGGGTATATATGGACCGATTTAATCGAAAAAAATACCCAATAGTGATGTTTATGGGGCATATAGGAGTGCCAAGAAAGAAGCTCGTCAAAGGTAATGAATGTTTTATATTTTATTTCTGCTATTTGTGTAGCGCCGGTTACGCTAATTATTTTGTTTACGTCGCCTTCAGGCATTTTGGGGTGTTGCATGCTATCAGATAATAGCATCTCATGCTTTCGCCGAAAAGCATTTTAAAAATCTGACTTGTTGGCTAGATTCACAACGAGTGTAGCTTTAATACCCTGTATTTGTGTTTTAATGAACGTTTGAGTTTTAACGAGTACATTTAGCATTTAGCGTAGCGCATTTGCATTTCCAGGTGCCTACTTGAGACGTCTGCGTCTCAAGTAGGATCAACAGGTTAAGTTTGCTGACGACAACAGTGGTAGGCCTGATCACCGACAACAATGAGACAGCCTATAGGGAGGAGGTCAGAGACCTGGCAGTGTGGTGCCAGGACAACAACCGCCCCTCAATGTGAGCAAGACAATGGAGCTGATCCTGGACTACTGGAAAAGGAGGGCCAAACATGCCCCCATTCACATCAATGGGGATGTAGTGGAGCGAGTCGAGAGTTAAGTTCCTTGGTGTCCATATCACCAACAAACTATCATGGTCCAAACACACCAAGCCAGTCCTGAAGAGGGCATGACAACACCTAGTCCCCCCCCAGGAGACTGAAAAGATGTTGCATGGGTCCCCAGATCCTCAAAAAGTTCTCCAGCTGCACCATCGAGAGCATCCTGACCGGTTGCATCACTGCCTAGTATGGCAACTGCTCATCATCCGACCATAAGGCTCTACAGAGGGTCCAGTACATTACTGGGTCTAAGCTTCCGGCCATCCAGGACCTACAGTACCAGTCAACAGTTGGTTACTACATGATACCATATTTCATAGTTTTGATGTCTTTACTATTATTCTACAATGTAGAAAATAAAAAAAATAAAGAAAAACGCTTTAATGAGTAGGTGTCTAAACATTTTACTGGTCCTGTATATACACTAGGCGGTGTCAGAGGAAGACTCCAGTCACCCAAGTCATAGACTGTTCTCTCTGCTACCGCACGGCAAGCGGTACCGGAGTGCTAAGTCTAGGTCCAAAAGGTTCCTTAAAACCTCTTGATACTAGCCATCCCGGATCCGGGATCGTGAATACAGCCTCAAGCTCATTACCATAACGCAACGTTAACTATTCATGAAAATCGCAAATGAAATGAAATAAATATGCTAGCTCTCAAGCTTAGCCTTTTTTTAACAACACTGTCATCTCAGATTTTCAAAATATGCTTTTCAACCATAGCAAAACAAGCATTTGTGTAACTACATTGATAGCTAGAGTAGCATTTAGCGTAGCATTCAGCGGGCAACATTTTCACAAAAACAAGAGAAGCATTCAAATAAAATAATTTACCTTTGAAGAACTTCGGATGTTTTCAATGAGGAGACTCTCAGTTAGATAGCAAATGTTCAGTTTTTCCAAAAATATTCTTTGTGTAGGAGAAATCGCTCCGTTTTGTTCATCACATTTGGCTTCCAAAAAAACCCGAATTTTCATCCAAAAATGAAATACTGCCCCCAGAGGTTCAAGAGGTTAAAACCTCTTAAGTCTACCCCCTCCTTTTTCGAACATTCTGTTAAAAATCGCGCAACTTTTCAGCGTCCTGCTACTCATGCCAGGAATATAGTATATGCATATGATTAGTATGTGTAGATAGAAAACAGTTTCTAAAACTGGTTAAATCACGGCTGTGACTATAACAGATCGTGTGTTTCATTGAAAAGCGCAAGAAAAACTGCTCTCTGAAAGCTAAAAATTATTTCCATGCGTCACTTTCATGGGTTGTTATAAGGGCACAAAATTAATTATCGACCTGCATGCAATTCCTACAGATTCCACACGATGTCGTCATTTTCAAAGGAGTTTTTTCTTGGTAAATCCAACTAACTGGATTCCGTTTCTTCCGGTCTCCACCAGGATGTTTTGAATGTGCACATTGGCAGCCATTGATTTGAAAACGAGGAGCTATTGAATATACATCGCCCTGTAATCATTTTGATAGATTATAAACGTTTACTAATACCTAAAGTTGGATTACAAAAGTATTTCGAAGTGTTTTGTGAAAGTTTATCGTCGACTTTTTTAATTTAAAAAAATGACGCAGCGTTTAAAAACAATGTTTTTTTCTGAATGACACAGCTTCCATAGAAAGCTATTTTGGGTATATATGGACCGATTTAAACGAAAAATAGACCCAATAGTGATGTTTATGGGGCATATAGGAGTGCCAAGAAAGAAGCTCGTCAAAGGTAATGAATGTTTTATATTTTATTTCTGCGTTTTGTGTAGCGCCGACTAAGCTATATCTTTGTTTACATCGCATTCAGGCATTTTGGGGTGTTGCAGCTTCTACCCCTAAGCTATAAGACTGCAGAACAATTAATCAAATAGCTCCTCGGACTGTTTACATTGACACCCCCCTTGTTTTTACACTGCTGATACTCGCTGTTTATTCTATGCATAGTCACTTTACCGCTACTTTCATGCATGTACCTGTACCGCCACATATTGACTCAGTACCGGTACCCACTGTATATAGCCTCGTTATTGTTATTTTATTATGTTACTTTTTATAAACATTTTTACTTTATTTACAACATTTTATCTTAACTCTTTCTTGAGTAAGCATTTCATGCTAAGGTCTGTTGTATTCGGCACATGTGACAAATACAATTTGATAACATATATATTGAAATAGGCTATAGCAAATAGGAATAGGCAAATTACTCAGAATGCCACTTGTGTGCTGCCCTACAAGAGTCTGTTTTTTACTGAGCTGCGCCAGTCAAGTTTAAATAGGCTAAACCATTGTCTGTCACATCCCAATGTAGTCACCATGATGACTGTCAGTCATAGATGATGCTATTGTCATATTTTCCAACCCTTGTGTGTGTGTGTCAGACCTGGGTTCAAATACGTGCATTTGATTATTTGTTATTAGGAGCCTGTCAACTTGAAAAGTTTTAGGGTCATTAACAATGTTCCCTCTTAGCTGCGGGCTAAGAGCTCCCCTGCCGGCAGAAGAAATATCAGCTCCCGCAGAGAAACATGAGATTGAACTTCAGTTTTCCTCTTTAGTTAACACTATCAACGTTTCACTCTACTATGGGAATTGTGCTCAAATAAACTCAATATTAGCCACTGTCAATGTAATGAACTATGGAAGACTTATACAAAACTGTGCAAGAAATGTACTTGTACGCAGAGCGAATTGGACTATGATTGTATTGTATTGACATGCCTGTACTCTACACAGACCGGTGGGTCATAACCAATCAGAGCTGCAGTAGGCCTATATGCAAATAGACCATTGTCATATATGGATCTGTGCCATTCACTTTGAACTGGACTGTGTTTAAAGCATGAGCGGTCACAAGTAGATGCTCTTGTTTTGAGATCAAAGCAAGAGCTGCATGTAGCCACCTGTGCACATTTGTTCATATTCTTTGCTAGTTAGTGAGTTGTAGTTATTTCTAGCCATTTTGAATTTCAAGTCAGGTAAAGAGATTTTTTTTAAAGTGGCAGTGTTGTATTTTGAGACAGTCTTGAATAAGCTAAATAGCCAATAGGCAGAGCATGCTGCTTCTGATTCTCTGTAATAATGGTATGGGAATAATACTACTTTATTTTGTAGTGGTTTCTTGCATCAAACATTCACCTCCTTATCTAAAGGACAAGTGGATAAACAGGTTAATGTCAAGCCCTACATATATTTTTCAAAAGTCTCATGGAATGTAGGTCTCCATTGAACACCACACATTTGCTGCTACCGTGGGTTGAACGATAGAGCAGCTATTTCCATGTTAAAATTTAATGGATGCCTTTTTCTCCATTGTTTTTAATGGTAGGCCACTCTAGTAGGCCTACCTTATGATCAAGTAGCCGCAGTACATTTCTTGGCCACTGTTAAAACTAACTTAAACCAGGTACAGCCTCAATGCTAAAATTAAACACGTGCCGGAAGTTGCACAGAATTTTCACAACATTCAAGTTTGAGCTCACATACCTGAAATTTGCTGGGTGTTGATTTTTGTTTTTAGAGGAACAATCTTCTCATGGACAAATTTGTTCTTATCACAATAGTCCCTAAAGTGTTTGAGAAATATATCCAAAATGTCAATATATTTGGCGCGTTTGATCCAGAAAAACACCGGTTCCAACTTGAGCAACGTGACTACAAAATATCTCAAAAGTTACCTGTAAACTTCGCCAAAACATTTCAAACTACTTTTGTAATACAACTTTAGGTATTTTTTAAATGTAAATAATCCATTAAAATTGAAGACGGGATGATCTGTGTTCAATACAGGAGGAAAACAAACTGTAGCATGCTTTCTGGTCACGCGCCTCTATCTAACAGTACACTTCAAGTGACCCTCGTTCAAGATGGCCGTAATTCTTCATTACACAAAGGAAAAACCTCAACCAATTTCTAAAGACTGACATCCAGTGGAAGCGGGAACTGCATGAAGGTCCCTTAGAAATCTGGATTCCCAATGAAAACCCATTGAAAAGAGAGTGACCATGCTGAATGGTTTGTCCTCAGGGTTTCAAACAGTACCAGTGAGAAACTTCAGAGTGTTTTCTTTCCAAATCTAATAATATGCATATCTTATCTTCTGGGGATGAGTAGCAGGCAGTTGAATTTGGGCATGCATTTCATCCGGACGTGAAAATACTGCCCCCTGTCACCAAAAAGTTAAAATTAAGATATGTGTAGTTATTTGGATTTTTACTAATTCTCTTTGAAAGACAGGGTCCTGAAAAAGGGCCGTTTCTTTTTTTGCTGAGTTTAGTTTGCATTGCAGTACATAAAATGTGGTGAGTAGTTGACTGAGAAAGAGAAAGTTGAACAGTTTTGAACAAATTCATTCCTTTAATAATGAAGCGAGAGCTAGCTATATTTCATTTTTTTTTTCACTTAACTATCAAATGCAGCTAGCTAGTTTAGCCAACTCAAACAGAGAGGGATGTGTTAGCTAGCTGGCTATCCAGCAATGACACACATCCAAGTCAAGATAAGCTGCTTAACTACTTGCTGACTGTGCACTGTACTTAATGATTGTAGCAAGTTTACTAACGCCTTAGTTCTAGTAGCTATTTTGACTATGACGTTAGCTAATATTGTGACAACGACGTAGGCTGTGTGTAGCAGTTAGCAGTTACGATATGAAGGTTTGGCTTGGAAAGTTGCCTGATCACAGATAGCTGATGTGTTGTGCACTGAAGTATACACGCAAAGGGAAAAGGTGAGCGAGCGGAAGAAATTGTGTAGATGCGAGAAATAATTATTCAACGAGCAAAATGAACATGCTGTTTGTATGTGGCTGCTATGAAAGTGAACAGTGTTTGTGTATGATCAGGGGTCTAATCATTCCACCAATTCTGTTGAAAAAAAAATCTTAAAACGGAAGCAACTGGAACGAAACAGGGATTTTGTCCAATAGAAAGTCTTGTTTGTAACTGTTGGACTAATGATTACACCCTAGATCAGCTAGATGCAGGCGAGAGGATGCAAGGCGGTATTGAATGTGTCACTGTCACCTTGATTACTCAAATTTCTCTTGACCTGTGCACCTGCGTTGTAACCTTTCATTCATAGGCTTAGTTGTAGAAACATCATGACGGGTATAGGGACAATTGAAATATCATGTTGTGGCCTAAACCTATCGATGTTACATTGAAATGGGTGAATAGAATAAAAATGACAGTCATCCAGTAATATAAATAATGCCATGCTCATTAAAAAAAGCAATTGTCTTCCATCATCTTAAACGTCACTGACGGCCACTGCAATACACTAACGCAAAAATAATATCATAACAAAAACCATGAGTCAAATTGACCCCTGAATTGATATATAAACTCAATACATGAAGTCATGACTAAGAATGATTACCTGCTGCATTGAAAGATTACTTGCTGCAGCCAAACTACAGCACTAGACTAAACTTCACTTCTGTCATCCTTCTGTTATTGAGAGATAAACATGGTAAAGATTTCACTGATTATCAAGCTATCTTAAGATGAATGCACTAATTGTAAATCGCTGTAAATATGAGTCTGGTAAATTACAAAAATGTTAATGTAAAATGTAATCGAAATACCCTAAATAGTATTTGAACCCGTCTGGTGTGTGGACGCACGAGCTTGTACCGGTCCATCAGGGAGGCAATGCGCTGGTGGTCTGCGAGGGTCCAGGGAGACTCCAGTCTCCAACAGCAGCTCCTGGCTGAGCGGAGGGATGTGTGTGTGGGTGTGTGTCTCCACACGCTGCTGCAGGGAGTGTAACCCCTCCTCACTGCCAAGGACGAAGGAGTGGAGCTGGGCCGACGTCATGTCCAACACATGCATCACCTAGAATGCACACATATGCATAATTGTATGGATTTGTTTGACAAGACCATTAGTCACATCAATTTACAAGAGGCTCATGTTACTATCCAATTAATAAGATTGAACTGTCCCTTGCATTCAGGCTGAATTTGCTAGTGACGAAACCACTTGCTAAGTTGTTTTCAAGCATTGCAGTGTGTACCTTCATGTTGAGTATGTTCTGTAGGGTAGTGTAGCAACAGGGTGTGTGTGTGTCACGGTCTGTCACTCCTCCTCTTGTCGCAGGGTCCCACAGCAACAGCATCTGTAGCAGAGATTCCACTGGCTCTAACAGGGACCTACACACAGACACACGAAAAAGTACAATTTTCCTCACATAGAAAAAGGTAACACATTGAGCAAAAACAAAACAACATTTTAAATAGACGGGATCACAAGTTCCGAAAACTGCTGCTAATATAATGCAATAATATACTGTACATTCCATTTAGCAGATGCTTTTATAGTCATGCGCATACAGTAACAGTCAAAGGTTGACACACCTACTCATTCAAGGGTTTTTCTTCATTTTGACTATTTTCGACATTGTAGAATAAAAGTGAAGACATCAAAACTATGAAATAACACAAAGGGAATCAT
This sequence comes from Oncorhynchus clarkii lewisi, assembly GCF_045791955.1. Classification (NCBI taxonomy): domain Eukaryota; kingdom Metazoa; phylum Chordata; class Actinopteri; order Salmoniformes; family Salmonidae; genus Oncorhynchus; species Oncorhynchus clarkii. Next base: position 30,316,474 of record NC_092162.1, read on the forward strand.
GTAGTAACCAAAAATACATTTGAGATTATTAAAAGTAGCCACCCTTTGCCTTGACAGCTTTGCACACTCTCGTCATTGTCATGACAGTCCCGTGAGGATCCAAATAGGTCAGATCAGGGGACTTGTGGGGATTAACAACTCATGTCCTGTTGTAAATCAAGTTGAGAAGATTCAGGTCTCCCTCTCCAAATTCACCAACGGAAAGTTACTTTGTTTCAAGAGACTTTTCCTGCCGAAACTCTAACATGTTCAAAAGCTAATACTGCTCTGTCATAATCCACTCACAGATACACACACCTCTCCATCAGGCTTGGGGCTTGCTATCAACATGAGATGCAACCCTCCCCAACAAAAAAATAGATGTTTTCTGAAAGGGTCGTAGGGGAGATAAAGAACCCCCCCAAAAAAATAGAGTTGTGGTTGATATGTACTATTCCATTTCTAAAATATTCAGAAAGATTGTGCTTTCGTGATCTGTAATAAGTTTTACAGAGAGTTTAAAACGGCAAAGCTGACAAATTGCTTTGAGCAGCGCTCTCCCTAGACAGACTGGGGAGAGCAGAGTGGCGACCACCCTACTAAAGCCAAGGTTAGCGGAGTAAATGTTTGAGTAAAACGCCATTCTCCTTGAGTCTTTCGATGCTTGCCACAGTCTTCCCTGTTACCAATTCAGTCATGGTGATCTGCTGCTGCAACTGTTCTGACATTCTCATATGCTTTACTGATTCGAAGTGATTGTCGAATTTCTCTAGTTTCCAAAAACATTTGGAAATTGTTTTGCATGGTCGTTAGCTGTTATTTTTGTTGGCAAATGAGATTTCTGTTCATTGTACTGCCTGTCAGTCATCAACAAATCACCCATCATCTTAGCAAGTGAATACGCTGACAGGCCAGGGAGAAAACTTTGTTGACGAGTTTTTGGATTGGGCCACTTTCCACGGTAACAGTGCAGTAATTGGTCAAAATTACAAACTTGCTTTGATTGGACCCATTTATGTGCTAAAAGGGGATTGGTCAAAATTGCAAGCTCTCGCATAATATGTGCAGATGTGTTGATTTTGCATTGAATTATGCGAGCGCAGAATACTGGAGGGACTGAGAAGAGAATTGTTTTACATAAACTTTGCAGTGACAAGTCACGCCCGAGTGAGGTCAGAGAGCGTGTCAGCCTGACGAAAACGCAATTTCGAACAAAATGATGGGGTTAAGAATTAACATTCCAGAACACAAAAGTGTGAAGCTGCAGCTACACGTTTAAAGTTGTTTGAACTTTGAATCTCAACACGAGGTAGAGACTATAAACTCACCTCCTGGACAATCACTGGTACGGCTGATTACTTAATGCAGCTAAAGTATATTCGAAAGCGAATTCAAGTAGGACCATCCTACTATTCTGCTCAAACCATCGTATTACACTACTCTCATCACCCCACTGGGAACCATCGACCTGTCTGGCTAGCCTATCTTCAAAGAAGCATCTTCAGGAGCAAATGGAAGGAAAATAAACTAAGTAGTTCTGTTCAGGACTACGAGACAAGTCACCAGATACCGGACAACTACAAAGAAGGACAACAGTATTAGACTTTGTTGGAACCATTTTGGACAATCAGAGCCTTACATGCGTACCGCAAAAATGCCCAACTCCCTTCACAAGGCGGCTCTGTCCACCGAGAGAGATCCAAAACATTTCACATACAGTGAGGCAAAAAAGTATTTAGTCAGCCACCAATTGTGCAAGTTCTCCCACTTAAAAAGATGAGAGGCCTGTCATTTTCATCATAGGTACACTTCAACTATGACAGACAAAATGAGAGAAAAAAATCTAGAAAATCACATTGTAGGATTTTTAATGAATTTATTTGCAAATTATGTTGGAAAATAAGTATTTGGTCACCTACAAACAAGCAAGATATCTGGCTCTCACAGACCTGTAACTTCTTCTTTAAGAGGCTCCTCTGTCCTCCACTCGTATTAATGGCACCTGTTTGAACTTGTTATCAGTATAAAAGACACCTGTCCACAACCTCAAACAGTCACACTCCAAACTCCACTATGGCCAAGACCAAAGAGCTGTCAAAGGACACCAGAAACAAAATCGTTTCAATAAGCGCTAAGATGAAACGACCGCCACAGGAAAGGAAGACCCAAGAGTTACCTCTACTGCAGAGGATAAGTTAATAAGAGATAACAGCACCTCTGATTGCAGCCCAAATACATGCTTCAGAGTTCAAGTAACAGACATCAACATTAACTGTTCAGAGACTGCATGAATCAGGCCTTCATGGTCGAATTGCTGCTTATGAAACCAATACTAAATGACACCAATAAGAATAAGAGACTAGCTTGAGCCAAGAAACACGAGCAATGGACATTAAACCAGTAGAAATCTGTCCTTTGGTCTGATGAGTCCAAATTTGAGATTTTTGGTTCCAACCGCTGTGTCTTTGTGAGACGTAGGTGAACGGATGATGTCCCATGTGTGGTTTCCACCGTGAAGCATGGAGAAGGTGGTGAAATGGTGCTTTGCTGGTGACACTGTCAGTGATTTATTTAGAATTCAAGGCACACTTAATCAGCATGTCTACCACAGCATTCTGCAGCGATACGCCATCCAATCTAGTGGGACTATAATTTGTTTTTCAACAGGACAACGACCCAAAACACACCGCCACACTATGTAAGGGCTATTTGAGCAAGGAGGAGAGTGATGGAGTGCTGGATCAGATGACCTGGCCTCCACAATCACCTGACCTCAACCCAATTGAGATGGTTTGGGATGAGTTGGACTGCAGAGTGAAGGAAAAGCAGCCAACAAGTGCTCAGCATACGTGGGAACTCCAAGACTGTTGGAAAACTATTCCAGGTGAAGCTGATTGAGAATCCCAAGAGTGTGCAAAGCTGTCATCAAGGCAAAGGGTGGCTACTTTGAAGAATCTCAAATATAAAATATATTTTGATTTGTTTAACCCTTTTTTGGGTTACTATATGATTTCATGTGTTATTTCAGTTTTGATGTCTTATTATTCTACAATGTAGAAAATACTACAAATAAAGAAAAACCCTGGAATGAGTAGGTGTGTCCACACTTTTGACTGGTACTGTACATCTTATGCATGGTGGCCCAAAGAATCAAACCCGCAATCCTGGCGTTGCAAGCACCATGCTTTACCAACTGAGCCATACAGGACCACTATGAGTGATGTGTGTGTGCATGTGTACCTGCTCAGATTGTTGGGGTAGGGTAGGTGTGTAGAGAATCTCACTTCTCCATTCATATCCTCTACAGCCATGATGTCCTTGGGACCTTTGTTGCGCACTTTATTGGTCCTACACACACACACACACACTTTTACTGGTTCTACAAGAACATACCATTATTTGCCTTCTATTTTAGTGACAGACACACACTCACCACTGAACCGGCTGCATGTTGTGAAGGAACGGGCGGAAGCCACAGGTACACTCAAAGATCATGGTCCCAAAACTCCAGTAGTCCACTGACACAGTATAGGGTTTATTCTCAAACAGCTCTGGAGCCTAACATGCGCACACACGTAACACACAATTCCCATTGGAAATAGATTCAAAAGCATATATTGTCAGTGTATAAAAAACGTTTTGGTCTCACCAGGTACTGCAGAGTTCCGACGAAGGATGTACAGAGACTGCCCTGGTCCAAGTCTTTAGCGTAACCCAGATCTATGATCTTATGGACAAACTAGACGAGAGATAAATAGAAAGAGGGAAAGATAGGGAGGAGAGATGGACAGCACCAATACTTATTTGAGTTTCCAAATACCTGTTTGTGTGTGTGTGCACTCACCTTCCCACTGGTCTCCTGCAATACGATGTTCTCAGGCTTCAGGTCCCTGTGGATGATCTTATTCTCATGGAGGTACTGGATACCAGACCCTGTGTGTACAATAATGATACATTACCTAAAATGAAAAGAAACTCCCAAATGGTGCTTGCAAAGTATCAATGTACCAGCCTCAACTGGAACCAAACAGAAGTGAATGGGCCAAAACAGGGGGACCAATATCTAAATAAGCAACACTTGTTTGTTAAAAAATGTTTTGTTGCAAAGCATTTTGCTTTAGTGTACACTAATGAATACACCCCTGGAAAGCAACCTCTAGAATGAATGAGTGTATTTCACTATAAAGGGCTAGCTTACCAACATGGCTGAGTAGAGAAAGGACTTGACTCTCCTTCAGTCCACAGCAGTTCTCTGGCTTGTTCAGCAGCTACAGGGATCAGGAAAAACAGTCACATACAATTCATTGCCTTTAGAAAGTTTTCCCACTACTTGATTTTTTCCACATGCAACAAAATGGGATTCACGTGGATTTAAATGTAATTTTTTGTCAACGATCTACACAAAATACTCTGTCAAAGTGGAATAAAAATGTTAAAAATAAAAATTTAAATGGAAAAAAAAATAAGTATTAAACGCAGAGTCAATACATGCTAGAATCACGTTTAGCAGCTGTCTTTCTGGGTATCTCTCTAAGAGCTTTGCACACCTGGAATGTACAATATTGGTCAAGTTGGTTGCTGTTCATTGCTAGAAAGCTATTTTCAAGTCTTGCAATAGATTTTCAAGCCGATTTAAGTGAAAACTGTAACTAGGCCACTCAGGAGCATCGCAACTCCAGTGTATATTTGGCCTTGTGTTTTAGTTAATTGTCCTGATGAAATGTGAATGTGTCCCAGTGTCTGAACCAAGTTTTCCTCTAGGATGATGTCGGTGCTTAGCTCTATTCCATTTATTTTCATCCCCCCCAAAAACTCCTTAGTCATTGCCGATGACAAATCTACCCAACATGATACAGCCACCACCATGCTTGAAAATATGAAGAGTGGTACTCAGTGATGTGTTGGATTTGCCCCAAACATAAGGCTTTGTATTCAGGACAAAAATACAATTTCTTTGCCACATTCTTTTGCAGTATTACTTTAGAGCCTTACTTAAAACAGAATGCATGTTTTGGAATATTTTTATTCTGTATAGGCGTCCTTCTTTTCACTCTGTCATTTAGGAGAAAACTCTACAATACTAACCTATCACAGCCATTGAACTCTAACCGATTTAAAATCACTATTGACCTCATGGTGAAATCTCTAAGCAGTTTCCTTCCTCTCCGGCAACTGAGTTAGGAATGGCGCCTGTATCTTTGTAGTGACTGGGTGTAATGATACACCATCCTAAGTGTAATTAATAACTGCGTTATGCTCAAATGGATATTTCATGTCTGCTTTTAAATTTCTTTACACATCTACCAATAGGCGCCCTTCTTTGAGGAGGCATTGGAAAACCTCCCTCATCTTTGTAGTTGAATCTGTGCTTGGAATTCACTGCTCGACTGAGGGACACTAGAGTTTATTGTATGTGTGAGGTACAAAGATGGGGTAGTTGTTAAACATGTTTACTGCACACAGAGCGAGTCCACGCAATGTATTATCTGATTTGTTAAGCAGAATTTTACTCCTGAATTTATTTAGGCTTGGCATAACAAATAGTGAATACTTATTGACTCGAGACATTTCAGCTTTTCATTTTTTATTAATTTGTAAACATTTCTAAAAACATAAAATGTGGAAAAGGGGTACATTTTTTTTTAAAAACATTTAATAATTTGACCCCTTTTTCTCCCCAATTTTGTTTAGTAGCTACTATCTTGTCTCATCGCTACAACTCCCGTACGGCCTCCGATACACAACCCAACCAAGCCACACTGCTTCTTAACACAGCGCACATCCAACCCGGAAGCCAGCCGCACCAATGTGTCGGAGGAAACACTGTGCACCTGGCAACCTTGGTTAGCGTGCACTGCGCCCGGCCCGCAACACAGGAGTCGCTGGTGCGCGATGAGTCAAGGATATCCCTACCGGCCAAGCCCTCCCTAACCCGGACGACGCTGGTCCAATTGTGCGTCGCCCCACGGACCTCCCAGTCGCGGCCGGTTGCGACAGAGCCTGGGCGCGAACCCAGAGTCTCTGGTGGCACAGCTGGCGCTGCAGTTTTATAGCGCTCAATGACCCTTAACCAATGTGCCACCCGGGAGGCCGGGGTATGAATACATTCTGAAGGTACTGTACACATGGCATCACTGCAGTTGTGTGTATGTGTGCACGTGCGTGTACCTTGCGTAGGTCTCCTCTAGAGCAATACTCCATGGCCAGTAGTGGCAGGTCATTGAGCGCTATAAAACTCATCTCCACTGGAACCTCCCTGGCTCTCACCACATTATCATGGCTCAACCTGAAGAGGCAAGGAGACAAGATAGGAGTCAGGAGTCGAGGAGACAAGACAAGGAAGTAGGACACAGGAGAAAAGGACAGAGAAGGTGACAGTCAAGAGCAGCAAAAGATGATCTATAGTTACTGTACACTCTATCCATGGGATCCCTGTGTTTATGCTTCTATGGAGTAAATCTGTTTGAATTCAATCACCTTTTGACAGCATCCCTTTAGATTTAAACAAAACTTTCCATACATGTTTGCCAATGGAAGTTGTCAGAAAGTGACATATTGGACATAAATGACAAAACATTCAGGAGACAAAAGGTGCTCAAAGTTGACCCATTTTGCATATCCCACCATACCATGAGACATCTAATGGTCTTCATCACTGGAAAATATAAAGGGTTCAGTTTGATTTCATTTTAAAGCTTACCGAGTTGTCAAACTATGACAATTTCTTGGAAATAAAATGTATTCATAAAAAAAATGGATTGTTTTTTACTTTTAAGGTCAATTATACAGGGTGGGTGTTATTTCAATCAGAAATAGAATTCATAGAATGGATATTAGCCTTCAGACAAGGTCTGTTACAGTGACCAGCTGTCACGAGTCATGAAGGCAGTCAAATTCCAAATAAATAAATACAAAAATTGGCGGATTAATCGATACCGGCTTTTTTGGTCCTTCAATAATCAGTATCGGCGTTGAAAAATCATAATCGATCGACCTCTAAATTAGAATAATAGTGAAGACATCAAAAATATGAAATAACACATATGGAATCATGTAGTAACCAAAACAGTGTAAAACAAATCTAAATATATTTTATATTTGATATTCTTCAAATAGCCACACTTTGCCTTGATGACCGCTTTGCACACTCTTTTCTTTCATTTTGACTTTGGCACAAATGGAAATGTGGCACTGACTGACTCCCCCATGGCTTGACGTTTTTAAGCATAGTCTCAATGAAGAGTTCGGCATTCGACTAGCCATGTACTACATGCAGTTACAAACCTGCTAGAGTTAGCGGCAAGCGGATGAGCAATATCCACCGTCATACTACGGATGCAGCCTGAATGTCAAGCTGGTTAGATTTAGAAAACCCTGAGTAGATCTAGCTTTCTTTGTAGGATACCTCTCTGGAGCGCCAGGTAAGGTGGGTTTGCACTTTGAGGTTTTATTGGTCCCATTTTTTTCATATCACCTTTATTTAACCAGGTAGGCCAATTGAGAACAAGTTCTCATTTACAACTGCGACTTGGCCAAGATAAAGCAAAGCAGTGCGACAAAAACGAACCAGATTTACACATAGGATGAATGAACGTACAGTCAATAACAAAATAGAAAAATCTGTATACAGTGCGTGCAAATGACGTAAGGAGGTAAGGCAATAAATAGGCCAATAGCAGCGAAGTAATTACAATTCAGCAATTTACACTGGAGTGATATATGTGCAGCAGGCAAGTACAACTAAAGTATTTGAAATTATTTTAAATAGTATTTGAGCCCAGTTCTGACAGTGTTTGTGTGGTTATTACTAGATGTGTAGATGTGACACTCACTTCTTCATAATCTGTATCTCTCTACTCCAGCGTTCTCTGTTCTTTGAGTTCAGCTCCAGACGACACAATTTCACTGCTATCTTCTCTGATGTCTCCTTCACACACACACACACACACACTCCTGCTGAGCATCTCAGAAGATAATGTTGTTTGAGACTTTCATCTCCATATGGCTTTATGTGTATGTGTAGTCATATGATCCGGACTCACCAGGTGCTGGTACAAGTAAACGTGTCCAAACCCTCCGGTCCCCAACTGCTCCTTCAGCTCCCACAGCCCACACACTTGGCTCTGTTTGACCGGGACTTTCTCCATCCCTCTCAGCTGTGGAGGGCTCGAGAGTGTAATATGTCAGTTACCCTGGACAGAATGACTTTCACGTGACATTTGCTGTGAAGCCTCCGGAGTAGTCTCCAACTGGAGTGTGCAGGACTTTTTTTCAGCCCTGCACTAACACAACAGATTCAGCTATGACGCTTCCGACCATGTCTAGTTGATCAGTTCAATCAGAATGTTTTATCGGTTTTATCAGATGTGATAGTGTCAGGCTAGTAAAGGCCTTCTCTAGCGCTCCAACAACTCTGCAACTTTTTATTTACCAAGGCAGGAAGGCTGACAGAACAATACAATTGTTAGATATGCCTATATGCCCACAACCATGCCGTGTCCTAGTTCCACAGTGGACCGGAGTGGCTAGCTTGCCAGGTGAAGTTCGTAAAGCAAGACGTAAACAAAGTAGCTAGAGCTGTCCTGTCAAAACTCTTTCACTAACGCGTTAGCTAACGTTACTAGCTAGCCAAATGGCACTAGCGCTGAATACAACAATAAAACCATCTAGAACAAATAACGGAAAGATATAAAACACCGTTGATAGTAATTCATTTCTAGATTAATTAGCTACCGGTATATTTGTTCCACGCTAAAATGAAACAAAGTGGTAATATTAGCTATATCCTAAGAGTCAAAAGCGGCTGCTGTTGCTTCTTCTTCGATGAGTTTTAACGGCGGTTAGCATCCAATAAATGTTGCATTACCGCCACCTACTAGACTGGAGTATAACTCCCTTATACTTTGCTTGAAAAAATATAAATAAACAAATACCCTATCATCTACAGTGGTTCCCAAACGTTTTATAGTCCTGTACCCCTGCAAACATTCAACCCCCACCTGCAGGCACACTCTAGCACAAGGGTCAGACTCAGCGCATTCTCAAACACACACACACACACACACACACACACACACACACACAATACAATACATTTATTGAACATAAGAATGAGTGGGAGTTTGTCACAACCAGGCTGGAAGTGACAAAGAGCTCTTATAGGATCAGGGCACAAAAAATAATATAATAATCAACAATAAATGTTGCTCTTTATTTAGCCATCTTACATATAAAACTTGATTTGTTCATCAAAAATTGGGAATAACTCACCACAGGTTAATGAGAAGGGTGTGCATGAAAGGATGCACATAACTCTGGAATGTTGGGTAGTATTGGAGAGAATCTCAGTCTTAAATCATTTTCCACACAGTCTGTGCCTGTATTAAGTTTTCATGCTAGTGAGGGCTGAGAATCCTCTCACGTAGGTACGTGGTTGCAGAGGGCATCAGTGTCTTAACAGCGCGATTTGCCAAGGCAGGATACTCTGAGCACAGCCCAATCCAGAAATCTGGCAGTGGTTTCTGATTCAATTCCATTTTCACAGAACCGCTTGTTGCAATTTCGATGAGGCTCTCTTGTTGAGATATCAGTAAGTGGACTGGAGGCAGGGCATGAAAGGGATAATGAATCCAGTTGTTTGTGTCATCCATTTCAGGAAAGTACCTGCGTAATTGCACACCCAACTCACTCAGGTGCTTCACTATATCACATTTGACATTATCCGTAAGCTTGAGTTCATTTGCACACAAGAAAATCATACAGTGATGGAAATAAATGTCCTTGTTAATGCAGACAGACAAGAGCTCCAACTTCTTAATCATAGCCTAAATTCTGTGGAGAGTCCTTGTAATCCTAGATTCAGATCATTCAGGTGAGAAAGAACATCACCCAGATAGGCCAGTCGTGTGAGAAACTCATCATCATGCAAGCGGTCAGACAAGTAGCAGTACTACCACTAGAGCTGGTATGTGTCTCTATGGACACGGGCCTTACTTTTGTTAACCATAAATCAATTTTTGAGCAAACAGAATGAGCAGTAGCTATGTTTGGCTACATACGGACCGTTAGTGGAATTCCCACGAGAGAGTAACGATTAATGTGATTGGATGTTAATTATTTGACTAGGCTACCTGTATTTGATATCACATTGTTATTTCGCTGAACAATAGATGGTTTAATTGTATTTTTGGCAGTGAAACAAGGCTACTCAGGCGAGAAAAACCCTTACCCGAATGTATAGCACCGTTGGAAAATCTAAATGGATTGTTTGAAAATGTGAAGAAAAATAAAAAATTGTTTTAAAGCGTTTTAAATCAGGTTTTTATTTGGAGTACCCCTGAAGGCATTGCACATACCCCAGTTTGGGAATACCTGATCTAACACATAACTGACAAAAAAATAAATAATAATAAAATAATACGACCCTACTCCACTATTTAAATCTCTTTAGTCATACCTCATGCCAACAACCGGAAAGGATTGGACAACAACTTGTAACTCTTCTGATGTCAAGTCTAGCACAACCAAATACAGTGCCTTGCGAAAGTATTCGGCCCCTTTGAACTTTGCGACCTTTTGCCACATTTCAGGCTTCAAACATAAAGATATAAAACTGTATTTTTTTGTGAAGAATCAACAACAAGTGGGACACAATCATGAAGTGGAACAACATTTATTGGATATTTCAAACTTTTTTAACAAATCAAAAACTGAAAAATTGGGCGTGCAAAATTATTCAGCCCCTTCACTTTCAGTGTAGCAAACTCTCTCCAGAAGTTCAGTGAGGATCTCTGAATGATCCAATGTTGACCTAAATGACTAATGATGATAAATACAATCCACCTGTGTGTAATCAAGTCTCCGTATAAATGCACCTGCACTGTGATAGTCTCAGAGGTCCGTCAAAAGCGCAGAGAGCATCATGAAGAACAAGGAACACACCAGGCAGGTCCGAGATACTGTTGTGAAGAAGTTTAAAGCCGGATTTGGATACAAAAATATTTCCCAAGCTTTAAACATCCCAAGGAGCACTGTGCAAGCGATAATATTGAAATGGAAGGAGTATCAGACCACTGCAAATCTACCAAGACCTGGCCGTCCCTCTAAACTTTCAGCTCATACAAGGAGAAGACTGATCAGAGATGCAGCCAAGAGGCCCATGATCACTCTGGATGAACTACAGAGATCTACAGCTGAGGTGGGAGACTCTGTCCATAGGACAACAATCAGTCGTATATTGCACAAATCTGGCCTTTATGGAAGAGTGGCAAGAAGAAAGCCATTTCTTAAAGATATCCATAAAAAGTGTTGTTTAAAGTTTGCCACAAGCCACCTGGGAGACACACCAATTATGTGGAAGAAGGTGCTCTGGTCAGATGAAACCAAAATTGAACTTTTTGGCAACAATGCAAAACGTTATGTTTGGCGTAAAAGCAACACAGCTCATCACCCTGAACACAACATCCCCACTGTCAAACATGGTGGTGGCAGCATCATGGTTTGGGCCTGCTTTTCTTCAGCAGGGACAGGGAAGATGGTTAAAATTGATGGGAAGATGGATGGAGCAAAATACAGGACCATTCTGGAAGAAACCCTGATGGAGTCTGCAAAAGACCTGAGACTGTGACGGAGATTTGTCTTCCAACGAGACAATGATCCAAAACATAAAGCAAAATCTACAATGGAACGGTTCAAAAATAAACATATCCAGGTGTTAGAATGGCAAAGTCAAAGTCCAGACCTGAATCCAATCGAGAATCTGTGGAAAGAACTGAAAACTGCTGTTCACAAATGCTCTCCATCCAACCTCACTGAGCTCAAGCTGTTTTGCAAGGAGGAATGGGAAAACATTTCAGTCTCTCGATGTGCAAAACTGATAGAGACATACCCCAAGCGACTTACAGCTGTAATCGCAGCAAAAGGTGGTGCTACAAAGTATTAACTTAAGGGGGCTGAATATTTTTTTTTTGAGCTGCCACCTCAATTTTCTGTGATTTACGTTCCATCCCTGCAGTGCAGATGATAACCATTGCTATAAATATCACAAGGCTGCAGGGCCAGACGGATTACCAAGACGTGTACAGCGAGCATGCACTGACCAACTGGCCAGTGTCTTCACTGACATTTTCAACCTCTCCCTGGCTGAGTCTGTAATACCAGCATGTTTTAAGCAGACCACCATAGTGCCTGTGCCAAAGAACACTAAGGTAACCTGCCTAAATGACTACCAACCCGTAGCACTCACGTCTTTAGCCATGAAGTGCTTTGAAAGGCTGGTCATGGCTCACAGCAACCCTATTATCCCAGAAACCCTAGACCCACTCCAATTTGCATACCACCCTAACAGATCCACAGATGATGCAATCTCTATTGCACTCCACACTGCCCTTTCCCACCTGGACAAAAGGAACACCTATGTGAGTATGCTATTCATTGACTACAGCTCAGCGTTCAACACCATAGTGCCCTCAAAGCTCATCAATAAGCTAAGGATCCTGGGACTATACACCTCCCTCTGCAACTGGATCCTGGACTTCCTGATGGGCCACTCCCAGGTGGTACGGGTAGGTAACAACACATCCGCCACGCTGATCGTCAACACAGGGCCCCCTCAGGGGTGCGTGCTCAGTCCCCTCCTGTAATCCCTGTTCACTCATGACTGCACGGCCAGGCACAACTCCAACACCATCATTAAGTTTGCCGATGACACAACAGTGGTAGGCTTGATCACAGACAACTACGAGACAGCCTATAGGGAGGAGGTCAGAGACCTGTCCGTGTGGTTCCAGGACAACAACCTCTCCCTCAACGTGATCAATACAAAGGAGATGATTGTATCACTTTGTCTTGCAAAGACTCAACATCAAATCTCAAAAGAACAGACAATGACTTCTGTTTCACCATTCAAGAAACCCTGTCTGTGTTGCACCAAACGACAAGCATCACAAACATCGGGAATCTTCCTCTTCAGTTGGTCACCTTTTACTACTACCCCAGTAATCACTCCTTTCCTTGAGAACAAAACAATTCACGTTTCTTGCCCACATTCGTTTTACGCTGAACGCCTTCTCCCTGTGACCAGCAGAAACAAACAATTATCACAAGACTACTTCTGGTTACCCTCACCAATTCCACAGCACCCAACTCTGTTTTCACCCACCCTGAAACCACAAATGGAACAGCCAAAAGGCAAGGATCTTCCAAAAACTTCACTCCTACTGTCACAGACTCATCTTTATCCTGACCCTCGGTGTAAGCCTCAGGCTCCGAGAACTTCACTAGACCTACCACCTCTGAGACTTCGCCCTCATTCACTTCCGTTTCTCCTCCTGTCTCCAGCTCACTCTGAGTACACTTTCTACCATTCGTCTTTAACAAACCATCTCCCTTTTTTCCACCATTTTTAACCAAAACCAGCTCACCCTCTTCCTCTCTCTCTCTTTAGACCTCCTCTGCCTCTCTTTTTCCCTTCATTCCTCCTCCGTATTCCAAGTATACGTCTCCTTTTGATAATACTGCACTTCTCCTGACATACATCTTGTTCTTGCCTTCTCAAGGGACTGCACTTAAACGGCTGTCACAATCTCCGTACAATCAGCACAAACTCCTCGGGATGTAACGCTCAACAGTGGATCCCACTTATAAAGCAGCTGCTTCGTCTTGATGTTCACCTTTATCAAAAGATTCCCTCAAGGGGCCTCCCGAGTGGTGCAGCGGTCTAAGGAACCACATCGCAGTGGTGAGGCGTTACTACAGCCCCGGGTTCGATCCCAGGCTGGCCGTGAGGGTCTCCAGGTCACAATTGGCCTAGCGTCTTCCGGGTTAGGTTTGGTCAGCCGGGATTCTCTTGACCCATCACGCTCTAGCGACTCCTTCAAACTGACTTCTGTCTCCAGCTGGACAGTGCTTCCTCTGACACATTGGTGCGGCTGGCTTCTGGGTTAAGCGAGCAGTGTGTCAAGAAGCAGTGCGGTTTGGCTGGGTCGTGTTTCGGAGGTCGCATGACTCTCGCCCTTCGCCTGTCCCGAGTCCGTAGGGGAGTTGCAGCGATGGGACAAGACTAACTACCAATTGGGGAGAAAAGGGGTAAAAGTAAACATTTTAAAAATAGTGCAAAAGAAAATGTTTTGTTGATCATAGTTATTCAGCAGTTAAAACAGGTTAATATGCCCCACCAACATTAGGCAACTGTACAGAAAGCCAGAGGGGCATAGCGGGCACAGGGGCACGAGCCCTCTCAGATTTGTCCTGTTAAACTTAAAAATATATATATTTTCTCTGTAATAGTACCAGCCACCTAGCAAATTGGCAGATTGGGAACTACTTATAACTAGCTTCCAAGAAGCCACTTCAGGCTATCAATCAAGTTAGAGGAGCTAGTTTGTCGAACTACAGTTAACAGCAAAAATAAAGGAAACAAAGTGTCTTAATAGGGCAATGGGCCACCACAAGCCAGAACAGTTTCAATGCACCTTGGCATAGATTCTACAAGGGTTTGAAACTCTATTCAAATCAAATCAATTCAAAATCAAATGTATTTGTCACATACACATGGTTAGCAGATGTTAATGCGAGTGTAGCGAAATGCTTGTGCTTCTAGTTCCGACAATGCAGTAATAACCAACGAGTAATCTAACCTAACAATTCCAAAACTACTACCTTATACACACAAGTGTAAAGGGATAAAGAATATGTACATAAAGATATAAATGAGTGATGGTACAGAACGGCATAGGCAAGATGCAGTAGATGGTATCGAGTACAGTACATACATATGAGATGAGTAATGTAGGGTATGTAAACAAAGTGGCATAGTTTAAAGTGGCTAGTGATACATGTATTGCATAAAGATGCAGTAGATGATATAGAGTACAGTATATACATATACATATGAGATGAATAATGTAGGGTATGTAAACATTATATTAAGTAGCATTGTTTAAAGTGGCTAGTGATATATTTTACATCAATTCCCATTATTAAAGTGGCTGGAGTTGAGTGTTGGCAGCAGCCACTCAATGTTAGTGGTGGCCGTTTAACAGTCTGATGGCCTTGAGATAGAAGCTGTTTTTCAGTCTCTCGGTCCCTGCTTTGATGCACCTGTACTGACCTCACCTTCTGGATGATAGCGGGGGATATTCGAGGGATGTGACACTATTCTTCAATGAGAAATTCCATAATTTGCTGTTTTGTTGATGGCGCCGCTTCAGAATCTCCCATAAGTGTTCAATAGGGTTGAGATCTGGTGACTGAGACCACCATGGCATACGGTTTACATAATTTTCATGCTCATCAAACCATTCAGTGACCACTCGTGCCCTGTGGATAGAGGTATTGTCATCCTAAGTATTATGGAATGTTCATTGCTTAACTCAGGAACCATGTGTGGAAGCACCTGCTTTCATTATACTTTACATCCCAAATTTACTAAAGTGTTTCCATTATTTTGTCAGTTATCTGTATCTTCGCTGGCATTTCTGTTGACAAGGTTGGTAGACTTTAGAAAAGCAAGCAATAACCAGTGCTTAACTGGAGCCTGATCCTGCCGGAACAGGATCCGGCACCTCTACGTTTTGGACTGTTTAGTTCAGGGACCTATTTGGCCGAATCTGGTACCTCTCATGGCATGAAAAATAATTGAATAACATAAAAATGTTGAATAAAAGCAATCAAAGTTCATTTGGTTTGCCTCTTCATTAATTGTTAATTGTCTCCCTCTCTCTGCTCTGATAGACATGAGCCTGCAACTCATCTCTCCAGCGTTGCACTTCATCAAATCAAATCAAATGTGTTTATATAGACCTTCGTACATCAGCTGATATCTCAAAGTGCTGTAGAGAAACCCAGCCTAAAACCCCAAACAGCAAGCAATGCTGAAGCACGGTGGCTAGGAAAAACTCTAGAAAGGCCAAAACCTAGGAAGAAACCTAGAGAGGAACCAGGCTTTGAGGGGTGGCCAGTCCTCTTCTGGCTGTGCCGGGTGGAGATTATAACAGAACATGGCCAAGATGTTCAAATGTTCATAAATTACCAGCACAGTCAAATAATAATAATCACAGGCAGAACAGTTGAAACTGGCGCAGCAGCACGGCCATGTGGACTGGGGACAGCAAGGAGTCATCATGTCAGGTAGTCCTGAGGCATGGTCCTAGGGCTCAGGTCCTCCGAGAGAGAGAAAGAAAGAGAGAATTAGAGAGAGCACACTTAAATTCACACAGGACACCGGATAGGACAGGAGAAGTACTCCAGATATAACAAACTGACCCTAGCCCCCCGACACATAAACTACTGCAGCATAAATACTGGAGGCTGAGACAGGAGGGGTCAGGAGACATCATTTTCATCATTTACTTCTTAGTAGATACATTGAAGTACATTTGCCAAAGTTAAAGAACTGCTGCTGTCAGTTCAGAAACAGCCTACTACACCATGAACATGCCCATTATTTAGCCACAGAGGATCAATAGCTTCTTTTTTTAAATTGCCTAGCTGTGGGTTGTGTGTATCCTAATAACAAGGCATAGCCTACACTTGGAACAAGCATGGCAAATATGTCAGTGAACAGCATGTATTAATTAAAAAAGCTTCTGGCAAAGTCTCCAGTCAAGTAAAATGATGTAGAATTGCATGAAATGTGGCTACAAAAATGTTCCCCATGTGTAAGGGCCTCCACTATACTGCTCCATGCCAGTACACAAATGTGATAATATGCATGCAATGCTTTATTATAAATAAAAGTTTCTTTTCTCATGTGTTCTGGTCTTCCCTAGGCTATCCCCCTTTCACGCTCACTTCTTGTTAAGCCACCTCCCGATTTACTAACTAAGCACAAAAAAATATAAAGCTCAAGCTGTATGCTTAGATATTCCTGAAAAATAGACATATTTTGGACATAGCTGATTCAGGTGTTTAAAAAAAATGCTACATTCTCAAACTTTCGGACCCGGGGGGGGTTACACTAGCCCCCCTCCGGACCACTCCCAATTTTGGGTTGCATGACACCCCTGCAGAAAGACCTTCAATAACTGAAATAAGTAAATATTTTAAATTATGAGAATAATCAGAATAACTGATACCTGACATGGTGGTGTAGCAGGAAGATTGGATCACCATGAACCAAGAGGTTGTGAGTTCCCAGGTGAGGACATGTTGAATAACAATTACTGAATTCATGCACAACATAATGTGTGTTAATTATGTTAAAAGCACTGTGTGTGTCCCCCTAACCTTACCAACAGACAAAGAGCTATGAATGGATCAGCGGTTCACCAATCAGGGCTTTGATTGGGTCAGTGATGAGTTATGAATTTGTTTGGACACATTTATGTCCTTGCAACGTTCCCATAAACGTATCTAGGACATTAATATATTATGTTCTGAGAACATGGCAACCAAGTTCTGTGTATGTTTGATGGGACATTGATGGAATATTCTCCTAACACACAGAAAACTGGACACATTACCGTAATTTCCGGACTATAAGCCGCTACTTTATTCCCACGCTTTGAACCTCGCGGTTTATACAATGACACGGCTAATTTGTGGATTTTTTCCGCTTTCACAAGATTCATGCACCGTCACTGAGCACCATCACATAATGTGACGTATATCGAGCGCGCTCAAACTTCCCATCATTCTGATCACAGAAGTAATTTTGTCACCCTCATCATGGCAAAGACACGGAGAAATGCATATGATGCAGCTTTCAAGTTGAAGGCGATCAATCTGGCTGTTGGAAAAGGAAATAGAGCTGCTGCACGGGAGCTTGGCCTTAATGAGTCGATGATAAGACGTTGGAAACAGCAGCGTGAGGAACTGACTCAGTGCAAAAAGACAACAAAAGCTTTCAGAGGGAAGAAAAGCAGATGGCCCAAAGTATTTGCAGCCACTCAACATCAGTGTAAATCGTGCATTTAAGGTGGCGCTCCGTGTTCAGTTTGGAGGCTTAGATGACAAGTGGGGAGAAATCCTTCACTAAAACGGGCCGCATGCGAAGAGCAACTTATGGTCAAGTCTGCCAGTGGGTCCTGACAGCGTGGAGCATTGTCATAAAATCCACTATCATCACTGGGTTTCGAAAGGCTGGACTGCTGCGTGTTGAAGGGGCAGCATGAGCTCAGCGGGGAATTTGCCTCCGGATGAAAGTGATGAGAGCGACAATGAAAACGATCCAACATCGGATGAAGCAATTCTGAGGCTATTCAACTCCGACACCGAAGGAGATGACTTCAGTGGTTTCAGTGCACAGGAGGAGGAAGATAGTGACCAATGACTTTCTTGGTAGGCTACTGTTTAATTTCTGTTATAAGCCGTGTTTCGTTAAAGCCTATTTATTTTTGTTACAAGCCGTGTTTCGTTAAAGCCTATTTATTTTTGTTACAAGCCGTGTTTTGTTTAAAGGCTGTGTAAAGTTCATTTGTTTCAATGTACCGGTAGGCACCTGCGGCTTATAGACATGTGTGGCTTATTTATGTACAAAATACATATTTTTTTTATAATTCAGTGGGTGCGGTTTATATTCAGATGCGCTTAATAGTCCAGAAATTACGGTAGTATTCTTTCAACTTCATAATTTAAACATTATTATCTTAAGTTCTGAGAACAGGGTAACCATGTTCTGGATCAGTTCTATTTTACATTACGGCAATGGTCTCTTGGAAACATTCCTTGCACATCATGGCAACATTCCTATGAAAACATTAGTTAATGACCTAATGAGACTCATAAGGTAACGTTTTCTAAAGTTCTGGGAACATTTGTTGTAAGCTGGGACGCTGGTATGATACGAGTGTCATTGTTAACTCATTGTTAAGCATGGGTATAGTTAACTATACCCATGCTAGGGAGAACGTCAAAGCCTACTCACTGGCACTAATAGAAACCAGGACAAAACGACCCCACGTTTGTGTTTTTCCATTGAGTAGGCTACAGCCCATATGCCAGTCGCATCAAATCGATTGTATTGAAACATCCTCAAAAGCGATCCAAATCTATGCAAGTTCACACCGTTGACCCTTAGCATTTGATTTCACTGTGTGCGCACTCTAGCCGATTCCATTATGCACAGCATGAAGCTAACCAAGAAGCTTGACACCATAATGGCAATTACAAGTGTGGCCACGGTGTACATTGTAACACATGACAAACCCCCCCAAAAATTACCACCCAAGAACAGGTAAAGAATTAAAAATCCAAGGATACATTAGTTGTAGCACCACAAATGTTATATACACTACCGGTCAAAAGTTTTAGAACACCTACTCATTCAAGGGTTTTTCTTTATTTTTACTATTTTCTACATTGTAGAATAATAGTAAATACATTAAAACTATAAAATAACACACATGAAATTATATGGAATAATGGATATTATTGGATATCAGTGAGACATCAGAGAGACATCAATTTTCCAGCACAACCATATAGGCTATAGGGATAGGCTGTCATAGTCCATACAGCCAACGGGATTTTCAGCGCATCAGGGGTGTACGTTTCATTAATGACTCATGGTGTAATTGTAACGACAAACAGGAACTCAAGTCCTTTTGTTCACCTGACCTAGAATTCCTCAATCAAATGCCGACCATATTATCTCCCAAGAGAACTCTCCTAGGTTATTGTTACAGCTGTGTGTATCCCCCCGCAAGCGGGTACCAAGAAGGCCATCAGGGAACTTCACTTAACTTTATGCAAACTGGAAACTATATATCCTGAGGCTGCATTTATTGTAGCTGGGGATTTTAACAAAGCTAATTTGAGAACAAGGCTACCTAAATTCTATCAGCATATTGATTGCTGTACACGATGAGTAACACGCTCAACCATTGCTACTCTAACTTCCACGATGCATACAAGGCCCTCCCCCGCCCTCCTTTTGGTAAATCGAATACGGGGACTGGGATATGTTCCGGGTAGGCTCAGATAATAACATTGACGTATACGCTGACTGGGTGAGCGAGTTTATAAGGAAGTGTATAGGAGATGTTGTACCCACTGTGACTATAAAAACCTTCCCTAACCAGAAACCGCGGATTGATGGCAGTACTCGCGCAAAACTGAAAGCACGTACCACCGCATTTAATCATGGCAAGGCGACTGGAAATATGGCCAAATACAAACAGTGTAGTTATTCCCTATGTAAGGCAATCAAACAAGCAAAGTGTCAGTATAGAGAAAGTGGAGTCACAATTCAATGGCTCAAACACGAGACATATGTGGCAGGGTCTACAGACAATCACAGATTACAAAAAGAAAACCAGCCCCGTCGCGGACATCGACGTCTTGCTTCCAGACAAATTAAACAACTTCTTTTTGGACTTTGAGGACAATACAGTGCCACCCACGTGGCTCGCTACCAAAGACTGTGGGCTCTCCTTCTCCGTGGCTGACGTGAGTAAAACATTTAAAACATGTTAACCTTCAGAAGGCTGCTGGCCCGGACGGCATCCTTAGCCGCATCCTCAAAGCATGCCCAGACCAGCTGGCTAGTGTGTTTATGGACATATTCAATCAATCCCTACACCAGTCTGCTGTCCACACATGCTTCAAGATGGCCACCATTGTTCCTGTTCCCAAGAAATCTAAGGTAACTGAACTAAATGACTATCGCCTCATAGCACTCACTTCTGTTATCATGAAGTGCTTTGAGAGACTAGTCAAGGATCATATCACCTCCACCCTACCTGTCACCCTAGACCCACTTCAATTTGATTACCGTCCCAATAGGTCCACAGAAAATACAATCGCCATCACACTGCACAAGAGGAATAGCTATGCAAGAATGCTGTTCATTGACTACAGCTCAGAATTCAATACCATAGTACTCTCCATTAAGCTTGAGACCCTAGGTCTTGACCCCACCCTGTGCAACTGGGTCCTAGACTTCCTGATGGGCCGCCCCCAGGTGGTGAAGGTAGAAACAACATCTCCACTCCACTGATCCTCAACCCTGGGGCCCCACAAGGGTGCGTTCTCAGCCCCCTCCTGTACTCCTTGTTGACCCACGACTGCATGGCCACACACGCCTCCAATTCTAGGACACCTATAACACCCAATGTCACAGGAAGGCCAAAAAGATCATCAAGGACAATAACCCAACGAGCCACTGCCTGTTCACCCCGCTTCTATCAGAAGGCTATGTCAGTACAGGTGCATCAAATCTGGGACAGAGAGATTGAAAAACAGCTTCTATTGCAAGGCCATCAGATTGGTAAAACAGCCATCACTAGCACAGAGGCGCGGCTGCCACTTTAAGAATGTTTACATATCTCGCATTACTCATCTCATATGTATATAATGTATCCTTCACTATCTATTCTTTACTACCTTTTGCACCTTAGCCTCTTGTCACTGCTCATACATATATTTTATACTTATATACTCTTATCGCATTCCTTTACTAGATTGTGTGTATTAGGTTTTGTTGTGGAATTGTTAGATATTACCTGTAAGATACTGCTGTACTGTCAGATCTAGAAGAATAAGCATCTAGAAGCATAAGGATTTCGCTACACTTGCAATAACATCTGCTTACCACGTGTATGTGACCAATTAAATTTGATGTGTGCAACAAAAGTTCAACTTTCACCTTCTGCTACCATTTCTGTCAAGCCATCTACGCAATCTATACAATTTGATGCATATGTTTGATTTATCCAATGTATGCACCACACAGAATGCACTGCAACTGCCTCTGCAACTCATTGCTGCATTGTTCCATTGGAAATGGATGTATCAAAAAGCAACAAAGCTGTAGGCATTAGGCTGATACTATTTGTAATAAAAACATGGACTGCTATTATAAAAGCATGGACTGTACTATGGTGCGCCACTATATAGAAGACCAAGGTAAAATGGGTTTTGTATTGGATATTCACAGGACATTAGGTTCTCTTATTAATAGCTATTGAACCAAGCATGCCATGACTATGATAGTGATATATTCAGAATCGGGGGAGGATGGACAATAGCTCTTACACAAAGCGTTCCATGACTGTGACAACGATACACTGAGTATACCAAACATTAGGAACGCCTTCCTAATATTGAGTTGCACCCTCTAATTTGCTCTCAGAACAGCCTCAATTCGACGGGTTATGGACTACAAGGCATTCCACACAGTTGTGTCAAGTTGGCTGGATGTCCTTTGGGTAGTGGACCATTCTTGACACACATCGGAAATCGACATTTCTACAGGCAAAGGAATTGTCCGGTTGGAACATTATTGAAGATTTATGTTTAAAACACCCTAAAGATTGATTCTATACAATGTTGACATGACAGTTTGACATGTTTCTACGGACTGTAAAGGAACTTTTTGACTTTTCGTCTGGACCGAGTGATCGCGCCTCATGGATTTGGATTTGTGAACTAAATGCGCAAACAAAAAAGAGAGGTATTTGGACATAAATTATGGACTTTATCGAACAAAACAAAATGTGAAACTGGGATTCCTGGGAGTGCATTCTGATGAAGATCAAAGATAAGTGTATATTTATAATGCTATTTCTGACTTCTGTTGACTCCACAACATGGAGGATATCTGTATGGCTTGTTTGTGTGTCTGAGCGCTGTACTCAGATTATTGCATGGTGTGCTTTTTCCAAAAAGTATTTTGAAATCTGACACAGTGGTTGCATTAAGGAGAAGGGGATCTAAAATTCCATGCATAACACTTGTATCTTTTAGCAATGTTTATTATGAGTAATTCTGTGTATTGATGTGGCTCTCTGCAAAATCACCGGTTGTTCTAGAACTACTGAACATAACTTGCAACTGTAAACTGATATTTTTTTATATAAATATGAACTTTATCGAACAAAACATGCATGTATTGTGTAACATGAAGTCCTATGAGTGTCATCTGATGAAGATCATCAAAGGTTAATAATTAATTTGATCTCTATTTCTGCTTTTTGTGACTCCTCTCTTTTGCTGGAAAAATGGCTGTGTTTTTCTGTGACTAGGTGCTGACCTAACATAATCGTTTGGTGTGCTTTCGTCGTGAATACGTTTTGAAATCAGACACTGTAGCTGGATTTACAACAAGTATATCTTTAAAATAGTGTAAAATACTTGTATGTTTAAGGAATTTTAATGATGGGATTTCTGTTTTGAATTTGACGCCATGCAATTTCACTGGCTGTTGGTGAGGTGGGACGCTACCATCCCACATATCCCAGAGAAGTTTTAATGTGTTCTGAAATCTGTTGTGAAATGCTTTGCAAGGTCTTAAAATTGTATAACTGCCTTAATTATAGCTGGACCCCAGGACAAATAGCTAATGGGGATCCATAATAAATTCAAAGGCACTTAAATCTCATCTTGCCCATTCACCCTCTGAATGGCACACAAACACATTCCATCTCTCAAGGCATCAAAATCCTTCTTTAACCTGTCTCCTGCCCTTCATCTACACAGATTGAAGTGGATTTAACAAGTGACATCAATAAGGGATCATAGCTTTCACCTGGATTCACCTAGTCAGTCATGGAAAGAGCAGGTGTATTTAATGTTTTGAATACTCAGTGTATATTCTGAGGTGGGAGGATGGACAAAATCCACCGTTTATATACAGTATATAATAATTTAGTCAGCCACCAATTGTGTAGGTTCTCCCACTTAAAAAGATGAGAGAGGCCTGTCATTTTCATCATAGGTACACTTCAACAATGACAGACAAAATTAGAAAAAAAATCCAGAAAATCACATTGTAGGATTTTTTTATGAATTTATTTGCAAATTATGGTGGAAAATAAGTAAAAATATATTATCTCATGCCAGATTTGTAAAGTAAACACCTTTTGGAAGGAGTGAAAAAAAAATACTAAATTCCATCCAAAATGGGTGGCAGTGGTTAAGAGCGTTGGTCCAGTAATCAAAAGGTCGCTGGTTGGAATCCCCGAGCCGACTAGGTAAAATGTTTGTCTCCGTGTCCTCGAGCAAGGCACTCAACCTAAATTGCTTTGGATCAGTCGGCTAAGTGACTAAATTGAAAAAGCATAACTGTCCATCAATTTCTATGCCCAATCAATAAGGAATTTAGAGTGATTGTAAGAACACAATGTCCTAATGTTTACATTTAGGCAGATTCATGTCTTTTTACCTGTGTTTTTATATATTGTGTGACACATTTTATGTATGTTTCTGCATACTCTATGTCCCTGGTCCCTCTCTGTAGGCTCACGTCCAAGGGGCCATGCAGGGACCCCACCACCAGGGCCAACACGGCCACCCACAGGTAGTGATGCTCCAGGCCCCGCCCCCCCAGCACGGCCTTAGACAAGTCTCCCAGCACCCCCAACACGGCCTCCAGCAAGGGGCCCACCAACACTTCCACATAGGACATCCACAAGGTATGAAGGTTCCCTAAGCTTGTATTAGTGCAGAGAAGGGAACCAGAGTGTTATACTAGGGGGTGCGACATTTCCGTAGTGCAAAAATACCGGGGTTTGGGAAGTCAATGGTAGAAGTGAAAAATTCATCCTTAGTTGTTAATTTTCTCTAAAATCTAAAGACACACCTGGATTTGATTAAACGCGGGGTAAGAGTAAGCCGGTCTGGTCCGGCGTCCCTGCAAAATAAATAGTGGGGCTACGCCGTATCCGGTAAAACGTGAGCCGATCACAATTAATACAAAATACCAAGAAAACTAGGCTTTTACATCACTATTTTACATTACCGCATGAAATGAGTGAATTAACTTCAAACCAGGTGGTATACGCTCCAACTTGTGTTGTGGTTCGACGTGAAATGGCAGAGATGAGTGGCCGAGATCGAGACGACGCGGAGGTGAGTGACAGACGTGCGCGGAAAACAGTGGATGCAATTCAATTATACAATCGCTGAATGTCATTACAATAGGCATACAGTACCAGTCAAAAGTTTGGACACACCTACTCATTCAAGGGTTTTTCTTTATTTTTACTGTTTTCTACATTGTAGAATAATAGTGAAGACATCAAAACTATGAAATACCACATATGGAATCATGTGGTAACTAAAAAAAGTGTTCAACAAATGAAAATATATATTATATTTGAGATTCTTTAAAGTAACCTCGATGACAGCTTTGCACTCTTGACAAACCTAAGCACACAGCCAAGACAATGCAGGAGTTGTTTTGGGACAAGTCTCTGAATGTTCTTTAGTGACCCAGCCAGTGCAGCAACGTTCCTCATCCAACCTGAAAGAGCTTGAGAGGATCTGCAGAGAAGAATGGGAGAAACTTCATAAATGAAGATGTGCCAAGCATGTAGCGTCATACACAAGATGACAAGAGACTATAATCACTGCCAAAGGTGCTTCATCAAAGTAAAGGGTTTATGTAAATGAGTACTTATGTAAATGAAATATTTCCAGTTCTATTTTTGCTTTGTCATTATTAGGCTGTAACGTAACAAAATGTGGGAGAAGTCAAGGAGTCTGAATACTTTCCGAATGCACAATTATATAACATTGAGGTCCTTGAAAATTACAATTAATTTCTCGAAAAAGTCCCTTAAAGTTCTTGAATTTGACTTTCCAATGTTAACTTCAGATAAATACTCAACGTTTCATTTAGAAAAGATCTAGTCTTTATGAACCCTGCTTAAAGTTAAAGGATATATAATTGTTATATATATAGATGTTGTTGTATAGGTTGAGTTATGGGCTAATTTGAATATATTCACTTTTATATATTCCTCTAAGTACATGTGGAACTGCATTAAAATCCTTTTTTATTTTTGTTTCAAAACATTTAAGATCATATATGAAATTAATTGGGATTCAATTGGGATTGCGTGTCTCATACCAGTAAGAAATTAAATCTACTTTCACCCCTGATTCAATGTCTTAAGTAGCTGAACATGTCATTACTATAACCTTGTGAAAGTTACAAACTGACACGTTTACATTTGTCAAAAACTATAGCGAATAAGTGCCTTTTCATTTGACGGGTTTGCACATGCACAGTTCAGAGCGACTCCGTTGGACCCTAGGATGTGTTTTTGTATATGAGTTTAGCTGCCATGACATCACCTACAAGCATCATCTGGGATTTCTATTGGAGAAGCAGTATCTGGACTTCTTTGCATATACAGTATATATAATTTTTTTTCTGCTTTCAATCTTCAATAGCTCTTACATAAAGTGTGCCATTACTATGACAATTATACATTTGTAATTTTATTTTGACTCAAAATATTTAATTTCTATAGTCAGGGCACGCTTTTTGTAAGAGCTATTGAAGATTGAAAGCTAAAATAAATAAAACATTGCGTCCATCCTCCCCTGACTCAGAATATACACTACATGACCAAAAGTATGTGGACATCTGCTCGTCGAACATCTCATTCCAAAGTCATGGGCATTAATATGGAGTTGGTCCCTCCTTTGCTGCTATAGCCTCTACTGTTTTGGGAAGGCTTTCCACTATATGTTGGAACATTGCTGCGGGACTCCTCCAACACCTGTCCATTTACATAACTCTGTAACCCTCCCCAGGATGGACTATGAGCATTAAAATCCCCACACCACATTAACTGTCTCCTATCTTGACCTTCTATATTCTCAATGGCCAGCAACTCTAGTCTCTTACATGGGTTGTAAAAGTTCACTATTACCATATTCCCCCCTCCCAACCACACCTCTACCACTACGTACTCCTGTTCAACTCCCTCTGCCACCCTATCTCTACGGACTGCAACATAACCTTGTAATACAAAATCAAGAGTAGGTTTAAGCCATGTCTCCTGTCGATATACTTTATCAGGTTTGGCTGGTAACTCAAGATTCTGAACTCTTGCCCATTAGCCATCAAACTTCTGTAATTCCATTGAACGATTAAGACCATAATGAAAATTAACCAATATATGATTCCTGGCTGAACTGATTCTCAATCTTATTGTGGTCATCCTGTACATTTTCCCATGTCAGTCCTGTGATCCCAAGACACTTCACTGCCTGCTCCACTATAATCTGTATCTTCTTAGTCTTTGACTGTTATGTCTCTGTGCAATTGATTGCTGCTGTCACAAATGTAACAACCTTCCTCATTTCTACTACCATTCTTGTGTTCTCCCCCATTCTGCTCCCTACATCACCCTCAACCTGCATCCCAATCTGTCCTGGAATACTTGCTCTTCTAGGTGCCTTGATTGTTTCTGTGTGAACTACCTTCACTGCTCCTGCATTCTCAATGTTTTGCTCACTCCTCACCTACTGCACTTCCACCAGTCTTTTCATCACTGAACAACCCTCATACGCCACACTATGGGCATCCCCACAGTTACAGCACTTTAACTGGACCCAGTCTCCTCATTCCCCCATATGCATGTTCTCCCCCACACTTCCTTTTGCCTTTACACACTGCCGCCACATGGGGTTTTAGCAACAATGGTTTCGGAACATATGCTCACACATAGTAACTCATAAACCCTTTTCCTGGCAATACCATATCCTCCAAGTTCAGTAGCACTGACAAGCTATCCACCTTCTTCCCATCTCTTATCATCTGGAGGCTCTTTGCCTCAATAAGTGGTCCTTTATTTCTTGCATGTTAAAACCTGTTATGGCTGCAACCCTTTGTTCTCAATTTCCGCCTGAAGACATACCCAAATCTAACTGCCTGTAGCTCAGCCACAGAGGCAAGGATATGCATATTCTTGGTATCATTTGAATGGAAACATTCTGAAGTTTGTGGAAATGTTAATTGAATGTAGGAGAATATAACACAGTAGATCTGGTGTAAGAAAAGAGAAAGAAAGATAAAGTTTTCTGTTTTTTATTGTTGTAGTATCATCTTTCACATGTACTAGAATAGCCACACAGTCAGATAGGATGCTGGAGATAATTTTGATGGATAACACAAGAGGGCATCTGTAGGTGTGCAAAGTTTGAGACTGATAACTTCAGGAATGGGTGAGCTACATGACATTTAGCATGAAGTCACCCAGGTGTCCCACACAAGTTGCCCAAATGTACCCAAGTGGCCGAATTGGTGAAATTACCTATAACTATATACAGCAGTGCAAATAACTATATACAACATATTAAAAAGCAATTCTAACACACACACAAAAAAATGTTTAAAAATCGTCATAATATTTTGCTGCCTGTGCCATGTCCCATAGCAGTCTCTTTCTGATGTAAAGCAGAGGCAAACTGAACAAGTGGTGCATTTCATGCGACACAGAACACAACGACGCCTCCATGCTGTGCCCTTTTGGCTCTGAGGCACAGTCATGCCTGCAGTAATGAACTGTGGCATATGAACACCACTGGGGGCACAGGTAGAGCGGGCAGCTTGCCACTGGGGCCTCCCAGTCGGAGTCGCTATCACTGTGAAAGAAAATATAAAAAAAGATTTGTATTGTATGAGCCTTTTATCATCACATAAAATAAACAGATATGTATTGATTGTATAGAGCAGAGGGAACAGTCACTAAGGTGTTCCATTCAACTCCGGCCATTGTTGTGTGTGTGTGTATATATATATATATATATATATATATATATATATATATATATATATATATATATATATATATATATATATATATTTGGGTGTGTATGTATATATATATATATAATATACAGTGCCTTGCGAAAGTATTCGGCCCCCTTGAACTTTGCGACCTTTTGCCACATTTCAGGCTTCAAACATAAAGATATAAAACTGTATTGTTTTGTGAAGAATCAACAACAAGTGGGACACAATCATGAAGTGGAACGTCATTTATTGGATATTTCAAACTTTTTTAACAAATCAAAAACTGAAAAATTGGACGTGCAAAATTATTCAGCCCCCTTAAGTTAATATTTTGTAGCGCCACCTTTTGCTGCGATTACAGCTGTAAGTCGCTTGGGGTATGTCTCTATCAGTTTTGTACATCGAGAGACTGACATTTTTTCCCATTCCTCCTTGCAAAACAGCTCGAGCTCAGTGAGGTTGGATGGAGAGCATTTGTGAACAGCAGTTTTCAGTTCTTTCCACAGATTCTCGATTGGATTCAGGTCTGGTCTTTGACTTGGCCATTCTAACACCTGGATATGTTTATTTTTGAACCGTTCCATTGTAGATTTTGCTTTATGTTTTGGATCATTGTCTTGTTGGAAGACACATCTCCGTCCCAGTCTCAGGTCTTTTGCAGACTCCATCAGGTTTTCTTCCAGAATGGTCCTGTATTTGGCTCCATCCATCTTCCCATCAATTTTAACCATCTTCCCTGTCCCTGCTGAAGAAAAGCAGGCCCAAACCATGATGCTGCCACCACCATGTTTGACAGTGGGGATGGTGTGTTCAGGGTGATGAGCTGTGTTGCTTTTACGCCAAACATAAGGTTTTGCATTGTTGCCAAAAAGTTCAATTTTGGTTTCATCTGACCAGAGCACCTTCTTCCACATGTTTGGTGTGTCTCCCAGGTGGCTTGTGGCAAACTTTAAACGACACTTTTTATGGATATCTTTAGGAAATGGCTTTCTTCTTGCCACTCTTCCATAAAGGCCAGATTTGTGCAATATACGACTGATTGTTATCCTATGGACAGAGTCTCCCACCTCAGCTGTAGATCTCTGCAGTTCATCCAGAGTGATCATATCAAACATCAGGTTGGGTATGGAAACCTCCTGGCCCTCTCACTTCGGGGCCCAGCTGGGGTCTTTCCTCTTCATCCAGAGCCACTGAGCCTTCTGCCGCCTCCGATACAGCTTTGATTGCCGAACGCTGGCTCTGGCCCTTAATTCCCAGGTCTCTAAGCAGTCTGGTTGTAGATGTTGCCACAAAACCTCTTGTGCCCACCTCCACTGATCGGACTTCTGTGTTCCAGCCATGATGCCTTGCTTCGGCAGCTAGATCGGCATAGCGCAGATGTTTTCGCTCATAAGCCTCATCTACTGAGTCCTCCCAGGATACTGTGAGCTCAATGATGAAGACCTTCTTGAGCGAATGGGACCAGAGCACCATGTCAGGTCTTAGGGTGGTGGTTGCGATCTCCGGAGGAAACACAAGTTGCCGGCCAATGTCAGCTAGCATTTTCCAGTTGCGGGCCAATGCGCAGCTGGTCTCGCTCTAAATGGTGTAGAGCCGCTCTTCGGTGGTTAAGCCCCTTCGCGGACAAAGGTCGTCTGTAATGGGTGTGATGCTGCTGGGGGTGGTAGGGAGTTGGTGGCAGCTTGCTTGTCCTCCAGGGCGGACGCAAGGTTTTTAAGGACTTGGTTGTGACGCCAAGTGTAGCATCCTTGGGTGAGGCTTGTTTTACACCCTGTGAGAATGTGCCTGAGGTTAAGAAGATTCGTATGAACATGCTGCAACTGGATCTGTAACTTAACCTCATGCGCTGAGCCATGCCGGATCCGGTAGCGTAATCATAGCCTCAAGCTCAATACCATAACGCAACGTTAACTATTCATGAAAATCGCAAATGAAATGAAATTAATATACTAACTCTCAAGCTTAGCCTTTTGTTAACAACACTGTCATCTCAGATTTTCAAAAATATGCTTCTCAAGCATAGCAAACTAGCATTTGTGTAACAGTACTGATAACTAGCGTAGCATTTAGCATTAGCATCAGCAGGAAACATTTTCACAAAAACCAGCAAAAACATTCAAATAAATATTTTACCTTTGAAGAACTTCGGATGTTTTCAATGAGGAGACTCTCAGTTAGATAGCAATGTTCAGTTTTTCCTGAATTATCTTTTGTGCAGGAGAAATCGGTCCGTTTGGGGCGTCACGTTTGGCTACCAAAAAAAACGAAAATTCAGTTATCCAAACGCCGAACTTTTTTCCAAATTAACTCCATAATATCGACTGAAACATGGCAAACGTTGTTTAGAACCAATCCTCAAGGTGTTTTTCACACATATCTCTTCAATGATGCACACTTCCAGGAACGATACTTCGCTGTCTGTATCGCATGGTAAAATTTTTGCAGCTGAGAGTTACGCACCAACGTAGACAAAGGACACCGGACGGGCCCCTGGCAAATGTAGTCTCTTATGGCCAATCTTCCAATGATATGCCTACAAATACATCACAATGCTGCAGACATCTTGGAGGAACGGCAGAGCGCATAAGCTCGTTCACAGCATATTCACAGCCATATAAGGAGACAACGGGAAACAGAGCCTCAAAAATCCTGCTCATTTCCTGGTTGAAGTTGCATCTTGGTTTCGCCTGTAAGATCAGTTCTGGGGCACTCAAAGATAATATCTTTGCAGCTTTGAAAACGTCAGAGTGTTTTCTTTCCAAAGCTGTCAATTCCATGCATAGTCGAGCATCTTTTTGTGACAAAATATTGCGCTTAAAACAAGCACGTTTTTTTATCCAATAATGAAATAGCGCCCCCCTAGCTTCAACTGGGTAAAAAAATATATATATTTTTGAACATCACCAATTTGACATTGTACGATTTCTCTTAAATGACGATAGATAAAATGCTGGTTCTTTTTTATTGACACCGTAGGTTCATTTACTTTGACGTGAAGTGGAAAAATTGTTGCTCTATTTTCATTTTTGACCTTTAATCCCAGAAAAATGACCACAACTCAAAAACCGTTGAGGCCTAGACATCATCTTGTTCGGGGCCAACTGCCCATTATGCCAAACCTATGCTCAGCAAGTTTCATCTTCAAAATATTTTCCGTTTAGGAGATAAGGCCACGTCGTGATTGCTGATGTTTTGTACATTTGCAATATGATTCCATTCGCCATCTTGTGGGATTTACCGGGAGAGCGGAAAAATGACAAAAATTTGCCATTTTTATAAAACGGAAACCCCGAGAGAGTTCATTTGATGACTTCCTGGAAGATCCGGCCCTGACGCACAGCCGACGCCGTCCGCGAATTTTAGAAACGTTGTTGGATGTCTAGTAAGGGACCGTACATTTGCAATGTGGACTTTCTCACTAACCATATGGCAAATGTCAAAATGTTCCCTTAAGGTATGTGATGGACAGTTAGAGGTATTTTGAAAACATGTTCTCAAACACTTGTTTTTCCCAAGTGTAGCAGGTTGTATTTTTGTTTAATGGCGAAGCCATAGAAACAGATAAAAAAATGTAAATTAAAGTTTCAAATATTTTGAATTAATTCCTGAATTATTTTGCTTAGTTTATTTATTGTTTCATTATTCAAGGATTATTTTTATTGGAATAGAAACACACTTCTCTGTGCTGGAGTTCTTTTAAGAGCACAAAAAAATTATCCACCCATGATGGGCTATTAGCAGGATAATAGAGTCTTGCCGAGTTTAGGGACTTTAAATGTATTAATGGATGTAGCGAATTACAGTGTGAAAAAAGATCACTGAATAACAGAAATATTGGAATAAGGTAGGGTAATGAAGGCAACAAATTGTTGCTTACTGAAATACCAAAAGTCAGTCACCCAATTGTTGTAATAGAATTTGATGCAATAGCCTACCTGCATGTGGTCAACTATTTCAGCACTGTTTTGCGCTGCTTTAGGACAAGCATGGGGACTGGTCTTGATAAATCAATCAGATTTTTTCCCCCACTGAATTTCAGGTTTGGGTATTGGTTATATATTCAATTATTATTAAACCTGCATTATAACTGTATAAAAGCCCCTAAGATATTCATTTAGAATCCTCCAATCCTTTACATTTACATAAAATCTACAGGGACTGTTTATTGATCTGCATGTATTTTCATTTAGAAACTCTTAATGAGTTCCGAGAGCCTTGTCATACCAATTATTATTGGATTATTCACCATGGTAATCACTTGTTAAAATAACATTGAACATTATGTGCGTTTGTATTTTTTTAATCGAATTTCATAATATATTTGTACCACTGTTGTGTTTTTATTTACGGTAGTGATGGACAGCTGGAGGCATTTTGAAAACATGTTTTCAAACACATGTTTTTCACAAGATACCTCCATTTATTTACAAAAGGATAGTCTAATAGCTCGGCAAGGTGTGAACCCCCCCCCCCCCACCCAACTTGCAATGTATGCAAAAATGTTACATTTCTAACTACAAACCTAATGCAACCCGCAAAATGTTGGATGATGCATATAATGTACAGTATTTGTTCATCAACATCTTTATGCTTTCGTTAATAAAATAATGATGAAAAAATACTCTTTCAAAATGCAGATGTTTAATATTTCATCTACTTTACATTTCAGCTACATTTTAGTTGCTCCACGACTACGGGTAAAACCTTGCTGAGATTATCAATCTATTTGTTGTATTGTTGTATCATCAGTTTCTCAAGCCAATACGTCTTGATGGCCTTCACCAGTTCATCTTTGCTTGTAGGTTTCACAGAGTTACTGTCACCTTCTGACCTTAGTTCCTTTATTATGTCTTTGTGTTAGTTTGGGCAGGGCGTGAGTTGGGGTGGGTAGTCTTTGTTCTTTTTTCTATGTTGTATTTCTGTGTTTGGCCTGGTATGGTTCTCAATCAGAGGCAGCTGTCGATCGTTGTCTCTGATTGAGAATCAAACTTAGGTAGCCTGTTTTCCCCATTTTGGTTGTGGGTGATTATTTTCCGTGTCAGTGTTTGCGCCATACGGGACTGTGGCGGTTTCCATTTATTATCTTATTCTTTTGTTTTCTGTGTTCAGTTATATTTAATTAAAATTATATTATGGACACTTACCACGCTGCGCATTGGTCCGATCCTTCCTACTCCTCCTCAGAAGAGGAGGACGAAAACCGTTACAGTTATGGATTAATGTTTTCAGTTGATGCCAAACAAGTTTGATCGGGTTTACACCAGGAGACCTACATGTCATGGAATACAATGTAAAAAATGTGCAGCATACAGTAAAGACGAGCAGTATGTTTATTTAAGCATTATTTTTTAGCATTATTAGGCCAACTTTTCAATATTGTAGTCTGATGATGACCAAAGCCCTTTTCCTGAATTGCTCAGTTTAGCCAGGTGGCCAGCTCTAGGAAGAGTCTCGGTGGTTCCAAACTTCTTCCATTTAAGAATTATGGAGGCCACTGTGTTCTTGGGGACCTTCAATCCTGCAGACAGCAAAGCTTTCATCAAGGGAAAGGGTGGCTTCTTTGAGGAATCTCAAATATAAAATCTACTTAGATTTGTTTAACACTTTTTTAGTGACTACGTGATTCCATATGTGTTATTTAAGAAGACTTACTTCGATGTCTTCACTATTATTCTACAATGTGGAAAGTAGTAAAAATAAAGAAAATCCTTTGAATGAGTAGGTGTATCAAACTTTTGACTGGTACTGTATGTACACTACTGTTCAAAAGTTTGGGTTCATTTATATCTACATAGGCGTACCAAGGCCCATTATCAGCAACCATCACTCCTGTTCCAATCGCACATTGTGTAAGCTAATCCAAATTGATAATTTTAAAAGCCTAATTGATCATTAGAAAACCCTTTTTCAATTATGTTAGCTTAACTGAAAACTGTTGTTCTGATTAAAGAAGCAATAAAACTGGACTTCTTTAGACTAGTTGAGTATCTGGAGAATCAGCATTTGTGGGTTCGATTACAGGCTCAAAATGGCCAAAAGCAAAGTACTTTCTTCTGAAACTCATCAATCTATTCTTGTTCTGAGAAATGAAGGCTATTCCATGTGAGAAATTGCCAAGAAACCTTCCTTAAACTCAATCTAAACTGTCCAAATGGAGACCTGCAAGTCTAATTTCAAGGTGACCTGAAGGCTATTTCATGAGCTGGAGGCAAAAAACTAAAAGCATTTCCCCCCCAGGTCAGTAGGAGACACGCGGGACCTCCAGAACCAGCCAGTCCAAAGAGCTGGTCTGAAAATTGCTGGATCTCCAATTAATACATGAGCTGAGGTAGTGTGGGAGTTTCTGAAGAACTGCTTTATATACAAAAAGTATGCTGTATCCCAATGAGGGGCCCTTTTGGTAGTCAGAGACTCCCAGCCAACAGAACTATACAAAATGCAGTGATGTGTACGACAATTGTCCCCAGTGATAAAACACGGTGATAGACTGAATCTACATGCCATAAATACCACTAATTTGTTGCACACGGTACCCCAGAATTTAGTGAGGAATGTACACACGGTTGATAAATGATGCCCCATGTGGTGGATGAGAAGACAGCTTTATAGTCTCTTGGTTGACAGAAACCAGTGTGTGTGTGTGTGTGTGTGTGTGTGTGTGTGTGTGTGTGCACACCTCTGTTGGGAATTGGCACTGATCTCTTTGAACCTTTGGATCAGTGAAGCTGTTTTTCCCAGAAGTGGGGGTAGACACAAAATCCACTGTTTGTCGTCACACCAGAGTTAATGAATGATGGAGGCATCAATGTATTTTGAAGAGAGGGGGGTGGTATTGCTTAAACAACCCTGGTCATTCTTCGATTTTGGGGGATTTTGTGTCCCTCGCCTTGGCAACCATGAAAAAACTTTCAATCGTAAATAGTTATGCATCATACATGTTTTTGTTTATATTGAACTGTTGATTTATGAACATTTGAATATCTTGGCCATGTTCTGTTGTAATCTCCACCCGGCACAGCCAGAAGAGGACTGGCCACCCCTCATAGCCAGGATCCTCTCTAGGTTTTTTTCCTAGGTTTTGGCCTTTCTAGGGACTTTTTCCAAGCCACCGTGCTTCTACACCTGCATTGCTTGCTCTTTGGTGTTTTAGGCTGGGTTTCTGTACAGCACCTTGAGATATCAACTGATGTAAGAAGGGCTATATAAATACATTTAATTTGATTAATTAATAAACATAATGTAAGTCACTTATACTGCAAAACTTTATTTCTATGCAATGTTGAAAGTTCTTTGGACGATCAAACTGGCATAGTGATGAATAGAGTTGTAGTGATTTTTGGGGGGGATTTAGAGACATCTATCTATTATTTTGAATAGTAGAAAGAAAGTATTTAATATATTGCGTGGATCAATAAAATATGGCTATTAAAATACTTTTACCTAATATTTCTTTCTAAGTTTTATGTAATTGGTTTTACCGCCTTGAAAATCACTTATTACAAAGGTTGTAAGGACCTTGAGAATACCCTCCAGGGCAAACAGTTATTGGGGAGCGGTCTTTATTGAATATGTTTTTAGAGTAATCACATCCTTTTAGTATGTCACAAATTTTGGGATTGCGTTAATAATTTGGTAAATCTAAATCCATGTGTCATTGTCATTGAAAGAAAAGTTAAATGTAACTAAATGTAATTGAAAATGTATCTCTGTATCTAAGTAATTATCTATCATGAGAGAGCAATAAACAATATCTAGTAATGAGGTATACTCCAAAAAAGATTCAAATCTCCCCGTTCTGGTAAAATAGCTATAAATTGCTGAGGTGTAGTCTCTTTTGAGGACACAAGCTCAATTAAACAGTACAAATATTATAAAAATATGAAAATATGAAATATTTTATAGGATTTATTTCCTATTCAACAAAACTGTATGAATAAGGCTTGAAATGACTTATATGCTTTCTAAATATAGTTTAATCAAATTATAACATGAGTAATTATAATATTTCACCTTCCTTATATCTGTAAAATACATATTTGTATGCTTACTGTTAGAGAAACTGCATATTTTCAAAAGGTCTCTCTTGATCAAAACTTCTGCCCCCTTCACTGTGAACATCTAAAAGAGCGCTTGGCTTCCTGAACTCGTTAGGAACTCGCCTTTCATCTCCTTTGAGTGTTGTCCGTCTATGAAAAGCAGAAAGTGTTTTTTGTTTCAAATTTATTAATTATTTGAGATGAATGTCTATAAATTGATCTCTGAATGTGCTACAGTGATTAAACCACTCTCTCCTGCTGTCAGTGGCTGTGAAGTAAGGTTCAGCCAGGAGTTGATGGACAGTTGGAAAACAAATTAAATGGTAGGAGGGACATCCCAGCTTCACGTGGTTTCAGATTTCACAGCCTATGTGGGAACCAGGTTTATCGCTCAATGCAATTTCAATCTACGTGTCCACAGATTGATTTATTGGCAAAAATGACGGTCGGAACCAGAACCAGAACCACGTTTAGGGGACTTTACATTTACATGAAGGGTAATGACATTGTGAGCAAAATTATCAATCATGTTTATTTTTTAAAAGGGCTAATGACCTTATACTTGAAAATCTGTGGACTCCATTTAAGAAAATGGGGGGGATTTTTAAAATTTTATTTCCAAAATGCCCAAAAGCCAATGCAATCGAAGAATGACCAACCTCCTACAAAGAGAGGGAGTAGGGCACATGACCTGTGTCTCATCTCTCTCCCTTTCCCTCTCATACACCTAGATGTTTTTCGCAAACTTTCAATAGGCTATTCTTTATATCTGAAAGATATTGCCGGCGACAAAGCCTGTACTTTTACTTCCTGCGACCAACCTAGTCATGATCGCGGTAATGTCTTTAAAAGTCCTGCCAACCCCTCAGTATAAACGTCACCTTACATCTTACTGTCTTTGGCACGCATTAAATAATGACCAAACTTGTCCTCCTCATTATGAAAAAGTATAAACACAAAAACATCAGTCTGACATCGCAGCAGCCTAGTACAAATAGCAACGTTACTTGCTCGATTTTCTTGCAGCAAAGAACCTTAGAGTCGCAAGCTAAATATAGGATATTGAGGTTTTACCAGCAAAAAGATGATTCTGAGATAAATGGCTTTAAAGTTCTAAATGGTGTCAGCAATTTTTATCTTGTATTATTTTGAACTTAACAACATGAATTTGGGTATTTAGAGTACTATATAGGTAGAGAACATAGCCTTGTTCTATGTCAATAACTAAATTTGGACAAAAATGCAGATAGCTTTCACTGTGTCAGTCTAGCAACCCAGGCAACTAAAAGCAACTTTCTCTAGACTCTAGACAATGTTTCGGTTTATTGTTAGCTTGTTAGCTATCTATGTTAGCTTGTTAGCTATCTAGCTGGCTAACCAGCTCATATAATTATCAGAAAATATGTGACAAAGTTTGAATTTAACTGTAGCCAACTTCTTATTCACCATAACAGGAACATTACAAGGTAATTATTTACAAAGAATTTACAAGTATGGCGAGCTGCTAACTTACTGTTGTGAATGTTAAGAAATGAAAGCAGTCCATTTCTGTTTGTTTTAGGGCTTGCTCTCATGTCAGGTTACCAAGACAACGATTGCAACAAGAGGGTCAAAGTTGAATTACTCTTGCTCAGTTGCAGAAAGCAATGGCGTTATAAAAGGTGAATGCTGACAAGAATGTGGTAAAAATGTGACTGCTTGAAAGGGGATCATATAAACAATTCCCAATAAATGTTTCAAGTAACATATGTGAGTTAGGTATCATTCTCTCTCACACACACACACACTCTGTCTCCCTTTCCTACTCCATATGTTTGTAGTTTTACTGTAGTCAGTGGCAGAGAGAACAAACCCCTGCCAGGAGTTATTGTCAATCTAAACCCCCACATTTGGCAAGAGAGGAATAATGAAGAGAAGAGGGGGGGGGGGGTACTGACATAGTAAAACCAGACAGCCTCTTATGTACACTTAATGCCAGTGAAGCAACTAGCACGTACTTGACAAGGGACCAAAGGAAAGAGGCAGTTGAGAGAGTAAGGGAACAAGACAAAGAGAGAGGGGGCTGTCCTTATTTGCTCTTCAGTGTGGGGGTGTAGGGCGCTCGTGGGAGGAGGCAGAAAACAGAGAGAGAGAGAGAGAGAATGAGAGAGAGAGAGAGAGAGAGACAAAGTTAGAGGAACAGAGAGAATAAGTGAGAGACAGGCTCTAAGGCAGTCAGACGAAGAGAGGGGTTGGCAGTCAAGGGAAGCTCAACTCATCTCCAATTCCCTGCTACAGTAAGTGACCATGTGGCTGGGGTGGAATATTGTCTGGCTCGGGGCCCTTCTCATTGGCCTAAATGGGACCGTAGCCTGGGCATCTGACATCCAGCACCACCGCTATGAGGAGTTAGTGCGGGCCCTGTTCGTAGTGCAGAGCGAGTGCCCATACATCACACGGATCTACAGCATTGGGCGCAGTGTGGAGGGACGCCACCTCTATGTATTGGAGTTCAGTGATACCCCAGGCATCCACGAAGCAAGTGAGTGGTCCATTCTTAACTTTACGGCTTTAGAGAGGGCTTGTGATGTTTGGTTAACTTATGGCTTCTCACCTCCTTCAAGGTATGCTACATGATGAGATGATGGATAAGAGCGAGATCATTTTTTATTTGTCATTTGGCAGCCAAGCACCGATCATTGTAGCTCCAGCATAAAATGAAGACCTTCGATATTTATTGGAAAGGAGCATCATGCTCCTCTCATGCACTTTCACCACCCTGTGAAGTTCATCATAAATGATTGAGTCTGTAGCCTAATAAACTGTATGCTTTTCCAATTAGTAGTGGGAGTACCACACAACATAGCATAGAGTGACTGAAAGCTTGATGGTTATTCTATCAACAAATGCACAACCTAGCGTTTCCACTGACATTTGCAATATGATCTGTTTCACAGACTAAAAAAAGATCCACCCTCCAAGTATATATATTTTTTGTCGACATTTGGAAAGTTTATCGACAATTATTCTGTTTCATGGCCTGACATTAATTTTTTTTATCCAACAGGTACTTTACTCACATAAAATGGTTGGATGGAAACATTGTTTGATTGGTTTTCATTTAAGAGTTCTTCTGATATACCCACTTGGTAACGCTTTACCTTAAGTGTACATTAATTAATATGTAACTAAATAGTAATATATGTATTTATAACATAGTAGTTACACGTAATTACTATGTAATTACAGTGTAATAAGGGTTAAGCGGTATAGGTTATTAGTGGAACAAGGACATGCAATTACAAATCAGCTTGTCGGAGGTTATTCCACATGT
Organism: Oncorhynchus clarkii lewisi; assembly: GCF_045791955.1. NCBI lineage: Eukaryota > Metazoa > Chordata > Actinopteri > Salmoniformes > Salmonidae > Oncorhynchus > Oncorhynchus clarkii. Next base: position 30,356,273 of record NC_092162.1, read on the forward strand.
GTAATTACTCATGATATATTTACATGTCTTATTCCAAATGTAACTAACATGTTTTGTAATTACACTTTTGCAGTCTCCTGTATAGCACCATGTTAACAATGCATCCTATTATTTAACCTTGTTACATGTAACTACATAAGTCACTACCACCAAAATAAGCTAGGCTAGGACAAACGACGCACACCCTATCATTAACTACTGCTTCAGTTATCTTATTTCCATATTATTTGGCTTAAAGGATGTACTGAATTAAATGTAAGAGCAATGTATTAACAATGGATATGCATGCAACTATAATGTACTTACCCAGAAGCAAGCAACTTAATGTAAAGTGAAACACATAATGGTATAACCTTTGTAAATACTATGTACCTGCCTTTGAAAATTTATTTTTTGGTTTATTTCTCTGTCTTAAAAGGTGAAATGTAAGTGAAATGTTGTTCAAAATAATATAATGTGCTGTATAATGTTAATGTAGGTACTCATGAGCAAGTAGCTTCAAGGAAAGTGAAACACAGTAGGGTAAACCTTTTTATTACAATCCCTGGGAAAATACACGTCAATGTAGGATGAACATTGTTTCAGCACCTGTGTAATTACAATGTACTTTCCATGCAATTACATATTTCACAGGAAATATCAAAATGTCAGTTAATACAATGTTGTTATAAAGAAAAGTATCATAACTACAATGTTCCTACACAGGAAGAAGCAACTTAATGTAAATGACTTACTCATGTAATTACAGTACTATGCAGTTACTATGTTACAACGATGGCAGACACTCAATATGGCAGGTAGCCTAGTGCTTAGAGCGTTGGACTAGTAACTGAAAGGTTGCAAGATCAAATCCCCGAGCTGACAAGGTAAAAATCTGTCATTCTGCACCTGAACAAGGCAGTTAACCTACTGTTCCTAGGCAGTCATTGAAAATAAGAATTTGTTCTTATCTGAAAAATACAGTACTTGAGGTTGTGGTCAATGGAATCTATCTCAACCTAGGAAGCATGTTGTTACAGCAACTTTAAGTGTAATAACTATGTACTTTCACTGTTATTAAATATATTGCGGTATATATCAACATTTCAGTAATTATTAGTTATAATGAAAAGTATTGTAATTACAATGTTTCTTAACAGGAACAAGCAATTTAATGTAAATTGAAACGTACTGTGAATTACTCATACAATTATTATGTAGTTACTATGTTACAACGTTGGCAGACACCCTGTACTAGTAGTTGTGATCAATGGGAATCCATCTGAATCTAGGAAACATTTTGTTACAGCACCTTTAAGAGTAATTACTATGTACTTTCAATATGATTAAATGTTTTGCAGGTTTATCAAAATGTGCCATTACAATGTCATTTTAAAGATTAGTATCATAACTACAATGTTTCTACACAGGAACAAGCAACATTTTGATTTAATCATGTAATTAATATGTAGTTACTATGTTATAACGTGTTTCTGTTTGTAGTGGGTGCAGTTTCGTAATACACTTTCTTGAGGGTTGGTGCATAGCCTGTTGATCAGTGATATGTTAGGAAGCAATGGAATCCATAGTCTCACGTTTCATGTGATATCAAAAACATTTTTACGTGCAGTGACCCAAAAAACACTGATAGCAACAAAACATGCTTATAACCCTGTCAAAAGAATGAAACACACTAATTTTAAAGATAACATTGACCCTACTTATGTGACAAACAATATCTGATCTTACAGCTTGGAATTGTTTTGACAAAATATTTCCTCTAGGTGCATGCCAATATACTAATCCAATGTCTTTGAAGTGTTGAGAGAGTACTCCTTTCTTATTTTCTTTACCCAACTAGTACATCCACTCAATAAAATGGAGATGCTTCTTTAAATTATAAACCCTTAGCCTCCAGACCTGCCCCTTTATTGTCTGCAACACCCTTTCAGTGTGTTGTGTGTGACATCCTGTGTGAGGATCCACAAAGTTGTTTGTGTGGTTGACTGTCTGGTGATTGTAACCCAGCCTATTCAGAGACCTGACATACGCAGTCACTCAGAATGTTGGATCCTCTTCGCACATGTCGTCTGATGATAGGGATTAAGTTTGCCTGTGAGCGGTATTCCGCCATTTTAAGAACTGGGCGATTAAGTTTGCCTGTGAGCGGTATCTGCGGCGTCTGTTGTGTTTTACCTCCATCATCCCAAACACCCAACCCTGTCTTCTCCATGTTAACGCCATCCTTCCAGGATTGTACTTAAAATAGGAAAAAGTGCATATCGTTGTTTTATGACAGTGGTTAGTCACGCCTTGAAATAGCGAGGTAAATCCATGGAAACTAGCATAATGTCACTTATGACACAAGCTAAGATCTGATGGTGAAGCCGTATAATGTTGAAAGACCCAAAACATAATCCTAGGAAACATCACTGATGATGTGTCCAAGAGCACTGAAATATGTATTTATCAAATAATTCAGTATATAAAAAATGGGCAAGCCCTCTATTTTTTTCTCCATGTCAGTATATCTACTGAGGAGTACTTTAAAATGGCAACTGATTACCATAAGATAAATATATCAACAAATTATCTCTCAGTTCCCAATCCCAGATAATGAATGTTACTAGATAACTTGACCCAATTTGGAAACCCTTCCTCCTCTTGAACCTCCTCAGGGCTTTGTTGCAGACCTTCAATAATGAGAGGTAAGACAAATGTTAGTGATATAAGACTTGAGTGTCCCAGGGAGCATGACCCTCAACTTCTATAGAAGGGACACCAAAATCAAATTTCACTTGATAGTCCAAAAAAGTATTGAGCTTACACTGTTCCTGTCTCATTTGGCAATCGACTTTAATGGAAGTCTTAACAAAATGACTCAGTTTGAGTGCGTCTGTTATTGCCATTTGCACTTCAGCCTATATTCAGTCTGCAAAACAGGCTTTTTAAAATTCAAACAAATTGAGTAATCAAAGTAACAATTGACAGATTGATTATCAAAATAGGTGTTAGTTGCAGCTCTAAAAACAGTACTCAAAACACAATTGTACTCAAAACACAATTTTACTCAAAACACTCAAAACATAACAGCTTTTACTTTACTTGACTGAATAGTGTAGGCTCACAAGAATAACAAATTAGAGCAGCAGCAGTGGTGCAAGCCTCCCCAGTCGCGCCATGCTGCCCTTGCCGGCCTGCAACCATGACAAGTAACCTAAATTCCTGTGGGGAACACTGGTTGGGATGGTTGGAAAGCAAGCTAATTGTGTAAAATCTTGAACTGCCCCTTTAAGCTGTCCAGTAAATAACACATGAAATATACCAAAAGCCTGATGATTAAAAACACCCTTTTTACATACAGTTTTTAAGTGAGCAAACATTTTCTCAGAGTGAATATAGGTAAACTAAACTGGTGTTTTTTCCAGAGTTAACATTGCTTATAATTCTGTGTTGATCGACAACGGTAACAATGATATTGCACCTCTCACCTTTCTCAGGCGTTTCGTCATTCTTGTCAGGTTCTTTGAGCTCCGTGCAATGGCATCCTCTATCATATCAACATGCCTCAAGTGTAGCCCTCAAGTATTGCCACAAAAAAATTACCAAATCAGATCAATAGCACATGACAGTAGAAACCCAAAACTTTTTTTCATAAATGAAACCCACGATTGGTCCAAGACTCTTGGAAACACAACCTTAGGTTGGAAACACAACCTTAACTTGACCTTAAACCACATTCTCTTCAGCATGTACAAGCCAATGCCATGGAACACTAACTAAAATGTAATTACTTAGCAGAGAGCCCCACACTCACCAGTACCTTGTGTATGGTTGTTATGCTTAATTTTATAGGGTGTTGAAAGAGCATAGACTTTCTATGGGTAACAGCTATTTACAAACAGTGGTCAAAACGCGGTCAAAATGATGTATTTTCTGACCTTGGCAGGTCTACCACTAGCCCAGCTATTTTTTAATCATCAATGGAACATGATGTCATCCCAGTGTAAAAACAAAACAAAAAAAGTGTTAGGGATTTTAGAAAGCCCTTTTGGATAATGCTGTGACTGTGAACCACTTTCCAAAAATATAATTATCCAAAACTCTCTTAGTTTGTCAAATTCATTAACCTACCGATAAAGAAATGTTACGCAGTTCGTAAGTGGAACGAGAGAATGGCTAAACATTGAATCCTTCTGGATGGAGCAGTAGGAGTCTGATGATGCCTCCTTGTTTCTACAAATCCTGCAAGGAAACATGCACATTTAACTCAGACACAGGTGCATGATAACACTAAGTGATAATTGAACTGGAATGTAAGCTAAGTAATTCTATTACATTCCATTCTACTATGCTTATCAATTAACAGTAGCAGTAGGAATACATCCACATTGTTGGAAAAAGGAGAACAACAGCTTTCCAGACAGAGATGAAACATCTTGAGTGGTAGGCAGCAGGCCAAAGGTAGACCAGAAGGGTATGCCTGTCCTAAGGTCTTCACTCGCTCTACACCGGCTTGCAGTCCTGAGTGTCAGAGGAGCTTGAGCCCTTGTAGAAAGACCGGAAATCAAAATTCTCAAGCAGCACAGACACAATTATGAAGTACACTGGCCACTGGAAAGCTTAGATTCTTCTCCATTTTTTAAAATGTTTTCCGGCTGGTGAAATGCCATATGAGTCAATTGTCAGCTCGGCGCCAGTAATGTACACGCATAAAACCTATGAGACTAGCTAACTAGGCTACATACCAGCTCAAGATGAATGTTAGATTCACTGTGCAATCACATATTTAAACATTTCTTATAGTACTCCTCATTTCAAGCTTTCTCAAAGTTATCTAGGCCAATAAATACTGGTTGTAACGTTAACTTACTATATGTATCCATTTCGCACGCATCATTTTCTGCTTGTGGCCACAGATAGGACACCTCACAGATTTCTTGAGCATGACTTTCTTCTGGAGGTATTTGACAACATTTATTTTTTTTGCTGATAATATCACTTAGCACACGAGCCATCAAAATCCTTGTGTCGAGGTAAAAACAGTATTGGATTTGGGTGCGCACTTTAAAAGTTTAAATTTGTATCCAGCTGTTGAAATTGTCATTAAATACCCACGTGTAGGAATTTGTAGTAATGTTACTCAGCAAAAAAAAGACGTGGTTGACACTGGTTCACATGTTATTGAGCGACATCGAGGACAAAAGTGCAGTGACAGTCAATGTTGACCAAGGAGAACCAAGGTAAATAAGTAGTAAGATATGAATGTAGTTAAAATGTAGAATTTAATTTGTGTTGATAATCGTTGGATATCAAGTGAAATCTCAGTGCAAATGAGGCACCTTTTGTGGGACAGTCTGCCGTTAGCAACATAGCTAGCTAGCTAATATTAGCGAAGGACTAGGCGACACAACTGAAATGTAGCTGTTTTACACAAACAGTAGCTAGCTAGTTGTATTTATTTCAAAATACATTTTAAGGCCAAGGCCTCCCGAGTGGCGCAGCGGTCTAAAGCACTGCATCGTAGTTTTGCGGCAACACCACAGCCTGGGGTTTGATCCCAGGAGACCGGGAGTTCCATATGGCGACGAACAATTGGCCCAGTGTCATCTTGGTTAGGGGTGGGTGGCATTACTTGGCTCATTGTGCTCTAGCGACTAATTAAGCGAGCGGGTGTTAAGAAGCGCAGCTTGGCGGGTCATGTTTCGGAGGACACATGACCCGAACTTCGCCTCTCCCGAGCAGGACAGTCCATCATTACTATAAGACATGAAGGTCAGTCAATCTGGAACATTTCAAGAACTTTTAAAGTTTCTTCAAGTGCTGTCTCAAAAACAATCAACTGCTTTTATGAAACTGGCTCTCATGAGGACCACCACAGGAAAGGAAGACCCAGAGTTACCTTTGCTGCAGAGGATAAGTTCATTAGAGTTACCAGCCTCAGAAATTGAAGCCAAAATAAATGCTTCATTGAGTTCATGCAACAGACACATCTCAACATCAACTGTTCAGAGGAGACTGCGTGAATCAGGTCTTCATGGTCGAATTGCTGCAAAGAAACCACTACTAAAGGACACCAATATGAAGAAGAGACTTGCTTGGGCCAAGAAACACTAGCAATGGACATGAGACCGGTGGAAATTTGTCTTTGGTCTGATGAGTCCAAATTTAGATTTTTGGTTCCAACCGGCGTGTCTTTGTGAGATGCGGAGTAGGTGAACGGATGATATCCGCATGTGTGGTTCCCACCATGAAGCATGGAGGAGGAGGTGTGATGGTGTGGGGGTGCTTTATTATTTAGAATTCAAGGCACACTTAACCAGCATGGCTACCACAGCATACAGCAGTGAAACGCCATCCCATCTAGTTTGCGCTTAGTGGGACTATCGTTTGTTTTTCAACAGGACAATGACCCAAAACACACCTCTAGGCTGTGTAAGGGCTATTTAAAAAACATAAACTGAACACTATGAATACAAAAACAATAAACGTGAACAAACCGAAACAGTACCGTGTGGCGAATAAACACAGACACGGATACAATCACCCACAAAACAACAGTGAAACCCAAGCTACCTAAGTGTGATTCTCAATCAGAGACAACTAACGACACCTGCCTCTGATTGAGAACCATACTAGGCTGAACACAGAAAACCAACCTAGAAACACAAAACATAGAATGCCCACCCAACTCACGTCCTGACCAACTAAAACAAACAAATAACACAAGAACTAGGGTCAGAACGTGACATCAATAATGTATTTCAGAATGTATTTTGAAATACATTAAATACATATTCTGATGCATTTAAAATATATTGTCATATACATTCATAAATACATTCCGAAATATATGTGACCCGTTTCAAGACACTAAGCATATGTCGCACGTCACTACTTTACAGGATAGGAATTTGAAAGTTTTTATTTTATTTGACCAAAATAATGTTTTTTGTAGAAATGCCTTCTGGAACGTATGAACATTCATGTGCCTTAATAACAACTTGTATGCCATCTGTAAATATTTATACAATCATTAAATAAGGAGCCTAGCTGGTATAGCTAAGGAAAAATACAGAACCTTCCCGCTAGCCATGATTGGCTGAGATAATGGATTGGCTGGACATGCCGAGAGATGAGTTCAGATTGGTCTGATATGTAGCATGCTTCTGTCTATAACATGAGCTGCTAAGTATGCGTGGGTAATCCTGTCTAACGCAGCTTTTTTGAAAGATATCACAAAGAACTGAAAATGTTTTGTTACTGCTCTCAACATTGCTGCCTTGAAGTTAATAGCGCTATTGCCAAAGCTCAGTAGGAAAACATTCTACCTAACATTACATCTTCAGTGTTCTGTGCATGTGACAAATGCACATGATTCTATTTGATATTGTGTGTATATTTTCCAGAGACGGTAATGGGAAGAACAACCTGACCCGCACCAAAATTAGATTAGGATATATTTTTTTGCTACTACTTTCACCACTTTTAGTCTTGAAATATTTGGTTGTTTACTACACTTTGAATCATTAAAGAGATGGCTGGGGCTAAGGCTTAACCTCTTGAATCTAGGGGGCACTATTTTCATTTTTGGAAAAATAACGTCCCGAAAGTAAACAGCTATTTTCTTCAGGACAAGATGCTAGAATATGCATATAATTGACAGCTTAGGATGGAAAACACCCTAAAGTTTCCAAAACTGTAAAAATATTGTCTGAGTATAATAGAACTGATATTACAGGCGAAAGCCTGAGAAAAATCCAATCAGGAAGGGACTCTTATTTAGAAAGCTCTGCGTTCCTATGCGTCCCTATTGAGAAGTGAATGAGATATCAACCAGATTCCTTTTCTATGGCTTCCCTAATGTGTCTAGTGTCACAATACATAGTTTCAGGCTTTTATTTTGAAAAATGAGCCTGAACGTCAACATTGCGTCAATGGTCAGCTGAAGTCTCTCAGAGTGTTTTGTGTGTAAAGGACAAATGCGGCCATTGTTTCTCTCTATCCTACTAAGAAGCCACCAGTCCCGGTTGATATATTATCGAATAGATATTTGAAAAACACCTTGAGGGTTGATTTAAACAACATTTTCCATGTTTCTGTCGATATTATGGAGCTAATTTGCAACATTTTTCGGTGTTGTAGTGACCTCAATTTCCGGTCAATTTCTCAGCCAAACGTGAAGAACAAACGGAGCTATTTCGCCTACAAAAATAATATTTTTGGAAAAAAGGAACATTTGCTATCTAACTGGGAGTCTCGTGAGTGAAAACATCCAAAGCTCATCAAAGGTAAACGATTTAATTTGATTTATTTTCTGATTTTCGTGACCAGGTTGCCTGCTGCTAGCTAGTCATAATGCTATGCTAGGCTATCGATAAACATACACAAATGCTTGTCTTGCTTTGGCTGTAAAGCATATTTTCAAAATCTGCGATGACAGGGTGATTAACAAAAGGCTAAGCTGTGTTTCAATATATATCAATTGTGATTTCATGAATGGGAATATTTTCTAGTAATATTTATGTCCGTTGCGTTATGCTAATTAGTGTAAGTTGATGATTAGCTCCCGGACCCGGGATGGGTAGTATCAAGAGGTTTAAGCGGGTGTGAACGATGTTGAGTGGGTGTAGACAAGGAAGAGCTCTCCAGTAGGCTTACCAAAACATTCACAAGCCATCTTCTCAAAAGTGCGGTTACAAATTTATCAACTTCCAAAGCAGAATTACTTTCTCATTGTTCCTCAACTGCAGTGTATAATATACAATTTTCTAGCTCAGAACCTCTACTTTTATCTAATGTAAAACACATAATTTCAAATGTTGCTACATAGGACCAAATCCAAGTCGTGGGTCACATATGTTGGAATGTATTTAAAAAGTAGAAAATAAAATTTAAAAAAATCGGTATAGGATCGCTCTTTCAATTTGCATACATATTCAATCTTAGTATCTGCTTTACACAATACAATATTCACATAGCTTTTGATATTGTTTTCTTGTAATTTGAACTGTCACTGAACTGCTCAAAACTGGTAATTAATATAAAAATATTTCCTAAACAGAAACATATAGGTTTCTTCAGTTTGTCCCCATAGGGAAAACCTTTTTGGTACTAGGTAGAACCGTTTGAAGGGTTCTTCATAGAACCCTCTGTAAATGGCTCTTCCTGGGTCTTCCTTGAACCCTCTGCAAAGGGTTCTACCAAGAACCCTTTCATTCTCTAAAGCAAGGTTGTCAAACTCATTCTGTGGAGTACCTAGTGTCTGCAGTGTTCTAAAGGTTCTTCATAGAACCCTCTATGAAGGGTGTAAATCTTTATTTGTATATCTCCCAACGTGTCTTTTGAGTCAATTGTAGAGTAACTGTACCACCAATGAGGGTTTTTTTGTGACATTTGATTGTTTTCAGTCCTGTGGTCTTCACCAAATGATTGCCTAAGTGAATATGTTATCATTAAAATGTAACACTTTATGACAATACATCACATATATCAAAATAACTTACATTGACAGATTAGTTTTACCCTAATACAGTGGTCTGAAACTCATAGTTCGCAGGCCACATCAGGCATGTAAGTGACATTATTCTGGCTTGCAAATTGATGTGGATTGGAATCCAGCCAGAGTGATGATATCCAACAATTGGAACTAAGTCATCCGCAACCTGAATTCAGAATAACTGTCAAGGTAGGGAAGGTTGATAAATCAGACTACCTAAACCATCTCAGTAACGGCTGCAATAAGTACAACTACTAACAGATTGGATTGGTTTAGAAATATGTATGTTATTTATCTTTGTGTGGCATAAGATCAATCAATCAATGAATGCACACGCAAAACCCCAGATATTGAAACAAACAAGCAGATGTAGGGTGTTAAATTGGGACTATATTCTTTCATGATATGCACAGAAAATCATATCAATTTATATTTTCAAAAGGATGAGTCTGGTGTTCATATTTCATGACCTCAGTGGGCTTTTTGAGTTGCCTATGCGCAAGTCAATTGCAAAATAATACACTTGATTTATGTTACATAGCATGCTAAATGTTTCTGATCAGATGTTAGCAAACGAATAGATGAGCTGCCACTTCCACTTATTTGCCCAGCCAGAGATCAAATAACCAAACATACAGACAGCGATTCAGTGAAACAAAATCACATTGATTGATTTTCAGAAAAGTCAAGGGATTTTGGTCAGGATACTACACGAGTGAAGAGCAAAACCTGTTTTACAAGGCTAGCGTAGGCTACATAGCTAGCTAACATGCTAGGAAAATGTTCTTATAACACTGTTATATGAGCAAACTAGACTAAAGATTATCATTGTGAACATTCACCTCAATTTGTCTGATGTTTTACCAGCCTAATTGTAGCCAAATATCATATTGATTGATGTATCTTTCCCAATCTTAACAGTGCTGAAATTATTGTTGACCGCACATTAAATGATTTAAAATGTTTGGATGACTTTGGGAGTTTCAGTAAGCAACAATATGTATGATACATTCCTTCAATGGCATTAGACTACTTTATTCCAATATTTTCGTAATTCTGTGATATTCATTCCCACAGTAATTATTGATTGATCCATCCAGTTGTGGTTAAGAAAACATGCATGCATAGTGGTGGGCTTTGCGAGGTGATTGTCGTAGCGACATGCCTCAGAATGGTTACAGCTTAGTAATAGGTGCTGCTGAGCAACCATCATTATGAAGCATCAAATCTCATGAAAGCATTTCTTATACTGGATTTAGCTACAACAAGCATCTTTTGAGGTTGGTGCAACAGGTGTAAATTCTGATCCCAAAGTCGGACTTAGCTTCGTCTGACCTAGCATTTAAGACCAACTTTTTTACGCACAAATGGTGAAACTAGCCCCAGATGTTTTCGTTTGGTTGGTAGAGTAGAAGAGGATTTTGACATTTTTAAAAGATGACAAGAAGCAGAGAAAGACATGTCCCAATGTCGAAGCAACTACTTCAACCGCTGACAAATGCCTTCTAAGACCCAAATTGCTCTAAAAAAGTTATGTCCCAATTTCCCAACCCCAGGTCGGACCAGATGTCTGGCCCGACCAGATGTCTGGCCCATCTACCAAGATGCACGCACGGCATAGTCTGACAGCGGTAAGATGCATGCTGTTGAGAAAAATAATAAAACACATTGCAAATTGCATATGCTCGATTTGAGACTATTCCTGCGTTTCAACATTCATTCAAAATATTATAAAAAATCTACAATATGATTCTAGAAGAATGCAACTTAAGCAAAGCTGTATTAAACCTTGTTAGTCCAAATCCAACATTGTGTATTTAGGGTTCAAGCAGTGAAACTGGTGAAACCCTATTGTATTTTTTCCTCAGTCATTATTAGGGGTTCAGCAGTGAAGCTGGTGAAACCCAATTGTAATTCTTCTGGTTCATTAGGGGTCCATTCCCCGCTGTCCTCAGATAATCACATGGGGTGCTTTTGCCTTAAAGCCTTTTTGAAATCTGACAAAGTGGCTGGATTAATAAGAAGTTAACCTCTCTAGGGTAGGGGGCAGCATTCAGAATTTTGGATGAAAAGCATGCCCAAATTAAACGGCTTGCTACTCGGGTCCAGAAGATATGATATGCATATAACTGGTAGATTTGGGTAGAAAACACTCTAAAGTTTCCAAAACTGTTAAAATAGTGTCTGTGAGTATAACAGAACTGATTTAACAGGCGAACATCTTTTTTTTTATTTTGTAGTTTTCTATTCAATGCCATTACAGTATCCATTGACTTAGGACTCCATTTGCAGTTCCCATGCCTTCCACTAGATGTCAACAGTCTTTAGAAATCGTTTCAGGCTTGTATTCTTATAAATGAGGGAGTAAGACCAGTCTGAACAAGTGGACCGTAACATGACGCAGAGTTTTTTCAGGCGCATGTGCATTTCTTGTTTATCTTTTATATTGACGGCGTTGTTGTCCGGTGGAAATATTATAGCTAATTTAGGCAAAAAAATGACCTGAGGCTTGAATATAAACATCGTTTGACATGTTTCTATGAACTTTACGAATACAATTTGGATTTTTTTGTCTGATTGTTTTGAGTTTGAGCCTGTGGATTACTGAAGAAAACGCGCTAACAAAACGTAGGTTTTTGGATATAAAGAGACTTCATCGAACAAAAGGAACATTTATTGAGTAAATGAATGTCTTCTGATTGCCACCATATGAAGATCATCAAAGGTAAGGGATTAATTTGATCTGTACTTCTGAGTTTTGTAACGCTTCTGCTTGGCTGGTTACTGTTTGTAATAATTTGTCAACTGGGCTATGTTCTGGGCTAGGTATGTTCTGGGCAAGGTATGCTTTCGCCGAAAAGCATTTTATAAATATGATACTGTGGTTGGTTTAACAAGAAGTTAATCTTTAAACCGATGTAAAATATGTTTTGTTTTCTGAATTTTTATAATGAGCATTTCTGTAATTGAATTTGGCGCTCTGCAACCTCACTGGATGTTGGCCAGATGGGACACTAGCGTCCCACATACCCTAGAGAGGTTAATAACAAACTTGCATGCAATCTGTATATACGAATACAATTGATGAATTACGAGCCTAGTTAGTTTAGCCAATGAAAAAGTGAGCAACCTTCACGCTAGCCATGATTGGCAGAGATAATGAGTGGGCTGGACATACAGAGAAATACGTTTGGATTGGTGTGCCATTTAGCACACTTCTGTGTATTTGAGCTGGTCAGTATATCCAGGTAATCCTGTCTAACACAGCTTTTTTTAAAAAATTTTTTAAATGTATTGGGTATTAAAACTGCAAAAGTGTTGTTCTCCACTTTCTGGAGCACTGAGTTTTAAATTCAGTGGAATTAGAGTATGATAGCTAAAGTGATGGAGAAAATATCTGTCTCCGGATTACATCTTCAAACTAAGGGCAACCATGGCATCCGATAGAAGACGCGTCCAACCATTAATGATGTATATGGGTAAGGTAGTCTAGCTAGCTATATTTTCAGATATTACATGTTTCTAATTTTGACAGAAAGAGCCATTTTCTTGGATAGCTAACTTTGAACTTGGTTGGTTAGCTACCTGCAGAGTCATGCAGGGTGGTAACGTCATGAGTAGTGATTATGGTTCATCGTTTACCTAGCTAGCTAGCTAACATTAGCTGGCTGGCTCGCTAGCTAACGTTACATGTATGACCTTATTCGTATCTCAGAGCCATTTGCTTAGCTAGCTATAGCCTAATGTTAGCTAGCTAACACTGAACCTTGTTGATTAGCTACCTGTAGATTCATGCAGGGTAGTAACGTCATGAGTTGTGATTATGGTTAATTGTTTACCTAGCTAGCTAGCTAATGTTACGTGTATGGCCTTATTATTCATATCTCAGAGCCATTTGCTTAGCTAGCTATAGCCTAATCTTAGCTAGCTAACGTTGAACCTGGTTGGTAGCTACCTGTAGTTGGGATTATGGTTCATTGTTTACCTTGCTAGCTAGCTCGCTACATGTCTTAACAAAATACTCCACCATGCAAGTAACCATTTCAGGTCCATTCGTAAATTCTACTACGATTTCAGAGCACTCTCATCTGAGTGTGCCAGGGAGCATAGAATAACTGATGAATTTACGAACACCCGTTGAATATGTCCGGTGTCAATAAACGTCTGCAAAAAAACGTAATTAAATTGTTGCCAGTAGCATAGTTACAGTCACCAACACTTTGGATAACATGAAAATAGCCTAACCAGCTCTGCTAAGGCGAGTAAAATGATCAGAGTCGGGTGTTCTCTCATTATGTATCTGGAAGTAGCTAGAAAGCTAGCCAATGTTAGCCAGTTAGCTTGGGTGTATGACTGCCGTTGTGAGGTCAGAACGTGGGATCAAGTCTACCCATCGGCCAGAGTGTCCAGTGTACGCTCTGAATGTGAAACTCTCTGAATTTACAAACGGACAATCTGACAGCACAGTTGCAGTCAGAGTCAATGGTTGCAGTCAACGCTCTGGATAGCATAAAGCCTAACTAGCTCCTTTAGAGCGAGTAATTTTCAGTAAGCTGTTCTCTCTCACTTAGATGTCTGGAAGTAGCTAGCAAGTTAGCTTGGGTGCTTGACTGCTGTTGTTAGTACATTCGAATCACACCTTAAAGAGATGGGTGGGGCTAAAGTTTAAGAGGGTGTGAACGATGCTGAAACGGTGTAGACCAACAAGGGCTCTCCAATAGTAGTAACTAAACATTCAAAGGCCATTTTCTCAAAAGTGAGTTTACAAGTTTATCAACTTTCAAAGCAAAATTACTTTCCCATTGTTCCTCAACTGTAGTGTATAATATACAATTTTGTAGCTCTGAGTCTCTACTTTTAGCCAATGTAAAAAACACAACATAAATTTTGCTACATGAGACCAATTTGAGCCGGACGGTCACAAATTGGTGTGAGTACCAGCGATGAAGTCAAGACCAAAGCTCATTATATCCAGACCCAGACTTTCTGAAACCCAGACCAAGGACCAGTGTATCGAGACCATGACCAGAGCAAGACCAGTTTAAATGGGGGAAAAACAAGATCCAGTAGAGTAAACTTGAGTAAACTTGAATATAGTTCAGTACACTACAGTTTAGTTCAGTTCAGTACAGTAAAGTACAGTACAATAAGGTAGAATATTGTTCAGTACAGTACAGTATAGTTCAGTACAGTTCAGTACAGTTCAGTACAGGACAGTACAGTGTAGTAGTATACTGTTCAGCACAGTATAGCAACGTACAGTATGGTACAGTTTAGTTCAATTTAGCACTGTAAAGTATTGTACAGTAAAGTATAGTGCAGTGCAGGAATGTAATGTAATATGCAGTACAGTATGTACAGTACAGTAATGTACAGTAAAGTATTTGTTTATTTAACCTTTATTTTGATGGGGAAGTCATTCTGAGACTAGGGTCTCTTTTACAGATGAGCACTGCATAAATACATCAAACATATACAATATTCAAAATGTAAAAACATATTAAGGAAAACAGACAACATTTATCAGCATGGAGGTCTCTGATCATTACTCTGAACTGACCAAGTGGGGCCAGAACATCTAATTTCAGAAAGCTCTTTAAATTATTCAACATAAAGGGTGCAAAAATACTTTAACGTAGCTTTACCCAACTCTGTGGAGACAGCCTCCAGTGTTATATTGGGTTTGGTAATTTGGAAGTCTAAATTGATTTTGGAGAGTGGCACAGCCTTAGACTGCTGCATCACTTGGGAGCCCCTATTAATGATGATAGATACATAGGAGGTTTTGCATGAGGACTTTGTAGATGAACACAATTAAATGCTGTTCTCTTCTTACACACAAAAAGGCCCAACCCACTTCTGGATACAAAACACAATGGTTACAAGTAATAAACCTAAGGTCACAATGAAAAACAGCATCTAGTGGTTTACGTGTAGATGCTGCTGCATACATATGTGACCGACTGCCTCAATTCAGTCTTATGTAAGTAGAGACTCAGAGCTATAAAATAGTATATCATATAATGCAGTTGAGGAACAATGGGAATGTAATTCTGCTTTGAAAGTTGATAAAATTGTAACCCCACTTCTGAGCAAAAGGTCCTTGAATGTTTTGGGATACCTACTGAAGAGCTCTTCTTTATCTACACCGATTCAGCATCGTTCCCACCCTCTTAACCCTTAGCCCCACCCATCTCTTTAGGGATTCACATGTGAGGCCACGTAAGGTAGTGTAGAACCTTACAATAAGTAGTAGCTTACAATAAGGAAAAACTCCAGGTAAAAATATACACTTTATTTAGTCCTTGTCCTATATCCTAATCTGATTTAAGTGCAGGTCATGTTGTTCTTCACATTGCCGTCTCTGGTAAACACACACTATATACACTACCATTCAGAAGTTTGGGGCCACTTAGAAATTGTATTTTGTTTGAAAGAAAAGCACATTTTTGTCCAATAAAATTACATCAAATTGATCAGAAATACAGTGTTGACATTGTTAATGTTGTAAATGACTATTGTAGCTGGAAATGGCGGATTTTTAAAGGAATCTACATAGGCGCACAGAGGCCCATTATCAGCAACCATCACTCCAGTGTTCCAATGGCACATTGTGTTAGCTAATCCAAGTTTATCAACAGTGAAGAGGCGACTCCGGGATGCTGGCCTTCTAGGCAGACTTCCTCTGTCCAGTGTCTGTGTTCTTTTTCCCATCTTAATTTTAAATTTTTATTGGCCAGTCTGAGATATGGCTTTTTCTTTGCAACTCTGCCTAGAAAGCCAGCCTCCCGGAGTCGCCTCTTCAAAGTTGACATCGAGACTGGTCTTTTGCGGGTACTATTTAATGAAGCTGCATTGTCTGTTTCTCAAACTAGACACTCTAATGTAATTGTCCTCTTGCTCAGTTGTGCAACGGGGCCTCCCACTCCTCTTTCTATTCTGGTTAGAGACAGTTTGCACTGTTCTGTGAAAGGAGTAGTACACAGCGTTGTACGAGATCTTCAGTTTCTTGGCAATTTCTCGCATGGAATAGCCTTAATTTCTCAGAACAAGAATAGACTGATGAGTTTCAGAAAAAGTGCTTTGTTTCTGGCCATTTTGAGCCTGTAATTGAACCCACAGATGCTGATGCTCCAGATACTCAACTAGTCTAAAAAAGGCCAGTTTCATTAATCAGCACAATATTTTTCAACTGTGCTAACATAATTGCAAATGCTTTCTAACGTTCAATTAGCCTTTAAAAATGATAAACTTGGCCAACGTGCCATTGGAACATAGGAGTGATGGTTGTTGTATCTTGCCTATGCTGCTCTGTACCATCACTGATTCATATATCCTTATGTACATATTCTTTATCCCCTTACACTGTGTACAAGACAGTAGTTTTGGAATTGTTAGTTAGATTACTTGTTGGTTATTACTGCATTGTCAGAACTAGAAGCACAAGCATTTCGCTACACTCGCATTAACATCTGCTAACCATGTGTATGTGACAAATAAAATTTGATGATTTGATTTGATTTGATTTGATAATGGGCCTCTGGACGCCTATGTAGATATTCTATAAAACAATTCCAGCTACAATAGTAATTTACAACATTAACAATGTCTACATTGTATTTCGGATCAATTTTATGTTATTTTAATGGACAAAAAATGTGCTTTTCTTTCAAAAACAAGTAAACTTCTAAGTAACCCTGAACTTCTGAAGGGTAGTGTAAATAAAAAAAGTTTATTTGTCACATGCACAGGATACAGAGCCAGTTTCTGTCCTGCCCCCTGCCCTTTGGTGCAAGGCATGTGATGTCAATGCCCGCAAAACTCCCTGATTTCTCAAATAAGTTTGTCTAGTTGTGTCCAGTCCAAGTGCTGCTTGCACAGGCAGACCATCTATGGGAGGAAGGACGTCAGCATTGCTCTACAGCTGAAACCTGGTCCCGACTGAGTCCGAATGCTCTTTGGCGACAAAAAAACATTTCAAGACATTACAACCTTGCGTAACATAAATTCACCTGGAGTGCTGGTACAGCTTGATCTGTGGCAGCAGCTGAAGTACGTAGTCAGGTGTTGTTGCCAGCCATAGCTTTCCACCAGCATCGTACCATCCTCCAGTCCAATTAGCTGTGGAATTTGTATGTATTTATTAAGGATCCCCATTAGCTGCTGCCAAGCTATTCTATCTGGGGTCCAGCAACATTAATGCCGTTATATACAGTTTAAAGTATTACATGACATTCCATTTCATAACACTTTATCCAATACACTTTATTGTTTTCCCTCAGGCCACTACTCCACTATCATACATTTACAATAAATCCATGTGTACGTGTGTCTAGAGTGTATGTCTTATCATGTGTACGTGTGTCTATATCTCTTCACAGTCCCTGCTGTTCCATAAGGTGTATTTTTATCTGTTTTTTGAATCGGATACTACTTGCATCAGTTACCTGATGTGGAATAGAGTTCCATGTAGACATGGCTCCATGTAAGTGCTGTGCACCTCCCATAGTCTGTTCCTGACTTGGGATTGTGAAGAGACCCTTGTCTGAGCTGTGTGCTAGTAGCATGTCAACACTTCTTACAAAAACAAGTCTCTTCCACTTTGAGCCATGAGAGATTTACATGCATATTATTGATGTTAGCTCCCGGGCACATTTAAGGGCCAGCTGTGCTGACCTGTTTTGAACCAATTGTAACTTTCTTTGTGGCACCTGACCACCCGACTGAACAGTAGTGTTAACCCCTGGGATTTTAACCCCTGTCACTAGTTCTTGTTAAAAAGTAGATGGGATCTGGCTGCATACAGTCAGAATAGTGCACCTGCAAACAACAACAAAATAACATTAGAGAAATAAAAATGAATTGTCACACCCTTGTCAGTCTTTACACATGACTGTCAAAATTTGAAATATATCATATCTGACAATGTAGCTAGACTCTTAAACTGACCGTGTGCAATGCCATAAGAATCATCAGATCTTTCCCTTTCTCTGTCATGGATGCCATGGTTGCCCTTAGTTTGAAGAATCTGGAGACAGGTGTTTATACAGCAGCCTTCTGTATTCTCTTTTTGACTCCCTCCGCATTTGCAATCAAACTCCAGAATTGTATTAATCTCCTTATCATACTTTGCTTCCACCAGGCATTCCACTGATTTCAAAACAAGGTCAACTTCTTCTATGACAACAACACTGTTGATCGATGTTTCTTCCCCATCACTGTCATCAGAAGATTCCACAATGTCTGGTTCAATGAATACGTTTTTACCTAAATCAGGGAATTCCTCATCATCTGATTCATTTTCAGAGTCAGAGAGAGACAGCATGGCCCGATCGTCCTCCAGAAAGTAGTCATTCACAATGTTTTCCTACTGACCTTTGTCGATAGCACCTTATAAATTCAGGGCAGCAATGTTATTGAGAAGATTTGGAAACATTTTTCAGCTCTCCATGATGTCTTAATTAAAAAAAGCTGCAGTAGAAAGGATTTTCTACACATACTGAGCAGCTTATGTTATAGACAGAAGGTGCTACATGGCAGACCAATCCGAACTCATCTCTCAGCATGTCCAGCCCATTCATTATCTCAGCCAATCATGGCTAGCGGGAAGGTTGCTGACTTTTTCCGTGGCTAAACCAACTAGGCTCGTAATTTAACCATTTGATTTATATTTACAGATGGCATACGTTTGTTATTAAGGCACATGAAAGTTCACATGTTCCAGAAGGCATTTCTACCAAAAAATGCATTTAAAAATGGAATTACAAGAAACGATCAAAAGCCTCTCATTTGATGTAGTGGCTTTCGACATACGCCTTGTTTCCTGAAACAAGTCACATACACAGTACCAGTCAAAAGTTTGGACACACCTACTCATTCCAGGGATTTTCTTTATTTTATACTATTTTCAACATTGTAGAATAATAGTGAAGACATCAAAGCTATGAAATAACACATGGAATCATGTGGTCACCAAAAAAGTGTTAAATAAATCACAATATATTTTATATTTTATATTCTTCAAAGTTGCCACCCTTTGCACAAAGGTCAGTCAGTCCAGAAAAGTTCAAGAACTTTCTTCATGTTGCAAAATCTATCAAGCGCTATGATGAAGCTGGCTCTTATGAGGACCGCCAGAGGAAAGGAAGACCCACAGTTACCTCTGCTGCAGAGGATAAGTTCATTAGAGTTACCAGCCTGACTCCAATAATTACCTAATCATTGTAGTATCTGTGATCTACATCTGTTTAGATTAGTTACTATTAGTTACTAAGCAGTAATGTATTACGGCAGTGATATGTTAATACACCTAATAGGAAATGCAGATTTGCACTATTGGGCCGGGGGCTGTAGAGCACGAGGGTTTTTTGACTCAACGAAACCTACTGTCCTCCCCTTTCCTGCCTGGTCATTTCTCCACAACACAAATATTACAATCATGATCTTCAGTTTAGAATGCAATTGGATTAATCAGCTGTGTTTGCTAGGGATGGAGAAAAAGTGTGACACCAATCAGGCCCCCGATGACTGGAGATGCCCACCTCTGCCTTACATGTTTGTATGTGTGTATCTAGTGCATTCAGAATGTATTCAGACCCCATTACTTTTTCCACATTTTGTTACGTAACAGCCTTTTTCTAAAATGGATCAAATGTTTTTTTCCCTCATCAATCTACACACAACACCCCATAATGACAACGCAAACATTTTTATATATTTTTTTGCAAATGTATTAAAAAAAAGAAATGGGAATACCACATTTACATAAGTATTCAGACCCTTTACTCAGTACTTTGTTGAGGAACCTTTGGCAGCGATTACAGCCTTGAGTCTTCTTGGGTATGACACTACAACCTTGGCACACCTGTATTTTGGGAGTTTCACCAATTCTTCTCTGCAGGTCCTCTCAAGCTCTGTCAGGTTGGATGGGGAGCGTTGATTCTCAGCTATTTTCAGGTCTCTCCAGAGATATTTAATCGGGTTCAAGTCCGGGCTCTGGCTGGGCCACTCAAGGACATTCAGAGACTTGTCCCAAAGCCACTTCTGCGTTAACTTGTTTGTGTGCTTAGGGTCGTTGTCCTATTGGAAGGTGAACCTTTGCCCCAGTCTGAGGTCCTGAGCGCTCTGGAGCAGGTTTTCATCAAGGATCTCTCTGTACTTTGCTCCGTTCATCTTTCCCTCGATCCTGACTAGTCTCCCAGTCCCTTACACTGAAAAACATCCCCACAGCATGATTCTGCCACCTCCATGCTTCACCGTAGGGATGGTGCCAGATTTACTCCAGACGTGACACTTGGCATTCAGGCCAAAGAGTTCAATCTTGGTTTCATCAGACAAGAAAATCTTGTTTCTCATGGCCTGAGAGTCTTTTAGGTATCTTTTGACAAACTCCAAGTGGGCTGTCATGTGCCTTTTACTCTGGAGCTCTGAATCATGTCAAATCAATTGAATTCACCACAGGTGAAGGATCTCAAGGATGGTCTCAAGGATGATCAATGGAAAAAGCATGCACCTGAGCTAAATTTCGAGTCTAATAGCAAAGGGTCTGAATACTTATGTAAATAAGGTATTTCTGTTTTTTAGTTGTTTATTATTTGTTAAAAATTCTAAAAACCTGTTTTCACTTTGTCATTTTGAAGTATTGTGTGTAGATTGATGAGACATTTTGTAAAATTTGTTTCCATTTTAGAATAAGGCTGTAACGTAAGAAAATGTAGAAATACTTTCTGAATGCTCTGTAAATGTATCTTTGTCTCTGCCTCCGTCTCTGTCTGGTGCAAGCTCCAGCCACCTTATGACAAACTTCTCCCTCTCTCCATCTGTAGCCTTGGAAGTGAAAGTGTTTTTCCTGACAGCACCATTGAATAACCTTTGAATAGCAAAAGAAGTAGGTCCCAAAATTAGTAAGATTTTGACATCACACAAAAATCCTAGGAATCACAATCCAGACCTCAAATAGGAAGCACAACAACACAATAACCACAAAGGTTTACAATTTAAACACTGAGTCAAACAAATCAAGAGATATAAACATGTTCCTGTTGTAGCGCCACCATGTGGTCAATCTGAATGTGCTTGCATATGTTGAGTCTTGACAGGGCTTTGAACATGTGTACCAAGTTTGGTTACAATACAAATATCTGTGTTTGATTTAAATGCATTTATGTGCCAGACCATGACGACATTAATGTTTGTTGGTCAGTTGTATGACATACTAGTCTGGAAAATATTGCATTGAAACACATTGGTCCATAGATGCCATATATCAAGTTTAATCCAGATTGGCCCTGTGGTTCTGGAGGAGATGTCATTTAAGTGTTTTGAAAAATTCTAAATGGCAGAAAATCCATCATGGCAGACCTTGTGGGTCCTTGAGGCAAATGTGTTCCTTGTGAGAAGAGGGAACTATGCACAGGTATGGTCAAGTGGCGATCCGAGAGCAGCAATATTTCCATCAGAAAATAACTTTTTCTGTGATCTATTGTCAGGCTATGTCATAATTGTATTCCAATTCCTGATTCCATGGTCAGGCCACTGTCTGTCTCTCACACCAGTCTCTCTTATCTTGTGTCCCCTGCCGGGTATTCCTGGATACAGCTCTCAGATGATAAACAGTCAAAGTTACGTGCTATTCAAGATCCTTTGGATGTCCCTACCAAATCAAAGTTGACATTTAAAATGGTTAAGGTTAGGTAAGGGATTTGGTTACTTTAGGGCTCCTGAGTGGCGCAGTGGTCTGTCTAGGCACCACATCTCAGTGCAAGAGGCATCACTGCAGTCCCTGGCTCAAATCCAGGCTTCATCACATCCAGCTGTGATTGGAGTCCCATAGGGTGGTGCACAATTGGTCCAGGTTTGGCCTGGGTTGGCTATCATTGTAAAACATTTGTTCTTAACTTCTTACGGCTGGGGGGCAGTATTGAGTAGCTTGGATGAATAAATTTCCCAAAGTAAACGGCCTGCTCCTCAGTCTCAGTTGCTAATATAGGCATATTATTATTGGATAGAAAACACTCTAAAGTTTGTTTAACTATTTGAATGATGTCTGTGAGTATAACAGAACTCATATGGCAGGCAAAATCCTGAGGAGAAATCAACAGTTCCCATTGAAATCCCCTTGAGATATTAATGATGTTGCACTTCCTAGGGCTTCCACTAGATGTGAACCGTCTATAGCAATTTGAATGAGACTTCTATTGTGTTGTGGGGCTGAATGAGAGCAGAATGTGTAATCAGGTGACTGGCAGTCAGCCATTTTCTGATCACGTGCATTCCTCATAGTATCCACTTGCGTTCCATTGCTCATCAAGACACAAATGAATACTCCGGTTGGAACTTTATTGAAGCTATATGATTCTGTACTTAGTTTGAAATTTTTCTTCGACCTGTAATATAACTTTTTGAAGTTTTTGTCTGACCAGAAAGAGCGTTTGGATATGTATACCAAACGCGCTAACAAAATGAGGTATTTGGACATAAATAACAGACATTATCGAACAAAACAAACATTTATTGTGGACCTGGGATTCCTGGAGTGCTTTCTGATGAAAAAGGAAAGGGAATATTTATCATGCAATTTCTTGTTTATGTTGACGCCAACATGGCGGCTATTTTGACTGTTTTTCTGAGCGCTGTCTCAGATTATTGCATGGTTAATTATTCCATAAAGTTTTTTTTAAATCGGACACAACGGTTGCATTAAGGAGAGGTATACCTATAATTCCATGTGTATAACTTGTATAATCATCTACAATAATGATGAGTATTTTTGTTGAATGATGTGGCTATGCAAAATCATTGGATGTTTTTGGAACTAGTGAATACTCGTGTAAACTCATATTTTGATATAAATATGAACTATATCAAACAAAACATACATGTATTGTTTAACATGAAGTCCCATGAGTGTCATCTGATGAAGATCAAAGGTTAGTGATGAATTTTATCTCTATTTGTGCTTTTTGTGACTGCTATCTTTGGCTGAAAAAAATGGCTGTGTTTATTGTTGTTTGGTGGTGACCCAACATAATCGTTTGAGGTGCTTTTGCTGTAAAGCATATTTGAAATCGGACACTGTGGTGGGATTAAGCCGCGAGGGAGGAGCTATAACCCGTTGGGGTCTCCCAGTGTTCAGAGGTGCAGCTGGTGCGACTGGTGGCAGGGGAACTGCTGGCATTTCAGGTTTGACTGGTGGACAGGCCCTGAACTGAGCCTGATATAGGGGTGGAGGTGCGTGAGCCCCTTGACCTTGCTCCTGCCCATGGTGAGTTGTGGACAGACGGGTCAGTAAAGGATCCCCCACAGGCAATGGATGATCCATCCTGAAGTTTGAATGTTGCAGGCCCTAGCTGTCGTTCCACTCTCAGGGGCATGGATCAAAATGTGGAGAGCTTGTTCCGATGGATGCAATTAATTGCAATTAATCTGATCACTCTTCATAACATTCTGGAGTCTATGCAACATCCTGATCCGTACCCAGTCCTGGGCTTTCAGACTTGCTTGTTTCACTCTGTGAGACATAATGTTGTTTCATCCATTGCTGTGCAACTTTAACATGGGCTTGCCTGGCTGCTGTTCTTTTGTTTTGGGCAGAGGCTGTCCAAAGGGAGTTTCAGTTCCCTGCCAATCATCAGGGAGGCAGGAGACGCCCCAGTTGTGGAGTGCTTGGTATCCCTGATGTGAGTAGGGTAAGGCACAGAGCCACATCAAAAGGTCGCCCCACAGCCAAGTAGGCCCGTATTCCGTCCTTCAGGGTCCTGTTCAAGCGTTCCACCCCCCCCACCACCACCGTTTGCTTGAGGGTGGTGCACAGCCGTCCGGATGTGCTTGATGGATTGCTTTTCAAGGTACACAGACAGATAATTAGAGAAAAACTGGGGCCATTGTCTGTCATAATGGTGTTGGGCAACCCCCACTGACAGAACACTGGTGTTTGGATGATCATCTGTGAGGGGGTAGGCTTCTGCCTATTTCAAATTCAAGTCATGAATGACCAGTATGCTGGTTCCCCATGCAACTCTCCACAGATATCCACCTCCAGGTGGTCCCAGGGAGCCTTTGGCCATTTCATTGGTGTCTGGCTGATTTTCCACTCATCAGGCATTCTGTGCAGTCCTTCACAAGGGACTCAATGTCTCTGTCAATATTTTCCCACCAGGCCGTATCCCTGCATCGTTGCTTCACCTTAACGATGCCCAGGTTCCCCTCATGTGCCATGCAAAGCACTCGTGTTTTCAGGACATGCACACCATTGCACACCATTGATGCAGGTGACATCGCTCTGGATAGCAGGTCAGCCACAACATTTTGGCATTTTGAATGGTCTGCCATACAAGTACAAGTGCCAGCGCTCGCACACCCACATGCAAACCAGGGCCTCCCGCTCTCCCACAGAGTACTTTTGTTCAGTCGGAGACAAGGCCCATGAGGCAAGAGCCACTGGCCGTTCCATGCCTCCATGCACTTGAGGCAAAACAGCTCCAAGGGCGAGTGCTGAGGCATCACAGGTGACAATCTTTTGTGCTGACGTGTCAGTTTCAGGTCCTTAGTTTTGTAGGTATGATATTGCAAGATAATTGTCCTAATCTCTTGTACTAAATTCATGCTTTTCAAACTTCTCAAGATGTATATTTATTAGTTAGTTTTGTTTCTTTGTATATCGTAAACGAAGAGTGAGAATATTTTTTGAAATGTCATATATTGCTGTTATCTGAAGGGGGTGGTGGCTTTTCCTGGTGAGATGAAATTTAAACTCATAATTTGACTCTCTAATTTGAAGCAGTTTTATTTTGTGCTGTGATTTAGTGTTTTGGAAAACTGATAGTCAAATGGAATAGGTCTAAAGGAAATCTGATTTTCAGTGGTTTAGATGGTGTAATGATTCTCTACACTATACATTTCTTGTTTTGTCATATAAACAGAAAAGTCAGAATTTTAGCAACCAGGCAATGACGGAGTGATTTCTACATATTGTGCTTAGTATAGGAGAAATAGTCCGCTGTACTTCTATTTGCTAGTAGGCTTGTTGTGGACCCCAAACTGAATCAGCATTTATTGTGAGCATGTTTGCCTGTTTGTTTATTTTCTATACACTGAATTTAAGTAAAATAGGTTCATAATAAACAATTACTATCCAAAATGGATGCAGTTTGACAAATGTAGTGATATACCTGTTTTTAACACCACCCTCCACTGTGACAAAAGCTTGACAGCTGGGAGTTCCTGTGGTAACACTTTGACCAGGGCTGAGCTTGCATTTTTTTTGCTGAAAGGCCTTTCTTAGTAGAATTGAGGGATGTGTGAGTGTTCCATGACACGGTGAAAGAACTGAAAAACAGGAACTGTGGACAGAGAAGAAATTATGGGGCTAAATTATGGGTCATTGACTTGTTTAACAAACAATGCAGTTTTAAAAAATAGAGTTAAGAAAATATTTACTCAATAAACGAATGTTAAAAAAAGATTTAAATAAAAGAAACACAATAGAATAACAATAATAAGGTAAGGTAATAAGTCCTGTGATTGTGTATAGAGACAGTGCAAAAAAATAATTATGTTCAGGAGCCTGTTGGTGTCAGACTTGATAGACTGGTACCGCTTGCCGTGAGGAATCGGAGAGAACAGTCTATGGCTTGGGTGGGAGTGTAGTTATTTTCCGGGCTTTCCTTTCACACTGCCTAATATAAAGGTTCTGGATGGCAGGGAGCTCTGCCCCACTGGGCTGTCCGCACCACCCTCTGTAGCAGCATGCGATCAAGGGTGGTGCTGTTGCCATACCAAGCAGTAATGCAACCAGTCAAGATGCTTTCAATGGTGCAGCTGTAGAAATACCTGATATTGTACTGTATATTCCAAGGCAGCAGCTACTCTTCCTGGGGTCCAAAAATTAAACAAAATAAAAACTACATAACAGATATAAAAATACATACATAGCACTACATTCACATTGCAATTTAGCCATTCAGCAGTATTATATTAAAACTCACAATATTAAAACTCACTTGACTGTATTGCAATGTTTGAAGACAATCAAAGTTGCTAACCTAATAAGTTTGTATTTTACCTACATGAAACCTACATGAAACAGGTGACACTAGCTAAATAATCCAATCATGTCACTTGTTCTTTGTCTTTTGTTGGCTGATCTACTGTTTGTGTTTGTGTTTCTATTGAATCAATATTACATTCAAGAGATACTATGTTGTCAGTTCAACAACTCACTTGATCAAATGGTACTGTGTCACAGTGAAAGGCCTAAGGGATGGATTCTACTGAAGAACGGTGTCAGAACATGACAAAATTGTGTACTTAACACACACACCAATTCTCTAAACATCTAACAGGGTCAACGGGCGCTTAGCATAACATTGCTCTTGCTCTTGCTCCACAGTGTTCTGACAAAAACAAAACTGCAGAAATGGAGTGGCAGCCTGAGTAGCCGGGGAGGGTTAATGGGTACTGTGGGGGTGAGGGGTTGCTTGTTTTAGTTTTCTACACGCACAGCACTTTAAGCGGATGTGAGCATCTATGACCTTTCATTAATTTGCCCTCCTGACCTCCAGCCACCTGACTCTTGTTTTTCAGTGGAGCCCGAGTTCAAGTATGTGGGGAACATGCACGGGAACGAGGTGCTGGGTCGGGAGCTGCTGATCCAGCTCTCCCAGTTCCTATGTGAGGAATACCGGGCCGGAAACCAGAGGATCACACGCCTCATCCATGACACGCGCATCCACATCCTGCCTACCATGAACCCAGATGGTTATGAAGTTGCTGCCAAGCAGGTACTGACTGTGATGTTCATCACAGTTGTATTGATGAGACACTAGTCTCTCATGACTGTCATGATTAACCCAGAACAAAAATCTTGCATAATTTGGTCAGACACTCAATTAAGTTCTAGGGGGAGACGCAAATGAAACTCACAGCCAAATTTACCATAGGCATTACGATTGGGTCATGTGCAGCTGCAATTGATTGATGATTACAATTTATGTTGTGATGTTTTAGATGAGACTGACTTTTTGACCCAAATGATCCTATTTACACTTTGTAGTCGATTTTGACAGTAAAATAATGTTTGTGACTCATATCTATATGCTGTTTCCCAATGAGAAGTTGGTTTTTAGGTGCAGTTGTTCTTTAAAAATGACTGACAAAAGAGACATTTTCTCATGCTTGCCAACTGGCTACGGCAATGTTTGATATTTCAAGCGTCGGGGCGGCAGGGTAGCCTAGTGGTTAGAGCGTTGGACTAGTAACCGGAAGGTTGCAAATCTGTCATTCTGCCCCTGAACAAGCAGTTAACCCACTGTTCCCAGGCCGTCATTGAAAATAAGAATTTGTTCTTAACTGACTTGCCTGGTTAAATAAAGGTAAAATAAAAAAAATAAAAAAAAATGTAATGTGTCTGCTGTGGGAGAAATAGCCTTGCAGCGTATCCACATCCCCAGTTTAAGAAACACCCTCGCACTATCCTGATACTTCCAAATAACATTTGACAAAAGGCCCAAGCACCGGAACAACTGCTGCTCGTTATCCAATGTTTCCATAGTCACTTTACAGATTCTACAGTACCATTTATGTTTACATAGTTTGTCCATGAGAGAGGCTTAGCAATTAAATAAAGGACTAGGCTTAATCTGTGTCCGGGAAACTGGCACAAAATGTTAAATAAATTACAATGTTAAATCTGTCTGGTATTTTGAGAAACAATTTTTATGATGCACTGGATAGCGTCACGGTTTATTTAGACTAATCATGATTTTGCAGAGGTGGTCCTTCCATAGAAGTGTGTTAGGAAATGTTGTTTGTTAGGAAATGTTGTCTGTGTGGAAACCTATCCCTATACTTTTCCTCATTACCACCTTCTCAGTTTTGAGTGACACTAGCATTTATTTGCCACTTGCTATAACAACTTAAATTGTTTGAATTAGCACACCCCTTCATCTGTTGCTAACATCTATCACTAAAGTGGAAACATTGTCATTGTCCAGTGACATATTACAATCCATATCACTATAGCCTAGAATTCACTGTTGTAATTCTGGAAGCTCAGAATTGTAGGCTACAGCAATAAATCAACAGCATTGGCCAAGGTCAAACAGTATCCCCGTTAGCTTAAGATTTTTATTTTATAAAATAGATTTTGACCATAGCTGAAATCCTTAGCAGAGGCACAACTGACACGGAAAATACACGGAATCCATATCGTAAAAGTTCAGTCAGGAAAGTTTTCTGGGTGATACAGTTGCGGTATAATATATTGGCACCCTTGCAGGATTCACAATTTCTTTTAAAATAAGTTGAAATTGAAAAAACGTTTGGTGTTCACACATGTATTTAAATTCAAAATACTGTAATTTGGTTGGAGGCAACTGATTATCGTTTACTGCGTCAAAATACAGGGTCAAAATATCCATTCACCCAATTTTGAAAAGAAAAAACAGAACATTCTGCTCCATTGCACTCATTGTAAAGTGTCAGGGTGGCACTAATTTTAACTGCAACTATACACCTGTCCTGCTGTCTCTCACTGGGTGCGTTCATTCTGCATTTTTTGGGCATGACAACCAAAGTTATAATTGAAGACACGGCTGTTCTGTGCTTGTACATACATATTTTAATGGGCAATTCACCTAGCTCTGCCACTGTATATAGTCATTACTATATTAACAACAATACATTTTGTCATAAACCTCCAAAATCTCCTCACCACAAGCTAGAACGAGCACACTTTAATTTCATCGGTAGAATCTGTGTATTCGCCTGCTCTGAGGCCTCTTTTAACAATGGTAAATCTTAGCGCTGTTGGTAGCGCTATAGGTCCAGGGGTGTGTCAGACCTATTTATTTTTTCATATTATGAGCGCAATAGCTGGCGGTGATGCAAAAGGGCTAGGTTTTGATGAATAAATTAGTTGTAGATGTGACGAGGGCTGGTTACTCACTGGCCAATCAAGTGTTTTAAGGCTTAATATTGCATGTGGTTGTCTCAAGTTCTGTAGGTTATTGACGGTCTTTGCGTTGACATCTACTCCAATTCGGCTGTGGCACATAATATTCTCGTCTTAGTCCATTGTGGATTGATACGACAGTTTATTTAATAGTATAGGCTACAATGACGAGTAATAGCAAGAGGAAAAAAAAATATCCAGTGTGTGTTCTATATGTGTTGACAGTCAACGTTGTAATTGGCTTCAATCAGTATGTCCTACATGCCCTTCTCCTAAGATAAAAAAAAATACTAGGCTCCGGTAAATGTTATTTTATATGTGAGGCACGTTCTTAGTAAGCAAGATATAGCCTAGGCCTACCATTGATACTGCATTATAGGACTGAATAATTTAAATACATTTGTTAAGGTTTTCTTCCTCTGAAGAGGAGGTGTAGCAGGGATCGGACCAAAATGCAGCGTGGTTATCTCGATACATCTTTAATAAAGATAATATTGAACAATACAAAAAAACATAACGTGAAAAACCTAACCAGCCCTATCTAGTGCAAACAGAGACAGGAACAATCAGCCACAAAACACTCAAAGAATATGGCTGCCTAAATATGGTTCTCAATCAGAGACAACGATAAACACCTGCCTCTGATTGAGAAACACTCTAGGCAACCATAGACTTACCTAGACAACTCTACTATACCACAATCCCAAAACCTACAAAAACCCCAAGACAAAACACACCACATAAATAACCCATGTCACACCCTGGCCTGACCAAAATAATAAAGGAAACACAAAATGCTAAGTCCAGGGCGTGACAACATTTGGAGGAGCGCATCTTTGGTAACCGCTCTTTGGAAATGGGGTTGGATACTTGAACAAGCTAAATGAAGTATGCAGGCAAATAGGCAAATGTGTATATATTTTAGGATGCGCAGTATATTTTGAATTCAAGGCTCTCTCACGAATGGATGATTTAAACACGTTTTATGGAATGGCAACATGGCTGCATTGCCAAGATATAAAAGACACACGACAACGTATTGCTGTTAAACCAGTAGGGTAAGTGTAGCCTACTGAGGGCTTTTAATCAGGTGAAATGGAAAACAAGCAACTGTTACAGTAAAATAACTTTTAAAAATATGATTTAACCTTTGTTTTGACAGGGAGTCAATACTGAGACCAAGATCTCTTTTCCAGATATGCCCTGTATAATATCACAATACACATCAAAATACAATAAACACATTAAACGACACATTCATATACACAAAATTTATTTTACTGTAACAATTTTTTTTTCAGTTTTCTAGGGGTACCCAATTTCTCCAAAGGGGGCGTAAATCTGCCATGTCCTCAACAGGTTTTAAAATACACAACACACAAAAAGCAAAACACAATAATAAAGAACATTTTACATTCTTCAGTATAAAGGTCCCCTAACAACCATCTGAAATGCCCTAGAGCAGGGATCTCCAACCCTGTTCCTGGAGAGCTAGGTTTTCAGTCCAACCCTAATTTAGCACACATGATTCCCATAATTAGCTGGTTGATAAGCTGAATCAGGTTAGTTGGAGAGCCCTCCCTAGAGGCACCAATTACTCAAATGTTTAAGTGTATTGTAGGTGTAGGTGCAAAAAAACTAAAAGCAGATTTCCCCAAGTCAGTGGACCTCCAGAGTTAGCAATCCCTTAGCCGGGTCCGGTAGGCCGTACATCTATAGGTTAACAATGAGGTAAGGTATGGCGGAAGTTTATGCAAGGGGGCTTTATAGACAAAAAGAGCGCAATACAGTGATCTACGAGACTTCAACAAGGGCCAGTCTACATTCTGATACAAAATGCATAATGATAAACTGCATCCAATGGCTTCAATGCAGTGGCAGCTGCATTTGTGACCGGTGTAGATTGCCTCCTCATTGTGTTTTGATCAGCTTACATCTGACCAAAAGGATCAGGGTTGGTGTTGATATTTTCTTCTCTGATAATGACAGGAAAAACATCCATAAGCAAATGCTGTGGTGCCCTTATCTGCCAACTCCTCTGCAAAGTACAAATTCACATCGAAAGTGTACATGATTAGCCATGCTACCCCAATGACGATGTAGCGTACAGTATAAAATACAGTAGCTATCTAACATGTACAATAGGCACACGTTACAAGACAAAACATTCATAAATTACTGAAATGCATACATATCACAATATAATGAAGGGATACCATTATAATACATTGTCAGTAACCATATAAACTCAACTGTTTTAACATACATTGATTGATTTCAATGGCCAATTTTACAGTAAGCTACCTCTTCCACATCACTACTGTAGACGGTAAGAGGTAAGGGGGGCAGGGGATGTTTATGAGGGGGAATACAGGGGGAGAAGGAAGTGTGCACCATTGAAAAGGGCACTCACAACAATAAAAAGGAATGTACAGTAATATCAATCATGGAACTATTCCGATTTTTTTGTAATTATACAACATGAAATTCAACACGTTACACTCACCATCCAATAATAACAGAAACATCTGGAGAATATTTATAGAAAAATATAATATTCATAATGACTTCATAGATACCAGCCCTACAGTGGTTATTCCTGTAAAAGTTGTATCATACTCCATGCGGTCCGCTGCAAAATTCTATGGCACATTATTTAATTGTCAACCAGTGTTGCCATTAATGCTAGTTAGTGCTAGTTTGACCACCAAAGGGCATCTTTGAGAAGCATTTGATTGTCTTCAAAATTGGCTGTACTAGAGAATTTGAAAACTTTTTTGTAAGAACACAGTATATGGGATTGGCTTTAAGAAACGTAGCTTAATTCATTTGATTAATAAAATGGTGTTTCTATTCCAAGAAAAATGAAAAAACAAAACCCTCAGGGTTTCCGTTAGGAAGATATGGCGCTGTACAATGTGACGGTAGGGAGTAGGCTACAGTACTAAGAGCATAACATTTCCATACCCTAATTTTAGTCTAACCAATACCCAAACAGAGATTCAGTGAAATTAAAAATCTCATTGATTTATCAAGAGCAGTCCCATTGCTTGTCTCAGAGCAGCGCTGTCTTGACCTCTGAATGCTGTCTTTTCTCCTTCCACTTGACTCTTCTTTTAATTTTGAAAGAGTATTTTCCAGTAAGCATAATCAATGCTCTAACTCCCCCTTGGAGCAGTGACGCAGGGCGCCGCACTAAACCTCAAATTACCTCTAAA
The DNA here is from genome assembly GCF_045791955.1 of Oncorhynchus clarkii lewisi. Classification (NCBI taxonomy): domain Eukaryota; kingdom Metazoa; phylum Chordata; class Actinopteri; order Salmoniformes; family Salmonidae; genus Oncorhynchus; species Oncorhynchus clarkii. The sequence goes on from NC_092162.1 coordinate 30,388,920, forward strand.
TCCCGCAGCATAATCTCAAAACGATTAGTTGAGCAACCCACACACTGGGTAGCTTAGTCTCGCATTGCCATACCTCCAAAATCACGTCTTTGTCACATCTCACATGGAAGTCTTTAGAATTTTGTGTTACAAAAACAGTTTAATTGGATGTTACATTTCAAGAACCCTCCCTCCACACCCCCTTAGAAGGGGTGCTGTGTGTTATGTGTGTCACTGTTTTCCGTCTGGCTAGTTGTTGCCTTTGCTAGTTTCAAGGGCTAGTTTTCAAGTTATCAAGTGTGGCCGACAGTCTGTGATTTGTATTTATTGAAATTAAAAGTGGATTACTCTGGTAAAGTCAAACGTCACAACACATTTTTTCTTCCATGTCTCCATTCATCCACATGGCTGCAATTGCTGCAATTCGGTACCACCTAAAGTATTAAGAAGATTGGCGATTATTTTGTTTTTGTATGGACCCAAAAAACAGATGCAGTGGGAGAACCTATTCAAGTAAGTAAATACATGTTTAAAATGTAAAACAACTATTATTATTAGCTAGCTAACTAGCTGGCTACAGTAGGCCTGCTAGCTAGCTAGGTAACTTTACACACGGTTTAGCTATGTGAATTACATGTCATCAGCTAGCTAACTTCGTATTAGCTAGCTATCTTGATGTAATCATTGTAAATGCATTTGTTGATAACAGCCATGGAAGAGGATAAAATTGCAGATACAGCTGTCAGTAAAGGGAGTGTAGGCTACTGGATAGGGTAGGTAATTTTTTGGGAGGACATAATGAAAAGATTCTCCAGTTCCAGTCCCTAGAAGGTTAAATGTTGAAGACAGAGAGCTAATAGCAGCATAATATTAAATTCTGTCTAATTTGAGTATAATGAAGCCTGTTTTTTGTCACGTTTTATGTCCTTAGATATGGAAAGCTGTGAAAGTCTGTTTGCAGATGAAGAGAGAGGTCCCAATGAATGTCCCAAGAGACTATGGGTATATCCTATATGCATAGGTTATACACTACCGTTCAAAAGTTTGGGGTCTCCTGCCTTGTTCATAATGTTGTTAAGGAGGCAGAGCCACACTTTATTATGAACAGACTTCTCCCCATCTTAGCTACTGTTGCATTAACATGTTTTCACCATGACAGTTTATTATCGAGGGATACTCCAAGCAGTTTAGTCACCTTAACTTGCTCATTATCCACATTATTCATTACAAGATTAAGTTGAGGATTAGAGTTTAGTAAAGAATTTGTCCCAAATACAATGCTTTTAGTGTTTTAAATATTTATGACTAACTTACACTACCGTTCAAAAGTTTGGGGCCACTTGTTTTTGAAAGTAAAGCAAATGTTTTGTCCATTAAAATAACATCAAATTGATCATAAATACATTGTAGACATTGTTAATGTTGTAAATGAATATTGTAGCTGGAAACGGCTGATTTTTTTAATGGAATATCTACAGTTGCGTACAGAGACAATTTATCAGCAACCATCACTCCTGTGTTCCAATGGCACGTTGTTTTAGCTAATCCAAGTTGATAATTTGAAAAGGCTAATTGATCATTAGAAAATTATTTTTGAAATTATGTTAGCACAGCTGAAAACAGTCAGGCTGATTAAAGAAGCAATAAAACTGGCCTTCTTTAGACTAGTTGAGTATCTGGAGCATCAGCATTTGTGGGTTCGATTACAGGCTCAAAATGGCCAGTAACAAAGCACTTTCTTCTGAAACTCATCCGTCTATTCTTGTTCTGAGAAATGAAGGCCATCCCATGCGAGAAATTGCAGAGAAACTGAAGATCTCGTACAGGTACTACTTACTCCCTTCACAGAACAGCTCAAACGGGCTCTAACCAGAATAGAAAGAGAAGTGGGTGGTCGCCATGCACAACTGAGCAAGAGGACAACTACATTAGAGTGTCTAGTTTGGGAAAGAGACGCCTCACATGTCCTCAACTGGTAGCTTCATTAAATAGTACCTGCAAAACACCAGTCTCAACGTCAACATTGAAGAGGCGACTCTGGGATGCTGATGTGTTTAAATATGTTGTAATTGTTAACCTATATTTCAAAATGAACTAGTGTCAACATTGATTAATCACATATCACAATCCTGCAATAAAGAGGGGAAGGGGTTCTGTCTCTAATATGTCTGTGTTTCTGTATTGTATCCTCAAATAAACATTTCCTTTTTGTCTAGTTGTAAGATCTCCAACCTGTTTTATTTATCTGTATAGCAGCTATGTGAAAACATTTAGCAGCATATCATATGGCATGCATCACCAATGCAGCCATAGGCCTACAGTATGATGGCATTACTAGCCTTATCTGTCATCTGAAGCAGAGAATAGCTAAACTCACACATTGTTTACATGTTGAGCTATATGTTCTCAATTGAATATGATACCAATAAACAAAGTACAGTATATGAGGAAAACCATATACCAGATTTTGTACAGTACATGCCTTTTAAGTGCTGACATAAAATTGTTCAGTGCAAATCCAAACCATGCAATTTAGGTACAGTATGAAAATAAGGAGATGACATTGAAGCTAGAGGAGATAAGCATTACAGGTAACATTTTGTGAGGTTTATTTTGTTGATTTGAACTCATTTTAGCAGTGTTGCTCGCAAAATGATTGTAGTTGTTCCCATAGATAGAGAAACCAGGTACTGTATATGCACCACAGACCCTGGATAAGCTAGTGACTGGTCAGCTAACCTTTTAGGTCAATAATATGCTGATTTTATTAACATTTTGTTGGCATTACAATCGTGAGAGAAATTGACTTTCCAATAATTTTTTCTACTTGCGACTAGGCTAGCGACTTGTCAAGGTACATGAGTTAGCTAGCCAGCTAGCCAACTTCCACCATAGCTGGGCCGCTCGGAAAAGACGTGAACCTGGGAGTCTGGCCAGGAAGCTAGATAGCTAGCAAATAACGTTACAATGTCAACTAATGAAACAGATACAATTTGCAGTACTAGCAATGCAAACCGATGGTCATATCTAGCCACATGCATGAAATGCTGGAGTATTAATCTGAAGGTAGCTAAAGCTAACCAACTAGGTTTAATATTAGCTAGCTAACATTAGGCTATAGCTAGCAATGCAAATGGATTTTGGAGATAAGTATAATATTACTACACAGATCATACACGTAAACGTTAGCTAGCAAGCCAGTCAGCTAACATTAGCTAGCTATCTAACAGTATGCTTAAACTTCCAATGAAAACGAGTTCCTGACAAAAATAGACAATTCCACTGATTTCAAAACGTGTTCATCTTCCGTGAAAACAACACTGTTGATCAACGTTTCTTCCCCATGAATGTCATCAGAAGACTCTACAATGTCTGGTTCAATTCAAATGTTTTTACTTCAAATCAGGGATTTACTCATCGTCTAATTCATTTTCAGAGTCAGAGAGAGTCAGCAAGGCACGATTGTCCTCCATAAAGTTGTCCATCACAACTTTTTCTCGACTGATCTTTGTTTGATAGCGCCTGCTAAATTCAGGGCAGCAATGTTGTTGAGAGCAGAAGGAAGACTTTTGCAGTTCTCCATGATATCTTTCAAAAACGCTGCAGAAGCAAGTATTATTTACACGTACCGAGCAGCTCATGTTATAGACAGAAGCATGCTACATGTCAGACTAATCCCAGCTCATCTCACGGCATGTCCAGTCCATCCATTATCTCTGCCAATCATGGCTAGCGGGAAGGTTCCTGTCTTTTTCCATGGCTAAACAACTAGGCTCATAATTAAAATGTTGTATTCATATTTACAGATGGCATACAAGTTTGTTATTTAGGCACATGAAAGTTCACATGTACCAGAAGGTATTACTGCAAATGAAACCGAATTTTGATTAAAAAAATAAAATGTTTACGTTCAAATGCCTCTCCTGTGAAGTAGTGACGTGCGACATACCTTTCTGAAACGGATCACAAATGGTGTACAACGCTGGCCATCTCAATATATTTCTGAAGTGATATTTGCCTGTAAAGGCAAGGAGTACAGTAGCTAGCCACAATGAGTTTCATTTTGAGAAGTCAGCTAACCTTTTAAGCTAGCTAGGTATAACTAACAGACTGCTAGCTAGTTCAATTTCCCTCACGATTATAAAGCCAACAACATTTTAATAAAATCAGCATATTATTGACCTGAAATGATAGCTGTGTTAGACCAGTCGCTAGCTTATTCAGGGTCAGTGAAACATAGACAGTACATGGTTGCAAATAATGTTGCTAAAATGAATTAAATAAAATTAACCTCATTAAATGTTACCTGTAATGCTCATCTCCTGTAGCATAATTGACGCCTTGTTTTCATACTCTACCTAAATTATAAGGGTTGGATTTGCACTAAACTATTTTAAGTCAGCACTTAAAAGGCATGTGCAAAATATGGTATATGGTTTGTCTACTGGTATCAAATTGAGAACATACAGCTCAGCATGTAAACAATGTGTGAGTTTAACTATTCTCTTCTTCAGATCTCTACTACCGCATGGAAGCAGTACCGGAGTGCCAAGTCTAGGACAAAAAGGCTTCTCAACAGTTTTTACCCCAAAGCCATAAGACTCCTGAAAAGGTAATCAAATGGCTACCCGGACTATTTGCATTGCCCCCCCCCCCCCCCCCAACCCACCCCTCTTTTTATGCTGCTGCTACTCTCTGTTTATCATATACAGTGCCTTGCGAAAGTATTCGGCCCCCTTGAACTTTGCGACCTTTTGCCACATTTCAGGCTTCAAACATAAAGATATAAAACTGTATTTTTTTGTGAAGAATCAACAACAAGTGGGACACAATCACGAAGTGGAACGACATTTATTGGATATTTCAAACTTTTTTAACAAATCAAAAACTGAAAAATTGGGCGTGCAAAATTATTCAGCCCCTTTACTTTCAGTGCAGCAAACTCTCTCCAGAAGTTCAGTGAGGATCTCTGAATGATCCAATGTTGACCTACATGACTAATGATGATAAATACAATCCACCTGTGTGTAATCAAGTCTCCGTATAAATGCACCTGCACTGTGATAGTCTCAGAGGTCCGTTAAAAGCGCAGAGAGCATCATGAAGAACAAGGAACACACCAGGCAGGTCCGAGATACTGTTGTGAAGAAGTTTAAAGCCGGATTTGGATACAAAAAGATTTCCCAAGCTTTAAACATCCCAAGGAGCACTGTGCAAGCGATAATATTGAAATGGAAGGAGTATCAGACCACTGCAAATCTACCAAGACCTGGCCTTCCCTCTAAACTTTCAGCTCATACAAGGAGAAGACTGATCAGAGATGCAGCCAAGAGGCCCATGATCACTCTGGATGAACTGCAGAGATCTACAGCTGAGGTGGGAGACTCTGTCCATAGGACAACAATCAGTCGTATATTGCACAAATCTGGCCTTTATGGAAGAGTGGCAAGAAGAAAGCCATTTCTTAAAGATATCCATAAAAAGTGTTGTTTAAAGTTTGCCACAAGCCACCTGGGAGACACACCAAACATGTGGAAGAAGGTGCTCTGGTCAGATGAAACCAAAATTTAACTTTTTGGCAACAATGCAAAACGTTATGTTTGGCGTAAAAGCAATACAGCTCACACCATCCCCACTGTCAAACATGGTGGTGGCAGCATCATGGTTTGGGCCTGCTTTTCTTCAGCAGGGACAGGGAAGATGGTTAAAATTGATGGGAAGATGGATGGAGCCAAATACAGGACCATTCTGGAAGAAAACCTGATGAAGTCTGCAAAAGACCTGAGACTGGGACGGAGATTTGTCTTCCAACAAGACAATGATCCAAAACATAAAGCAAAATCTACAATGGAATGGTTCAATAATAAACATATCCAGGTGTTAGAATGGCCAAGTCAAAGTCCAGACCTGAATCCAATCGAGAATCTGTGGAAAGAACTGAAAACTGCTGGTCACAAATGCTCTCCATCCAACCTCACTGAGCTCGAGCTGTTTTGCAAGGAGGAATGGGAAAAAAATTCAGTCTCTCGATGTGCAAAACTGATAGAGACATACCCCAAGCGACTTACAGCTGTAATCGCAGCAAAAGGTGGCGCTACAAAGTATTAACTTAAGGGGGCTGAATAATTTTGCACGCCCAATTTTTCAGTTTTTGATTTGTTAAAAAAGTTTGAAATATCCAATAAATGTCGTTCCACTTCATGATTGTGTCCCACTTGTTGTTGATTCTTCACAAAAAAATACAGTTTTATATCTTTATGTTTGAAGCCTGAAATGTGGCAAAAGGTCGCAAAGTTCAAGGGGGCCGAATACTTTCGCAAGGCACTGTAGCTGTTATACTGAGAGAGAGAGATAATCAGATAAAAAAGATTGGGGATCTTACAACTAGAAAAAAAGGAAATGTTAATTTGAGAATACAACACAGAAAAACAGACACATTAGAGACAGAACCCTTCCCCCTTTTATTGCATTATTGTGATATGTGATTACTCAACATTTGACACTAGTTCATTTTGAATAATAGTTTAATCAACACTTCACTTCAAAATGTACAAATAAGCTAACTCGTATATAAGGATTTGATCTCTTAGTCTAAACAACAATAGATAATTGAGTAGTACCAAGTAGGCTATTATTACGAAAGCATTATTTCAGTTGAACAAAAAAAACTCCATACCAGCAGTGGCCAACCTTGCTCCACTGATATACAATATTTGCAAACATAGGTAAGCCTACACATACTGTATAACCCTTAGCATATAGGATATACCCTAAGTCTCTTGGGACATTCCTTGAGACCTCTCACTTCATCTGCAAACAGGCTTTCACAGCTTTCCATATCCGAGGACAGAAAACATCTTGAATAAACAGGCTTCATTATACTCAAATTAGACAGCACTGAATATTATGTTGCTATTATATCTCTGTCCTCAAAGTTTTCTCTAGGGAATGTCCTCCCACAAAATTAACAGCGCCTATCCAGTAGCTAGCTTAGGCAGCCGATTGTGCCTAGGCTATCCAGTAGCCTACACTTTCCCTTTACTGACAGCTGGGGCTGCAATTTCAACCTCTTATCTACACATTTGGAGACAGTGTTTTTAATTTTCAATGATTACATTAAGATAGCTAGCTAATAAAAAGTTAGCTAGCTAGCTGCTGACATTTAATTCACTTTGCTAAACAGTGTGCAAAGTTAGCTAGCTAGCTAGCAGCTCAGTTGAGTTAGCCTACAAAGTGGCCTAACATAACCAGCTATCTAGCTAACAATACATCATTTTTTAAACATTGTTTAAATGTATTTACTAAATTGAATATGTTCTCCCATTGCCTCCATTTTTTGGGGTCCTAACAAAAACAAAATAATGTGTAAACTTCACAACATTTTCATTGGTAGAAAAGCATAGCCAGCAGCCATGTGGACAAATGGAGACATGGAAAAAAGTATATTTGTCACCAGAGCGATTTAGAAGATGTTGTGATGTTTGACTTTACCAGCGTAATCCACTTTCAATTTCAATAAATATAAATCGCAGACTGTTGGCCACACTAGCACTTGAAACTAACTTAAGCAACATCTACCCAGACGGAAAACGGTGAAGCACATAACACCCCTTCTATAGGTGTGTGGGGGACAGGTTCTTGAAATGTAACATCCAATCATAATCTTACCTCTGGGAACCAGCGGACAATTCAAACCATTTTTGCAATACAACATTCTCCAACCTCCAAGGGAGGCGTGACAACCATGTGATTTTTGAGGTATGGCAAAGCGAGACTTACCCTCAATATAGTTTTGTTATCTCACCCATATTCACAATTAAATTCAAGTGAGATGAACTATCTATCTAAGGCATGAGGTCAGATCAGCTACAGACATTCATAGCGCATCAAACCAACCGCTCAACCGTAGCTAGCTCTATATGTACATACAATAGCATAATTCTGTGACACTTTCATCAAACAGAAGTAGAACATTATAGCTATATCTATTCTTTCCTTAATTGTCGGTATTAGTTACTCTTTAGCCATATCTCCAATATTATTTGCAGTCTCAAAATCATACATGCAGTGCATTCGGAAAGTATTCAGACCCCTTGACTTTTTCCATATTTTGTTACATTACAGCCTTATTCTAAAATGTATTAAATCGTTTTCCCCTCTCATCATTCTACACACAATACCCCATAATGACAAAGCAAAAAATTTGCAAAAATGTAAAAAAAAACGTTTTTGGTTTGTCATTATGGGGTATTGTGTGTAGATTGATGAGAAGAAAAAAAAACTTTAAATCCAATGTAGAAATATTTTATTTATTTATATTTTATTTAACCTTTATTCAACTAGGCAAGTCAGTTCAGAACAAATTCTTATTTGCAATGACGGCCTAGTAGGTTACCTGCCTTGTTCAGGGGCAGAACGATAGATTTTTACCCTCTCAGCTCGGGATTCAATCTAGAAACCTTTTGGTTACTGGCCCAACATTCTAACCACTAGAATAAGGCTATAGCGTAACAAAATGTGAAAAAAGAAAAGTCTGCTGCTACTCTCTGTTGTCTGAATACTTAACAAATGCATTGTATAAGTGTCCAGGCGATGTTCGGGACTAAGATGGCTGTTGACTGATGTTGCAGCATCATAGCCTGATGTATCCTCACTTTCTGGCAATTGTGCAATTCATAAACAACTTAGCTATTGAAATGCAAGCAGCAGATGATGAGACCAGTTACAAAAAGTATTACAATATCAAAATGTAAACGTAACAATATTTCACTCAAGTCAACCTTACCGACATGATTGGAATACAGTCATCAGTACCATTCATATTACCCTACTGGACCTCTTCACAAACAAGCAAGAATATAAAACAAATATTATTCACTTAATTTTAAATGTTGATGTAATGGTGAATGAATCACACATTGAATGATTAAAGATGGTAGCTGCAAGCTGTCCCTCTCAGTCCAATCACCAAAGACGCCTATAGTAGAGGGAGAGAGGTTACAAGAGAAAAGGGTGGGGGTTCAGATCTCCTGGGGACTTACCGTCCTGTAGCTTGACTAATCAAATTTTATTTGTCACATGCGCCGAATACAACAGGTGTAGATCTTACAGTGAAATGCTGGCAGCATTTAGTCGAGGTAATTGAGGTAATATGTACATGTAGGTAGAGTTAAAGTGACTATGCATAGGTAATTGAGAGAATAGCAGCAGCTTAAAAGACGAGGGGGGAGCAATGCAAATAGTCTGGGTAGCCATTTGATTAGCTCTTCAGGAGTCTTATGGCTTGGGGGTAGAAGCTGTTGAGAAGACTTTTGGACCTATCTAGTTATTAGATAGATGGCCGCCTCGCTTCGCGTTCCTAGGAAACTATGCAGTTTTTTGTTTTTTTTACGTGTTATTTCTTACATTGGTACCCCAGGTCATCTTAGGTTTCATTACATACAGTCGGGAAGAACTACTGAATATAAGAGCAACGTCAACTCACCATCAGTATGATCAGTATGACCAGGAATATGACTTTCCCGGAACGGATCCTGTGTTCTGCCTTCCACCCAGGACAACGGATTGGATCCCAGCCTGCGACCCAAAACAAAGACGTCGTAAAAGAGGGAAACGAAGCGGTCTTCTGGTCAGGCTCCGGAGACGGGCACATCGCACACCACTCCCTAGCATACTTCTCGGCAATGTTAAGTCTCTTGACAACAAGGTTGATGAAATCCGAGCAAGGGTAGCATTCCAGAGGGACATCAGAGACTGTAATGTTCTTTGCTTCACGGAAACATGGCTCACTTGAGAGACGCTAACGGAATCGGTGCAGCCAGCTGGTTTCTCCACGCATCGCGCCGACAGAAACAAACATCTTTCTGGTAAGAAGAGGGGCGGGGGCGTATGCCTTATGGTTAACGAGACGTGATGTGGTCACAACAACATACAGGAACTAAAGTCCTTCTGTTCACCTGATTTAGAATTCCTCACAATCAAATGTCGACCGCATTATCTACCAAGGGAATTCTCTTCGATTATAATCACAGCCGTATATATTCCCCCTCAAGCAGACACATCGATGGCTCTGAACAAACTTTATTTGACTCTTTGCAAACTGGAAACCACATATCCTGAGGCTGCATTCATTGTAGCTGGGGATTTTAACAAGGCTAATCTGAAAAAAAGACTCCCTAAATTGCATCAGCATATCGATTGCGCAACCAGGGCTGGTAAAACCTTGGATCATTGCTATTCTAAATTCCGCAACGCATATAAGGCCCCCAACCGCCCTCCTTTCGGAAAAGCTGACCACGACTCCATTTTGTTGCTCCCTGCCTACAGACAGAAGCTAAAACAAGAAGCTCCCGCGCTGAGGTCTGTCCAACGCTGGTCTGACCAATCTGATTCCACGCTCCAAGACTGCTTGGACTGGGATATGTTCCGCATTGCTGCGAACAACAACATTGACGAATACGCTGATTCGGTGTGCGAGTTCATTAGAACGTGCATTGAAGATGTCGTTCCCATAGCAACGATTAAAACATTCCCAAACCAGAAACCGTGGATTGATGGCAGCATTCGCGTGAAACTGAAAGCGAAAACCACTGCTTTTAATCAGGGCAAGGTGACCGGAAACATGACCGAATACAAACAGTGTAACTATTCCCTCCGCGAGGCAATCAAACAAGCTAAGCGTCAGTATAGAGACAAAGTAGAGTCGCAATTCAACGGCTCAGACACAAGAGGTATGTGGCAGGGTCTACAGTCAATCACGGATTACAAAAAGAAAACCAGCCCCGTCACGGACCAGGATGTCTTGCTCCCAGGCAGACTAAATCACTTTTTTGCCCGCTTTGAAGACAATACAGTGCCACTGACACGGCCCGCTACCAAAACATGGGGACTCTCCTTCACTGCAGCCGAGGTGAGTAAAACATTTAAACATGTTAACCCTCGCAAGGCTGCAGGCCCAGACGGCATCCCCAGCCGCGCCCTCAGAGCATGCGCAGACCAGCTGGCTGGTGTGTTTACGGACATATTCAATCAATCCTTATCCCAGTCTGCTGTTCCCACATGCTTCAAGAGGGCCACCATTGTTCCTGTTCCCAAGAAAGCTAAGGTAACTGAGCTAAACGACTACCGCCCCGTAGCACTCACTTCCGTCATCATGAAGTGCTTTGAGAGACTAGTCAAGGACCATATCACCTCCACCCTCCCTCCACCCTAGACCCACTTCAATTTGCTTACCGCCCAAATAGGTCCACAGACGATGCAATCTCAACCACACTGCACACTGCCCTAACCCATCTGGACAAGAGGAATACATATGCGAGAATGCTGTTCATCGACTACAGCTCAGCATTTAACACCACAGTACCCTCCCTGGGTCTCGACCCTGCCCTGTGCAACTGGGTACTGGACTTCCTGACAGGCCGCCCCCAGGTGGTGAGGGTAGGTAACAACATCTCCACCCCGCTGATCCTCTACACTGGGGCCCCACAAGGGTGCGTTCTGAGCCCTCTCCTGTACTCCCTGTTCACCCACGACTGCGTGCCACGTACACCTCCAACTGAATCATCAAGTTTGCGGACGACACTACAGTGGTAGGCTTGATTACCAACAATGACGAGACGGCCTACAGGGAGGAGGTGAGGGCCCTCAGAGTGTGGTGTCAGGAAAATAACCTCACACTCAACGTCAACAAAACTAAGGAGATGATTGTGGACTTCAGGAAACAGCAGAGGGAGCACCCCCCTATCCACATCGATGGGACAGTAGTGGAGAGGGTAGTAAGTTTTAAGTTCCTCGGCGTACACATCACAGACAAACTGAATTGGTCCACCCACACAGACAGAATCGTGAAGAAGGCACAGCAGCACCTCTTCAACCTCAGGAGGCTGAAGAAATTCGGCTTGTCACCAAAAACACTCACAAACTTCTACAGATGCACAATCGAGAGCATCCTGTCGGGATGTATCACCGCCTGGTACGAAAACTGCTCCGCCCACAACCGTAAGGCTCTCCAGAGGTTAGTGAGGTCTGCACAACGCATCACCGGGGGCAAACTACCTGCGCTCTACACCACCCGATGTCACAGGAAGGCCATAAAGATCATCAAGGACAACATCCACCCGAGCCACTGCCTGTTCACCCCGCTATCATCCAGAAGGTGAGGTCAGTACAGGTGCATCAAAGCTGGGACCGAGAGACTGAAAAACAGCTTCTATCTCAAGGCCATCAGACTGTTAAACAGCCACCACTAACATTGAGTGGCTGCTGCCAACACACTGACTCAACTCCAGCCACTTTAATGGGAATTGATGGAAATTGATGTAAAATATATCACTAGCCACTTTAAACAATGCTACTTAACATAATGTTTACATACCCTACATAATTAATCTCATATGTATACGTATATACTGTACTCTATATCATCTACTGCATCTTTATGTAATACATGTATCACTAGCCACTTTAAACTATGCCACTTTGTTTACATACCCTACATTACTCATCTCATATGTATATACTGTACTCGATACCATCTACTGCATCTTGCCTATGCCGTTCTGTACCATCACTCATTCATATATCTTTATGTACATATTCTTATCCCTTTACACTTGTGTGTATAAGGTAGTAGTTTTGGAATTGTTAGGTTAGCCCTTTAAGACGGTAACTCTCCAGGAGAGCCTTGCATCAATCAGATCATGCCAGATCTTGTGTCGAGTCTGTTGATTCCATCTCGATCTGTTCATCTTCATCGTGGTACTCCAGCCCTCCGCGGCCTGATTGGTGTCACACTTTTCCACCCAGCTAACCCACCTGATTAAGCCAATTTTGACTTTGTGGCTTCAGTAACTAGTGGAAACCGTTGTGCTTGTTGTTCACACACACACACATCTGCCTTCTCATTGGCTAGAATAGTCCCAAATGATCTTGCCTCCTTCTGACTGCCTTCCATTTTTTTAAGACATTTATTTTCATTGTTAGAGTAGCCACACGCTAAGGCAAAAACAGTACATCTTCTTCCACTGTCCCTGTCCACTGTCCAGTGATCCTCTGATCGCAAACACATGTGAACATCCTCCTTGATAACTAGTGATGCGAAGTTCAGCTCTTTTTACTGACTCTGATTTTTAAGACTCGTTCAGTCAAAATAACAAATATTTAGACTAATTTTGTTCAATTGCGGCAGTAATGCCCAGAGCTAGCAGCACCCCCTACTGGCGATTGTACCAGCCTCTTGTTCACCATCGGGGGCTTATTGGAGCTGTCATTTGTGACTGAGACTTGTAAACATGAGCTTTAATACAATGAACATTTGTTGATTGCTAGGCATACAAATATGATTATTTCTTGATACATTTGAAACCATTGTGACCGATTCTTGGCGGAATGCATTACTTGACTGCCATGATGGTGATAAGGACCATGTAATTTGTAAACCGCAGCCCCCAAAATTATTAGTTGTTGAGTTTGAGTTTGTTGAGCAGAGGCTGTGTATGTTTTAGTTCTATGAAGTTGTGTCCATCATAACATTCAATAATCAATGAATTGCATTCATTCTTGCACCATTATCAGTTCTAAACATGTATTTTTCTTCTCTATGTCCATGATCTATTTTCATGCTCATTGTATTGAACTTGTGTTGTACAGTGCCTTCAGAAAGTATTCACATGCCTTGAATTTTCCATATTTTGTTGTGTTACAGCCTGAATTTAAAATGAATGACATTTTTTTTGTGTGTGTGTGGGGGGGGGGGGGGGGGGTGTCACTGGCCTACACACAATACCGCAATGTCAGTAAACTTTTTCTTAAGAAGTCACATAATAAGTTGCATGGACTGTCCAATAATAGTGTCTAACATGGTTTTTGAATTACTACCTTATCTCTGTACACACACATACTGCAAGGCCCCTCAGGCGAGGAGTGAATTTCAAACACAGATTCAACCACAAAGACCAGGGAGCTTTTCCAATGTCTCGCAAACAAGGGCACCCATTGGTAGATGGGTTAAATATCCATTATCACCTTTGGCTGTAATCGCAGCCAAAGGTGATTCTAACATGTATTGACTCGTGGGTTTGAATACTTATGTAATCAAGATATACTGTATGTTTGTTTTTATTTTACAAATGTTATAATTTTCCACTTTGACATTACAGAATATTTTGTGAGGTTCGTTGTAAAAAATGACAATTAAATCCATTTTAATCCCACTTTGTAAGACAAAATGTGGAAAAAGTCAAAGGGTGTCAATATTTTCTGAAGGCACTGTATGACAGACAGTTGGTGGTCGGAGCACATCTCTGGAGCTGCCGGAGGAGCATGTATTATCTTGCTGTAGGACTCATTGCGGCCAGCACTAGCAGGTAAAATGAAGAACTAAACTAAAAAGTCACTCAGAAAAATGAATCCATGACTCTCGAGTCAGTAAAAAGAGTAGCTCTAAAATAACTTAATTGTTTGAAAACTGCACTATTGACAATTTACCAATGGTTTGAGCCACCCAAAAGGTACCAATTGGATGGCTTCATCCGTAACATTTCAAGCTAGCTGTGGAATGAGCCTCCGGCACTCTGTTACACGTTTGTACTGTATGTGATCATGTATTAGTGTATGTCTGTGATTCATCTCGTGACCCTACTCATTCATGTCCCCTATCTCTCTCTTAGACAATGGTACTGTACTTGTACTCCTCAGTCTTGCCTTCATCGTTCTTCAGTGAGACGAGGTGGTGGTATTGGGGGGCTGCCTTCGCGGTCTCTCCAGAGGAACACTGAGGGGGAAGAGAGGGATAGATGGGAAGGAGAAAAATGTTATGGTCTTATCAGTAAGTTATACCGGTATAAATGCAGGTATTCTGGCTGGAAATGGGGTGGTTGTCGAGACAAATAATGTATAATAATGTATGTATACAAGGGAATGGTAGTTTGTTTGTGTCTGTCACCAGAATGGTATACCACAAAATAAAATACATCTACCCAGGCTTTCATAAAGCTAGCCAGGTTCAGTTAACTTCACATTCCAGGTCAATCCTCATCCGTACTACGACGATGTTGCCGTCTCCTCTGTCCCGCCGCTACAGTTCACCAGCAACAAGCTGATCACTTTGTCTATGAATGCATCCATCCACACACAAACACACACACACCAGGGTTTCAGTCAGTTGGTAATAGCCGGCTCTTGTTCGCAAAATAAATTGAAAAGCCGAGTCCGGTAGGAGAAGAAAAAATTCCATTGCAAAATAAATCTTTTTAGCCTATTCAATGATGGAAATACTGTCTGGTCATGATTATCGGTCTACACTATATTTGTACACTATATTTGTTAAGCATCTCATTTAAGACACCCGTACAGCATACAGAGCCTTCGAGTGGAAATTTTGTCAAACAGTGCAAGAGCTGCTGCTGCAGCATTTTGTGGGGGTTTCAAGACAACTGGGACCTCTGAAAAATACGAGGTCAAATCATGACGTACGCTCTAAGGTGCATTCGTAAATTCAGTCTGGGGTGCCAGAAAGCGCTCAGAGTGTGCTCTGTAAATTCAGAACGTTGTCAGATTGTTCATTCAAAAAATCTGAGAGTTTCGCTCTAGGAGCGTTTAGAGCTCAAATTAGATGCTCTGGCCGAGGAGTAGGGTTGATCCGAGCAATCTGACCTCACAACAGCAGTCAACCACTCAAGCCAACTGGCTAAAGTTAGTTTGCTAGCTACTTCCAGACATAAATGAGAGAACACCTCACCCTGACCATTTTACTTGCTCTAGCAGAGCTGGTTAGGCTGTTTTCATGTTATCCAGAGAGTTGGTGACTAACTGTGCTGCTGGCAACAATTGAATCGGAGTAGATAGCCAGAGTGATTTTACCAATGTGCCACTAGAACGAGACCCGAGTTTCGATGTGAATGACCGCTCAAAATTATTTGTTTACCATTCGGAGCTCGTTTTTTTCCCCTGTTCCCAGTTCTCTTGAATGACTTGAAGTCTGAAGTCGGAGATTTCCGAGTTCCCAGTTGTTTTGAATGTGGAATCAAACGGCAACTGAAGGCAGGCTTCATCGGCGCGTCACACAGCACTTTGCAATGAGCTGAAGGCAGTATGCATTTTGAAAACATATACTTCATTGTTTAAAACCTGAACGTTTTTATACATATGAGGCATGTTTTACTCGTGCTAGGGAAAAAATAAAAAGTTTGGGACCCGAGTTCAAAGTAGCCTATTGGATCTCCATTCTTTCCAAATTTCTAATGGATATTTTAATCTCTGTCACATGAAACCGCTTGCATGTGCAGTACCCTTTTGACAAAGGTGTTTTCCCGCTAATTGCATTATGGAACAAACGTTTGTGCGTAACCTACTGCCTTGTGTACATTGTTGTACTTATAATGTGAAGAAATAATAGTTCCTCAACATTTTAAGCTAAACGTTCTTATCGGTTGCATCCTACTCCTTGCTTTAAACCTCTTAAAGATAGGGCTGACTACTGCCCCATTTGGAGGAATTGCGTGCCCATAGTAAACTGAAAAAAAATCTGTCAAAAATTGCTAATATATGCATATAATAATTATTATTGGATAGAAAACACTCTAAAGCTTCTAAAACCGTTGGAATTATGTCTGTAAGTATAGCAGAACTCACAGGGCAGGCATTCTTCCAAACTAGTTTTGTGGTCATGAAAGTTGGGGCAACTTTGACGTCATCGCCCCCACCCTTCCCAACCAGCTATGGATCTGGGGACACTTTCTATGTCTTCCACTAGATGTCCTCATTAATTAATTAATTAATCGTTCAAATCCCGCGAGAATTGGCCCTATGGGAGTGAATTGAGTGAGTGCCGCGAGAAAATACCTGTGCGTTAGGGCGCGAATTGGTCCCAGCCATTCCTTTGTTCCAGCACTCCAGAGAAGGACAAACAATGACCGGTTGAATAGAAAATTGTTTTGTATGTTTATAACATCCTAAAGCTTGGTTCTGCACTTAGTTTGACCTGTTTAGTCAACATATAATATGTAATTTTGAAGTTTTGATGCGCAACTTTTCCGGACCAGAGGACATTTTGGTTGCATTTCAGCTGATGTTATTAGCAGTAGCTAATACAAAGACGCAAGACTTGAAACCAAACGATGTTTTGGGTAAGTATGAACCCTTCCAGTACATTCTGAACGAAGACCATCAAAGGTAAGGGAATATTTATGCTGAAATCTGTGTTTCTGTTGACTCCAACATAGCGGAGAAATATAGCTTATATCTGAGCGCCGTCTCAGAATATTGAATAGTGAGCGATTTCTGTAACGTTAAAAATAAATGTAACAAAGCGATTGCATTAAGAAGCAGTGTATCTTTCTAACTATATGTAGAACATGTATATTTAGTCAAAGTTTATAATGTCTATTTACGTTATCTTGCCGCGCTACCTATATTTTCTGCGGACATTTTTGAGTATTTTCTGAACATGAATTCAATGTAAATGGACATTTATGGATATAAATGGCATATTATTGAAAAAATAAAATGTACTGTGTAACATGTCCTATTACTGTCATCTGATGAAGATTTTCAAAAGGTTAGTGAATGATTTATTTTTTAATCCTGCTTTTATAATTTTATATTTTCTGGGACAAAATGGCTGCCTCTTGTCTTCGTTTCGGTGGTGGTCTAATATAAATATGTGGTGTGTTTTCGTCGTAAAACATTTAAAAAATCTGACATGCTGGGTAGATGAACAAGGTGTTTATCTTTCATTTGAGCTATTGGACTTGTTAATGTGTGGAGGTTAAATATTTCTAAGAATATTTTTGCGTTCCATGCGCCACCGTTCCAGCTGAACGTGGGAGGGGATGTTCCCAAAAGGGATCCCTACCGCCTTATCAGGTTAAAAAAATTTTTTTAGCCTAGGCCTACTGGTTGTATGAATTTGGGATCTATTGTCCAACAACTGTCCCAGAGTCTGTTTGGAATACGTTATTTCTTTCTCAACAAGCTGACCAATAGAATAGGTAGCCTAAATGTTTCTACAATAGTAGATTGACATAGGCTAGTGATTTTGCTGTTTGTTACTTGTCTTGTTGGCTGAGGAAAAGTAAATGTGATGGTCAGTACTGAATGACTCCAACTACTTAGCATCACTAACATTGAGTTGTACTGTAGTATAAGGTCACAAAGACAGATGGAGTCATGCTCACCTCTATTGTTCCTTGCTCTTTCTTCCCTTTTCTGCTTTTATTTTGTAACACCTAAAAGATATTAGACTTCATTGAACAACAATGCATGCCGGTCCAGTACATTACCCTCTGTTGTGTCTGGACTATCATTAAATGTGAAGACTGTTCTTTTATCAAATCAATTCTCTATGTGTAATTATTATTACGTGATTAAACTAATCATGTAAACTTGAAGAAGTCGGGGCACCACGGGAACATTTTTATAGAGCCTCTATTTCCCGAATCGACTCTTCAGATGTTTTCATATCTTATCGATTAGTCTTCTATTGATGTATCATTATTACCTCATCAGTTATCATTACTGAACGTCGTAAACCCTTTGGATATCTGCACAAACCCTAGCCTAAATGATGAATCAGCGATATACAAATTGGCCTAATTATTTATTTACTAACTAACTAGTCACAGAAATACAAACAAACAGTAGATATTGGTTACTAGCACAATGCATTGATAAGTCCCTAGTGGGCTAAACCGGTATGACGGCATGGTAGACAATGGAAGAGACTAAATGGATTCACTACACACAGTTGATAATTATATTATTTGAAATGCTAATCTTTTGCACATGAACGTCGAGAATAATTATAATGTATATATTTACACCTGTGTGTTGTTTTTGTCTTCTCTGTTGGAATCGCCGGTCCGTCTGCTGGAGAGTCAGTTCATCAGAGAGTCTCTGGATAAATTCCCCAGAAGTCACAATGTCTTTCATAGTAGTTACTTCCTCAGCAGCTCTGGATAGTGTCTGTTGGAATGAATGTCAGGCGTACAGATGTTTGTTGCATAGAATAGATGCTGCCGCGGTTGTCGGTATTCTCATACTCGATTTATATAATATCCAGCTGCAGACTAGTAATTCACCTAGACGTACTAGGATTTGCTCTTATTCTGTAGTGATCGATAGTCTCAGAATTGAACAATTTCCAGCCGTGTAGCCAATGTTCCAGCTGTATGGTCTTCTGGGCCTATAGAGTTGTAGTTCTTAACCATTTCAACATGTAGCGTCAGCTCCATATTTTCAGGTCTAATGTAAATTTAGTCAGGAGTGGGTTTCATACACTCCTGAGCAAATGGCAGTCCATGATGCCGACGTAATGTTTATGCTCACTTGGGCGCGGCCAACTTTATATGAAAACCTATGTTTTCTCATTTAGAAAGTTAACAACACATTGCATGTTTCACAAATAGTTTCATGTTTAGTCACATACATTTCACAATACTGAGACGTAAACCTTTTTGGGATAGGGGGCAGCATTTTTACTTTTGGATGAATAGCGTGCCCAGAGTGAACTGCCTCCTACTCTGTCCCAGATGCTAATATATGCATATTATTATTAGTATTGGATAGAAAACATTCTGAAACTGTTTGAATGATGTCTGTGAGTATAACAGAACTCATATGGCAGGCGAAAACCTGGGAAAAATCCAACCAGGAAACGGGAAATCTGAGGTTTGTAGTTTTTCAAAGCTTGGCCTACCAAATACACAGTGTCTATGGAGTCAAGTTGTACTTCCTACGGCTTCCACTAGATGTCAACCGTCTTTAGAAACTTGTTTCAGGCTTCTGCTATAAAGGATGGGCTCATGAGACCTGTTTGAGTCAGTGGTCTGGTAGAGTGTCTCAGGTTCGTGACGTGCGCTCCCGACAGAGTTAGCTCACGTTCCAGTGCTTTTCTTCAAACATAGGAATTCTCCGGTTGGAACATTATTGATGTTTTATGTTAAAAACATCTTAAAGATTGGTTCCATACATGGTTTGACTTGTTTCTACGACCTGTAACGGAACTTTTCAAATTTTTGTCTGGACGAAGTGCACGCTAACAACAAGTGGCTATTTGGACATATATGATGGACTTTATGGAACTGTATGGAACAAATCAGTCATTTATTGTCGAACTGGGATTCCTGGGAGTGCCTTCTGATGAAGATCATCAAATGGTAAGTGAATATTTATAGTTTTATTTCTAACTTCTGTTGACTCCAAAATGGCAGATATGTCTCTGGCTGGATTGGGCTCTGATTGGGCTCTGATTTTTAAAAAAAAATCTGACACAGCGGTTGAAATAAGGAGAAGTCTATCTGTAATTCTGTTAAAAATAATTGTATCTTTTATCAATGTTTATTATGAGTAGTTCTGAAAAATCACCGGATGTTTTGGAATCAAAACATTACTGCACGTAACGTGCCAATGTAAACTGAGATTTTTGGATATAAATATGCACATTATCGAACAAAACATACATGTATTGTGTAACATGATGTCCTATGAGTGTCATCTGATGAAGATCATCAAAGGTTAGGGATTAATTTGATCTATATTTCTGCTTTTTGTGACTCCTATCTTTGGCTGGAAAAAATGGCTGTGTGTTTTTTTTTGACTTGGCGGTGATCTAACATACCTTAAGGGAACATTTCGGCATTTCGTGTATGATCAGTGAGAAAGTCCATATTGCAAATGTACGGTCCCTTACTAGACGTCCGAAATCGTTTGTAAAATTCGCGGTCGGCGTCGGGCCGTGCGGTAGGGCCAGACCTACCGGGAAGTCATCAAATGAACTTTGTCGGACATTCGGTTTCCGTTTTATAAAATAAACAAGTTTTTGACCGTTTTTCCGCTATCCCGGAATTTCCCACAAGAGGGCATACGGAATCATATGGCAATTTGGCAAAACATCACGAATCACGACGGGGCCTTATCTCGAAAACGGAAAATATTTCGAAGCCGAAACTCGGTGAGCGTAGGTTTGGCATAATGGGCAGTTGGCCCCGAACAAGATGGCGTCTAGGCCTCGACGGTTTTTGAGTTATGGCCGTTTTTCTGGGATTAAAGGTCCTAAATGGAAATAGAGAAATTATTTTTCCACTTCAGGTCAAAGTCAAGGAGCCTCCGGTGTCAATAAAAAAAGAACCAGCCATTTATCTATCGTCATTTAAGAGAAACGGAACAATGACAACTTGGCAATGGTCACAAATAGGCGTTTTTTTTTTCAACGGTTACAGATCCAGTTGCAGGGTGTTCATACGAATCTTTTTAAAGTGTGCTGCGGAGCTCTGCGAGATTTCTGTGATTTTCTATGATTTTCTGAAATAACACACACATACTAAACCCTCCGTAAATAACTCAGTTGTTAACGTAAAGACTTAAAACTCAGGATTCTGTAACAGCATACCCCAATGAGGATATGTGGTGATTTATAGCTTCCTGTGCCAACCGGAAGTGCCATAATTGGTGTCTCAGGGGCTGTTTCAAAGGGTTAAAAAAGTCTGATCTGTCCAAAACTTCATATGTGTGATTAGGCAACCCCCATGAACTGTAAATCAGTCATTTTTCCCAAAAAAAATCAAAGGAAAAAAAAATCACACTAAAACACACCTTGGATGGAGGGACGTATTGGGGTGCGTAGAGACAGACAGTGGCTGCAATAGTTAGCTTTGTTGGAGCTAAAAAAGAACCGTCAGACCTAGAGTTCCGAAACTTTAGAAACCTGTTCTAGACCTCCGGTTGATGGTGCGTGGTGAGTTACGTGGCTCTAGACGGTTCTCGGACCGAGAAACAGCCTCGTACATTTGCAATACCTTCAATTCATTTTGACCATTACGAAAATGACGACGTTTAGAAAAGTCTCAGAGACGCAAGGCTAGGTGCATTGAAACCGGCTCGGCCCATAGAGACGGACCCCGACGTGCCTGTCCGATAGCTCGTTCAAGGACCCCGTAGCAAGGCATGGAAAAAAGTGGATTTTCAGCACCAATTAGGGTTTTTCTCGGACACCAAATGACCTATCGAGCCGAAACTCGGGATTCGGGGTCGCCTCACATAGGCCTTCACATAATGTCCGAACTGGACCCGCAGCTAGAACGTAACTATGCGTTTTACCTTTTTATTATGTTTTAAACCGAAGGCGCTGTGAATTATGGGACTGCTCTGACATATGTGATAGTTGGCTACTAAATGAGTAGGAAAAAGTGGGTTTGGTGTCAATTGATATCCATTTGGTGTCATAATGACATCTAATTGACTGATGGACACTGACTTGCTAGTTGACTTTTGTACATTTGCAATATGTTTAAACGGAGAGGGACCATCACCAAAATGGCATTCTGAAATCAACACAAAAAATGGCATCACCATAGTCTCCAGACTGTGCCGAGTTCAAGGAGACGCCCCGCTTGACCGTAGCTCGTTCTGAGTGCAGCAAACTTGAAAAAAAGAAGGCCCAAAATGAAGCCTGCACCACAATGTCATTTGATTTTGGGTGGCAGTGAGAGAACCGTTAGGGTGAGAAGCACAATTCCACCACATGAATGTTCCTAAGGTCCTCCCGATCTGAACAAGCCTAACCTTGACCGTGTGGCATTAACCCTTCACAGTAAAACAGGGTTTTTTGATCTCACAGATTACAGTGACATCTCTCCCCACTTCTCCCTCTCTCCCCGCTTCCTGGAGCAACCGGAAGTGGTTAAAATGCCCCTAAAAGTGTTTACCCATACACTGCCTGCAGTTTGATAGACATAGTGCATTCAACCCTGTGTAGATCAGTCAATTCTTAACGTAAAGACTTAAAACTCGGGATTCTGTAAGTGGCTATGTAAATCAAGACATGTGTTTACTTATAGCTTCCTGTGCCAACCGGAAGTGCCTTTAATTGGGTCACACTCTCTGTTTCGAAGGGTTAAAAAAGTCACATCTCTCCAAAACTTCATATGTGTGACTAGGTAACCCTTCTGAACTGTAAATCAGTCATTAATCCCAACAGATGTCAAAGAAAAGCTCCCTCACACACACACAGGAAGGATGGAGTGATAAAGTGCGGTGCTTAAAGACACAGAGAGCAGGAAATGGCATTACCATAATCCCTAGGCCGTACCGAGTTCAGCGAGATATCCCGCTTGACCGTAGCTCGCTCGGTCTAGGCGCAGCGAGCATTAGAATAGTAGGCCCAAAATGAAGCCTGCACCACAATGTCATTTGCTTTTGGGTGACAGTGAGAGAACCGTTAGAGTGAGAAGAAAAATTGCACCACATGAATGTTCCTAAGGTCCTCCCGATCTGAACAAGCCTAACCTTGACCGTGTGGCATTAACCCTTAACAGTAAAACAGTGTTTTTTGATCTCACAGATTACAGTGTCATCTCTCCCCATAGGAATACATTGCCTGCACCCCTAATTTCAACCTGAGGCCTATGTGGGTTATGAATGCCGTATGAACCTGTCTTCGGTACCAGTCCATCAGGCCACTATGAGGTCTACCTGTGTTGATTCTAAGCTTCCTGGACCAACCGGAAGTGGTTAAAATGCCCCTAAAAGTGTTTACCCATACACTGCATGCAGTTTGATAGACATAGTGCATTCAACCCTGTGTAGATCAGTCAATTCTTAACGTAAGGACTTAAAACTCAGGATTCTGTAACAGCATACCCCAATGAGGATATGTGTTGATTTATAACTTCCTGTGCCAACCGGAAGTGCCATAATTGGTGTCTCAGGGGCTGTTTCGAAGGGTTAAAAAAGTCTGATCTTTCCAAAACTTCATATGTGTGATTAGGCAACCCCCATGAACTGTAAATCAGTCATTTTTCCCAAAAAAATTCAAAGGAAAAAAAAATCACACTAAAACACAACTTGGAAGGAGGGACGTATTGGGGTGCGTAGAGACAGACAGTGGCTCCAATACTTAGCTTTGTTGGAGCTAAAAAAGAACCGTCGGACCTAGAGTTCCGAAACTTTAGAAACCTGTTCTAGACCTCCCGTAGATGGTGCGTGTTGAGTTACGTGGCTCTAGAAGGTTCTCGGACCGAGAAACAGCCTCGTACATTTGAAATAACTTCAATTCATTTTTGCATCACGAAAATGACGACATTTAGAAATGTCCCAGAGTCGCAAGACTAGGTGCATTGCAAACGTCTCGGCCCATATAGACAGACCCCAACGTTTCTGTCCAATAGCTCATTCAAGGACCCCGTAGCAAGTCATGGAAAATAGTGGATTTTCAGCACCAATTAGGGTTTTTCTCGGACACCAAATGACCTATCGAGCCGAAACTTGGGATTCGGGGTCGCCTCAGCTAGGCCAACACATAACATAAGAAATGGACCCGCAGCTAGAACGTAACTACGTGTTTTATGGTTTTTTTATGGTTTGAACCGAAGGGGTTGTGAATTTTGGGCCAGCTCTGAAGTATGTAATAGTTGGCTACTAAACGAGTTGGAAAAAGTGGGTTTGGTGTCAGTTTGTATCAGTTTGGTGGTCAGAATGATATCTAATTGACTGATGGACTCTTGTCCACTTGACTCTTGTACATTTGCAATATGATCCTATAGTGAAAAAACATCACCAAAAGCGACATTCTGAAATCAACCCAAACGAGCGATTGAGATGGCCCAGAATCACTGCAAAGCCATCCCGAGTTCATCGGGCCAGTCAATTTCACATTCCTGCAAGATTTTTATAGCATGACAAATTCGTGATGGTACCTGCCCTTTAAAACATATTGCAAATGCACAGTGACTTTGAAAAAGTAAGGAAACATAAACAAAAAAAATCAAACTTTTTTTTTTTTGGGTGACCAGTTGCACGTGCATTTGCAATATGATTCTATAGTGAAAAAACATATTGCAAATGCACAGTGACTTTGAAAAAGTAAGGAAACATAAACAAAAAAAATCTAAAAAATGTTTGGGGGGATGACCAGTTGCATGTGCATTTGCAATATGATTCTATAGTGAAAAAACATATTGCAAATGCACAGTGACTTTGAAAAAGTAAGGAAACATAAACAAAAAAAATCAAACTTTTTTTTTTTTGGGTGACCTGTTGCACGTGCATTTGCAATATGATTCTATAGTGAAAAAACATATTGCAAATGCACAGTGACTTTGAAAAAGTAAGGAAACATAAAAAAAATCTACATTTTTTTGGGGGGGTGACCAGTTGTACGTGCATTTGCAATATGATTCTATAGTGAAAAAACATATTGCAAATGCACAGTGACTTTGAAAAAGTAAGGAAACATAAACAAAAAAAATCAAACTTTTTTTTTTTTGGGTGACCAGTTGCACGTGCATTTGCAATATGATTCTATAGTGAAAAAACATATTGCAAATGCACAGTGACTTTGAAAAAGTAAGGAAACATAAAAAAAATCTAATTTTTTGGGGGGGGGATGACCAGTTGCATGTGCATTTGCAATATGATTCTATAGTGAAAAAACATATTGCAAATGCACAGTGACTTTGAAAAAGTAAGGAAAAATAAACAAAAAAAATCTAAATTTTTTTTTGGGGGATGACCAGTTGCACGTGCATTTGCAATATGATTCTATAGTGAAAAAACATATTGCAAATGCACAGTGACTTTGAAAAAGTAAGGAAACATAAACAAAAAAAATCTAAATTTTTTTGGGGGGGATGACCAGTTGCATGTGCATTTGCAATATGATTCTATACTGAAAAAACATATTGCAAATGCACAGTGACTTTGAAAAAGTAAGGAAAAATAAACAAAAAAAGGATGACCAGTTGCACGTGCATTTGCAATATGATTCTATAGTGAAAAAACATATTGCAAATGCACAGTGACTTTGAAAAAGTAAGGAAACATAAACAAAAAAAATCTAAATTTTTTTTGGGGGGATGACCAGTTGCATGTGCATTTGCAATATGATTCTATAGTGAAAAAACATATTGCAAATGCACAGTGACTTTGAAAAAGTAAGGAAACATAAAACAAATCTACATTTTTTTGGGGGGGATGACCAGTTGCATGTGCATTTGCAATATGATTCTATAGTGAAAAAACATATTGCAAATGCACAGTGACTTTGAAAAAGTAAGGAAAAATAAACAAAAAAAATCTAAATTTTTTTTGGGGGGATGACCAGTTGCACGTGCATTTGCAATATGATTCTATAGTGAAAAAACATATTGCAAATGCACAGTGACTTTGAAAAAGTAAGGAAACATAAACAAAAAAAATCTAAATTTTTTTTGGGGGGATGACCAGTTGCATGTGCATTTGCAATATGATTCTATAGTGAAAAAACATATTGCAAATGCACAGTGACTTTGAAAAAGTAAGGAAACATAAACAAAAAAAATCCAAAATTTTTATTTTTGGGTGACCAGTTGCACGTGCATTTGCAATATGATTCTATAGTGAAAAAACATATTGCAAATGCACAGTGACTTTGAAAAAGTAAGGAAAAATAAACAAAAAAAATCTAAATTTTTTTTGGGGGGATGACCAGTTGCACGTGCATTTGCAATATGATTCTATAGTGAAAAAACATATTGCAAATGCACAGTGACTTTGAAAAAGTAAGGAAACATAAACAAAAAAAATCTAAAATTTTTTGGGGGGATGACCAGTTGCATGTGCATTTGCAATATGATTCTATAGTGAAAAAACATATTGCAAATGCACAGTGACTTTGAAAAAGTAAGGAAACATAAAAAAAATCTACATTTTTTGGGGGGGGATGACCAGTTGCATGTGCATTTGCAATATGATTCTATAGTGAAAAAACATATTGCAAATGCACAGTGACTTTGAAAAAGTAAGGAAAAATAAACAAAAAAAATCTAAAATTTTTTTGGGGGGATGACCAGTTGCACGTGCATTTGCAATATGATTCTATAGTGAAAAAACATATTGCAAATGCACAGTGACTTTGAAAAAGTAAGGAAACATAAACAAAAAAAATCTAAAAATTTTTTGGGGGGATGACCAGTTGCATGTGCATTTGCAATATGATTCTATAGTGAAAAAACATATTGCAAATGCACAGTGACTTTGAAAAAGTAAGGAAACATAAACAAAAAAAATCCAAAATTTTTATTTTTGGGTGACCAGTTGCACGTGCATTTGCAATATGATTCTATAGTGAAAAAACATATTGCAAATGCACAGTGACTTTGAAAAAGTAAGGAAAAATAAACAAAAAAAATCTAAATTTTTTTTGGGGGGATGACCAGTTGCACGTGCATTTGCAATATGATTCTATAGTGAAAAAACATATTGCAAATGCACAGTGACTTTGAAAAAGTAAGGAAACATAAACAAAAAAAATCTAAAATTGTTTTGGGGGGATGACCAGTTGCATGTGCATTTGCAATATGATTCTATAGTGAAAAAACATATTGCAAATGCACAGTGACTTTGAAAAAGTAAGGAAACATAAAAAAAATCTAAATTTTTTTGGGGGGGATGACCAGTTGCATGTGCATTTGCAATATGATTCTATAGTGAAAAAACATATTGCAAATGCACAGTGACTTTGAAAAAGTAAGGAAAAATAAACAAAAAAAATCTAATTTTTTTTTTGGGGGATGACCAGTTGCACGTGCATTTGCAATATGATTCTATAGTGAAAAAACATGTTGCAAATGCACAGTGACTTTGAAAAAGTAAGGAAACATAAACAAAAAAAATCTAAAATTTTTTTGGGGGGATGACCAGTTGCATGTGCATTTGCAATATGATTCTATAGTGAAAAAACATATTGCAAATGCACAGTGACTTTGAAAAAGTAAGGAAACATAAACAAAAAAAATCCAAAATTTTTATTTTTGGGTGACCAGTTGCACGTGCATTTGCAATATGATTCTATAGTGAAAAAACATATTGCAAATGCACAGTGACTTTGAAAAAGTAAGGAAAAATAAACAAAAAAAATCTAAATTTTTTTTGGGGGGATGACCAGTTGCACGTGCATTTGCAATATGATTCTATAGTGAAAAAACATATTGCAAATGCACAGTGACTTTGAAAAAGTAAGGAAACATAAACAAAAAAAATCTAAAATTTTTTGGGGGGATGACCAGTTGCATGTGCATTTGCAATATGATTCTATAGTGAAAAAACATATTGCAAATGCACAGTGACTTTGAAAAAGTAAGGAAACATAAAAAAAATCTACATTTTTTGGGGGGGGATGACCAGTTGCATGTGCATTTGCAATATGATTCTATAGTGAAAAAACATATTGCAAATGCACAGTGACTTTGAAAAAGTAAGGAAAAATAAACAAAAAAAATCTAAATTTTTTTGGGGGGGATGACCAGTTGCACGTGCATTTGCAATATGATTCTATAGTGAAAAAACATATTGCAAATGCACAGTGACTTTGAAAAAGTAAGGAAACATAAACAAAAAAAATCTAAAATTTTTTTGGGGGGATGACCAGTTGCATGTGCATTTGCAATATGATTCTATAGTGAAAAAACATATTGCAAATGCACAGTGACTTTGAAAAAGTAAGGAAACATAAACAAAAAAAATCCAAAAATTTTATTTTTGGGTGACCAGTTGCACGTGCATTTGCAATATGATTCTATAGTGAAAAAACATATTGCAAATGCACAGTGACTTTGAAAAAGTAAGGAAAAATAAACAAAAAAAATCTAAATTTTTTTTGGGGGGATGACCAGTTGCACGTGCATTTGCAATATGATTCTATAGTGAAAAAACATATTGCAAATGCACAGTGACTTTGAAAAAGTAAGGAAACATAAACAAAAAAAATCTAAAATTGTTTTGGGGGGATGACCAGTTGCATGTGCATTTGCAATATGATTCTATAGTGAAAAAACATATTGCAAATGCACAGTGACTTTGAAAAAGTAAGGAAACATAAAAAAAATCTAAATTTTTTTGGGGGGGATGACCAGTTGCATGTGCATTTGCAATATGATTCTATAGTGAAAAAACATATTGCAAATGCACAGTGACTTTGAAAAAGTAAGGAAAAATAAACAAAAAAAATCTAAATTTTTTTTTGGGGGATGACCAGTTGCACGTGCATTTGCAATATGATTCTATAGTGAAAAAACATGTTGCAAATGCACAGTGACTTTGAAAAAGTAAGGAAACATAAACAAAAAAAATCTAAATTTTTTTTGGGGGGATGACCAGTTGCATGTGCATTTGCAATATGATTCTATAGTGAAAAAACATATTGCAAATGCACAGTGACTTTGAAAAAGTAAGGAAACATAAACAAAAAAAATCTAAACATTTTTTTTTTGGGTGAGCAGTTGCACGTGCATTTGCAATATGATTCTATAGTGAAAAAACATCACCAAAAGCGACATTCTGAAATCAACCCAAACGAGCGATTGAGATGACCCAGAATCACTGCAAAGCCATCCCGAGTTCATCGGGCCAGTCAATTTCACATTCCTGCAGGATTTTTATAGCATGACAAATTCGTGATGGTACCTGCCCATTAAAACATATTGCAAATGCACAGTGACTTTGAAAAAGTAAGGAAACATAGAATCAAATTATTTTTTTTTGGGTTACCAGTTGCACATTTCAGATCACCAGTTGCACATTTCAGATCACCAGTTGCACATTTCAGATCACCAGTTGCACGGTGGAAAATCGTTACTTTTGACTTTGACTTTTGACTTCCTATGAAATCATATTCCAAATGGAGAAAACATATGCCTTATGCACTAGTAAAAAAAAAAAAAAATGATAATAAAGTATGACTAAAGTATGTTGATAAAGTTCTTATACATGTGTAATTGACATAAAAATTGAAAGAATTTTGAAAAACGGTCCAGAAAGCACTTTTTTAAGGATGTGTGAAGTTTTTTACCAAATTTTGACATTTTTGACTTTTGACTTTTGACTTCCTATGAAATCATATTGCAAATGGACAAAACATATGCCTTATGCGCATGTAATTAAAAAAAAAAAAAATTGATATCAAAATTGGACAAAAGTATATTCATACAGTTCTTACACATGTGTAATTGACAAAAAAAGCGAAATAAATTCGAAAAAAGGCCCAGAAAGCACTTTTTTAAGGGGTAAAAAGTTTTTGAAAAAAATATCATTTTTTCAAAATTTTTCTTTTGGATGTTGACTTGGGTTGCATTTCCAATATGAAAAACCCAGGTGGAGCGCACTCCAACACTGTTGGATTTTTGAGGTGTTACAATTGGCAATTGCCATATGGCATTTGCCATATACTTTGCACGAATCAACGCCGCTTTGGGTGGTATTGGACATCGTGTACATGGTTTGTCCAATGCCAATATTTTGACATTCATTTTTGTACAAATCAGGGGGGTATTCCCTTACATGATCATATGTTGTGCTGTAAAGCATTTTTGAAATCGGACACGATGGGTAGATTAACAAGTTTATCTTTCATTTGCTGTATTGGACTTGTTAATGTGTGAAAGTTACATATTTCTAAAAATCATTTTGAATTTCGCACGCTGCCTTTTCAGCGGAATGTTGTCGAGGGGTTCCGCTAGTTCCGCTGTGCAATACTAATAATAATTTGCAAATATTAGCATCTGGCACTGAGTAGGAGGCAGTTTACTCTGGGCACACATTTCATCCAAAAGTGAAAATGCTGCCCCCTATCCCAAACAGGTTTTAACAGTAGTCCAGGTGTGACAAAACTAGGGCCTGTAGGACTTGCCTTGTTGATAGTATTATTAAGAAGGCAGAGCATCGCTTTATTATGGACAGACTTCTCCCCGTCTTAGCTGCTTCTGTATCAATATGTTTTGACCATGACAGTTTACAATCTAGGGTTACTCCAAGCAGTTTGCCAATCAGTTGGGCTGCCAGACTTATTTGCCATACCTTTTTCCTCATCCCTCTCAACCATATAATTGTTCAATACCTCATCAATCCACAGGGATTTAACAGTTTTTACAGTCATTTTCTTAATGGGTGCATGCTTATTAGTAACTGGAAAAAGCAATGTTATAAATGTGTCAAATGCAGTGTCTGTTTGCTCCTCATTACACACCACAGACCAACAGATACTCTTTGCACGCATTCTAGTAGGCTTAAATTGAAAATATGGCAAATAAGAGTGGCAATACTGTCCGCTATTATGCTCAATAATTTTCCATCCAAGTTGTCAGACCCCGGGGCTTGTCATTGTTGATAGACAACAAACATTATTTCACCTCTTCCACACTAACTTTACGGAATTCAAAATCACAATGCATGTCTTTCATAATTTGGTCAGAAAAACTTGGATGTGTTGTGTCATGTCAGCATTTGCTGCTGGCATGTCATGCCTAAGTTTGCTAATTTTGCCAATGAAAAAATCATTAAAGTAGTTGGCAATATCAGTTGGTTTTGTGATGAATGAACCATCTGATTCAATGAATAATGGAGCTGAGTTTTCCTTTTTTCCAAAAATGTCATTTAAGGTGTTCCAAAGCTTTTTACCTTCATTCTTTATGTAATTTATCCTTGTTTCATAGTGTAGTTTCTCCTTCTTTTCATTCAATTTAGTCACACGATTTCTCAATTTGCAACAAGTTTATTTGACATTCCTTTTGCCTCATCCCTCATTAAGGGGTGGCAGGTAGCCTAGTGGTTACAGCGTTGGGCCAGTCATTGAAAGGTTGCTTGATCAAATCTCTGTGCTGACAAGGTAAAAATCTGTCTTTCTGCCCTTGAACAAGGCAATTTACCCACTGTTCTCTGGTAGGCTGTCATTGTAATTAAGAATGTGTTATTAACTGACTTGCTTAGTTAAGTAGTTACACATCCCCCTCAACCATACAATTTTTCAATCCATGGGGATTTAACAGTTTTTACACACATTTTCTTTAACTGGTGCAATTTCATAAATGTGTCAAGTGCAGTGTCTGTTTGCTCCTCATTATACACCACAGACCAACAGATATTCTTTACATCAATAACATAGGAGTCACTACAAAACATCTATGACCTCTTATACATTAAATTAGGCATAGCCTGTGGAACTTTGGTTTTCCTAAATATGGCTACTGCTTTCAAGCACATTTCTGCAGCATTAGTAAAGATGTGATCAATACATGTTGATGATTTCATTCCTATGCTGTTTGTAACTGCCCTGGTAGGTTGACTTATAACCTGAACCTGGTTGCAGTTTGAAGCTTTTTCTTAAGGGGAAGCTAGATGAAAGCCAGTCAATATTTAAATCACCCAGAAAATATGTTGATATCACATACATTATCAAGCATTTCACACATGTTATCCAGATACTGTTGCCCTTGGTGGTCTATAGCAGCTTCCCACCAGAACCTTGTATTGCTACCACTGTCATTCAGAAGGGAGAGGACCAAGGTGCTGTGTGGTGAGAGTACATACTTCTTTATTATAAGTTGTCGCCAACAAAAACAAACGAAAAAGTGCCACCAACGTAGTGCTCACAGGCAACTATACATGGAAAACTACCCACAAATACAGGTGGGAAAAAGGCTACCTAAGTATGGTTCTCAATCGGAGATAACGATAGACAGCTGCCTCTGATTGAGAACCACACCCGGCCAAACACACAGAAATACAAATCATAGACAAAGGGACATAGAATGCCCACCCAAATCACACCCTGACCAAACCAAAATAGAGACATATAAAGCTCTCTACGGTCAGGGCGTGACATCCACTGTATCATCAAAGGTATTATCTAAGTGAGTTTCAGAGATAGTCAGGATATGAATGTCATCTGTTGCTAGAAAATTATTGATTTCATAAACCTTGTTTCTTTAAGCTATATTGTTAAAATTAACGTTGGCAAATTTGAGCACTTTTCTTCTGGGATGCTTTCTTGCTTTTATTGCTTTACAAGGAAGATGATCAGCAGTAGATGTGCTCATGTTCTTTATGTTAGTACAGGGTGAGCTGCACACAGTGGACTTCCTCCTAGGGCACACCAGCTTAGTGCTAACAGTATAAATCTGGTTCACAGGCATAATGATTACTGCATACAATAGCTGTAGGATCAGTAGAGGCATTCAGGGAAGATAA
Organism: Oncorhynchus clarkii lewisi; assembly: GCF_045791955.1. NCBI lineage: Eukaryota > Metazoa > Chordata > Actinopteri > Salmoniformes > Salmonidae > Oncorhynchus > Oncorhynchus clarkii. Next base: position 30,421,890 of record NC_092162.1, read on the forward strand.
AGGGACATGAAGTAGGTTACTTATATTGTGTCTACCGACTCCCCTGGTGTAATGTACATTTTCTGAAGCATTATGACAACTCTGCGTCATAATGGTATTGATTACCTGAGCTGGGCTTGGGTCATTGATGATTCATTGTCTCAACGCAGCTACTGAACTACTGAACCACACAACTACTGACCACAACTAAAGACAGCAATTACTGACCAAAACAACACAACTACTGACCACAACTAATTACCACAACTACTAAGCAAAACCACTGACCACAATTACTGACCACAACTACACAACTACTGACAACAACTAATGACCACAATTACTGACCAAAACCACTAACCACATTTACTGACAACAACAATGTACTTTTGACCACAACCACCCAACTACTGACCACAACTAATGACCACAACTACTGACCACAATCACACACCTACTGATCACAACAGAGACTAACTGATATCTTTCTAACAGATATAAAATCTAAACCAGGCAAGAACTTGTCCATGTAGACCAATTAGGGTTTCCAATCTCTCCAAAAGAATGTGGTGATCGAATGTGGTGATCGATGGTGTCAAAAGCAGCACTAAGGTCTAGGAGCACGAGAACAGATGCAGAGCCTTGGTCTGACACCATTAATTAAAAGGTACCACAACTACTAACCACAATCACACAACTACTGACCACAACCACACAACTACTGACCACAACAACACAACTACTGACCACACAACTACTGACCACAACTAATGACCACAACCACACAACTACTGACCCCAACTAATGACCACAATCACACAACTACTGACCACAACCACACAACTACTGACCACAACAACACAACTACTGACCACACAACTACTGACCACAACTAATGACCACAACTACTGACCACAATCACACAACTACTGACCACAACGAATGACCACAACTACTAACCACAATCACACAACTACTGACCACAAACACACAACTACTGACCACAACAACACAACTACTGACCACACAACTACTGACCACAACTAATGACCACAACCACGTACTACTCAATCAATCAATCACATATATTTATAATGCACTTTTTATATCAGCAGATGTCACAAAGTGCTTTACAGAAAACCAGCCTGAAACCTCAAACAGTAGGCAATGAAAATGTAGAAGCAGTGTAGCTCGGAAAAACTCCCTAGAAATGTAGGAACCTAGGAAGAAACTTAAAGAGGAACCAGCCTCTGAGGGGTGGTCAGCCCTCTTCTGGCTCTGCCGGGTGGAGATTATAAGAGTACGTGGCCATTAAGGCCACATCTTCAAGATGTTCAAATGTTCATAGATGACCAGCAGGGTCAAATAATAATCGTAGTGGTTGTAGAGGATGGTCAGTACCTCATGAGTAGATGTCAGTTGGCTTTTCATAGCCAAGCATTAAGTGGTCAAACAGCAGGTGCTGTAGAGAGAGAGAGAGAGAGAGAGAGAGAGAGAGAGAGAGAGTCAAAAATAGTAGGTCTGGGACAAGGTAGCATAGAAGGAAAGAAGCTGTGCTTGAAATATTTTGGATGTGCTCGTCAAAAGAGAGTTCAGGGTCCAGGGTAATGCCCAATTCCTTCATAGTTTTATTTGAGACGACCATACAACCATCAAGATTAATTGACAGATCCAACAGCAGATCAATTTTTCTTGGGAACTAGAACTAGCATCTTTGTTTTGAGTTTAAAAGTAAAACATGTGCCTCCATCCATTTCCTTGTGTCTGAAACACAGGCTTCCAGGGTAGGGAATTTTGGGGCTTCACCACGTTTCATCGAAATAAATAGCTGGGTGTCGTCTGCATAGCAGTGAAAGTTGACATTGTGTTTCTGAATGACATCACCAAGAGGTAGAATGTACAGTGAAAACAATAGTGGCCCTAAAACAGAACCTTGAGGAATACCAAAACGTACAATTGATTTGTCAGAGGACAAACAATCCACAGAGACTAACTGATATCTTTCCAACAGATATAAAATCTAAACCAGGCAAGAACTTGTCCATGTAGACCAATTAGGGTTTCCAATCTCTCCAAAAGAATGTGGTGATCGAATGTGGTGATCGATGGTGTCAAAAGCAGCACTAAGGTCTAGGAGCACGAGAACAGATGCAGAGCCTTGGTCTGACACCATTAATTAAAAGGTAATTTACCACCCTCACGAGTGCAGTTTCAGTGCTATGATAGGGTCGAAAACCAGACTGAAGCATTTCGTATACATTATTTGTCTTTAGGAAGGCAGTGAGCTTAAAAAAAAAATTGAGCCGAATGGGAGATTCGATATAGGCCAATAGTTTTTTGTTTTTTGGGGGTTAAAGTTGGGCTTTTTCAGGAAAGGCTTTATTACTGCCACTTTTAATGAGTTTGATACATATCTGGAGGATAGGGAGCCATTTACTATGTTCAACATAGGAGGGCCAAGCACAGGAAGTAGCTCTTTCAGTAGTTTAGTTGGAATAGAGTCCAGTATGCAGCTGGAAGGTTTAGAGGCTATGACTGTTTTCATGAATGTGTCAAGAGATATAAGATTAAAAAACTTGACGGTCTCAATTGATCCTAGGTCCTGGCAGTTCTGTGCAGACTCAGGACAACTGAGCTTTGGAGAAATACGCAGATTTAAGTAGGAGTCCGTAATTTGCTTTCTAATGATCATGATCTTTTCGTCAAAGAAGTTCATCACTACTGAAGTGAAAGCTATCCTCTCTTGGTGAATGCTGCTTTTTAGTTAGCTTTGCAACATTGTCAAAAATAAATTTTGGTTGTTCTTATTCTCCTCAATTAGGTTGGAAAAATAGAATGATCGAGCAGCAGTGAGGAATCTTTGATATTGCATGGTAATGTCTTTCCAAGCTAGTCAGAAGAGTTTCAGTTTGGGGGAGAGGCATTTCCGTTCCAATTTTCTGGAAGCTTGCTTCAGGGCTCGGGTATTATCTGTTTACCAGGGATCAAATTTTTCGGGACAAATGTTTTTTGTTTTTAGGGGTGCGACTGAATTTAGGGTATTACGCAAGGTTAAATGTAGATCCTCAGTTAGGTGGTTAACCGATTTTTGTACTCCAACGTCCTTGGGTAGGTGGAGAGAGTCTTCAAGGGCATCTAGGAATTTTGGGGTTGTCCGAGAATTTGTAGCACGGCTAAGAAGGATCCTTAGCTTTTGGAACCGATGACGGCAAAGTTGGCATTTACGATGCTTTCTCTAAGAAGCCGCCTCAGGTATCCAGCACTTATCACAAAAAGACTGTGTACACATCACAGGCTGGCTTCTTTTGATGATTAATTGGGTTCTGAGCAGATTATTGTAGTGATTGCAAATGTAATAAAATGGTCGTCCGATAGTCCAGGATTATGAGGAAAAACATTTAGATCCACAATATTCATTCTATGGGACAAAACTAGATCCAAGGTATGACTGTGGCAATGAGTGGGTCCGGAGACGATGATGGCTATGAAAGCCTTTTGGAGGGGGTCTGCGGTCTTTTCCATGTGAATATTGAAGTCACCAAATATTCAAATATTATCTGCCATGACTACAAGGTCCGAATGGAATTCAAGGAACTCAGTGAGTTCGCTGTATGTGGCCCAGGAGTCCTGTAAACAGTAGCTCTAAAAAGTGATTGAGTAGGCTGCATAGATTTCATGACCAGAAACTCAAAGTACAAAGGCATTAATTTTGTTTTTTGTAAATTTAAATGTGCTTTTGTAAATGTCAGCAACACCTCCGTCTTTGCGGGATGCATGGGGGATGTGGTATTTGTATTTATTATGGATCCCCATTAGCTGCTACTCATCCTGGGGTCCAGCAAAATTAAGGCAATTATACAATTTTAAAAACATTACAATACATTCACAGATTTCATAACACATTGTGTGCCCTCAGGTGCCTACTCCACCACTACCACATATCTACAATAAAACATCCATGTGTACGTGTGTGTATAGTTTGTATGTGTATGCATGTGTCTGTGCCTATGTATGTGTTGCTTCACAGTCCCCGCTGTTCAATAAGGTGTATTTTTTATTTTTTTATCGTTTTTTTCCCCCATTTTTCCCCACAATTTCGTGGTATCCAATTGGTGGTTACAGTTTTGTCTCATCGCTGCAACTCTCGTATGGACTTGGGAGAGGCGAAGGTCGAGAGCCGTGTGTCCTCCGAAACACAACCCCCACTGCTTCTTGACACAGTGCCCACTTAACCCGGAAGCCAGTGTGTCGGAAGAAACCCTGTGCACCTGGCGACCGTGTCAGCGTGCACTGCGCCCAGCCCGCCACAGGAGTCGCTAGTGCACGATGGCACGATGCCGGCCAAATCCTCCCCTAACCTCCACCTTAGACACTACGCCACTCGGGAGGCCCTTTTATACGTTTTTTTAAATCAAATTTTACAGGTTGCATCAGTTACTTGATGTGGAGTAGAGTTCCATGAAGTCATGTCTCTATGTAGTACTGTGCACCAACCATAGTTTGTTCTGGACTTGGGGACTGTGAAGAGACCTCTTGTGGAATGTCTTGTGGGGTATGCATGGTGTAACTAGGAGGAGAGGCCTCATTTAGCATAGTAGTTTCATCAAGCCTTGGAAGTGAGGGATCTAACATTAAGTAGCCCTATTTTGAGATGTGAGAGATCGCAATCTTTTTCAGAGGAATGGATGAGGGCCCTATTCTAGTGAGATTGCCAAGGTGAACATGGCTATATTTAGTTTTGCCCGACCTATATCGAGGCACAGAATAGGGAAAGCTGAGTGGCCTCAATGGGGAAAGCTGAGCTGACTATACTGACTGTGCCAGTGGCAAACTACACTAAGCTGGCAGGCTGACTAACTGCCTGCTACCTGGCCTGCACCCTATATCATTTTGGAGCTAGAGGAGTTAGAACCCTGTCTATGTTGATAGAAAAGATGAGAGCAATGCTCCAGCTAGGAATGGCCACAATTCCTGACCACAACTACTAAACACTAGCACATAACTACTGACCACAACTACACATCTACTGACCTCAACCACACAACTACTGACCACAAATACTGACCACAACTCCTGGCCACAACTACTAACCACATCCACACAACTACTGGCCACAACAATATAACTAACTACTGACCAAATCCACACTACTACTGCCCACAACTACTGACACCAACTAATGACCACAACCACACAATTACACAACTACTGACCAGAAATACTGACCACAACTCCTGACCACAACTACTAACCAGAACCACACAACTACTGACCACAACTTACAACCACATCTACGGACCACGTCCACACAACTACTGACCATAACTACTGACCACAAATACTGACCACAACTCCTGGCCACAACTACTAACCACATCCACACAACTACTGGCCACAACAATATAACTAACTACTGACCAAATCCACACTACTACTGCCCACAATTCCTGACCACAACTAATCACCACAACCACACAACTACTGATCACAACAAATAATCACAATCACTGACCACAACTACTGACCACAACTAAGAACCATAATTACTGACCACAACCACACAACTACTGATCACAACAACACGACACCTGACCACAACAGCACAACTAATGACCACAACTATTAATTTAAACCACTGACCACAATTTGACTTGTTTCAGAATTCTAGTCTATGTCGCAAGTCATGACTTCACAGGAGAGGCGTTTGAAAGCCAAGCAAGCTGTTCAAACAAAACAGAAATGACACCGGACGTCTTATTTAATGAAAGGGGTTGCCGTCTGCTGTGAAGCGTTCTTCCATGTATATGGGTAAGAGTCTAGTTTCAGATATTATACGTTTCTAATTTTGTCAAAGTTGTTTTCATTGCAAGTTAAAGTTTACTGTTAGTTGGTTAGCTGACATTATGTGGCTGGCTCACTAGCTAACATTATGTGTATGATCTGTGGAATAATGTTATCTCAGAAATCCATTTGCATTGCTAGTTATAGCCTAATGTTAGCTAGCTAAATAGTTAACATTGAACTTATTTGGTTAACTTTAGCTAGCTGTGACAATCAGTTTGTATTTCATTGTTTAGCAAGCTAGCTAGCTCGCTCCATGTCTAAACAAAATACCCCAAGTTAAAGTGTACTGTTAGCTAGCTGATGTAAGATGGTTGGCTTGCTGTGGAGTAATATTATCTCAGAAAGCCATTTGCATTGCTAGTTATAGCCTAATGTTAGCTAGCTAACACTGAACCTAGCTATGACAATCTGTTTGTATTGGTAGTACTCTATGGATTGGGATTATGGTTCATTGTTTAGCTAGCTAGCTAGCTACAAGTCTAAACAGAAGATTACACTTCGCCAAATTATTACATGACCTATCAAGTTAGCCAGGTATGTCTGATGGTGATTACGGATATCTATTGTATAACAATGCAAAAATATTTGTGTCTGGAATTTGTCTTTCAGCATCAATAGAACACGCCTGACTCTCTTCCACCAGTAATAAAAGGAGAATGGTCTAATGCTTCCCATCAAAAAGAGAGCTGGCCCAAGCAAGCACTTGTTCAGAGTGAGCGGTCTGTCAACCAGAAGATGGTTGCTGACTGCAAGACCACCTGTCAAGACCTGCAGTTGTCTCTGGGGGCACTACTGAATCAGTAAGCAAAGACATCAGGAATGCTTTACAGCTTTGATTTTGCTCAACAAGTAAGCAATATGTCCTATTTTATACTGATTAAGGACATAGATGGATAGATACACACACACAAAATATAAAATATACATATATGGGAAGCAGGCAAATGCTTTTCGAGCTCTGTAAAGACGGACTGACAGGGGTGTGACAGTTCATTTGAATTTATCTTAATGTTATTTTGTTGTTTGCAGGTGCACTATTCTTCTGACTCTATGCAGCCAGATCCCATCTACGTGTTTGGTGTCTGCTGTGAAGGAAAGCCACAACAAGTCAACTACTTGATTGATGAAGGCATGTCATCCAGCACGGACGATGCACAGGCAGTCATCAACTACATGCACCATTTCTTCACCGACTATGGTTAACATCTACATCACCAGAGGAACAGAGGATACGGGTACGGCTAAAGGCTATAAGAACTGATCTAGTGCGTTGGGAACAGAGAATAAAAGGGACATATTTCTGGGCGTGGTAGAATAGATTCACGGCATAATGTACAGACAAGGGTATGGTAGGATGTGAGTACAGTGCGGGTAAACCTAGGCATTGAGTGACGATGAGAGAGCTTGCATCTCTGGAGACACCAGCTAAGCCAGGTGAGATCTCCCCATGTGTGGGGTGTGTGACAAAAGAGCTATCTAAGGCATGTTGAGCTGGCTCTACAGTGAAATAAACTGTAACTAACCGGAACAGCAGAAGACAAGGCATATTGACATTAGAGAAAGGCATGTGTAGCCGAGTGATCATAGGATCCAATGAGCAGCAATAGGTGAGTCCGGTAGTCGCTACTATGCTAGGCGAGCGGGAGGCATGGCGTTCAGAAAGCTAGCGGACCGGGGCTAGCAGATGGGTCTTCAGTGACAACGCAACGGAAAAGCCTGTTGAAACCACATCGGACGATTATGTCAGCAGACCAGTCGTGATTGATTGGCGGGGCTCCGTGTCGTCAATAAAGGGTCCAGGCCAATAGGCAAAAGAGGTATTGTAGCCCACAAATTAGTGGGTATACCTCTTCGGCTAGCCAGGAGATGGGCCTAGCTCAAGGCTAGCTCAAGGCTAACTGGTGCTTGCTTCGGGACAGAGGCATTAGCCAGCAGTATCCACTGGATTGCAGCTAGCGAGCTGCAATGATCAGGTGTACCGGCGCAGAGCTTGTGGCAGGAATCCAGTGATGTGGTGGAGAAAAGCAGTCAAATATCGCGCTGTGCAGACTGGCAGGTATTGACTGAGCTACATCTGGCCGGTGACCGAGCTAAAGGTGTAGACCGCTAGCCGTGGCTAACAGTAACTACAAGCTAGTAGCTAGTTAGCTGGCTAGCTTCTGATGGAGGTTCCAGTTATAACGTATAAAAATAGCAGATCCGTACCACACTGGGTGGTGCGTGTTGCAAGTGAGATTAAAATATATACGGAAAAAATTATGAGATCGACTATTTACATGGGACAAGACAAACACACGTCCGACTGCTGCACCATCTTGGATTCAAAAAAAGAGGATGGTACGGTGCTGGTAGAAAGCTATGGCTGGCAACAACACCTGACTCAGCACTTCAGGTGAATATAATTGTCATAGCATTGTATGAGGTTATTATTCTTATCTAAACTTAGAAGGTGAATTGATGTTGTGCAAATTATCTTTGTTATTTCCTGTTTTACAGCTTCAATGTTCTGGAGCCTGGTGTTGTTGTCGCCAAGGAGTCTTTGCTGCGCAACGCTGACATCCTCCCTCCCATAGATCATCTGCCTGTACATGCACCATCTGGACTGGACAGAGCTAGACAAACGTATGTTTATGAGAAGATCAGGGAGTTTTGCGACAATGAGGCTTTGGATATAACATGCCCCGCACCAAAGTCAAGGGCAGGACCGAAACAGGCTCTCCAAATATAGATTCCCTTTTTCATGCGTGGTTCGGACGGACTGCTGCTCAGCCACTTTACCCTTGATTGTATGCATATCGATCTCATCTATCACTGATGTTGTTATTGATATTGTTCATCTACATACTGTATATTATTTTATTTATATTGACACTATAAATATTTGATATTGCTACTGTGCAAGTAACCATTTGGCTATACTGTTTACACCTTCTGTGGAGACCCATTGTCACACCCTGACCATAGTTTGCTTTGTATGTTTCTATGTTTTGTTTGGTCAGGGTGTGATCTGAGTGGGCATTCTATGTTACATGTCTAGTTTGTCTATTTCTATGTTTGGCCTGATATGGTTGTCAATCAGAGGCAGGTGTTAGTCATTGTCTCTGATTGGGAACCATATTTAGGTAGCCTGGTTTGTGTTGGGTTTTGTGGGTGGTTGTCGCCTATGTCAGTGTTTGTACCACATGGGACTGTTTCGGGTTTTCACGGTTCTTGTTTTTGGAGTTTATTCATGTATGGTTTCATTATTAAAGAACCATTAATTATAACCATGCTGCATTTTGGTCCGCCTCTCCTTCACCAGAAAACCGTTACACCCATCCACTTGGCAAGATGTGGCTGGGGGTTATAGCATTTCTCACCTGACTCATCAATTTAGACAAGGGTGTCTGGGTAAGCGTCATCTAAAATGTATAAAATATTTTTATCTGGACACGTTCTGTTTACCTGGAATTTTTCCTTATTGTAGGCTATACTTTTACCACTTTTAGTCTTAATCTTTACTACACTACTCACTGTTTAGCACATTAACTCACATGTGAATCCTTAAAGAGATGTGTGGGGCTGGCTTAAGAGGGTGTGAACAATGCTGAATGGTGGTGACAAAGGACAGCTCTCCACCAGGTACTAAAACATTCAAAGGCCATTTTCTCAAGTCAGTTTACAAGTTTATCAACTTTCAAAGCAGAATTAAAATATACCATTTTTGTAGCTCCTAGCCTCTACTTTTATCAAATGTAAAAACATAAGACAGATTTGAGCCACTTGGTCACATATTATTGACCAAAAAGGTTAGCCAAGTTAGCCCAGTTGCTAGCTTATCCAGGGTCAGTGATTCATAGAGCAACCATGTACTGTCTATGGGAACAACTGCATTAATTTAGCAAGCAACATTGGTAAAATGAACCTAATAAAATGTTCCTGTAATGCTCATCTCCTGCAGCCTAATTGTCAACTTATTTTCATATGGTACCTAAAAGGGTTAGATTTGCACTTAACAGTTTTATATGTCAACACGTAAAAGACCAAATCTGGTTCATGGTTTGCCTGATATACATTGTCTATTGGGATCATTGTAAACAGAGAGAATATTGCTCAATATGTAAACAATGTTTGAGTTTAGCTGTTCGCTGCTTCAGATGACATGTGAATTAGCCACATGGTGGTGCTATAATAAGTGATTGAAAAGCTCATGCCCTTCACCACGTGTGAGCTAGTGTCCTAGAAATTGGTACATAGGTCCCTCTCCTCACAAGGAACAAATTTGCTTCAAGAGCCCATAAAGTCCACCATGGTGGATTTTGTGAAAAACATTCTAAACGCTGCTTATCTGGCACAAAATTACCTATACATTGGGGCAACAAAGTATTGTCAGCCACCAATTGTGCAAGTTCTCCCACTTAAAAATATGAGGCGTGTAATTTTCATCATGGGTACACTTCAACTATGACAGAGAAATTAAGAAAATCACATTGTAGGATTTTGAATGAATTTATTGCAAATATGGTGGAAAATAAATATTTGGTCACCTACAAGCAAGATTTCTGGCTCTCACAGACCTGTAACTTCTTTAAGAGGCTCCTCTGTCCTCCACTCGTTACCTGTATTAAAGGCACCTGTTTGAACTTGTTATCAGTATAAAAGACCTGTCCACAACCTCAAACAGTCACACTCCAAACTCCACTATGGCCAAGACCAAAGAGCTGTCAAAGGACACCAGAAACAAAATTGTAGACCGAATCTGCAATAGGTAAGCAGCTTGGTTTGAATAAATCAACTGTGGGAGCAATTATTAGGAAATGGAAGACATACAAGACCACTGATCTGGGGCTCCATGCAAGATCTCACCCCGTAGGGTCAACATGATCACAAAAACGGTGAGCAAAAATCCCAGAACCTTATCTGGCACAAAATTACTAGTGAATGACCTGCAGAGAGCTGGGACCAAAGTAACAAAGCCTACCATCAGTAACACACTACGCCGCCAGGGACTCAAATCCTGCAGTGCCAGACGTGTCCCCCTGCTTAAGCCAGTACATGTCCAGGCCCATCTGAAGTTTGCTAGAGAGCATTTGGATGATCCAGAAGAAGATTGGGAGAATGTCACATGGTCAGATGAAACCAAAATATAACTTTTTGGTAAAAACTCAACTCATCGTGTTTGGAGGACAAAGAATGCTGAGTTGCATCCAAAGAACACCATACCTACTGTGAAGCATGGGGGTGGAAACATCATGCTTTGGGGCTGTTTTTCTGCAAAGGGACCAGGACGACTGATCCGTGTAAAGGAAAGAAGGAATGGGGCCATGTATCGTGAGATTTTAAGTGAACCTCCTTCCATCAGCAAGGGCATTGAAGATGAAACGTGGCTGGGTCTTTCAGCATGGCAATGATCCCAAACACACCGCCCGGGCAACGAAGGAGTGGCTTCGTAAGAAGCATTTCAAGGTCCTGGAGTGGCCTAGCCAGTCTCCAGATCTCAACCCCATAGAAAATCTTTGGAGGGAGTTGAAAGTCCGTGTTGCCCAGCAACAGCCCCAAAACATCACTGCTCTAGAGGTGATCTGCATGGAGGAATGGGCCAAAATACCAGCAATAGTGTGTGAAATCCTTGTGAAGACTTACAGAAAACGTTTGACCTCTGTCATTGCCAACAAAGGGTATATAAAAGTATTGAGAAACTTTTGTTATCTACCAAATACTTATTTTCCGCCATAATTTGCAAATAAATTCATAAAAAATCCTACAATGTGATTTTCTGGATTTTTTTCCCCCCTCATTTTGTCTGTCATAGTTGAAGTGTCCCTATGATAATTACAGGCCTCATCTTTTTAAGTGGGAGAACTTGCACAATTGGTGACTGACTAAATACTTTTGTGCCCCATTGTATGTACAAAACCTGATACGAACAATAAAAAATAATAAATGATCTTAAAGCAAGAAATGACAAAAAAAACAATGTGAAAAGATTTTGGAGCACCTCAAATTATATTATGGGCAGAAAACCCAATTAATTAATCTCCATCGTTCATTGAAGTTGATGGGTCATTTGTAACAATCTCTTGAATGAGCTGTTTTTGAAAAAAAAAAATTCACTGGTGAAATGACAACATTGTACAGTGAACCATCAATGATAAGCCACCAGTTATAGACAACGTAAATGGGAAACTATTGAGAATGGTAGCGAACTGTATTGCCACCCATATTTGCCATGTCTTTAACCAATGCCTAAAGAGTATGTGTCCATAGGCGTGTCAGGAAGCTATAGTAATTCCGCTACCTAAAAATAGTAAAGCACTCTTTCCTGGCTCTAACAGCTGCCCAATCAGTTTGCTGCATGTTCTTAGTAAAATGATGGAGAGAATTGTGTTTGACGAAATACAATGCTATTTTTTTAAAGAACAAGTTAACTACTGACTTTCAGCATGCATATAGGGAAGGGCAATCAACTTGTACCTCACTGACTCAGATGGCTAAAATGCATTTGGATAATAAGATAATAAGTACTGTATTGTTAGATTTCAATACAGCCTTTGTTATTGATCATTTGTTATGGCTATTCACCTCGAATTGGACATAGTGTTGCTCCCAGACAAGGCCCAAATCCCTGTCATTCACATGAAAAAAATAAGGAAATACAGGGGGTGGAGATTAGGTTGCCTTGTGAGAATTTGTCACTGAGTGGGTAACCTGCCTCTACCATCAATTCCATTTGCATTAGCCAACGTGCAATCACTGGAGAATAAGCTGTATGAGCTCCGTTCGAGACTATCTTACGGGACATTAAAAACTGTGTTTCAAAGAGTCGTGGCTGGATGACTACACGGATAATTCAGTTGGCTGGGTTTTCCGTGCATCGGCAGGACATAACAGCTACCTCTGGTAAGATGAGGGGTGGGGGTGTGTCTATTTGTCAATAACAGCTGGTGCACAATGTCTAATATTAAGAATGTCTTGAGGTATTGCTCTCCTGAGGTAGAGTACCTCATGTTAAGCTCTAGACCACACTATCTACCAAGAATATTCTTCTATATTTTTTGCAGCCATCTATTTCCCACCAGAAACCGACGCTGGCACTAAGACTGCACTCAACAAGCTGTATAAGGCCATAAGGAAACAAGAGAAAATGCTCATCCAGAAGCGTGGCCTAGTGGCCGGGACATTAATGCAGGCAAACTTAAATTAATTGTATCTCATTTCTACCAGCATGTCACATGTTCAAACAGAGGAAAAACACCTCTTGACCACCTTTAGTCCACACAGACTCGTACAAAGCTCGCTCTCGCCCTCCATTTGGAAAATATGACCATAATTCAATCCTCCGAATTCCTGCTTACAAGCAAAATCTGAAGCAGGATGCACCAGTGACTCGCTCAATCCGGAAGTGGTCAGATGACGCGGATGCTATCCTACAGGACTGTGTTGCTAGCAAAGACTGGAATAAATTCTGTGATTTATCCAATTGCATTGAGGAGGATACCACATTAGTCACTGGCTTCATCAATAAGTGCATCGATGACGTCGTCCCCACAGTGACCGTAAGAACATATCCCAACTAGAAGCCATGGATTGCAGGCAACATCTGCACCGAGCTAAAGGCTAGAGCTGCCGCTTTCAAGGAGCGAGACACTAATCCGGATGCTTATGCCCTCAGAACCGCCAAACAGGCAAAGCTTCAATTTAGGACTAAGATTGAATCCTACTACACCGGCTTTGATGCTTGTCGATGTGGCAGGGCTTGCAAACTATTACGTACTACAAAGAGAAACCCAGCCATGAGCTGCCCAGTGACATAAGCCTACCAGATGGGCCATAGCTGTTGTGAGCAAGACCTTTAAACCGGTCAACATTCACAAGGGCCAGACGGATTACCAGGATGTGTACTCAGAGCATGCGCGGACCAACTGGCAAGTGTCTTTACTGATATTTTCGACCTCTCCCTGACCGAATCTGTTAGACTTACATGTTTCAAGCAGACCACCATAGTCACTGTGCCAAAGAAAGCGAAGGTAACCTGCCTTAATTACTACTGCCCCATTGCATTCACGTCGGTAGCCATGAAGTGCTTTGAAAGGCTGGTCATGGCTCACATCAACACCATCATCCCAGAAACCCAAGACCCACTCCAATTTGCATATCGCCCCAACAAATCCACAGATGACGCAATCTCAATCGCACTCCACACTGCCCTTTCCCACCTGGACAAAAGGAACACTTATGTGAGAATGCTGTTCATTGACTGTAGCGCAGCATTCAACACCATAGTGCCCACAAAGCTCATCACTAAGCTAAGGACCCTGGGACTAAATGCCTCCCTCTGCAACTGAATCCTGGACTTCCTGACGCAAACCCTTACCACCTGGTTGTGGAGCAACACATCTGCCACTCTGATTCTAAACACGGGGGCCCCTCAGGGGTGCGTGCTAGTCCCCTCCTGTACTCCCTGTTCACCCACAACTGCGTGACCAAGCACAACTCCGACATCATTAAGTTTGCTGACGACAGAACGATGCTAGGCCTGATCACCGACAATGAGACAGCCCATAGACAGGTCAGAGACCTGGCAGTGTGGTTCCAGCAGAACAACCTCTCCCTCAAAGTGAGCAATAAAAAGGAAACCGCGGTCTGAACACGCCCCCATTCACATCAACTGGGCTGTAGTGGAGCAGGTTGAGAGTTTCAAGTTCCTTGGTGTCCACATCCCCAACAAACTATCATGGTCCAAACACACCATGAAAGTTGTGAAAAGGGCTAGACAACACCTTTTCCCCTCAGAAGGATGAAAAGATTTGGCATGGGTCCCTAGATCCTCAAAGTTCTACCGCTGCACCATCGAGAGCATCCTGACCGGTTGCATCATTGCCTGGTATGTCTCTACTAAGTCTCTACAGAGGGTAGTGCGTACAGCCCAGTACATCACTAGGGCCAAGCTTCAGGACCTATATACTAGGCAGCCCAACATTTTGTCAAAGACTTCAGTCACCCAAGTCATAGACTGTTCCCTCTGCTACCGCACAGCAAGCGGTACCGGAGTGCCAAATCTAGGTCCAAAAGGCTCCATAACAACAACAACTATCTGGCACAAAATTACCTATACATTGGGGCAACAAAGTATTGTCAGCCACCAATTGTGCAAGTTCTCCCACTTAAAAATATGAGGCGTGTAATTTTCATCATGGGTACACTTCAACTATGACAGAGAAATTAAGAAAATCACATTGTAGGATTTTGAATGAATTTATTGCAAATATGGTGGAAAATAAATATTTGGTCACCTACAAGCAAGATTTCTGGCTCTCACAGACCTGTAACTTCTTTAAGAGGCTCCTCTGTCCTCCACTCGTTACCTGTATTAAAGGCACCTGTTTGAACTTGTTATCAGTATAAAAGACCTGTCCACAACCTCAAACAGTCACACTCCAAACTCCACTATGGCCAAGACCAAAGAGCTGTCAAAGGACACCAGAAACAAAATTGTAGACCGAATCTGCAATAGGTAAGCAGCTTGGTTTGAATAAATCAACTGTGGGAGCAATTATTAGGAAATGGAAGACATACAAGACCACTGATCTGGGGCTCCATGCAAGATCTCACCCCGTAGGGTCAACATGATCACAAAAACGGTGAGCAAAAATCCCAGAACCTTATCTGGCACAAAATTACTAGTGAATGACCTGCAGAGAGCTGGGACCAAAGTAACAAAGCCTACCATCAGTAACACACTACGCCGCCAGGGACTCAAATCCTGCAGTGCCAGACGTGTCCCCCTGCTTAAGCCAGTACATGTCCAGGCCCATCTGAAGTTTGCTAGAGAGCATTTGGATGATCCAGAAGAAGATTGGGAGAATGTCACATGGTCAGATGAAACCAAAATATAACTTTTTGGTAAAAACTCAACTCATCGTGTTTGGAGGACAAAGAATGCTGAGTTGCATCCAAAGAACACCATACCTACTGTGAAGCATGGGGGTGGAAACATCATGCTTTGGGGCTGTTTTTCTGCAAAGGGACCAGGACGACTGATCCGTGTAAAGGAAAGAAGGAATGGGGCCATGTATCGTGAGATTTTAAGTGAACCTCCTTCCATCAGCAAGGGCATTGAAGATGAAACGTGGCTGGGTCTTTCAGCATGGCAATGATCCCAAACACACCGCCCGGGCAACGAAGGAGTGGCTTCGTAAGAAGCATTTCAAGGTCCTGGAGTGGCCTAGCCAGTCTCCAGATCTCAACCCCATAGAAAATCTTTGGAGGGAGTTGAAAGTCCGTGTTGCCCAGCAACAGCCCCAAAACATCACTGCTCTAGAGGTGATCTGCATGGAGGAATGGGCCAAAATACCAGCAATAGTGTGTGAAATCCTTGTGAAGACTTACAGAAAACGTTTGACCTCTGTCATTGCCAACAAAGGGTATATAAAAGTATTGAGAAACTTTTGTTATCTACCAAATACTTATTTTCCGCCATAATTTGCAAATAAATTCATAAAAAATCCTACAATGTGATTTTCTGGATTTTTTTCCCCCCTCATTTTGTCTGTCATAGTTGAAGTGTCCCTATGATAATTACAGGCCTCATCTTTTTAAGTGGGAGAACTTGCACAATTGGTGACTGACTAAATACTTTTGTGCCCCATTGTATGTACAAAACCTGATACGAACAATAAAAAATAATAAATGATCTTAAAGCAAGAAATGACAAAAAAAACAATGTGAAAAGATTTTGGAGCACCTCAAATTATATTATGGGCAGAAAACCCAATTAATTAATCTCCATCGTTCATTGAAGTTGATGGGTCATTTGTAACAATCTCTTGAATGAGCTGTTTTTGAAAAAAAAAAATTCACTGGTGAAATGACAACATTGTACAGTGAACCATCAATGATAAGCCACCAGTTATAGACAACGTAAATGGGAAACTATTGAGAATGGTAGCGAACTGTATTGCCACCCATATTTGCCATGTCTTTAACCAATGCCTAAAGAGTATGTGTCCATAGGCGTGTCAGGAAGCTATAGTAATTCCGCTACCTAAAAATAGTAAAGCACTCTTTCCTGGCTCTAACAGCTGCCCAATCAGTTTGCTGCATGTTCTTAGTAAAATGATGGAGAGAATTGTGTTTGACGAAATACAATGCTATTTTTTTAAAGAACAAGTTAACTACTGACTTTCAGCATGCATATAGGGAAGGGCAATCAACTTGTACCTCACTGACTCAGATGGCTAAAATGCATTTGGATAATAAGATAATAAGTACTGTATTGTTAGATTTCAATACAGCCTTTGTTATTGATCATTTGTTATGGCTATTCACCTCGAATTGGACATAGTGTTGCTCCCAGACAAGGCCCAAATCCCTGTCATTCACATGAAAAAAATAAGGAAATACAGGGGGTGGAGATTAGGTTGCCTTGTGAGAATTTGTCACTGAGTGGGTAACCTGCCTCTACCATCAATTCCATTTGCATTAGCCAACGTGCAATCACTGGAGAATAAGCTGTATGAGCTCCGTTCGAGACTATCTTACGGGACATTAAAAACTGTGTTTCAAAGAGTCGTGGCTGGATGACTACACGGATAATTCAGTTGGCTGGGTTTTCCGTGCATCGGCAGGACATAACAGCTACCTCTGGTAAGATGAGGGGTGGGGGTGTGTCTATTTGTCAATAACAGCTGGTGCACAATGTCTAATATTAAGAATGTCTTGAGGTATTGCTCTCCTGAGGTAGAGTACCTCATGTTAAGCTCTAGACCACACTATCTACCAAGAATATTCTTCTATATTTTTTGCAGCCATCTATTTCCCACCAGAAACCGACGCTGGCACTAAGACTGCACTCAACAAGCTGTATAAGGCCATAAGGAAACAAGAGAAAATGCTCATCCAGAAGCGTGGCCTAGTGGCCGGGACATTAATGCAGGCAAACTTAAATTAATTGTATCTCATTTCTACCAGCATGTCACATGTTCAAACAGAGGAAAAACACCTCTTGACCACCTTTAGTCCACACAGACTCGTACAAAGCTCGCTCTCGCCCTCCATTTGGAAAATATGACCATAATTCAATCCTCCGAATTCCTGCTTACAAGCAAAATCTGAAGCAGGATGCACCAGTGACTCGCTCAATCCGGAAGTGGTCAGATGACGCGGATGCTATCCTACAGGACTGTGTTGCTAGCAAAGACTGGAATAAATTCTGTGATTTATCCAATTGCATTGAGGAGGATACCACATTAGTCACTGGCTTCATCAATAAGTGCATCGATGACGTCGTCCCCACAGTGACCGTAAGAACATATCCCAACTAGAAGCCATGGATTGCAGGCAACATCTGCACCGAGCTAAAGGCTAGAGCTGCCGCTTTCAAGGAGCGAGACACTAATCCGGATGCTTATGCCCTCAGAACCGCCAAACAGGCAAAGCTTCAATTTAGGACTAAGATTGAATCCTACTACACCGGCTTTGATGCTTGTCGATGTGGCAGGGCTTGCAAACTATTACGTACTACAAAGAGAAACCCAGCCATGAGCTGCCCAGTGACATAAGCCTACCAGATGGGCCATAGCTGTTGTGAGCAAGACCTTTAAACCGGTCAACATTCACAAGGGCCAGACGGATTACCAGGATGTGTACTCAGAGCATGCGCGGACCAACTGGCAAGTGTCTTTACTGATATTTTCGACCTCTCCCTGACCGAATCTGTTAGACTTACATGTTTCAAGCAGACCACCATAGTCACTGTGCCAAAGAAAGCGAAGGTAACCTGCCTTAATTACTACTGCCCCATTGCATTCACGTCGGTAGCCATGAAGTGCTTTGAAAGGCTGGTCATGGCTCACATCAACACCATCATCCCAGAAACCCAAGACCCACTCCAATTTGCATATCGCCCCAACAAATCCACAGATGACGCAATCTCAATCGCACTCCACACTGCCCTTTCCCACCTGGACAAAAGGAACACTTATGTGAGAATGCTGTTCATTGACTGTAGCGCAGCATTCAACACCATAGTGCCCACAAAGCTCATCACTAAGCTAAGGACCCTGGGACTAAATGCCTCCCTCTGCAACTGAATCCTGGACTTCCTGACGCAAACCCTTACCACCTGGTTGTGGAGCAACACATCTGCCACTCTGATTCTAAACACGGGGGCCCCTCAGGGGTGCGTGCTAGTCCCCTCCTGTACTCCCTGTTCACCCACAACTGCGTGACCAAGCACAACTCCGACATCATTAAGTTTGCTGACGACAGAACGATGCTAGGCCTGATCACCGACAATGAGACAGCCCATAGACAGGTCAGAGACCTGGCAGTGTGGTTCCAGCAGAACAACCTCTCCCTCAAAGTGAGCAATAAAAAGGAAACCGCGGTCTGAACACGCCCCCATTCACATCAACTGGGCTGTAGTGGAGCAGGTTGAGAGTTTCAAGTTCCTTGGTGTCCACATCCCCAACAAACTATCATGGTCCAAACACACCATGAAAGTTGTGAAAAGGGCTAGACAACACCTTTTCCCCTCAGAAGGATGAAAAGATTTGGCATGGGTCCCTAGATCCTCAAAGTTCTACCGCTGCACCATCGAGAGCATCCTGACCGGTTGCATCATTGCCTGGTATGTCTCTACTAAGTCTCTACAGAGGGTAGTGCGTACAGCCCAGTACATCACTAGGGCCAAGCTTCAGGACCTATATACTAGGCAGCCCAACATTTTGTCAAAGACTTCAGTCACCCAAGTCATAGACTGTTCCCTCTGCTACCGCACAGCAAGCGGTACCGGAGTGCCAAATCTAGGTCCAAAAGGCTCCATAACAACTTTTACTCCCAAGCCATAAAACTGCTGAGCATTAATCAAATGGCCACCCAGACTATTTGCATTGACCCCCTTTGTTTTTACACTGCTTCTACTCGCGGCACTGCTGCCAGACCCTGAGCTCACCTTCGTGAATTGTTTGTTTATAGTTAGTAATATCGTTAAATTTTGTTTAGTTTTGTCGCACTTGTCTAAATCTAAGTGCGTCGCAGGTTTAACATTGTATTGCTCGTGTTGTGTGACGGCCTTAATCCTAACCGCTGTAATATTCGGAAAACATTACAATCACTACCGGAGGTTGTATGGATTCAGTGAGTAAATCAACCATCACCTGCTCCCGTAAGTTTCTGCTCTCTTTCCGAAGATAAAGCTCACACTGTCCATAACAGCATTGCCTTGCCTAATGGTGGTTCTACAAAGTCAAAAAGGGGAACTAAGAAGACGCGAGGCTCAAGAGGTGGTATCAGGAACAGATTACAGAGGCGGGGATGCCATCACCCGCTCCCATTGATCACCCTGTCAAATGTGCGGTCATTAAATAACAAACTGGATGAGTTGGCGGCAAGGGCTAAATTTGAAGAGGCCTTTAGGAGAAGTAATTGAATCTGCTTTACAGAAATGCGGCTACAGCAGGTTAATATTGATGGATACACTGTCATTAGAGCAGATCGAGACAAAACAACGTTACATAAATCAATAGGCGGGGCGCTATGCATCTTTGTAGATAATACTTGTGATTCTCGTATCATTCAGGCTATTCTATCTACCACGCATGTTTGGACAAATTACAATTTTTCTGGTCTATGTGCCTGGACCTATCAATAAGGAAGCTGCTGACAGGATTACAGACTGTTTCAGTGCTGCACTTTCACGATCAACTGACCAGTCAGTATTTGTGCTTGGGAATTTTGATATGCTCTCCCTCTCCGCGCACCTCCCCACTCTGCAACAGTACGTCACCTGTCCAACTCACATCCTGTTATGGCAACGTAGAGGACGCATACAAGGCAGTATGCAGAGCACCCATCGGGAAAAATAGACCATAACGCTATCAATCTCCTACTGAGATACAGGCAGCAGGTGAAACGTGAAAAACCTGTAGAAATCCATTCAGGTAATTGCTTTGACGTCACAGACTGGGAGGTGTTCTTTGACTCAGGGATCCCCACGAGTTGAGACAGCATTACCTCATATATCCAGTTTTGTGAGGATACTGACATTAACACGCAAACTGTCTTAGTATTTCCCAACAACAAGCCCTGGGTGTCTAAGGACTTGAAAATGTGCCTCAATGAAAGGATGTTTGCATTCCTCAAAGGAGATACTGATGCTGTAAAGGAGAAAGAAAATTAATTCAGGTCAAAAATATGGAAAGCAAAAAAGGACTTAAAGGAAAAAGTGGAGCAGAGGTTCTGTACTGGCAATCCAAGACAAGCATGGGAAGGACTTAATGCAATGATGGGAAGAGAAAGGACAAGAGAGGACAATAATATGTCAGACTGTTCGTCCTTTGTTTGTTTCACATTCAACTGTTTGCTGTGTGCATCAAGAATGGTCCACCACCCAAAGGGCATCCAGCCAACTTGACACAACTGTGGGAAGCATTGGAGTCATCATGGGCCAGCATCCCTCTGGAATGCTTTCGATACCTTGTAGCCTCCATGCTCCAATGAATTGAGGCTATTCTGATGGCAAAAGGTGGTGCAACTCAATATTAGGAAAGGTGTTACTAATGTTGTGTACACTCAGTGTGTAACTCCTATTTACATTTTAATTTAAGGTAATATCTTTTGATCTTGTCTATTACTGTTCTGTATTTTGTCATGTATTTGTACGTTTTATATGGACCCCAGGAAGAGTAGTTTCTGCATGCTGCATTTTCCCCATTTTAAACTGGTCTTGGTCTGGGTCTTGGTTCGAGGTTTTTCGGCCATTTCACCCTTTTCGCCTTTCCGACCGTTTCCTGCTTTATAGTTTCTCAAACATGATGCCTTATTTTAGAAGTCATACAATTTGGTACAACAACAATCCCTCACTGTTTAGTAATGTCTATCTGAAAGAGGCAGTAGGTCTTGATAGGATTTGAACCCAGGCCGTCATGGGTTGGCATGTATTTCAAGTCACTAAACCTCTGAGCCGTGGCAAAAATCAGGGTTGAACATTATGGAACAGCATGCATGTATGAATTGATGGTTCCAGTCTTGACTCAATTTCATGCGTTTACACATCTTATATGTATTTTCCATTTTATCCAATCAGTCATTTGTGGATACATTCGGGTGGACGTGGCATTCAGACCCACTATCCTGGCACTGCAAGCGCCATGCTCTAACAACTGAGCCACAGTGGACCACCATTTCGATGATGGACACTTCAGGAAAAAGTGTAGGTTATTGACATGCAGAGCCTGCAATTGGCTCCAACCCTCAAAGAGCACAAACATAGGTGTATATTTGGCTCAAACATAGACCTCTATAATGTACTATACTTTACTATAATGTGCTCTGTACTGTAATGTCATTTACTGCTCTGTAATGAACTGTACTGTGCTGTACTGAACTATGCTGTAATGAACTGTACTGTACTGAGCTATACTGTACATTATTGTAATGTACCTTAGTGTACTATACTGCACATTACTGTACTGAATTATAGTTTACTGAACTATATTGTACTGAACTGTACTGTACAGAGCTATACTTTACTCAAAGGGCGGCAGGTAGCCTAGTGGTTAGAGCATTGGGCCAGTAACCGAAAGATTGCTAAATCAAATCTCTGAGCTGACAAGGTCATCTGTCATTTTGCAACAAGGCAGTTAACCCACTGTTCCTAGGCTATCATTGTAAATGAGATTTTGTCTTAACTGACTTGCCTAGTTAAATAAAGGATAAAACATTTACATATAATTAAAATTACTCCACTGGATCTTATTTTTACCCATTTAAACTGGTCTTGGTCTGGTCATGGTCTCGACCCACTTGTCCATGGTCTGAGAATCTAGTCTTGGTCTAGATCTAAAGGGGTACGGTCTTGACTTCATCTCTGGTACTCACACCAATGTTATACTTTTCAATCCATGTGGGTAGTGGATCTGTGCACACTTCAGGAAACACTGTAGAGTATTGAAATGCATGGCCAGCAGGGGGCTCTATTCCCTCCAAGTGTCTTGAATTGTCAGGCCCAAACTCACTCAAATTCACTGGCTCACAGCTGCCATGACATTTAAGATATCAACTTCATGTATAATACATTTCAATATCTTGGTCTATAGATGCTGTACAGCAAGTTTGGGAGAAATTGGTTTTGTGGTGTCTGAGGAGATGTTGTTTAAAAATGTAGAAGAATTTATACTATTTTCAAAACGGATAATCCATCACTGTGACGTCATTGGACCAAGAGGCAAATTTGTTCCTTTCGGTAAACATATGTACCAAATTCCAAGACTCAAGGTTGAACGAGGAGTCGGCAGACCTTTTGAATTCAAAGTCTGTTTATAGCGTCACCATTTGACCAAGTTGTTTTTGTGCATCAATTTACAGAATCCCAGCAGCTTCACTGCTGAACCCCTAATAGTGTACACCAACAAATACAATAGGGTTTCACCAGCTTTTCTGGTGTGTATGGCTTAAAATGTGTATGTTCTAAATGCTGACTGAGTGCTTAGGCACCTAAAAAAAGAGCACTACACCACTGACCACTTCACCACTTTATTCAAAGTAAAGCCATATAATACCCACTCACTAGGGTAGCGTCCCACCTGGCCAAGATCCAGTGAAAATGCAGAGCGCCAAATTCAAAAACAGAAACACTCATAAAAATTAATAAAACATACAATTGTTATACATCGGTTTAAAGATGAACTTCTTGTTAATCCAACCACGGTGTCCGATTTCAAAAAGGCTTTACGGCGAAAGCATACCATGCGATTATCTGAGAACAGCGCCCAGCAGGCAAATCATTACAAACAGTTACCAGCCAAGTAGAGGAGTTACATAAATCAGAAATAGCGACTAAAATTAATCACTTACCTTTGATCTTCATATGGTTGCACTCACAAGACTCCCATTTACTCAAATGTTCCTTTGATAAAGTCCCTGTTTATATCCAAAAACATCTGTTTTGTTAAGTAATTCAAAGGCTCAAACGCAGTCACAACAGGCAGACAACATCCAAATAGTATCCGTAAAGTTTGTAGAAACATGTCAAACGATGTTTATAATCAATCCTCAGGTTGTTTTTAGCCTAAATAATCGATAATATTTAAACCGGACAATAACGTCATCAATATAAAAGGTAAACAAAGGCGCACTCTCGGTCGCGCCCATGAAAAACCTCTGGGACACTGTAGGGTCCACTCATTCAGAGTGGTCTTACACTCTCATTTTTCAGAATACAGGCCTGAAACAATTTCTAAATACTGTTGACATCTAGTGGAAGCCATAGGAAGTGCAATTTGAGTCCTAAGTCAATGGATACTGTAATGGCATACAATAGAAAACTACAAACATAAAAAAAAATCCCACTTCCTGGATGGATTTTCTCAGGTTTTCGCCTGCCAAATCAGTTCTGTTTTACTCACAGACATTATTGTAACAGTCTTGGATACTTTATTGTGTTTTCTATCCAAATCTACCAATTTATATGCATATCCTAGCTTCTGGGCCTAAGTAGCAGGCAGTTTACTTTGGGCACGCTTTTCATCCGGAGGTGAAAATAGTGCCCCCTACGCTAGTGAAGGTAATCACTGTTACCAGGGGAACATCCGTTGAAATATGACTTTTAGATATAGTGTAACCTCAAATAATTTTTCTTCTGTTTGTCCATCAGGGTCCTGAGTTCAATGGCTACCTAGTTGGGCGAGGCAACTCCAGGGAGGTGGACCTGAACCGGAATTTTCCAGACCTGAACGCTCTCATGTACTACTACGAGAAAACTAATGGTCGGAACCATCACCTGCCCCTGCCTGATAACTGGGAGCATCAGGTATGTACAGACAGCCCTGCAGATCAACCACAAGACCCAAGTACAGGAAGAATACATGGGGTTAAGACCAGGGATTGAAACCCAAAATTCTTTCCAACAGTTTCTTTCTGAACAGAACCACTTTCTCCACTGTTCCGACAAGCAAAATACAATTCTGAACCGGCTTGAACCCCAACAAAGTCCCCGTTTATATAAACTCAGCAAAAAATAAATGTCCTGTCACTGTCAACTGCGTTTATTTTCAGCAAACTGAAGATGTGTAAATATTTGTATGAACATAACAAGATTCATCAACTGAGACATGAACTGAACAAGTTCCACAGACATGTGACTAACAGAAATGGAATTATGTGTCCCAGAACAAAGGCAGGTCAAAATCAAAAGTAACAGTCAGTATCTGGTGTGGCCACCAGCTGCATTAAGTACTGCAGTGCATCTCCTCCTCATGGACTGCACCAGATTTGCCAGTTATTGCTGAGAGATGTTACCCCACTCTTCCACCAAGGCACCTGCAAGTTCCTGGACATTTCTGGGGGGAATAGCCTTAGCCCTCACCCTCCGATCCAACAGGTCCCAGGTGTTCTCAATGGGATTGAGATCCGGGCTGTTCGCTGGCCATGGCAGAACACAGACATTCCTGTCTTGCACAGAACTAGCAGTGTGGCTGGTGGCCTTTTCATGCTGGAGGTTCATGTCAGGATGAGCCTGCAGGAAGGGTACCACATGAGGGAGGAGGATGTATTCCCTGTAAAGTACAGCGTTGAGAATGCCTGCAATGACGACAAGCTCAGTCCGATGATGCTGTGACACACCGCCCCAGACCATGACGGACCCTCCACCTCCAAATTGATCCCGCTCCAGAGTACAGGCCTCTGTGTAACGCTCATTCCTTTGACGATACACCCTCCTAAACCCTTTACAATAAAAATCTGTGAAGTTACTTGGATTTTTACAAATTATCTTTGAAAGGCAAGGTCCTGAAAAAAGGATGTTTCTTTTTTTGCTGACTTTAGTTCCTTTTTTTTTTTTTTTTTAACCTGTGAAATCAATATATATATATATTTTTTTTTTACATTTAACTCAGATAGAGCAGGCACTGTGACTGTTGTGCGTGTTGTTATTAGGAAAGTTTTGTTACATGTTGCTTGTTGTGGTAAATTCCTGTTTAATACTACAGTGTGTAGTGTGAGGTGATATGTTGTGATTACTCACTGTGGACATAGGCCTAGAGCAGAAATGCAAGAGAAGTGACTAGCCTAATCCATCTGCAATGGATAACTGCTAGGAAGAAAGAAAGTGGAGTGTTGTGTAAAAATGGTCTATTTCCACATTTTAGAAAGCATTTATATTATCACACAATCAAACATATGATGCTATTAACACTACAATCGCCTGGCCTTTCATGTTGCTGGGCTACACCTTTAGCACACAGATACATCAGATTCATATCAACCCACAAGATGCGCAAACATGAAAACCAACGCTTGATAAATAGTGCATAAACAAATATAAAGCATGAATTGCATTAATAAATATTTGTGGAAATACAGTATATACATGTAAAAATTGAACAACAATAGTTATTTGTTTAGAGTCAAAGATATGTTTTTTTTTTATTCTACAAAGTCCAAGTGAGAAATGTGGTCCGAAAGCCAATTTTTGACACTTCCAGCCAAAGACCCATCAACAGTCTAATAAATACATTTTAATATATGCTATCTGAAGAATAATACATTTGTTGTGTTCATAAAGGTCTTAGGTAACATAAATACTAAAAAACAATTATTTCTAAGAGCATAATAACATTTACATTACTTTATTTTAGGCTCCAAGTAAAAACAAGTCTTTCACAAAGAAGTCCATTATAATTTTGTTTTGGCAGGTCTAAAGAAAAATGGTGAAAATAAGAAAATATATTTAAAAGAAAAGCTTAAAATATGCTATTCTGTTATCATGTTACTAGTCTTTGCTTAGTAGCCAGAGCAATGTGCCAGGCGAGTGGTCATGTGTTGAATGCATGGACAGCGCAGATATTCTTGTGAACATTTGGAAATAAAGCTGTACATCTTGAATTTTGAGAGTTATTTGACAAAGGTAAATGTCATAGAAACTGAAGTATATGACCTTTCTGACACTATATAGACATCAAAATGTTTTACCTGCATAAAGTGATGCTCCTTTCCCTGCATCTGTCTAATACAAGGTGCGCCCATCTCTTCATGTATGATTTGACAACTGATAATATTGTCACTAATCAACTTAATCTCCTCTATTGGCTGTCTTATTATGTGTGAAATTATTTTCGATGTAGTTTCGTTGGGTCGGCTGCGCAGGCTGACTGGCATTGTTTCCCTTTCGCTCATCAACTTGGATAGAGTCAAGGATATGTTTTGCATTATTCTAAAGGCCTACTGCAACACGTATCATGTGTTAGTTTCCCTTACAATAAACACTGATAAATAACCATATCACAAACTCATTACACTATTCTTTTTCTAAATGAAATCAACCACTTCACCCTCCTTATCATTGATGGTCCTAATCTGAATTCAATTGTGAAATAAAATACACAACTATCGCCCATATATCCTTTTGCCATTCATTCAGTCTCATCCTTGCCCACCTTGCTCACAAGCTTGCCCCAACCTCCCATCTTTTTCCTCCCTCCCTACCTCTCAGACACACTTACACCCATCCATCGACTTACTCATCCATTCTCATTCATTCCCGCCCAACATATTACCTATACATATTCATATTCACCATCCCTCACACTTCCCTCACACTCTCATTTATATAATATAAACTACAAAAGACTGCTCCTTTTTTTTCTTAAAGTAAGAAAAGCTATCCAAAAATGTACTATTTACTGGGTTCAAAAATCCATGACATAGTGGTATCGGATCATTCTCCGGTATCCTGCTTAATTACACCAACAGAAAATACATTAACAGAATATGGAGAATGAACAAACCCAAAATGTGTTAAATGAAAGAAAAAATACAAACCTTCACAATTACAGGATATAAAATGAACGTGGAAAAAACTAAATAATGGCAATAGGAAAAAGAGAAATAATAACTCATGATCTACTGCAATCCTTTAAGTGGACCACAACAAATATAAAATACATAGGATGCTAACTAAGTGACAACAATCAACAAATATATATATATATATATATATATATATATATAAGATAAGTGTATCCCATTACTCAAGAATATGAAAGAAGATCTAATTAAATGGAACAATCTTCCAGTAAATCTTAGTTAGAACAAAACCTCTTCAGAATGGCATGGCTCCCAATGATTTCCTATTTCTTCTCAGTAATATGAATTACCTCACCGAAGACTTTCTTTAGAAAAGTATAGTATACCAAACATTAGCAACACCTTCTTAATATTGAGTTGCACCCTCAATTCGTCAGAGCATGGACTCTACAAGGTGTCGAAAGCGTTCCCCAGGGATGCTGGCCCATGTTTACTCCAATGCTTCACACAGTTGTCAAGTTCACTCGATGTCCTTTGGGTGCTGGACCATTCTTGATACACATGCGAAGCTGTTGAGAGTGAAAAACCAAGCTGTTGAGAGTGAAAAACCAAGCAGTTCTTGAAACAAACCGGTGTGCCTGGCAAGGGCTGTGGAGGTCATGAAATACAGTACAAGCTGCTGTTGCGCACCTTTGGAACATTAAACATTTTTAAAAGTCTAATAAATCATCCTATAGTCTGTAGGCTTGTTATTTTTGCAGAGAAAGTTAGGCTTAAGTCTTGTGCCATTATTTTGCATTATATGATTTTATAGTAAGAAGAATATAATTTAACTTAGTTGAATAAAATAAAGGTTATTTTTACCATTCCGGAGCAAGAGTGCGCATATGAAGTGGCTATGTTTGAGTGTAAAAGTGATCATTTGAAACAGGTCCTATATGCTAGACTTAGAGTTATTTGGCAACTTTAGAAGTCAATGATACAAACCATAGAAATATGGGCGGCATGATGCAACTATAGGCTATTGATGTGTAACCTTAATTCAACTAGGCAAGTCAGTTGAGAACAAATTATTATTTACAATGACGGCCTACCAGGGAACAGTGAGTTAACTGCCTTGTTCAAGGGCAGAACGACTGATTTTTACCTTGTCGGCTCAGGGATTAGATCCAGCAACCTTTCGTTTTTTTCACCCATCAGACTCTTCTCAATTTAATCTTGTCTTTACTGATATGTAAAATTAGTTTACATTTAGAATGGACCATTATCAAATGGGCAGGAACTGTGTGCTTCACTCATGCTGGTAGGCTACTCCGGTTATTTCACTCCACACATCAACCACTGTTTGAGGAGCATGGGATTGCTACAAAGTTTCTGCCTGCAGGCAAACACTGAGTCTGTGGTGCTTGTCTGGGGCCAAGCTTCCTGCCATCCAGGACCTCTATACCAGAACATGTCAGAGGAAGGCCCTAAAAATTGTCAAAGACTCCAGTCACCCTAGTCATACAATGTTCTCTCTGCTACCGCATGGCAAGAGGTACCGGAGTGCCAAGTCTAGGTCCAAGAGGCTTCTAAACAGCTGCTACCCCCAACCCATAAGACTCCTGAACATCTAACCAAATGGCTACCCAGACTATTTGCATTGCCCCCCACCCCCTTCTTTTACGCTGCTGCTACTCTGTTATTATCTATGCCTAGTCACTTTAAGAACTCTACCTCGACTAACACTAACCGGTGCCCCTGCACACTGACTCTGTACCAAAACCCCCTGTATATAGCCTCGCTATTGTTATTTTACTGCTGCTCTTTAATTATTTGTTACTATTATTTGTATTAATTATTTTTATTAAAACTGTATTGTTTAAGGGCTTGTAGGTAAGGTCTACCTGTTGTATTCTGCGCATGTGACAAATAACATTTTATTTTATTTTATTTAAAGGAGCTCTTTAAACTTGACCCCAAAAAATCTGGGTCAGATGGTTTAGATTTCTTCTTTAAGGTTGTAGCCCCTATCATCACCATCTCTATCTCTGATTTTTTTAACCTGTCTCTCCTCTCTGGGGAAGTTCCCATTGCTTGGAAGGAAGACACGGTGCATCCTTTATTTAAAGGGGCAGATCCAGATGATATAAGCCCATTTCTATTTTGCCCTGTTTATCAAAAGTTTTGGAAAAACTAGTCCGTAATCAACTGACTGGCTTTCTTGATGTCTATAGTATTCTCTCTGGTATGCAATCTGGTTTCTGCTCAGGATATGGATGTGTCACTGCAACCTTAAAGGTCCTCAATGATGTCAACCATCATTTCCCCCCAGGAATGCTGTGCCATTGCCGTGCCTAGATTAGCAATGTAGGTGTGTGTAGCTGTCATTCAGTGCCATACAGGTTCGATTGTATCACTATCAGAATAAAATGATATGATACCATGGTTAAATGCAGCCAAGGGCAGGTCAAAGCTAAGAGACAGTGAGTTCAGTTACTGCCATTTACATTTGTATCACAGTAACTTTTTGCAGTTACTGCTAATGTGACCCCCATTTTCTCAAACAGAATATAATAGCGACAGGATACTTGTTCATATGATTAAGCATGTATTTACTGTAGCAAAAAATGGCATGAACTAATAATCGACCAAAGAGCAGTTACTGCCTTTTGGCTTGGTAGGGCAGTATTGTTGTCTCTACCATCTTGCCTTTGTGCTGTTGTCTGTGCTAAATAATGTTTGCACAATATTTTGTGCTGCTACCATGTGCTGCTGCCATGTTGTGTTGCTACCATGTTGTTGTCATGTGGTGTTGCTACCATGTTGTGTTGTCATGTGTCGTTGCCTTGCTATGTTGCCTTAGGTCTCTCTTTATGTAGTGTAGTGTTTTGTCCTAAACCTTGTCCCCGTAGGAAGTCATTGTAAATAAGAATTTGTTCTTAACTGACTTGTCTAGTTAAATAAAATAAATCAAACCGATGATATTCCACCCAAACCGGCTCTCCAACCCTGTTCCTGCAGCTACCCAGTGCTTAATTTGGTAAGCCAAGTGAAATCTGTTTGGGAACATCGATAGTAACGTTTTCACAACAAAACATATTTAATTAAACTGTTGACAGGCCCTCTGAGTGCTGGAGAAAGAAATGAAGGATAGAGTGGAAGAGATGGAAATGCACAGGGTAAGATATTCTGTAGCTAAAAGTAATTTGTCAGCCTATTAATTATGAACATATAAAAATGCGGGAACGTGTACTGGAGCAATGAAGTGGTGACTCAGGGTACCGTACTAGACCACAAATTACCGCGGTGTAAGCTCACCATTTTTAAAGGAGAAACCACTTATGAACTGTAACTCAGTAAAATATTTGAAAATTGTAGCATATTGCGTTTAATTTTGTTCAGGATAATCCATGTCATAACAAGATGCCCAGTGCTTCAAGCCTCCTCCTCAACCCTCTCTCGCTCTCTACCTACCCCAGAATTTCTGTTGCATCTTGCGCCATAGGGTATACTTGTCTGTCCATCATGCATGTAAACAACTAGCACTGATTGGTGAAGTAGGGCAGGATTGAAACTGTGACAGTCAGTGCAGTGACAGCCAGGAGGAAAGGTGGAGGGATCAAAGGGTAGGACGGATGGATTCCGGAGTATAAATCCTTGATCATAAGAGAAGCAGCCAGGCACTCATGTGGATGGATCAATGGGTGGACTGGGGGCCTTTTAGTACCCCAAGCTGGGTATAGTTGGGGAAAGCAGGAAGTTAAGTAAGCAAGGACACAGAGATAAAAAGTAAATATCAAATACTAAAGGTGTGTTTTTAGTCTAGTTTTAAACATTGAGACTAAGTGGATTGACAGGCTGTCCATAAGGTTTGGTGCTCTGTAGGAGAAGGGACGCCAGCTTTGTTTTTTGTATTTGCAAAATGGCAAGAAGGCTGGTGTGCAGTTGTATTGGCATGTCTTTAAGGTATTTAGGAGCTTGCCCGTGTAAAGCTTTGTATGTTTTGTATTGGAGACTGTTCAAACTTTTTTGTTTCCTGGTCGGCAGCATTTTGTACGAGTTGGAGATGTTTCAGATTGGTAGCGTTACAACCTGATAGAAGAGCCTTATAGTAGTCTAGATAGGATGTAATAAAGGCATGGATTCATTTGTCTGCATCAGTAAATAAAAGTAAGATTAAAAAGTCCCCATCAAAATCCATCAGACTTTTTTTTGCATGGGCTGCGTCTCAGTCCTCCGCATCCGCCAATGGCGGCCTTCTGCATCTACGGTGGAAGGTAGCAGAATTTAGCTGTGTTTGTCAGAACAAAATCTGTATTCTCGCTGCCTTTTGGCTTACAAACTAATATGACAACTTAATGGAAAGATTAGACTCTCACAAACACGATGGTGTTTTCCGTTTTACTTTACAACCCCCACAAGCGTCACAGAACTCATCTGAAGTCGGTAACACCAATCTGCCAACTTCTGTCTGTAGCGTCCAAACAGTTTGTGTGTTACACACTATGACCTCTCTATGGAAAGGAGAGACTCTCAAGAACATGTACATCTCTAGGACGCCCAGAAGCCTTGCAAGACTCGTCTGAAGGTAGTTTAAAAACAAATGTATATATTTTATATATTTTTAGACCTAAAAGAGTCCTAAAATTCCAAATCAAATGGCTAAATAATCCTTGGTATGACCATCTTAAAACAATTCCATTTGTTAGTTTAGTAGAACCCCTCCACTCCTTCGGTATTAAATAAAAAGGCTGCACTGGTTGTGTTCTTTATGTGGGTATTGATGGAGATTAATTTAAATTAATTTAGATTTGATAGACCATACATGTTAAATCGATTTTTTTTCTCATCTTTCCTACATAAATCCTCCATATTCCTGAACAAAACTGTGAACACAGTCTATTTTTTTACATTGGATAAGCGTAGCGATAACGTAGTAATAAATACATCGTACACTGCAGTTAAGGAACAATGGGAAAGCAATTCTGCTTTGAAAGTTCATTTAAAGAATTTGAGGTTAGGATAGCCTAAATGTTTTAAAGTTTGTATTGTAGCACATGCAAATGGGTTATAGTTCAAAAAGTATACATAGCTTGCATACAGATTTTTGCAACTATCTAAATTGGGTCAGTTTGCACAGTTTGCACAAATGTGATTTGGTGTTGATAGCTTCAATAGTTCAAAAGGAGACTTTTCTAGAATTGTTGATGTTTGTCTATTGAATTGTATGACCCTTTTTATTGCCATTGAAAAGCTTTGGTATTCATTTTAAATATTGTTGTCCCCCCAAATTCTCAAGCAGTCTAAGTTGGGGCGATCTGCACATTTAAATGTTGGTTTTGTGTTCATAGCTAAAAAGACAATCAAATAATATCAGGGGAAGAAATTGACATTTCCTGAAGTAAATGTGCATGCTTGCAAGACAAACTATTTATCGTTGTGAAATAATAGTAGTAGTGGTATTGGTAGTGACGGCAACCTAAGTGTTTCCACAAATGTCTTGCCAAACTATAGTTTTGGCAAGTCGGTTAGAACATCTACTTTGTAAGTAATTTTTCCAACAATTGTTTGCAGACAGATTATTTCACTTATAATTCAGTGTCACAATTCCAATGGGTCAGAAGTTTACATACACTAAGTTGACTGTGCCTTTAAACAGCTTGGAAAATTCCAGAAAATGATATCATGGCTTTAGAAGCTTCTGATAGGCCAATTGACATCAGTTGAGTCAATTGGAGGTGTACCTGTGGATGTATTTCCACTTGGATTCGACGTGCGGTAGCAGAGCGAACACTTTATGACTAGGGTGGCTGAAGTCTTTGCCTACCACTGACACCGCCTGGTATAGAGGTCCTGGATGGCAGGAAGCTTGGCCCCAGTGATGTACTGGGCTGTACGCACTATCCTCTGTGATGCCTTGCGATCGGAGGCCGAGCAGTTACCATACCAGGCAGTGATCTAACCAGTCAGGATGATCTTGATGGTGCAGCTGTAGAACCTTTTGAAGAACTGGGGTCCCATGACAAATTTTTTCAGTCTCCTGAGGGGGAATAGCTTTTGTCGTGCCCTCTTCACAACTCTCTTAGTGTGATTGGACCATGTTAGTTTGTTGGTGATGTGGACACCAAGGAACTTGAAGCTCTCAACCTGCTCCACTACAGCCCTATCGTTGAGAATGGGGGGTGCTCTGTCCTCCTTTTCCTGTAGTCCACAATCATCTCCTTAGTCTTGATCACATTGAGGGAGAGGTTGTTGTCCTGGCCCCACACGGCCAGGTCTCTGACCTCCTCCCTATATGCGGTCTCGTCGTTGGTGATCAGGCCTACCACTGTTGTGTCATTGGCAAACTTAATGATGGTGTTGGAGTTGTACCTGGCCGTGCAGTCAAGGGTGACCAGGGAGGGAACTGAGCAAGCACCCTTGAGGAGCACCCGTGTTGAGGATCAGAGTGGCATATGTGTTGTTACCTACCCTTACCACCAGTTGCAGAGGGATCCAGTTGCAGAGGGAGTTGAGGTGTTTAGTCCCAGGGTCCTTAGCTTGGTGAGGAGGTTTGTGGGCACTATGGTGTTGAACTCTGAGCTGTAGTCAATTCTCACATAGGTCTTCCTTTTGTCCAGGTGGGAAAGGGCAGTGTGGAGTGAAATAAAGATTGCATCATCTGTGTATCTGTTGAGGCGGTATGCAAATTGGAGGGTGTTTCTGGGATAATGGCGTTGATGTGAGCCATGACCTGCCTTTCAAAGCACTTCATGGCTACAGATGTGAGTGCTACGGGTCGGTAATCATTTAGGCAGGTTACCTTAGTGTTCTTAGCCACAGGGACTATGGTGGTTTGCTTGAAACATGTTGACCCGCCCTCTGTGAGTATCTCTATAAATTACAGGACTTGCTAACAGATGGCGGATCAAGTTTCTTCGGGGTGCGGCCATGCCATGAGGAACGAATGACCTAACTCTCCTTGGAAACCAAACTCCTATCGACAAAACACTTATGTACTTTTCCTATCCTACTCAGACAGAAGCAATCATCCCAGAAATTATCCTGTGAAACTCACTGTTTGCATTAAAGACTAAATGACTGAATTCGCAATCCATCCCTGCTGGGATCAGAGGAAGAATTTACTGCTTAGAAGAGCTCTCACAGACTTTGCTTTCCCGGACAACACTGCCTTTTTCCCGGCTCTATCATGGCTTCATCCCATCCAAACGTAATCCAACTGGGCAGGCAACATCGACATACAAGTAATATTACCCTGTAACATTTTTCATTTCCTCTTTCAATTTGTAAGATCATATCATTCAAAAACATCCTGTGAATGTACAATTGTATTTGTATTTATTAGTGATCACTCCTCCTGGGGTCCAAATATATTAAAGCACTTATATTACAAAAAAACTAAAGATAAAACAGTACATCATATAACATTATTACACCACTACATATCTACAATACAAAATGTTCAACACCACCAGACAACAATATCACAATGTATGCGTATACATCTGTCTGTACCTTTGTGTGTCTCTTCACAGTCCCCATTGTTCCATAAGGTGTATTTTTTAACGTTAAAAAAAATCTGATTCTACTGCTTGCATCAGTTACCTGATTTGGAATAGAGTTCCATGTAGTCATGTCTCTATCTAGTACTGTGCGCCTCCCATAGTCTGTTCTGGACTTGGGGACTGTGAAGAGACCTCTGGTGGCATGTCTTGTGGGGTATGCATGGGTGTCCGAGCTGTGTGCAAGTACTTCAAACAGACAGCTCGGTACATTCAGCTTATCAACACCTCTTAAAAAAACAAGTAGTGATGAAGTCTATCTCTCTTCCACTTTGAGCCATGACAGATTGACATGCATGTCTGCAATTTTACTAAGTCCCTCTTTGTGGCTCCTGAACACACTACTGAACAGTAGTCTAGGTGCGACAAAACTAGGACCTGTAGAACCTGCCTTGTCGATAGTGTTAAGAGGGCAGAGCAGCGCTTTATTATGGACAGATTTCTCCCCATCTTAGCTACTGTTGTATCAATATGTTTTGACCATGACAGTTTACATTACAGGGTTACCCTAAACAGTTTAGTCACCTCAACTTGCTCAATTTCCACATTATTCATTACAATATTTAGTTGAGGTTTAGGGTTTAGTGAATGATTTGACCCAAGTGCAATGCTTTAAGTTTTGTATTTTGGTTGAGTACAGCAGCCATTCATATTTAATACTCTCGCCTGAATAACTGTGTTGTATCCCATTGTACCCTGCCTTTGTATGGTATCTTTGAACTACCTATTTAGTAAATAAAACCTTGAATTAATTATTTGTGAAACTGAAGCCATTTGCGAGTGACTGGGTTTTTACAGCTCCAGAGCTTATCGGCTATTCAGAATGAGAATACAATCAAATCTAATGTGATTATATTGTTAATATAGTAATTCATGGTATAACGGTTAATTATAACTACTGATATAGTTAATTCAAGAGTTTCTCTATATCCAACCCTTAATACATAGTAATGCCCCTCTTAAGATGACTACTCCTGGCTAGCGTTTCCATCCCAGAGCAAGCACCAATTTAGCTTGAAGGTAGCTCGGCCAGGACTCCTGTGCTACCACCGAAGCATACTCCTGGGCTACAATATCGCCCTACCAGGTACAACCCCAAATTAGAGGTCTAACGATTAATCGCAATGGCCGATTAATTTGGGACGATTTCAAGTTTTCATAACAATCGGAAATCGGTAAACACGGGCACCCTCATAGATGTCATCTTAACTAATTCGCCCTCCAAATACACCTCTGCTGTTTTCAATCAAGATCTCAGCGATCACTGCCTCATTGCCTGCATCCGTAATGGGTCTGCGAACAAACGACCACCCCTCATCACTGTCAAACGCTCCCTGAAACACTTCTGCGAGCAGGCCTTTCTAATCGACCTGGCCGGGGTATCCTGGAATGACAATGACCTCATCCCGTCAGTAGATGATGCCTGGCTATTCTTTAAAAGTGCCTTCCTCACCATCTTAAATAAGCATGCCCCTCTCAAAAAATGTAGAACTAGGAATAGATATAGTCCTTGGTTCACGCCAGACCAAAAACATCCTGTGGCGTTCTGCATTAGCATCGAATAGCCCCTGTGATATGCAACTTTTCAGGGAAGTTAGGAACAAATATACACAGGAGGTTAGAAAAGCTAAGGCAAGCTTTTTCAAACAGAAATTTGCATCCTGTAGTACTAACTCAAAAAAGTTATGGGACACTAAAGTCCATGGATAATAAGAGCACCTCCTCCCCATACTGGTAATTGATTATTTATTTTGCTCCTTTGCACCCCAGTATATCTACCATTCCAGTGTTTAATTGCTATATTGTATTTACTTCGCCACCATGGCCTATTTATTTCCTTAACTTAACCTCATTTGCACTCACTGTATATAGACTTTTTGTTTTCTTTTGTTCTACTGTATTATTGACTGTTTTGTTTATTCCATATGTAACTCTGTATGTGTCAAATTGCTACGCTTTATCTTGGCCAGGTCACAGTTGCAAATGAGAACTTGTTCTCAACTAGCCTACCTGGTTAAATAAAGGTGAAATAAAATAAAAAATAAATTAGATTAATTTGGTTAGGATAACAACATTAATCAAATAAATCAAATCAATACTTGTTTTCAGTAATTAATCAGTAAATGATCTTTAATATAAATTAGCCTAAAGTCACAACAAACCAAATCAACATTTTTGAGGTAAACAGGTAAAAAAAATGCGATTTTACTTGTTTTTTTATTTCAGTGATTTGTTTTCCTCATCCTTGTTGTGTAGTATAGGGCTCTGAAAAAAACATGAACAAATGCTCCAAAAAATAATTTTATTTAAAAAAATCTCTTAGTAGTGCTGTGTAATTAAGCAAAAGTTTATTTTTGTTTTTTAAATAACTAATTGACCGATGTTGTTTCACTTATAAGCTCAATTTTCCATTTCTTTAGAGATTTCTCTCTAGGACATGTCAAGCAACTGCCCCTAAAAAATAACTTCTCATTTAGAAAACAGCCTCATCAATATGTGTCAAACACTTGGTCTACCTTCAAAATTTGCTACAAAGTGTAAATAGGATAACTTTGGTCATGTCAGTCTCATCCAAAACAGAATTTAGTGAGACCTGTGTCATTACTGCATCACAATGTAAATTAAGGTTGGGTTTGTTTCAATCCTTCCCACATGCCTACATCTGGCATTACACAAGTAATCATCAATTCAGAGTGCAGCTGCACACGCCCCAACCATAATGCCCGTGGTAAATTTGATTGACTTTGGGCTAGTTAAGACGAACGGTTAATTATGTTAAAATTTCAATAGCTCCAAATTTACTTGACCTAAAAATTCCCGCACAAATATTGAAAGCATTTAATGGAAAAACTAAAAGGTGTGCAACATGAAAATATTGTCTAATTTTCATTGTGTAATTTATTGACAATCCCTAACTAGCCCCAGAGATAGAATATCCAAAGTCAAACCAATATCTCCACGGTCGCACACCAGCTGGCTGAAGCTAAGTGTCGAAATAATTTCCACCTGCAAACACACACGAGACACCCACATTGAACCACTCTCCAAAACCAACTCATGTTTGAATTCGGTCATGGCCACTAGCAAATATGAAATGAGGCCAAATCAGCAAACGTGGTAATTAACTACAATTACCTATTCTTGTTGGTTCTTACCTGGGCAAGCCTGTGGGGCTGGCAGATACACGGAGAGGAAAAGTGATAGAGACACGAGAGATCTAAAGAACAGTTGCTTAGGTATCTCTACCTGACAATACATCTAATTGATTGATAGCTGTTAGCAGTCTTAAAAGTATGCCTTATCTACTTTGAAGAACTACTGAAATAGTGATTTTTGTCAGACAGCAGGCAGCTAACCAGCTAGGCTAGACTCTTTAGGTTCTACTAAGCTAACATATTGAATTGTTTTAAGATGGTCATACCAAGGATCATTTAGCTATTTGATTTAGAATTTTAGAACCCCTTAAACTGACCGATTTTGATGTAGATGTTTTAATATGCTAATTAGATTTCCACAGGGGCGTGGACATCAACTATATGTGGTTAAAAAAGCAAACCTCTCCTTTAAAGTTTTCCTTTGAAGACCAAGGAGCTTTTATGAAAATGTATAATGGTTGATGTTTAAATAGCACAAATGGTATCAACAATCTTTTGCTAATTTAACTTCTTGATTCTACTTGAGACGCATATGTCTCAAGTAGGCACCTGGAAATGCAAATGCACTTTAAACTCAAACCTTGATCAAAATTCACAAGCAGGGTATTGAATTAAAGCTACACTCGTTGTGAACCTAGCCAACAAGTCAGATTTTTAAAATGCTTTTCGGCGAAAGCATGAGAAGGTATTATCTGATAGCATGCACCACCTGAAAATGCCTGAATGCGACGTAAACAAAGACTCTGCTTATCCGACGCAGCACAAAACGCAGAAATAAAATATAAAACATTCATTACCTTTGACGAGCTTCTTTCTTGGCACTCCTATATGCCCCATAAACATCACTATTGGGTCTTTTTTTCGTTTAAATCGGTCCATATATACCCAAAATAGCTTTCTATGGAAGCTGTGTCATTCAGAAAAAAACATCGTTTTTTAACGCTGCATCATTTTTTTAAATTAAAAAAGTTGACGATAAACTTTCACAAAACACTTCGAAATCCTTTTGTAATCCAACTTTAGGTATTAGTAAACGTTTATAATCTATCAAAATGATTACAGGGCGATGTATATTCAATAGTTCCTCATCTGCAAATCATTGGCTGCCATTGTCCACATTTACAGCGTCCTGGTGGAGACTGGAAGAAACGGATGCCAGATACTTGGATTTTCCAACAAAAAATTAAATTGAAAATGACGACAATTTCGACATCGTGTGAAATTTGTATGAATTGCATGCAGGTCGATATTAAATTTTGTCCTCTTTTAACAACCCATGAAAGTGACTTATGGAAATTATTTTTAGCTTTCAGAGAGCAGTTTTTCTTGCGTTTTTCAATGAAACACACGATCTGTTATAGTCACAGCCGTGATTTAACCAGTTTTAGAAACTTCAGAGTGTTTTCTATCCACACATACTAATCATATGCATATACTATATTCCTGGCATGAGTAGCAGGACGCTGAAAAGTTGCGCGATTTTTAACAGAATGTTCGAAAAAGGAGGGGGTAAGTAAGAGTTAAAATGGTTAAAGTTGAAAAAATATAGAAATGGTATCAAAAAGCTGTATACAGCCTATTCCAGACCGGTCTGCACATTTTAAAGTTTGAATGATGTTTCTAGCTTAAACGGTTGAAGGATAATTAGTGGACATGTTTACCATTCAACTCTATGGCCTTTGAAATGCAATGGGATTAATGCATTATGGTTTTAGTGTGAAAAGTACTAGCAAAAATGTTATTTTTCAAGCCCATTGACCAGTGGCAATCTAGACGTTTTAGAGCTTTTGTTAGTTTTACAGTTTTGGCTCTACAGTTTCCAGAGGAAAGTGAATAATAATAAGTATGAACGATTTCTAAAGTTGCTCTTGATTTCAGCAAGCACACCTTGTAATAAAGTAAATACAACTAAAAAGAAAATAATCTTACCCTAACCAAGTGTTTTTTCAATACCTTGTTTGAGTGCTGAGTGTTAAATTGTCTGATACAAGCTAAGTATACTTTAAAAAAAAATTATACTCTCTCATTGGCCTCCTACAGGTTGAACTGGAGACACTGGCAGTGATAAAGTGGATGCAGAA
The DNA here is from genome assembly GCF_045791955.1 of Oncorhynchus clarkii lewisi. Lineage (NCBI taxonomy): Eukaryota > Metazoa > Chordata > Actinopteri > Salmoniformes > Salmonidae > Oncorhynchus > Oncorhynchus clarkii. Next base: position 30,462,276 of record NC_092162.1, read on the forward strand.
CTATAACTTTGTTCTGTCTGCTAACCTGCATGGTGGGGCAGTGGTGGCCAACTACCCCTTTGACAAGTCAAGAGACCCCCGAATCAGAGGCAAGACTACATACGCCACAACCCCAGATGACAAGATATTCAAAAAGGTACAGGTGCATTAAAAAAAAAGCTCAGTCAGATTATAGCACATGTTGAAACATGTGTCTTTGTGTACTTACAGTTGGCCAGGACGTATTCGTATGCCCATAGTTGGATGCATAAGGGGTGGAACTGTGGAGATTTTTTTGATGAAGGGATCACCAATGGAGCCAGTTGGTATTCTCTGTCCAAAGGTGAGTAAAGGTCCTGCATTGATATTTGGATGAACTCAGATCAAAGTGTGATGACCAAAGTATGAAAAATGACGGTTGCTGGTACATTGATAACATTTGATCATAAAGTTACTGGCTTTTAGTGATGGGATGTTAGGATCTTTTGACTCATTTCGTTCTTTAGATTCAGTAATGCCGAGAGCATGCAGGACCACCCCCTACCGGTGAATGATTATCTAAAAACTTGAAAGAATCATGATTCTACAAGCCTCTTGTTCACAATGGGGGGCATATTGGAGCTGTCATTTATGACTGAGACGGATAAAATTGTGCTTCAAACAATGTACATTTGTGACTCACAACTTGAATTCGGTCTTATGTAGCAAAATTTTAAGTTCTGTTTTTTACATTGGATAAAATGAAAGACTCAGAGCTACAAAATGGTATATCATACAATCCATTTGAGGAAGCAATGGGAAAGTAATTCTGCTTTAAAAGTTGACCAACTTGTAAATTCGCTTTGACAAAAGTCTTTCAATGTTTTGGTACTAGTATTGGAGAGCCCTTTGTCTACGCCCATTCAGCATTGTTCACACCCTCTTAAGCCTTAGCCCCACCCATCTCTTTAAGGGTTGACCAAGCGTGCTGTACTAACTTGCCAGTTACTTGCAGACATTTGAGGGAGGACAGCTCACTAAACATTACTCGCCCTAGCAGAGCTGGTTAGGCTGTTATGTTATCCAGAGCGTTGGTGACTGCAACTGTGCTGTCAGATTGTCCGTAAATGCAGAGCATTTCGCGTTCAGAGTGTACACCGGACTCTCTGGCCAATAAATAGGGTTGATCCGAAAGCTCTGACCTCACAATGACATGTCATGCTTTAGAAGCTTCTGATAGGCTAATTGACATAATTTGAGTCAATTGGAGGTGTACCTGTGGATGTATTTCAAGGCCTACCTTCAAACTCAGTGCCTCCATGCTTGACATCATGGGAAAATTAAAAGAAATCAGCCAAGACCTCAGAAAAAATTGGTAGACCTCCACAAGTCTGGTTCATCATTGGGAGCAATTTCCAAACGCCTGAAGGTACCACGTTCATCTGTACAAACAATAGTACGTAAGTATAAACATCATGAGACCACTCAACCGTCATAACACTCAGGAAGGAGACGCGTTCTGTCTCCTAGAGATGAACATACTTTGGTGCGAAAAGTGCAAATCAATCCCATAACAGCAAAGGACCTTGTGAAGATGCTGGAGGAAACAGGTACAAAAGTATCTATATCCACAGTAAAACGAGTCCTATATCCTGTTATGGCTGCGATCCCCGTACAGGGACCAACATCAGAGGAAATTTCAGAGTGACAACTAAAAATACAACTTCGTAACATTAAACATTCTTGAAAATGCAAGTGTCTTACACCCTTCAAAAGATTAGAATCTTGGTAATCAAACTACGTTTTCCAATTTAAAATAGCTATTACAGAGAACAAATCCCATGCTTTTGTTTGAGAAGAGCAATCAACATCAAACATTTTCCGCCATGACAGTATTTACACATTCACATCTGAAGGTAAAATTATGACTTACATTCTGATATCTTGCTCTTATTTCTCTTCCTGAGGGTCCCAGTGATAAAATGAAGTGCCGTTTTCTTTGATAAAATCAATTTTTATAGCCTAAATCTAAACATTTTGTAAACCGTTTGTGCCGTGAATTCCATCTCTATCCATTTTTTACGTAGCATTCGACGTAAACAATCGTTTATCTAGTCATGGTCGGTTTCAGTGCATTCCTCTGGATGTTTGCAACACAGCCAAAATCATTGGGTTTTTTTGCGGGGAGTATTGACCAACGTGAACTGATTTGAAGACAAAGAGCAATGACTACCTTACGCACCAATAATTTTAGCAACGCTTCATTGATTGACTATATTTCTGCCCAATGACCACTGATCTTCTTGAAATCTAGCTGAGTAGATAGCCAATGAGCTGAGGTAAACGGCAGTATGTAATGGTTTGGGGTTGGACCACAATTCCTAGTTTGTCATCGCACGCGCAGGGAACTCCATTCTCGCCTTGACGATCAGAGGAGTTGCTGTAAGGCTTTTTACGCGCAGCTGTATTTCGGAAAGTTGTAATTTCAACGATTTCACTGAAGATGTCATGGCGAATAAATCAGGTAAAGCGAAGTCTAAAGTGAAAAAGTAAAAGTGAGACAGATTTTTTGTTTGAGGAATCTTGGAGTGTTATGATTCAAACGAACTGAGGAGCTGTTTCTGCAAGGACAGGACGTACTTCTGGACGGGTAAGTGCTAATGCCGTTTTTATGAAGAGAAAAAAAATAATATATATATATATACACAATACACATATACACGAAAGTATTCGACCCCTTGAACTTTGCGACCTTTTGCCACATTTCAGGCTTCAAACATAAAGATATATAACTGTATTTTTTTGTGAAGAATCAACAAGTGGGACACAATCATGAAGTGGAACGACATTTAAAACTTTTTTAACAAATCAAAAACTGAAAAATTGGGCGTGCAAAATTATTCAGCCCCTTTACTTTCAGTGCAGCAAACTCTCTCTGAATGATCCAATGTTGACCTAAATGACTAATGATGATAAATACAATCCACCTGTGTGTAATCAAGTCTCCGTATAAATGCACCTGCACTGTGATAGTCTCAGAGGTGCGCAGAGAGCATCATGAAGAACAAGGAACACACCAGGCAGGTCCGAGATACTGTTGTGAAGAAGTTTAAAGTCGGATTTGGATACAAAAATATTTCCCAAGCTTTAAACATCCCAAGGAGCACTGTGCAAGCGATAATATTGAAATGGAAGGAGTATCAGACCACTGCAAATCTACCAAGACCTGGCCGTCCCTCTAAACTTTCAGCTCATACAAGGAGAAGACTGATCAGAGATGCAGCCAAGAGGCCCATGATCACTCTGGATGAACTGCAGAGATCTACAGCTGAGGTGGGAGACTCTGTCCATAGGACAACAATCAGTCGTATATTGCACAAATCTGGCCTTTATGGAAGAGTGGCAAGAAGAAAGCCATTTCTTAAAGATATCCATAAAAAGTGTTGTTTAAAGTTTGCCACAAGCCACCTGGGAGACACACCAAACATGTGGAAGAAGGTGCTCTGGTCAGATGAAACCAAAATGTAACTTTTTGGCAACATTGTAAAACGTTATGTTTGGCGTAAAAGCAACACAGCTCATCACCCTGAACACACCATCCCCACTGTCAAACATGGTGGTGGCAGCATCATGGTTTGGGCCTGCTTTTCTTCAGCAGGGACAGGGAAGATGGTTAAAATTTATGGGAAGATGGATGGAGCCAAATGCATGACCATTCTGGAAGAAAACCTGATGGAGTCTGCAAAAGACCTGAGACTGGGACGGAGATTTGTCTTCCAACAAGACAATGATCCAAAACATAAAGCAAAATCTACAATGGAATGGTTCAAAAATAAACATATCCAGGTGTTAGAATGGCAAAGTCAAAGTCCAGACCTGAATCCAATCGAGAATCTGTGGAAAGAACTGAAAACTGCTGTTCACAAATGCTCTCCATCCAACCTCACTGAGCTCGAGCTGTTTTGCAAGGAGGAATGGGAAAAAAATTCAGTCTCTCGATGTGCAAAACTGATAGAGACATACCCCAAGCGACTTACAGCTGTAATCGCAGCAAAAGGTGGCGCTACAAAGTATTAACTTAAGGGGGCTGAATAATTTTGCACGCCCAATTTTTCAGTTTTTGATTTGTTAAAAAAGTTTGAAATATCCAATAAATGTCGTTCCACTTCATGATTGTGTCCCACTTGTTGTTGATTCTTCACAAAAAAATACAGTTTTATATCTTTATGTTTGAAGCCTGAAATGTGGCAAAAGGTCCCAAAGTTTAAGGGGGCCGAATACTTTCGCAATGCACTGTATAAAAGCCCCTTGGACATTCTCACAGCTAAATTATTAACCACGTTGTTAGCAGGAAAATATATTTTGGTCGTGCCTTGAACCTCGCACGCCCACCACTGTTTCAGTGGATACAGCTGGAGAACTGCAAGGCAATCCCATTGTGGGGCACAATGGGATTGCCTTGCAGTTCTCCAGCTGTATCCACTGAAACAGTGGTGGGCGTGCGAGGTTCAAGGCACGAGGGCTGGGGGCACGGGATGGGTTGCAGAGTCACGAACAGAAGACGGACCTAACCCATGGGGAAGGGAGGAGGAGGGGTGAGGGGGGTGGACCCCCACCCTGACCCACTGGGTAGCACAAAGCAACACTTTAAGTGGCATTGCGCTAATAATGGCACTGACTAGGGAAACGTTCCCTCTGTTCTTATAACCAGTCCGCCGTTCAAACTAAAACAATGTAACTAATAATGGTGTGAAAAATGCCACTTAGGGGGGGGGGGGGGGGGGGGGGGGGGGGCAGATATTATTAAATATTAAAGCATTAGACCTCTCATTAAAGGCTTTACTCAAATGTTTAACTTAAATCCGAACTGGATTTAATGAAAATTACATGAAAAGCACACATTTGTAAATCCGGAACTCTAAAAGTAATTGGATACCTTACAAAAACTAGATATAAATTATTTGTGACATTGTGGTTACAATAAAGAATGTAAACAAGATGCTGTGTTTTTATTTACAGCAGTGATGGACAGCTGGTGGGATTTTGAAAACAGGATTTTAGAAAGTGAACCCCCCCCACCTGCAAAAAATGACATTGCGACCAAAGAGAACAGACAGAATGGACTTTGTTTTCATAAAGCCAGATTCTTTCTATGGTGCTACCCGTACCAGGGTTAGAACCGTAACCACAAGAGGACTTGAAAATGAGTGGGAGCTGAGAGATCACCAAATTAAAGGTTTTTTGGTTTAAGTCCATTTCTTAAAAAAAAAATTATATAGCCTATCATAGTGTAGGCATACTGTGTAATAAAATCAATAATTAAATAAAGGTTAAATAAAAATCTATTTTTTTAAATGATTGTTTACTAAAAATGTGGACTTTTTGCAGAGCATACAAACATGCCAACAACGATCCGTGGAGATCAGTGGACAAAGGGCTGGAAAACGGGCCGCACTAAAAGAAATCGCACCTTCCGCCGTAAAGCCTTTTTGACATCTGACATGGTGGCTGGATTAACAAGAAGTTAAGCTTTATTTTTATGTATTACACTTGTGATTTCATAAGTTCAATATTTAATTTGAATTTGACGCTCTGCCATTTCACTGGATGTTGTCAAATCAATCCTGCTAAAGGGATTTGATTCCTAATAATTTTTTAATTGATCTACCATTTCTATCATAGACTACTGTAATCGAAGGGGGCTCAAGGTGGTACCTTTCTGCTCATCTGATGAATGTGCACATGGATCAGATTCAAACTTTGAAGACTGAGATCGAGTCATTGAAGGCAGACCAGCAGAAAGAGAAACATAATCAGAGGGCAGAGATACAGGCGACAGCTGATGTATTGGTCCAGAGCCATTCAGCATTGGTGGAATGACGCGTTGAAGAGGGCGAGGAATGAGATGGAGTCACAATCCTTTCCAGGCACACCTGTGAGCTCTGGAACTCCACCTCCGACAGGCAGAGTCAACATACCTGGCGAGTTCATCAGGTCGTCGGTTCACCCTGACATTTCCATTCCTCTTCTGACAACAGAACTTGACCAACTGCTCCCCGGGCACAGAAAGGGCCGTCCGGACCGTTATGCTGTTCTGCTAAAGCCTAATAAACAAATGCAGGTGGCTTATCTTCAAAATGATTTATTATCCAAATGTAAAAGCATATACGGTACAGTACTGTATTTCTTCATCAGCCTCTTTATGCTTTCGTTTAATAAAATAAGGACAAATATATTCTTTCAAAATGCCAATGTTTATATAGTTATGGATCCATAACAAATTACTATGGGAATAAATATCACTGAGTTGCAGAAATATTGGAGCAAAGTTGTCTAATGAAGATAAACAAATGGTTGCTTACTGGAAAAACCTCTTTCAAACACACACGGTCACGTTGTACAGCGCTGTTATGGCTATTAGCTGGGCTATTTTTGGGGCTTTATGGGCAGCACACAATTGGCCCAGCGTTTCTCTCTCTCTGAAAACAGAAATAAATGTTTTGGCCTTTCCAAATATTATTTTGGCCTTTATTCAGATTACAATCACTCACTTTCATTTAGTTTTTTAAACAAAATGACCTCCAAAATATCGTTTTATATTATGAAGTTGATGACACAGTCATATACCTACATAAACCTGAGTGACTCACTCATTCATGGCTTTGGATCAAAATAAATAAGTACCAACATTCTTTCTGATAGTCTTTAATAAAGAAATGTTTTGGTTATCCTGACCTGGACACCATGTATAGTATTATAATAGCCAATTGTGGTCTATTAGCAGGACAATATAAAACCGGGAGACCCATGAGGATGCTTTTGGTTTTAATTTAGAATCCTCCAATCCTCTATATGTAATTATTGGCGGAGAGTCACGTCATATTTTTCGATATACTGTTGGCCTACCGTAGGCGACACGATTCTCACTAGTGTTGAGTAACCTGCTGTTAAATGTGGCGTAGGTCTTATTTATGTAAAGAGCATATTGAAG